>NC_091956.1:40034696-40634696 GCF_031021105.1 Erythrolamprus reginae | reverse complement strand
TCTAATCTAATCTAAGACTATTTCTGTGGAAAACAGAAAAATCCAAGGTCATGTGGTTGAATGGTTCAGAAATATACAGGTAGTCACAACCACAGTTGAGCCCAAAATTTATGTTACTAAGTGAAACATTTGTTAAATGAGTTTTGCCCAATTTTATGACATTTTTGCCACAGTTATTAAGTGAATCATTACAGATGTTAAGTTGGTGACTATGTAAGGAAGCTTATCACTGATTACAAGAATACAAGTAAAAAGTTAGATGAGGAAACCTGAACTCTTTGGTAACGTCACACTGCAGTGAACAAGGACACACATTCAAATATGCAGCTGCTAAGATTTTTGGACAAACCACAAAAACAGCCAGGGAAGTGATTGAAACCTGGTAAACAGGCCCCTCATCAGTCAATAGGAGTGCTGATTTACCACCAGCCTATTAAGTACTTAGAAGGCAAGGACTGGGCAGCACAAACAAATGACAGCCAATGACTTAAAAGCACACCAACACACTCCAATCAACATCTAAAAATCCACATAGAGCAGACACTATAAATATTACACACAGAAGAGCATACACTCTGCTAGAGAAAAGTTCTCTGAAGATGGCTCCAGCACAAGTCTGAATGCTTGGAAGATAAAACTTCTGATATTTCTAACTGACCCCAATTGGATCCTGCAACTTTATCCTGTGATATAGTCACCTTCACTTGTGGATACAAACTATTCAAAGAAACAGATACAAGAAAAAAGGAGGTGGAGTTGCATTATATGTAAGAGATCATTTTTGTACAAAAACACACAAAAGCAAGGCTAAAAACCGCCTAGAATACATATGGGTCAATATAAAAGGAAAAATAAATATTATACATCTTTGACAATGGCATTTTTCCTCCTTTTATATTGACCCATATATATTCAAGTCCCCCAACCAAGCAGAAAAAATAGATTTAACTTTTTGCTAAATGTATGAAGGAAATAGAGCACAGTAGTAATGACATGCTTTAATTGCCCTGATATCAACTTGGAGACAAATTCTGCATCTGGTGGGTAGGTTCCTAACTAACCTAGTTGACAACTTTGTAGCCAAACATTAGAGGAGGATTCTTACTAACAGAGAAGAGATAGAGTGAATCTATGGCACCCATGCCACAGGTGGCATACAGAACCCTCACTGTAGCCACGCCAGCCATTGCCAAAGCCTGGCTCTACCATGCATACGCACACCTCCAATCGGCCAGCTGGTCTTCGGGTATCTGCTGTGCACGCATGGGGGCAGGGTCTTCCCCAGTCTCAGCAGGTGCCTCTCCAATGGCAAGAATGGAGGAGAAAGCTAGGATGCGCTGGGAGGAAGAAATGCAAAGATCTGGGAAGAGACAGAAGGCAGGAGAAAGCTAGGACATGTTGGGGGAAGGAATGCAAAGATCTGAGAAGGCATGGAAGGCAAGAAGATAGGAGAATGCTAGGACATGCTGAGGGAAGAAATGCAAAGATCTGGGAAGGGTCAGAAGGCAGGAGAAAGCTAGGACATGTTGGGGGAAGGAATGCAAAGATGGGGGAAGGCAGAAATCTAGGACGTGCTGGGGGGGAAATGCAAAGATCGGGGAAGGCAGGAAAAAGCTAGGACGTGCTGGGAAAAGAAATCCAAAGATGGGGAGGGCAAGAGAAAGTAGGATGTGCTGGGGGAAGAAATGTAAAGAGGGGAAGGCACAGAAGGCAGGAGAAAGCTAGGATGCACTGGAGGGAAGAAATGCAAAGATCAGGGAAGGCAGGAATGCAGGAAAGGAGGCCATACTTCACTTTCAGCGCACAGTGCTTTCCAAGCACGGCTGTCTTTGAGGGGCATAGCAGGCAGTGCTTCCACCAGCCAGGCTTGTGTGCCAGCCAAGCTGCCCCTCCATCTCATAGGTTTTCCAGGCCGAACGCTGTGCCGCAGGTTTCAGTTCCTTAGAAGCGGCAATTTTGATACACTGCAGGATTCTGAGGAGCTTCATCCACTTCTGCACAGAGAGCTTATTACTGGTAGTGAGGGCTTATGGAGGGCAGAGGAACACGCACCAGTTTCCTTTTCACACCAATTGGCTTAAGAGTGCTGGGTGTGGGAGAAGAGAGAGAGAAAGCCTCTTGATTCCTGTGTATGTCTTTTCACTTTTCACTAAGTTTAAATGTGTATCTGTGTATGTGGTGGGGAGCAGTGCTCTTCCCTAGAAGAGATTGCTGTGTATTTTCACGGCAGTGCAAAGGCTTGGGAAGAGCTCTGCTACTCTCTCTCTCTGTCTCATATGTTTATACTTAATAAAAAGTGAAAAGTCATGCAGAGTCAATAATATTTCCAATTCTAGGTACACTTTGGCACTCACAGCTGAGGGAGCCCAGCAGCCTCTGCTCTTGTCAGAAAGCTGGTGGTTGGGTGAGAGGAGACTAAGGACAGGCACAGAGTAACACTCTGCTTTCGGACCAGTCCAGCCGGCAGATGGGCAAGCAGGAGGCCCTCAGAGAAAAGCACTGCACTGGGCGACGCATCCTCTGATTGCGGGCTGGATGTGGATCCTGAAACAAAGAGGAGGGCAAGTGCGCGGCAGCTGCCTGGAGGCTCCGCAGAAACCAAGAGGCAGGTCCAAAAGGCACGGGAGAAGATTTTTACACTTTTTTGCCTTGCAGAACCAGAGATGGCAGGAGGCCCAAGAGTACACAGCACTCCAACACAACAGTCTGCCTAGCCTCTTCCTCCCCTCCAACCTCAGCCCCTGTGGCCCCCAATCCATTTATGGTCCCAGGAAACTTCAGGGAGACCTGCCAGGCCCAAAATGAGGCAGGGGATATGATGTATATATGTGGGGGTCACGTGCACATGCACTGGGGGGGTCATGCATGCATACATATGCTATGGGTGAGGGGATCATATGGGTATGGGCATGTGCAACAATCCGCCTCCCCCTGCTTTCGGCACGCGATGGCAAAAAGATTAGAGGAAGTTGAAGCAGCCTAGAACTAAGGTGAAATTTCCTAACTGAGAACAAATAATCAGTTTTCAGGAATTGTAGATGCTTCATCACTGCAGGCTTTTAAGAAGAAACTGGACAGCTACTTGCCTGAAATGGTATAGGGCAGAGGTATCTAACTCAAGGCCCGCAGGATGGATCTGGCCTGCGGGGTGCTTAGATCTAAACTGCAGGGCCAGCCTGAAAATAGCAAAGGACTGGCCCGCAGTGGCTCTGCTAGTAAAAACGGCACAGGGTGCTAGGCAGGGCCTCCCTGCACCCTGTTTTTGCTGCCAGAGTGCTGCAGGAGGCCATCCATGCTGAAAACAGAGCACAGGGAGGGGGGTTACGCACAGCCCACCTGCACTCTGTTTTGGTTGGCAGATGGCTATCAAAACTAAAAAAAAAAGGAAACTCTTTTTCTTCTTTTGAATTTGAGCATGCAGGAAGAGGCAGTAAAGAAGAAAGAGAAAGAGGAAAGACAGAAAAAGAAGAAAAGATGGGAAGGGTGCAAGGAAGGAAAAATAAGGGGAAGGAAGAAGAAATTAGAAGGGGGAAGGAAGGAAGGAGATTGTAATGAGAATGATGGGAGGTCTCGGAGATCCTGCCTTAGCACTTGGCCACCACAGGTGACCCCCCAACTTGAGTCCTTTGTCATGTCAATCATGACCATGCCCACCATGACCATTCCTACCCCCACCTCCCTGAGATCAAATACAAGCCTGCTGTGGCCCTCAAAGAAATTGAGTTTCACACCCCTGGTATAGGTTCTCCTGCTTCAGCAGGTAGTTGGACTAGGTTCTCCAAGGTCCCTCCCAACTCTTTTATTCTGCATTCTAGGAATGATTGCATACGGCATGGCCAAAGGAGCTGTCCATCAACTGTGCCAGAGTCTCTCTGGTTCAAACAGTGGCCTCCCCGCTGGCGCTGCAGCTGTTGCGATCCTCCCGTAAGTCATTCTGGAATCACACGGAAGTTATGTGGTTCAAGGCATGGCCTGAAATTCACTGAATGCCAAACTCCTGAAGAGTTGGAACCTCACAGAGGAGTGGCTTGAACATTGGCCTAGATCCAGAGGCATGTGCCACACATGCAAAAAGAGGGTGGGACTTTGATAGTGTGATCTCTACTATGATCTTAACATTGTTAATCTCCTCAGGACTTGTGAATCCAAAGATGTGAAAGGACATTTTACCAACTTTCCATTTTATTTGTCTAAAACATTGTTTCTCAAACTTAGCAACTTTAAGATGCATAGACCAGAATTCCCAAGTCAGTCATGATGGCTGAGGAATTCTAGGAGTTGAAGTCCACATATCTTAAAGTTGTCAAGGTTGAGAAACAGTTATCTAAATGCTATGATGATTAACATTAATTTGACCACATCATTAGCTTCCCTTTACTCCAGTTCACTCCATACTTCCATTTATCCAATATTTTGAATGAAAAACCATCTAGGGGTAAAATGGTGAGGTTCTCAGAATATTGTTAATCAGTGGAATAGCTTGCCACCCAGAGTTGTAGGTATTTCATTGCTGGGGGTTTTCAAGAAAGATTAGACAAACATTTGTTTGGGATGGTATGTAAAAGGTCTGCTGCCTTTGGTTGGGTTAGATTTAGATCTCCAAGGTCCCTTCTAGCCCTATGATTCTTTGTAAAACTGTATATTCCATATCTTGGAGGGGGGGGGCAAACTATTGAACCCTTGATAAAGTTTGGATGTAATATTTTATTCTGGATAACATCATGTCTGCTTCAATCAAGAAGATTGTAATGAATGAAAGTGCATTTTCATGGAGACTAGACTGAAAAAATAATATGCTCTTATTCTGGGTTGAGCCTGGTGCTTTTGTTAGAGCACAGAAGGAACACAGGCAGGATTGACCCCAGGGAATGGGGGAAAGGAGTGGCTATTAGACTCGCTGCTCCTGAGATTGCGGGTTGTGAGTCCCTTTTTGTGAAGTTAGACCTAGGGGATCAGGTGGGCTTGTTGCTCACGTACCTGCCTCCCAGTTGTGTGACAACAGCTCTGCCTATGCTGCTCAAGGAGGTAGCCAGGCTGGCGGTGGAGTTCCCTGGACTTATAGTCCTGGGTTACTTTAATCTGCTATCGCTCGGTGAATCATGTGGGTTAGCGCAGGGTTCATGGCCACCATGGCAATCATGGACCTGATCCAAGTAGTTCAGGGTCCAGTTCACAAAGGGGGGCACGCACCCGACATGATATTTCTCTCGGAGCAGCTGAGTGATGGTCTGAGATTAAGGGGCTTAGATGTTTTGCCTTTGTCATGGTCAGACCATTTTCTGCTATGGCTTGAGTTCAAGGCTCCAATCCTCCCTCACAAGGAGGCCGAACTGATTAGTTGGTTCCACTCCAGATGCCTGATGGACCCAGAGGGCTTTCAGAGGGCGCTTGGGGTTTTACTGGATTCACTCGTACACAGTTCGGCAGAGTCTCTGGCTGTGGCCTGGAACAAGGCTGCAATGGAGGCTCTTGACTGGATTGAGCCGTTGCAACTCCAGGTGTTGAAACGCCAGAGAAGCGGTGGAGGAAAAGTAAATCTGAGTCTGATCGAACACTTGTAAAAGCTCATATTAAGACTTACAAAGTGGCATTTATTTTATTTATTTGTTTATTTTGTCCAATACACAATAATACACAATGAGGGTAATAGAGGACACCTTCGAGGAAATAGAATTAGAGATCGAATAGAAGAGAGAGTATAGGATAAAATAACCAACGAGAGAATAGAAGAAAGATATAGGGATAGAAGAGAAGATATATGGGATATAGGAGAGATAATAGGACAGAGGGCAGAAGGCACTCTAGTGCACTTATACACACCCCTTACTGACGTATCATTGCGCCTTGATTGCATCAGCGGAATCCCACCTGGCTGTCCTGTTTAGGGTGACCTGCTCCCTTCTAAATCAGCGGGGAGTTGGGGAGCCCTTGCAGGGTAGTGCTAAGGATTTTAACATGTTTTTCGCTGGTAAAATTGCTCAGACTCCGATTGGACTGCAATGTCTGACAACGTCAGTCGAGGTGACAGAGGCCCGTCTTTGTCCATCTGTCTGGAAGGAGTTTGACCTGGTGACGCCTGATGAAGGCCATTGGAGCTGTGAGTTCCGCTACCTGTTTGCTGGACCCGTGTCCCTCCTGGCTGGTTTCGGCCAGCAGGGAGGTGACACGGAGTTGGGTCCAGGAGATTATCAACGTTTCTTTGGGGGGGGGGTACCGAGACATACTTAATAACTACCGTCTAGTCTCCAACCTTCCCTTTATGGGGAAGGTTGTTGAGAAGGTGGTGTCGCTCCAACTCCAACGGTCCTTGGAAGAAGCCGATTATCTAGGCCCACAGCAGTCAGGATTCAGGCCCAGCTTCAGCCTGGAAACTGCTTTGGTCGTGCTGATGGATGATTTCTTGCGGGCCCGGGATAGGGACTTATCCTCTATCCTGGTGCTCCATGACCTCTCAGTGGCTTTCGATACCATCGACCATGGTATCCTTCAGCTCCGGCTGGAGGGGTTGGGAGTGGGAAGCACCGTTTTATGGTGGTTCCTCTCCGGCCGGTCAGTCGGTGTTAGTGGGGGGGGGGGGTCAGAGGTCGACCTCTAGGTTTCTCCCTTGTGGGGTTCCTCAGGGGTCTGTCCTCTCCCCCCTGCTATTTAATATCAACATGAAACCACTGGGGGAGATCATCCAAGGGCATGAGGTGAGGTGTCATCAGTATGTGGATGACACCCAGTTGTACATCTCCACCTGTGTCCAGTTGGCAAAGCAGTGGAAGTGATGTGCCAGTTCCTGGAGGTTGTTAGGGTCTGGATGGGTGTCAATAGGCTCAAGCTATGACAAGACGGACTGGCTGTGGGTTTTGCCTCCCAAGGACAATCCCATCTGCCCGTCCATTACCCCGGGTGGGGAATTATTGACCCCCTTGGAGAGGGTCCGCAACTTGGGCGTCCTCCTTGATCCACAGTTGACTTTAGAGCACCATCTTTTGGCTGTGGCGAGGAGAGCATTTGCCCACGTTCGGCTGGTGCACCAGTTGGGGCCCTATTTGGATAGGGAGTCCCTGCTCAAAGTCACTCTTGCCCTTATCACCTCGAGGTTTGACTATTGCAACGCTCTCTACATGGGGCTACCTCTGAAGAGCATTCGGAAACTTCAGATCGTACAGAATGCGTCCGCGAGAGCAGTCATGGGTCGTCCCAGATACGCCCATGTTTCTTCAACATTCCGCGGCGTGCATTGGTTGCCAATTAGTTTCCGTACACAATTCAAAGAGTTGGTGATGACCTATAAGGCCCTACATGGTATCGGACCAGAATACCTAAGGGACCGCCTTCTGCCACATGAATCCCAGCGGCCGATAAGGTCCCACAGAGTTGGCCTTCTCCAGGTCCCGTTGACTAAACAATGTTGTCTGGCAGGGCCTAGGGGAAGAGCCTTCTCTGTGATGGCCCCGGCCCTCTGAAATCAACTCCCCCCGGAGAGTCGAACTGCCCCCACTCTCCTCGTCTTCCGCAAGACCTTGAAGACCTATCTATGTTGCCAGGCATGGGACAATTAATGTATCCCCTTTTCTGACCATTAAGAGTTATGTGTGGTTGTGATTGTGTATTGTTTTATTTCTGCTGTGAGCCGCCTGAATCTTCGGAGAGGGGTGGCATACAAGTCTAATAAATATTTATTATTATTATTATTATTATTATTATTATTATTATTATTATTATTGATCAGATGAGCCAGTCTGCGAGCTGGTGCATAAACTCTCTCTCTCAATGTTCCAGGGTTACCTTGGATACTCTGATGAACAGGAAATCCACGCCAGATGCTGACGTCAGCTCCTGGACACCACTAGATTTCATTGCAGGGTGAGCAAACAAACCTATATTCCAGCTCCCAGTCATTTGAAGCCTTGAACATCTGCTGCATGCATTTTGGTTCAGGGATTTGTGGAATAACAAAATCTCTGTCCTGCAAATTGATACTTCGAGTCTTGGATGTCCACAGTGAGGTGGAGTGGTGAAAGGAAGCTATTATGGTGGCCATGATTGCGAAAGAAAAACAGAATAACAGAATTGGGTAGGACCTTGTAGATCTTCTAGTCCAACTCCCTGCTGAAGCAGCAAACCTTGTACCCGTGATGGCGAACCTATGGCACATGTGCCACAGCTGGCATGCAGAGCTATTTCTGTGGGCATGTGAGCTAACGTCCATGTCAGCTCTATCGCACTGGCCAGCTGAGCACATGCATGGGTGATGCATGTGGGTGGGTGGGGGTCATGTGCAAATGCGTGGGGGGCAAGGAGGAACCTGGGGCATTAAACTGCATTTAAGCAAAGTGCAGTTAAAACACTTTACAAGCCATTGAGAATATATATGTATACATACATAAAACAGGAACTGGAAGTGCCTCTCAGGATCAAATAAAGGTAAATCCTAGAGAGGCAGGAAAGGTATCACAAAACAATGGAGATGAATGCTAAAGAGCAATAAAGCTGCACACAAGGCAGACATAACATCTGAAACAGTAGGGAGATCTGCTAGGCCCAAAATGGGGCATGGGGGGGTACGGTGGGCCCCTCTATGGCCTGTTTTTGGTCTCGGGAGGCTGTAGTGAGGCGTACTAGGCCCCAAACAAGGTGGGGGCAGTTGCAAGTGCATGCGTGGTGTTATGCCGGGCTTCTTGTTAACAGCCCCCAGTGAGAGAGGAATGCAAAGTCAAACAAACACATGCCAGCTCAGAAGAAATAAAAGTAATTTATCTGAAACAGTGTTAAAAGCACACACGTTTAAGCAGAGTCAAATTTCTCTCACCCAGATTACAGTCCAGGAATGCAGTCAAAAGCAAGAACAAAATAGAGCAATTAAGGCAGCTGTGATTCCGCACAGCTCCCCCCTCTTTGAGTCCATAAGAGTAAACTGTGAATTGTTCAAATAGTCCACAGAAGTCCTGGAATAGGCCAAACCTTGGCAATGATCCTTCTCTAAACGAATAAACGCCCTCATACTCACTCCCCAACACCCATAATTTATCATCAACCCCATTAACCTAATTGCCTCAGCAACAGGTGTTCTCCCTTATCTCCGACGATACCTGCGCAGGTGGTCCCTTCTAGCCATGAGCCTGCGCATATGAGCGTCTATCCACTGATCCTCCTCCGATGACTCGCTAATGGGGTCATTAACTTATGGGCTGGCTGCACCCATCTCACCGTCTGATTCTGCTTCCCCACCGTCTGATCTTGGCAATGAATCTTCACTATCAGAAGATGTTGGCAATAATACAAGCCTCTGTGACCCTGAGGATTCCCCTAAACCAGTGTTTTTCAACCAGTGTGCCGGTGCCGCGAGACATGGTCAGGTGTGCCGCGAAGCTCAGAGAAAGAAAGCAAGAGAGAAAGAAAGCAAGAGAGAGAGAGAAAGAAAGCAAGAGAAAGAAAGCGAGTGATAAAGAAAGAGAACAAGAGAGAAAGAAAGCAAGAGAGAGAAAGAGAGAGAGAGAAAGAAAGTAAGAGAGAGAGAGAAAGAGGGAGGGAAGGAGAGAGAGAAAGACATAGAGGGACGTAGGGAGGGAGAGAGAAAGCAAAAAAGAGGAAGGAAGGAAGAGAAAGAAAGAGGAAGGAAGGGAGAGAAAGACGGAAGGAGAAAGAAATAGAGTGAAGGGGGGGAAGAGAGAGAGAATTTTTTTGTCCAAACTTTTTTTAGCCGCCCCCCCCCCCCCCCCGCTCAATGTGCCCCAGGGTTTTGTAAATGTAAAAAATGTGCCACGGCTCAAAAAAGGTTGAAAATCACTGCCCTAAACCAATGTCCAAATTCCCTGTTGCAGGAGCTGGTCCAGAGCCAACTACAACACGTGGGAGGAGCTTTGGGGTGTTGTGTGCACATGTGCAGGGAGGCACATTGCATTAGTCTCAGGAGAAGGGCAGCCTAGAAATCGAACTAATAAATAAATAATAAATAAATTATAGATGCTGATGTGTGCTCACACACTTTTGGCACACAACAAGAAAAAGTTTCGCATCGCTGCTTTTTACCATTCCAGATAAGTAGCTGTCCAGTCTCTTCTTAATTGTTCTCACTGTCAGGAAAATTCTCCTTAGTTCTAGGTTGGTTCCCTCCTTGATTACTTTCCATCCATTGTTTCTTGTCTTGCCTTTGTGCTTTGGGAAATAAGCTAACCTCAGCAACGGGCCACCATTCCCGGCACTACTGGAATAAGCTGGGAGCGTGCAAACTGTGCACACTGTCAGCTGCCACAGTCAGAACTTAAGATAAATAAAACTCGGAGTCATTTTTTAAGGTTCAAAAGTGAATTTATCAAAATCAGAACTGGAAGCATCTTAGTCAAAGCAAAAACTGGATAAAAAGGCGTGATACATGCGTATATCAAACCCCCTTTTCCATCCCTCCTTGGGAAAATAGTTATAGTTTATAGTTATAGTTTATTAGATTTGTATGCTGCCCCTCTCCGAAGACTCCCTAGTGTCCATGACCATCAGTTGGATATATCTTCATCCCATGTCACATTTATGGAATATACTTCTAAACAGTCACCTTCAGGTCACCTGGTTTCAAGGAAAACGAAACTTATCTCTCTTCATAGGGCCTCCTGCTCTCTTCCCCCCCATTACTACTGACCCTTCCCTGTTACTACTGGCAACCAAGAATAGAGATGCAGAAACATAGCGAAGGTTGACATTCGGACCCCCTGGAACAGGGACTTTAGTCCTAAAAGAAAACAAAAAGACAACAAACAATATATACAATTATACATTAGGGCTTCTCAGGGTATTTCGCTCTAAACTGATCAATCACCCTCTGGGCATTCATGTATTTCTCATCGATCCAATCAGCCTGAGATGCAAGGAAATGTTTCCACGCCACTAAGTACTGAAGTTTGCCTCTTTGCTTCCTAGAATCAAGAACTTCTTTAACCTCAAAATGTTGCTCTCCTTCAATGAGCAAAGGTGGAGGGGGATCTACTTAAGCAAGGCACAAGTTGGATGTGCATTCCGGTTTAAGTAAGCTAGCGTGGAACACTGGGTGAATCTTCATTAACATTTTTGGTAGATCCAATTTCATAGCTATCAAATTCACCACCTGCACAATTGGGAAAGGGCCCACATATTTGGACCCCAACCTCTTCGACTTTTGGGTGGTCCTTAAGAACTTTGTGGAGAGGTAAACTCTATCCCCCACTTTGTAATCCACTGCAGCACTCCTTTTCTTGTCGGCCTGCGCCTTATGGGCATTATGAGCCTCATCCAGAGTCTTACGTGCTACTGGCCAATTTGCTTTTAACTGTGTTACCCATTCTTTTAAGAAGGATGTTTAGGTTCATCCTGGGGACTCCGGAATGGGTACAAATTCCTGCCCGTTTACCAATTTAAAAGGAGTGAATCCTGTGCTACTATGTAGCGAGTTGTTATATGCAACCTCTGCGAATGGTAAAAGTTCGCTCCAATTGTCCTGCTGATAATTTAAATAACACCGAAGGTACTGCTCTAATACAGAGTTAGCCCATTCACACCCACCGTTCGTTTGAACAGTGAACTTAACTCCTGCTTGGTACCTATCAAGAACAAAAACTCCTTCCAAAACTTTGAAGTGAATTGTACCCCTCGGTCTGAAATGACTCTCTCAGGAACTCCATGAAGACGATATACATGTTATATGAATATTTTCGCTAAGATTCTGGAAGTGGGGATCTTTGGGCAAGCCACAAAATGAACCTGTTTGGAAAAAAAGATCAGTAACAACCCAACTAACCGTATTTCCCCCACTTTCAGGCAAATCCACAATAAAATCCATAGAAATGTCCTTCCAGGGTGCCCTGGGTCTTGCCACACTTTGCAACAGTCCTTGGGGTCGACCCAGGGGCCGCTTTGCTGCTGCACAAACAGGGCAGCTTGCCACATAAGTCTCAATGTCCTTTTTCATGGAAGGGCACCAAAATTGCCTCCTCAATAGGTGTAGGGTCTTTAGGAATGCAAAGTGTCCAGCCATCTTAGAATCGTGGCCTCTCTCTAATATTACAGTTCTCATCGAAGCTGGGACATACACTCTCAATCCTATCCATGCTAATCCAGCACGCTGAGTGCAGTCCGTTTGATGAGTCTGAAACCAGTCATCCGTTTCTAGAGCGTTCTGGAGTTCCGCTGCTAAGTTGTCCGGAAGATCAGCCTTTTTTAAACTCTGCTCTCTGGTGATTGCCGGACACGCCTTTTGTTGTGCCGGGATCACCGGTTGGACTATCTCCCATCGACCACTGTTGTATTGAGGCAGCCTAGAGAGGGCGTCTGCCATGAAATTACTTCCCCCAGGTATATAGCGCAACGAGAAGTTGAACCGACTAAAATGTTGTGCCCATCTAGCTTGGTTGGGGGATAGTTTCCTGGGGTTTTTTAAAGCCTCTAAATTTTTGTGATCAGTCCACACCTCAAAAGGTTGTTTAGCTCCCTCTAGGAAATGCCTCCAGGAAAGTAGGGCCCAGTGCACTGCAAATGCTTCTTTCTCCCATACTGCCCACTTACGTTCAGTCTCAGTGAGTTTCCTAGAGGTCTACGCACAGGGGCGAAGGCCCTGCTTTTCGTCCCCCTGCAGTAGCACCGCTCCCACAGCCACATCGCTTGCGTCTACTTGAACTGGATCCGCCTCCTGTTTACTGGATCCGTGTCCCTCTTGGTTGGTTTCGGCCAGCCGTAAATTACTGAGGACCCACCTATATCGCCAGGCATAGGGGAACTGAGACACCTCCCCCAGGCTTTTATATTTTATGTTTGGTATGTATGTGTTGTTTGGTTTTAAATGATGGGGTTTTATATGTTTTTTCTCTTTTAATATTAGATTTGTTCCACTATAACATTGTTTTTATTATTGTTGTGAGCCACCTCGAGTCTTCAGAGAGGGGTGGCATACAAATCTAATAAATAATAATAATAATAATTATTATTATTATTATTAACTACAAAAGGACGCTCCAAATCAGGGTGTTTGAGTATGGGCTCACCCGCAAACAGTCTCTTTAACTTTTCAAAGGACGCTTGACATTCCATGGTCCACTGTAGTAGGCCGTTCGATTTAAGCTTACCTTCTCCCTTCGTGAGCTGCCCTGAGTCTACGGAGAGGGGCAGCATACAAATCTGATAAACAAACAAACAAATAAATAAATAAAAAGTTTACAACAGATTCGTGATTGGCAATGCTATTTGGGAGAATGCTGGAATAAACTGTTGGTAGAAATTGGCAAACCCTAGAAAACTCTGCAATTGTTTTCTAGTGCATGGCGGCCTCCCACTCCAGGACTGCCGTCACCTTCTCAGGATCCATCTCCACCCCCTGGTGTGCGGTAGCCCAAATAGTCAATTTTACTCTGGTGAAATTCACACTTAGACAATTTTGCATATAACTCTGCAGCCTTAAGTTTCTTTAGGACCTCCCTCTCAAGGGCCACATGTTCCTCTAATGTTTCTGAAAATATTAATATGTCATCAAGGTAGATCAAGACTCCCTTATATAAATGTTCGTGCAATACTTCATTAAGTAATTGCATGAAAACTCCTAACCCCCCCTGTAGGCCAAATGGAAGCACTCTAAATTGGAAACACCCTAAGGGAGTATTGAAAGCCATTTTCCATTCATCTCCTTCCTTCCTTCCCCTTAGCCAAATAGGCCAGCATGTCTTTTGTACATGGTAGGGGGTACACATTATGCATGCAAATTGTATTTAAATTTCAATAGTCCACTACGAGACGCAGAGACCCGTCCTTCTTCTCCCGGAACAGGATAGGGGCTTCCATCTGCGGCCTAGCTGGCTGAATAAAGCCCCTTGGTAAGTTCTTGTCAATGAACCTGAGTAGTTCCCCCAGTTCTCCAGGGGTTAAAGAATACATCTTTGGTTTCGGCAGCTTAACCCCAGGCAGCATCTCAGTTCTACAGTCTGTGGCCCGGTGGGGTAGTGATTATCTGCCTCTTTTTCACTGAAAACTCCCTTGAGGTCCCAGTACTCGCTAGGGATTTTTTCCTCCCCTTCGATTTTTTCCATGCCGGGAGAGTTTCTCCGGCCCAATTGTGCTAGAACAAACCCTTGTGCACCCTGGAGCTTGGACCTGCTGCTGTTGTTGCAGGCTCCAGCTGTCGCTCTGGGCGCAGTGGCGAGATTTGCTGCTGCATATGTGCAGCAGCTGAAATCTCGCACGAACATCGTTCCAGCAGTGAGATTTCGGCAAAAATTGCCGATTTCTTTGCTGTGAGTTTGATTATTTTAGTAAGGTTCTCAGCCATATCTTTGATTTTTTTCTCCAGGGAGACGACATACTTCCATAGATTGAATGGCGGGGAAGTTCGCCAGGAGGCAGCAGAAAAGCCGCGCGTGTCTTTTAAAACATCGGAGCCGGCATGGGGAGGCTCTCAATCAACCCCCGAGTCCGGGTTCGGGGCTCGGAGGCTGATTAAAAGCCTCCCCATGCCGGCTCCGATGTTTTAAAACACACGCGCGGCTTTTCCGCTGCCTCCTAAAGCGGAGAAGTTCGCCAGGAGGCAGCAGAAAAGCCGCGCGTGTCTTTTAAAACATCGGAGCCGGCATGGGGAGGCTCTCAATCAACCCCCGAGTCCGGGTTCGGGGCTCGGAGGCTGATTAAAAGCCTCCCCATGCCGGCTCCGATGTTTTAAAACACACGCGTGGCTTTTCCGCTGCCTCCTAAAGCGGGGAAGTTCGCCAGGAGGCAGCAGAAAAGCCGCGCGTGTGTTTTAAAACATCGGAGCCGGCATGGGGAGGCTCTCAATCAACCCCCGAGTCCGGGTTGGGGGCTCGGGGGCTGATTAAAAGCCTCCCCATGCCGGCTCCGATGTTTTAAAACACACGCACGGCTTTTCCGCTCGGAAGCAAAGCAAGCCAGCCCGGGTCTTCTCGGCTCGTATCTCGAATATGAGCTCGTGAGTCGAGCAAAAATTTCTCTAATCTCGCAGCTCGTATCTCGAGTAGCTCGTAAGTAGAGCTGCTCGTATGTCGGGGTTCCACTGTATCTTTCTATTTAGACGTTCATAAAATATCCTCAGATTTATGTATAAAAATTTACTCTATATGAGGTACAGTGATACCTTGTCTTATAAACTTAATTGGTTCCGGGACGAGGTTCTTAAGGTGAAAAGTTTGTAAGACGAAACAATGTTTCCCATAGGAATCAATGGAAAAGCGATTAATGGGTGCAAGCCCAAAATTCACCCCTTTTGCCAGCCGAAGCGCCCGTTTTTGCACTGCTGAGATATCCCTGAGGCTACCCACCATGGGAAACCCCACCTCCTGACTTCTGTGTTTTTGCGATGCTGCAGGGGAATCCCAGCAGGATAATCCCAGCATCGCAAAAACAAGCGCTTCACTGGCAACGGAAGTCTGGAGGTGGGGTTTCCCAGTGAAGGGAGCATCAGTGAAATCGCAGCATCGCAAAAACACCAAAGTCCTCGAAACCCCACCTCCAGACCTCTGTGTTTTTGCAATGCTGTGATTTCACTGAGGCTCCCCTCGCTGGGAAACCCCACCTCCGGACTTCCGTTGCCAGTGAAGTGCCTGTATTTGCGCTGCTGGGATTCCCCTGCTGGGATTCCCCTGCAGCATCACAAAAACATGGAAGTCCAGAGGTGGGGTTTCCCACGGAGGGGAACCTCAGGGGAATCCCAGCAGTGCAAAAACGGGCGCTTCACTGGCAACGGAAGTCCGGAGGCGGGGCATCCCAGCAGCGGCGGTGGGTTTGTAAGGTGAAAATAGTAAGAAGAGGCAAAAAAATCTTAAACCCCGGGTTTGTATCTCGAAAAGTTTATATGATGAGGCGTTTGTAAGATGAGGTAGCACTGTATATTCAACGGGGTCAATTAATTATGGGAGAAAAGTTATAGTTTGCTTTAAAAAGTCAGTCAATCCAGCTTATCAGATTTTTCCCACTTAACACAGTTCTAACTTATCAAATCTCAACGGTTAATAAAGGTCAACTTTAAAATTTCTAATTATATGTCTATATATGTATTTCTTAATTAATCAATAAGAATCAGTAAATATCAGTAAATATCAATAAGTATATAAATAGAATATAAATAGTCAACAATAATTAATAATTAATAGTAAATAGTTGTTAATAACATTAAACAGTAATAAATAGTTTAATATGATTTTAAATTACATTTTATCTAAAACTTCTAATATCTTTAATATAGCAACAATGTAATCACTCTATAATCACTATGGTTGATATAGATTATCAATTAGAACCTTACCAATTTAGCAAATTTAATCAAACAATTAATCAAACAATCACTTTTGATCACAAGAAGGAAGAGGGAAGAAAGAAAGGAGATGGGAGAAAGGATTTGGGGGAACTCACTAAGTAATGATTGGAAAAAATAAGTATGAATATAAGCAAAATGAGAGACAAAAAGAAGGAGAAAAGGGGGAGGGGGGAAGGGGTCAGGTGGAATAGGAAAGATAGAAGTAAAGGATTTATAATTAATTAATTAAGTTACAAGAATCAAATTTCAAATTTCAAGCCACATATAAATAGTAAATTATCCAAAGGTTTTTTTAAAAATAAAAATAAAAAATTAACGTTTTTGTTGTTAATATACGTTTGTAGAGAGTTCAAAGTTCTTGGGTGGTTTTTTTATGTGGTATTTAGCAGTTTAGTCAATGTCTCCAATCAGCAATAGTAATATCCTGGGTTACCGTAAATGTTGGTTTCCGGGTCTATGATTTTCCCTGCAAACAAAGAATGGTGTCTCCTCTCCTTCAATCACATGACTTCTTTCTTCCCCGACACTCTGAGTTTACAAACTCCCACTGACACTCCCGATAGAACCAAGCGTTTAAACCTCCGTTTTCCTTCCGACTCTCAGCTGATCCCCACTCTCTCACAACAACCCCGCCAGCAACTCAGGATGCACGAAGGAAAGAAACTCAAAAAAAAAAAAAAAAGGAACGGCGGTTGTCTCAAGATTTCAACTCCTTCCCAGCTGGATCCGTCTTTCCCCCCGTCAGGTCGTCAATCCTTCGCCGTCGCTGCCGCTGCCACGTCACTTGGTCTTTCCTCCGCTCCCTGGTCTCTGTTCCGGATGCCCCTCTATAGTCTTCAGTCTCCGTATTCTGTTCAGTGGGCCCACTTCTAGTCTCCTTTCAACTCCTCACCGCTCCACACTCTCATCCGGCTCCACCAAACAAAGTACTCAGTTGTCTTCCGCCCGGAGGCCGCTCTCTCCCCAGTGGGGTCCTTCTTTCTCAACTTTCCTTCAGTCTCCACTCACTTCCGCCCACCATCAACAACTTCCTTTTCCCTGCTCATTCAAAATGCTCCGTTCTCCTCAATCGCCAATTGTTCAATCCAGGAGACTGCCTGATTCTTTCCTTTTAATGTCTTTTCACCCTTAATTCTAACGGGTAAGTAGGTATGATAATAGTAATTAGATACAAACCGCTGCTACCGCCGCTTCTCTTTGGCTTCCCTGCTGTCAGCTCAGTGAGCCAAGCCTTTGGGCCGGAGGTGGAAACCCGGACATTTTTTCCCGTCCAAACACGGGGGTTTTGTCACCCGCAGAGGGGTGGTTGCGCCCCCCCCCCCCCCGCTACACAATGCTTCCCCTTACTCAAACTCCTCTCACCGGGAAGAATTTTCACTACTAAGTGGTTTTTAAAGGAAAAATCTCAAATGTAAGTCAGGAGCCGCTAGCTTCTCTAGATGTCTCTTCTGGCGTTTCAACTCCTGGAGGTCCTCGTTGAACCATGGAGCTCTATGGGATCTAGTGCCGCGGAGAGGTCGCAGCGGCACAATTCGGTCAAGGGCCTCCACTGCAGCCTTGTTCCAGGCCTCAACTGGAGACTCTGCCGAACTGTGGACGAGTGTATCTGGAAGAACCCTAAGTGCCTTCTGAAAGCCTTCTGGATCCATCAGGCGCCTGGGGCGGAACAACTTAATCGGTTCCGCCTCCCTGCGGGGGAGGATTGGAGCCAGGAAGTCAAGTCACAGTAGAAAATGGTCTGACCATGACAAAGGCAACACTTCTAAACCCCTTAGTCTCAGACCATTACTCAGTTGCTCAGAGAGGAATACCATGTCGGGTGCGTGCCCCCCTTGTGAGTCGGACCCTGTACTACTTGGGTCAGGTCCATGGCTGCCATGGTGGCCATGAACTCCTGTGCCAGTCCAGAGGATTCGCTGAGCGATGGCAGGTTGAGGTCCCCCAAGACAACAAGTCTATGGAACCCCACTGCCAGCCCAGCTATCTCCTCGAGTAGCACAGGCAGGGCTTGTGCCACGCAGCTGGGAGGCAGGTACATGAGAAACAAGCCCACCTGAACCCCTAAATCCAACTTCACCAGGAGGGACTCGCAACCCACAATCTCTGGAGCAGCGAGTCTACGCAGGCAAAGGTTCTCCCTGGCTATAATAACCAATCCTCCCCCGCTTCCCTGGGGTCGAGGTTGATGCCATATCTGAAACCCGGCTAGGGCAAATTTCAGAGAGAGGAACTCCTCCCTCTGGGACCAGCCAGGTTTCAGTTACATATGCCAGGTCGGCCTCCTCATTTATTTATTTATTTATTTGTTTGTTTGTTTGTTAGATTTGTATGCCGCCCCTCTCCGGATGAGGAGAGCTTTATTTACCACCAACCTGGCATTGAGTAGCAGCAACCTGAGCCCAGGGCCAGAGTTGCACTCATCACCAGTGCCCAGGGTTGAGCTCGTGGAGCCAGAACAAGGTATCATTATTAAGTAGCGATCCCTCATTCCCCTGGAACGGCAAACTCCGTGGCTCCCACCATATCTGCCTCTCTCCAGCAACACCTGGATATTCCAACCCTCTGCCACCCCAGAGATCGGTGCCCCCCCCTTCCTCTCTAGCGTCAGGTTGGCCAAATATATCATTCATACTATTTCCATTTATCTCACTCACACCGTAGTCCCACCCTCCATATCCATCCCACCCACCCCCATTCATCCCGTAATCATCCACCCAAAGCATATAGCCCCATTCATTCCAATAATCATACGCATCCATCAATTAGAAAGACCCCCCAATAAATTAGCTAAAAACAGTTAAAAACTATTAAAAACAAACAATAAACAATAAGAAATAACAATAGTAATAGGGAACATAGGAAAAAGTAATCAGTTTTTCAGTAATCAGTTCCTTCAGTTTATCTGATCTACAGTGGTACCTCTAAGAACACCCCTACTTGCGAAATTTTTTAGATACGAACCAGGTGTTAAGATTTTTTTCCTCTTCTCACAAACCATTTTCCACTTACGAACCTGAGCCTGGAAAAATTTCCCCTTTAATCCCGTCCCTCTCCGAGGACAAGAAGGAAGGTGGGCAGCCGAGGAGTCCCGCTGTCAGGTGCTGCCAGTCAGAATTCAGACAAATAAAATTCAGAGTCCTTTCATTTAAGGTTAAAAGTGAATTTATCAAAATCAGAACTTGAAGCATCAGAAGCAAAGCAAAATCTGAAGAAATTGGCACGTAACCCACATACTAAAAAAACCCTTTTCCACCCCCCTGTTGGGCATCCACCCAATCTCCATTGTCCAGACGCATCAGGTGGTCCAAGATGCTCCTCATGGGCATCTCATGAATTTGTCAGTCTAACGGTCTCGCCGACATCTGGGAAATTGAAACTTAACAAAACTTTTCTCCTCCTGCACACTTCCCAATCCCCCTTTATTATCTACCCCTCCCCGTCTCTATGACAACCAAGCAAAGAATGCAGCAGCAGGCAGCGCAGGTTGACACCCGCACTCGGATCCTGTGCACGGGGGTGGCCGGGTACAACTCATCCTGAGTGCAAGGCAGCCAGGCGGTGAGCGAGCAAGTGAGCGACCTTGTGTGGGGTGGAGTGAGCGACAGCAGAGGGAGAGGAGGGCGGGGTGGGGGCAGTCGTTTGGATGCTGGTGGAGGAGGAAAAGAAAGAACAGAGGAGGTGGGGGAGGAAGAGGAGAAGGAAGAGCAGGAAAGGAATCCTGTAACTAACCCCTCTGCCCCCTTCCCCAAGCCCCTTTCTCCTTTCCTTCCCCAAGTCCCTTCCTTCCCCAAGCTGTGCCAGCGCCAATGCCCTGCGGCCCTCCGGAAGATACAGCCGGGGAAGAGCAATCACCTTCTTCCCAGCCCTGCATGCCAGCAAAGGCGAGCGAGTGAGCAACCTTGTGGGGTGAAACAGTGGAGGGACAGGGGAACAGGGGGGTGGTCCTTTGGACACCGGTGGAGGAGGAAGAGAAAGAAAGGAGGAGGAGGGGGAGGAAGAGGAGAAGGAAGAGGACAAGGAGAAGGGGAGATAGGAATGAGGAAAAGGAAAAGGGGGGAGGAGGAGAAGGAAGAGGAGGAAAGGAATCCTGCAACCAACCCCTCCTCCCTCTTCCTGGCACAGCTTGGGGAAGGAAGGAAGGGGCTTTGGGAAGAGGGCAGAGGGTTTGGTTACGGGGTTCCTTTCTTCTTCCTCTTCCTCTTCTTCCTCCCTTTCCCCTCCTTCTCTTCCTTTCCTCCTCTTCTTTCTTTCTCTTTCTCCTCCACTGGCATCCAAATGACTGCTCGCTTGCTCACCTTCGCTGACATGCACAAGGCAATCACTCTTCCCCAGCTGTGTCTTCTGGAGGGCCGCAGAGCAGCGCTGCCACAGCTTGGGGAAGGAAGGAAGGGACTTTCGGAAGAGAGAGAAGGGGTTGGTTGCGGAATTCCTTTCTTCTTCTTCCAGAGGGAGAAGAGGTGTGGGGGGCAGTCGTTTGGATGCCGGTGGAGGAGGAAGAGAGGGAGGAAGTGGAGAAGGAAGAGGAGGAAAGGAAGAGGAGAAGGAGAAAGAAGAAAGGAGGAGGAGAAAAGAAGGGGGAAGAAAAGGAGGAGGAGGCAGCAGGGCTGTCAAGCAGGGCAGGAGCCCCAGCAGGGCTGTCAAGGAGGGCGGAAGCCTCGCCTGCTGACAAGCCGCCAGGCATCTCCCCGTGCTGTCAATCCACCCGTGAGGTTCCCTCCGGGAAGCCTTCAATGTCTTTCCCCCGCCTCCTCCGAACAAGGATCAGCATGCTGGCGGTAATAAGGCAAAAGGGGAGACTTTTGGGATGGGCTCACAAGCATTATTTGCTTTTACATTGATTCCTATGGGAAAAATTGCTTCTACTTATGAACTTTTCTACTTAAGAACCCAGTCATGGAACGAATTAAGTTCATAAGTAGGGGTACCACTGTATTTATTTATCTTTTCTGTCTTGTGCAAGCCGAATTTAACTGAGATGTCTTAAACCAACCTCAACTTCATTGTGCCTCTTTTAAATTGTAGATTGGGAATAATAATGGTTTATCTTCTTGTATGTAGGAGGTGGTTTAACTTCTTCTAGTAGTAGCCCTGATGAAGCTGAGAAAAGTAGTTTTTGTGCGTGACAAAAATAATGTTACATCTTAACAAATCTTTGGATTTAGAAGTTTGTCTTTTCAAGAAAATAAAGACTGCATCTCAAGCCCATTGAAATAGAAACTTCTGCACTGCAATCTTTTACAATGGGGGACTCAAATTGCTTTTAAGCTTGTTATTCCAGAACTTTATTAATAGGGAAATTATGGAATAACTATGGAAACTCAATGAGCGTTAGCAATGTAAAACTTTCCAATGAAACTAACTTGCACTTGTTTCTATCTGTTCTGCCAGGATTTTTTATGACTGGATCATCGGTAAAAACCGGCCAGAGTCTGGAAGTCTAATTGAAGTGGTAACAACTGGAGGAAAATCTGAACTTTCACCAGCCCGCTTCTGACCCAAGAGTGACATTTGTGCAAATAGGGGTGATAAAGATATAAAATCTGTCTAGTATATTTGATCACTTTTTGTTCCTGCCCATTATCTGGCCTTATTTGGAACCAGATCTGTTGTTGTGTTTGTCTTGCTAAATGTGACGCAGTGAGACTTATCCAAATGTGCGATGCTCATTTAATCAAAGAAATGAGTTTCAAAATGGATTAATAGCTTAATTTTGCAGAGTGAAAACTAGAGGGGAGAGCAAGTGGGAAGCAATTGATAAAACATGGCTCATGTGGTAAATCTCACAACTTATGTACAGTGATCCCCCGCTCGTTGCGAGGGTTCCGTTCCAGGACCCCCCGCAACGAGCGGGTTTTCGCGAAGTAGCGCTGCGGAAGTAAAAACACCATCTGCGCATGTGCAGATGGTGTTTTTACTCCCACAGCGCTAGCGAGGAACCGAAGATTGGGGGCGGCGCGGCTGTTTGCCGCCGGCATGGGGGGCTTCCTAGCAGCCCCCCAAACCCGGGTTGGGGGTCCGGGGAGTGCTGGCAAGCCCCCCATGCCGGCGGCGACATTTTAAAATAGCCGCGCTGCCCCCAATCTTCGGCTCCTCCGCGCTGGCTCTCGGCGCTTTCGAGCTGAGTCCGGGAGCGAATTCGCTCCAGGACTCAGCTCAAAAGCGCCGATAGCCAGCGCTAGCGAACGGCTTGTCCACGCTGGCTATCGGCGCTTTCGAGCTGAGTCCGGGAGCGAATTCGCTCCAGGACTCAGCTCAAAAGCGCCGATAGCCAGCGCTAGCGAACGGCTCCTCCGCGCTGGCTCTCGGCGCTTTCGAGCTGAGTCCGGGAGCGAATTCTCTTCCGGACTCAGCTCAAAAGCGCCGATTAGCCAGCGCTAGCGAACGGCTTGTCCACGCTGGCTATCGGCGCTTTCGAGCTGAGTCCGGGAGCGAATTCTCTTCCGGACTCAGCTCAAAAGCGCCGATAGCCAGCGCTAGCGAATGGCTTGTCCACGCTGGCTATCGGCGCTTTCGAGCTGAGTCCGGGAGCGAATTCTCTTCCGGACTCAGCTCGAAAGCGGCGAGAATGAACCGCGTGGGCGGGCGAAGGGCGGGCGGCAGCGAGGAGTTTGCGTGGGCGGTGGGGAAACTCCTCGCTGACGCCAGCAAGAGGGGGAAGACCCAGGGAAGCCGGTTGCCATCTACGCATGCGTGCCCATAGAAAAAACGGGCACGCATGCGTAGATGGTATTTTGACTTCCGGGTTGAAAAATAGCGAAGTACCCTGTTCGCAATGGTTGGGGACGCAATAAACGGGGGATCACTGTATTTGTATCTGATCTTCGTGGGCAAGTACAGAAGAATGAGACTTGTATTAGGACATCCCTGTCCTCATTTATAGGTGAGGATGCTGTGAATGGAAAATAACCGTCTTGTAGAATACTTGTATTTCGGTGAATGGCCATCTTGAATGTTACCCAGGTAGATGTTATGCTTAGTTGTTATATATTAATTTTGACCAAAGTGTGCAATACTGTTACTGTCTTTGGAATAACTATAACTGTCAAGAGGTTCCACAAAGACCAAGAATAAAACAAGAGTATGTATTTTACCTTCCCAGTTCAGGAAAAATGCCCTAAACCTGGAGAATGTAGGTCGTGCCACTTAATTCTTCATTCCCAAGTAGTTTCTGAAGTTTCTTTACAAATGCAGAAAAATCGGGATACTTTGAAGAATCCATTTAACATGGACATTATTGTTGCTGTTATCTTAAAATCATGAAAAATTATCAGTGCAGAGTGCCAGTTCTCAGGGCTGGTATATCTGCCATATTCCTGCTATCATGTGCGTAAAGAAGGCTGTTGACATTTTTTTCTCGGGAGAGTAATCTTTCAGGTGAATTCTTCAACTCACACCAGTGATGTTTCTAAGTTGTAACTAAGTCTACAAGTTCCCTACCATTCAGGGCAGAAAGAAGCGAAGGCAAGAGAAGAAAGGAGAAAATATAATATAATAACAGAGTTGGAAGGGACTTTGGAGGCCTTCTAGTTCAACCCCTGCTTAGGCAGGAAACCCTATACCATTTCAGACAAATGGTTATCCAATCTCTTCTTTAAAACTACCAGTGTTGGAACATTTACAACTTCTGGAGGCAAATTGTTCCACTGATTAATTGTTCTAACTGTCAGGAAATTTATCCTTAGTTCTTAGTTGCTTCTCTCCTTGATTAGTTTCCATGCATTGCTTCTTATCCTACCCTCAGGTGTTTTGGAGAATAGCTTGACAGCCCCTGAGATATTGGAATACTACTATCATATCACCTGTAGTCCTTATTTTAATCAAACTAGACATACCAGGCCCTTAGTTATCTTCTCTGCACTCTTTCTGGAGTCTCAACATCTTTTTTACATGGTGATAACCAAAACTGGATGCAGTATTCCAAGTGTGGCCTTACCAAGGCATTATAAAGTGGTATTGACACTTCACGTGATCTTGATTCTATCCCTCTGTTTATCCAGCCAAGAACTGTGCTGGCTTTTTTGGCAGCTACAGCACACTGCTGGCTCATATTTAAATGATTGTCCACTGGGATTCCCAAGATGCCTCTCAGAGTTACTACTGTTGAGCAAGATACCACATATATTGTGCCTGCTGCACTTTGTTTTTCTTGCCTAAATGAAGAGCCTTATTCTCACCATTTTTTTTCGGGTATAAATTTTTTATTGTTTTTCACACTTTACAGAGATTCCAATTCACATTCTTCAAATTAAAATACAATACAATATAATATCAAATGCCAAATACTTAATCAATTTTTTCTAATTATTTATCCAATTTATTCTGGTACATATCATTCATCCTGTGCTATCTCCTTTCCAAATACTATCATCTGGATTTTAGATATTGTTCTTCGCCTTAGTGCTATAACTATCTAAATTTATCTTAGCTATTTGCTGTTTTTCATAATGATGCCATCGTGCTTCAGTCCATTTCTTGCATTCTTATTTAACTCATTCCTGCTTTTATTTAAAAACCCTAATTTTTATCGTAGCTGCCCTTAACAAAAGAAATATCTAAATTTACTTCTCTTTAAGTCTTAATCTATAACAATTTCAATATACATAGGAGGAAGGGTTGTTAATAGAAATGTAAAATATATTTCCTACTCACTTCATTTCTTTCATTATACCAATATATCATTTGTCCTTTAACAAATCAAAACCAACATATATTATATTGTTCCATTATTTTTCGCAAAAAGTATCTTCCATTAGAAAACCCAATGTAGTAATATTCTTCCCTAATCTACATGTTTTCTGCTGTCGTTCTTAGTGTAATAGTCTTCCCTAATCTATAAATTCCACTGCCAATCCCAGTGCAATTGTCTTCCCTATTCTGTGTCACTGTCATATCAGTGCAATAATCTTCCCTATTCTAATTACTTTCACTTCTAATTGCAGTGCAATAATCTTCCCTAATCTATATAGTTTCCCTAATTCTATATCTTCCATTATCGAACTCAGTGTGATAATCTTCCCTAATCTATTCAATTTAACTTTTCCTTACTCCATCTGTCTTTCATTGTGATACCTAACATAATCAATAGTAATTATTATCCCATATTAATCCTCCTTTAATAATCATAAAATGAGTTATATAATTATATATTATATGATAATATGTCCCTCTTCACTTTTCTTTTCCCTTCTCCTATTTTATTTATCACTATAGATCAGATAATCAATTTATAATTCAATCAATCAAAAGAAAAAGAAAAAAATATCTGTTATGCTGGGCTTCTCATTAACAGCCCCCAGTGAGAGAGGAATGCAATTTCAGACACACACACGCCGACTCAGAAGAAATAAAAGCAATGTATCTGAAACAGTGTTAAAAGCACACATGTTTAAGCAAAATCAAATTTCTCTCACCCAGATTACAGTCCTGGAATGCAGTCAAAAGCAGGAACAAAATAGAGTGATTAAAACAGCGGTGATTCCGCACAGCTCCCCCCTCTTTGAGTCCACAAGAGTAAACTGAATTGTCCAAATAGTCCACAGAAGTCCTGGAATAGTCAAAACCTTGGCAATTATCCTTCTCCAAACAAATAAACACACACATGCTCACTCCCTAACACCTGTAATTTACCATCAACCCCATTAACCTAATTGCCTCAGCAACAGGTGCTCTCCCTTATCTCCAATGATCCCTGCATAGTTGGTCCCTGCATAGTTGGTCCCTGCACATACGGGCATCTATCCACCAATCCTCTGAGTCTGCTGACTCACTAATGGGGTCATTAACTAATGGGCTGGCTGCATTCGTCTCTCCGTCTGATTCTGCTTCCCCACCATCTGACCTTGGCAATGAATCTTCACTATCCGAAGCTGTTGGCAATAATACAAGTCTCTGTGACTCTGAGGATTCCCTAAACCAACATCCAAATTCCCTGTTGCAGGAGCTGGTCCAGAGCCAACCACAACAATATCGAGGATAATAATCATTCAGAAATAACCATAACCATTTTCAATTATCTCATCCATAATAATCACAATAATCATAACTGTTTTCAATTTTCTCATTCATAATGATTTAGATTTTCCCCCTTGTTCAGTTCTTCCATTTTAACATTTTATATCTCATATATATATATATGTAGATTGTTCTGAGTTTGGGTTTTGCCCTGTGTAATATTTTGCATGTTTATGCGACGTTTCGGTGAAATCACATTCACCATCATCAGGCTGAAGTTTCCAAGCTTCGTGCTGTTGTAAAATGGAATGTTTGCAACTGCAAACATAACATCAAAACTTCATTTTGCACCAACCAAAAAATATCTAATATCCTAAGGAGTCCCAAAAATAAAATCCAATTGGAATACCAAGGAATCTATGAAATCCCTTGCAAAACATGTGCAGCCACATACATTGGACAAACCAACCGAAGAGTGAGCCAACGCATTGCAGAACATGTGAATGCAGTTAAAAAAGAAGAAAAGACTTCCTCCCTTGTCCAGCACATTAAAAAAACAGGGCACGAAATTGACTTTGAAAAAACTAAATTACTTCACAAAACAGAATTTATATAGAAGAATTGCTCTAGAATCCATAGAAATTGAGAGGAGCCCCCTTTGCATAAATAAAAGAGATGACACGTCCCGCCTACCAGAAATTTGGAAACCAGCCTTAAACAAAAAAAAACACTTCATAAAAATCACCATGTCAATCCTTCTAATAATTATGAATTTGGAATTTGGAAATTTGGAAACCAGCCTTAAACAAAAAACACTTCATAAAAATCACCATGTCAATCCTTCCAATAATTATGAATTTGGAATTTTGAAATTTGGAAACCAGCCTTAAACAAAAAACACTTCATAAAAATCACCATGTCAATCCTTCTAATAAATATGATTACACCAACCAATCAGATCACTGAAACATAATCACCCAATCTATTTGCTACATTCAAACCAAATCTCCACCCCCACACTATATACTAGGAAGAAATGACAGTTGCAAACATTCCATTTTACAACAGCACGAAGCTTGGAAACTTCAGCCTGATGATGATGAATGTGATTTCACCGAAACGTCGCATAAACATGCAAAATATTACACAGGGCAAAACCTGAACTCAGAACAATCTACATACATATACCCGTGAAAATTTACGAAAACAAATATATATATATATGATGTATATATTTTTCAATAATAAACTCCAGTAAAATTAAAATATTAATAATTCCAATTCATTATGCATAATCATTTCCTTTTATAATTTATAACTTTGTGGGGGGGAAAGAACTCAATCCTCTTCCTCTTCTTTATGGTGCTATTAACTTTTATTATCTTCTGGGTTTTCTTAGAAATGTTTAATTTTGAATTTAATTTAATTTAATTGATTAGATTTGTATGCCGCCCCTCTCTGAAGACTCGGGGAGGCTCACAACAAGACAGTAATACAATAGAAATATAAACTTAAAATTTAAACTAAATTAAAATACATATATAAAAAACTCATTAACTACACAGTCATACACACTTGGTCCAGCTTATCAATATAGAGGTCAGAGAAAAGGGGGGAGGTTAATCCCCCCACGCCTGGCAACAGAGATGGGTCTTTAGCATTTTGTGAAAGGCGAGGAGGGTAGGGGCAGTTCAAATCTGCCAGGGGAGTTGATTCCAGAGGGCCGGGACCGCCACAGAGAAGGCTCTTCCCCTGGGTCCCACCAGACGGCATTGTTTAGTCGACAGGACCCAGAGAAGGCCAACCCCGTGGGACCTAATTGGCCGCTAGGATTCGTGCGGCAGCAGGCGGTCTCATAGGTATTCTGGTATGATGCCATGTAGGGCATTATATTGTCCAATGTGTTTTCAGTCAAATCAAGCAGTCCAATCAATTCAAATCAGTTCAGTCAATTCCATCTTGAATATTTTCTTCCTTCCATGCCATAGCTGATCCTCCTTCTCTTAGCCAGTCAGGGTGAAAGCCAAACATGTGTAGAAATCAAACAGATAGAGTATATTTAAAAGCTGCAATGACAAAGTCCTTGACAACAAAACTGCTATATTTCCTCCGACCACATGATGGCGCTAGATGACAAGTGTTCCAGCTCTTTCTGGTTTTTAGTATCCTCTTCCGGTATTTAACATTCCTCTTTGTTTATGAATAAAAAGAAAAATATAGCTTCCACCACAAGAATTTAAGGTTCCCGATTCAAAGGGGCAAGTTTAAAAACAATTAGGTAACGTAAAAATCCAATCATGAGCAATTTGCTACTTTCTGAATCTTTTGCTATACGCCACCTTGTAAATATAGCTGCTTCCTCAATTTCAGGCTGTTTTAGCTCAGTCCACAATCCAATCGAGAAACAAAAATCCAAAATCCCTTTCAGCCACTCTCAACTCACCACCATCAGCTGCAAATCCCTTCCTTTCTCTGTAAGTAACTCCTCCAGCTCTTTCCAGATATCACCATTTGGCTTCCATCCCAGCATTGCGTTGTCTCCGTGGCTGTGTCGGCTCAGGCATGGCTGTCTGTCTGGCTTCACTACAGCCGGTGCGAGACCAAACCAGTTCGGCTGGTGGGGGATGCCAGTCCCTACCAGACCTGTGGCAGCAGTGGTCCCCAAACTACGGCCCACGGGCCGCATGTGGCCCGCTGAGGCCATTTATCCGGCCCACGGGTGAGTGACAGGAAACCAGAAAACCTTGTATAGCCAATCAGATGTTAACAAAAGAAAATTAAAAACAAAACATAAACATATATGAATTTCAGACTTCTTCCCCCCCTCTAAATAGTACATTCCATTTTGCTTTTTACTTTAAAATAAGGTATGTGCAGTGTGCATAGGGATTTGTTCATAGTTTTTTTTTAATAGTCCGGCCCTCCAACAGTCCGAGGGACAGTGAACTGGCCCCCTGTGTAAAAAGTTTGGGGACCCCTGTCTGGCAGTGTCCCCTGCGTCACCTTCCCTGCAGGAAGGATCTGGTTTGGTCCAAAAGGACCAGAACCCCCAGGCAGTGGAAATTCGGAGCCATTC
Source organism: Erythrolamprus reginae (assembly GCF_031021105.1). Taxonomy (NCBI): domain Eukaryota; kingdom Metazoa; phylum Chordata; class Lepidosauria; order Squamata; family Dipsadidae; genus Erythrolamprus; species Erythrolamprus reginae. The sequence goes on along the minus strand of NC_091956.1, from coordinate 40,605,405 downwards.
CAAGAGAGAGAAAAGGCTCCTGCTGCCGCAGCCATCAGACCCCACCCTTTTCCTCCCTTATTTTCACCATTGAATTTCATTTTGTTAGATAGCACCCAGTGTCCTTGTCTGTCAGGATCCTTCAATATCTTAAGCCTATCTTCTGGAGTGTTGGGTATTCGTGTTAGCTTGATGTCATTTGCAAATTTGATGAGTTCCCCATCCCCTCATTCAAATCATTGATGAAAATATTGAAGAGTACTAGGCCTAAAACACAGCCTTTCACCCATGTAAGTGCAGAGGCCTGGTAATATAACTGCCAATCTGGTCCTAAACCCCCTTTCTTTTTAGTGCAGGAAAGGTGCACGCGGGGTGAATGCAACAGGACATGGCTCCTCTCCTGCACTAAGGCTCTAGCCATTGCCTTGCCATGTCATCCCCCACCCCGGCAGCTGTTCTGAGTCTTGTCTGATGTTTCTGTTTAGCAATGTTAATATAAATAGTAAAGTGGACAAAGGACATCCTTGTCTTTGCCTTTCCTTATATTAAAGTTCTCTGTCATGTTCCCATTAACTTATCACCTTAATGCTTTCTGTGCATCTAAAAAAATCAATGCCATTTGGATTTTGGAGTTTTTTTGGAATATGTTTCCTAATACTCTAACGCAGTGGTCCCCAACGTTTTTTCCACCAGGGACCAGTTTCAGCAAGACAATTTTTCTATGGCCCAGTGGGGGCGGAAAGGGGCGTGGTTGGGGGCGGGATTAAGCATGGGGGTGCTGGTCCTCCCCGCCCCTCTTTCCCGCCATCGTCCTGTGGCCGGCAGAACCTGCCTCCCAAGCCCTCTTGCCCAGCGGGAGCTAAGCGCTGGAGAGAGGGGGTCAGGCTGGCCCTCCTGCCTCCCCCCAGCCAAAAACGCAAAAGTGTCCCGCGGCAGAAGCCAAAAGAGGCTTGAGCCTCTCGTTCCTTCCCGTCCCTCTGTCCCATCCATCGTCCTGTGGCCAGCAGAACCTGCCTCCCGAGGCCTCTTGCCCGGCGGGAGGCGAAGCGCTGGAGGGAGGGGGTGGCGGCATGAGGGCCGGCAGCTGCTGACTCCACGGACCGGTGCAACATGCCCCGCGGCCCGGTACTGGTCCGCGGCCCAGTGGTTGGGGACCCCTGCTCTAACGTATTCAAGATAATTCTCATATATTTAATTTGTCTTTTAGGTAAAAATCTATTCTGGTCTGAAAGTATAAATTCATTCAATAATCTTTTTAGTCTCTTTGCTACTATTGAAACACATATTTTATAGTCTACATTCAATAATGACGTGGGCCTACACTTTTTTATTGTGTTAAATCTGAATCTTCTTTCAGTATTTGGTATTTTGGCTTTTAATAATACTTCACTGTAAGCCTCCAACATTGACAAGCCTAAAATGTCTTGTAGATTCAGTGGTTTCTACTTCTGTCTCCCTGGGCAGCTGTAAGAATCAGTGGGGCCTATCCATCCACAAACAAAATGAATATTCTCCACATATGTAGCTACTTAAAATTGAGCCTTAAAAGAGTGAAATTGTCAAAATATTGTTATTGCCATAAAGAATGGGTACTGAATAAATATACTTAACAGAAGAAAGTCTAAGTGGCCTTTTGTGGTCTTTTTTGGGGGGGTGGGGATGTTTTGTGATTTTTTATGAACCTTGATGGTGCAGTTGTTAGAATGCAGTATTGCTAGCTAACTGCCTACAGTCTGGAGTTCGATCCTGACGGAGCTCGAGTTTGATTCAGCCTTCCATTCTTCCAAGAGTGAGGACTCAGATTTCTGGGTGCAATACACTGACATTGTAAATTGCCCAGAGAATGCTCTAAAGCACTATGGGCATGTACATAAATCTAAGCACTATTGCTATTTGGTGCTTTTCCTCAAATGCTCCTTGAAAATTTATCTTCATATTGGATAAGCTCTTTCTTATGATTTACAATCTGCAAAATGACAAACATACAAGTATTTGTATTAAATAATGTATTTAATGAATAGATATTGTAAGACTGCACAAGGATACCGATGTAAAAGGCAGTTTTATTATTATTTATTTTTATTATTTATTAGATTTGTATGCCGTCTCTCTCCAAAAACTCGGGGCGGCTCACAACATGATAATAATACAATGCATTACAAATCCAATAATAAAAATTAAAACCAATATAAAACATTTATAGCATAGCCAATATTATAATAAAATCCCCAACTACACAATCATACACATTCAACCCAATCCATCATACAGTAGGGGTTGAAAAAAAACAAGGGTGGTGGTGGTGGTGGTGATTATCCCCACGCCTGGCAACAGAGGTGAGTCTTCAACATTTTATGGAAGGCGAAGAGGGTGGAGGCTATTTGAATCTCTGGAGAGAGTTGATTCCAGAGGGCCGGGGCCGCCACAGAGAAGGCTCTTCCCCTGGGCCCTGCCAACCGTCATTGTTTAGTCGACGGGACCTGGAGAAGGCAAACTCTGTGGGACTAATTGGCCGCTGGGATTCGTGCGTCAGAAGGCGGTCCTGGAGGTATTCTGGTCCGATGCCATGTAGGGCTTTATAGGTCATAACCAACACTTTGAATTGTGACCGGAAACTGATCGGCAGCCAGTGAAGGCCACGGAGCGTTTTTGAGACATGAGCATACCTAGGGAAGCCCATGATTGCTCTCACAGCCGCATTCTGCACGATCTGAAGTTTCCAGATACTTTTCAGAGGTAGCCCCATGTAGAGAGCGTTGCAGTAGTCAAACCTCGAATTGATGAGGGCTTGAGTGACTGTGAGCAGTGACTCCCTATCCAAATAGGGCCGCAACTGGTGCACCAGGAGAACCTGGGCAAATACCCTCCTCACCACAGCCGAAAGATGATGTTCCAATGTTAGCTGTGGATCGAGGAGGATGCCCAAGTTGCGGACCCTCTCTGAAGGGGTCAGTAATTCCCACCCTAGGGTAATGGACGGACAGATGGAATTGTCCTTTGGAGGCAAAACCCACAGCCACTCAGTCTTGTCAGGATTGAGTTTGAGCCTGTTGACACCCATCCAGACCCTAACATCCTCCAGGCACCAGCACATCACTTCCACTGCTTCACCGATGGGACATGGGTGGAAATATATAGCTGGGTATCATCAGCATATTGATGATACTTCACCCCAGGTCCGTGGATAATCTCACAATATAAGCATTGTGAATATTTTTAAAGATTATATATAATAACATGTTCAATTGTTTCAACATTTCCTGTTGTATATACTCCTGGTCAGTTGGAGGATGGTGAAGAGTTTGATGACTCTGATACAGATAGTGTTTATGAATTAGTGGCAGGTCCTGGGTTACAGGTGTCAGAACAGTGGGAGACTACCCACAGGACGTTGCTATGAGTCCAGATTCCAGTGAAGAAGGGACAGATACTAGATGGTTTAATCCGCATTTCGGAAGGGTTCAAAGGTGCAGGGAACAAGTATTAGGGAAGAGATATTAAGGGGTGGAATGGGTTAAATATGAAGTGATTTATTCGTCATGTCCGGGTGCCAGCAGGGAAGAATGGCGGAGTTTTCAATGTTGTAAATCCATCATGGACGTTTGCTGGTACGGCTACAAAGTAAGTCAGTTCTTTTTCTGAGATTTTACAGCTGTTCTTAGTGCTTTGAACTACACTGCATAGACATAAATCTTAAGATAAGGGAGGAGGCCTGGAGGAATGTTCTTGTGTGCTCTAATTGCTAAAGATAAGAGAGGAAGGAATGTGATTGCCTGTAATGCATTTTGAATACGCAGGAGAGGAGAAATAAAGATGGAGTTTTTGTTTATGAAATCCTGCATTCAGTAAGCGTTATTTCCAATTTAACCAAAGTTCCAACCAGAATCCAGAACAGTGTTGAAAACTCCCTTCTGAATTAAATAAGAAATTCAACCAGCCGCCTCAGGATGGCCAATTAAGTTAATGATGTCCATGCTTTTTAGCTGCGTTGCAGGCACAAATCATCATGCTCCAAAATCAAGCCGCAGTCCCCGTTCAACCACAAGTCATCATTCAACCAAGGCCAAAGATTTACTTAGCTAAGCCATTCGTTTTTACAGGGGCAAGAGATCAACTTGATGTATTTTTACAACAATGTCAGAATTTTTTCAACTCATCTCCAGAGGACTTTGCTAGGGATGCTATGAAAGTCTCTTTCATTATAAGCCTCTGTAAAGGTGCTGCATTTGAGTGGGCAATGCCCTTTTTAGCACACCAGGATCCAATCCTGCAATATTATGCTGCTTTTAGCCAGAGGTTTGAACAAGAATTTCAAGACCCATGCACGTACAAAATGCTATAACTCAGTTACGCCAATTGCACATGGGCAACAAGACTATCTCTGAGTATATCTCTGACTTCCAGAAACTAGTCACACCCCTAAATTGAAATGAGCAAGCCCTTATGGAACTCTTCCAAGATGGCCTGAAACCCAAAATTGTGCATGAGATGACATGCCAACCAACACCCAAAACGTTAAATGAACTCTACCAGACCTGTTTGACTAATGAGACTAATTTGTCATCTGCCCAGAACCATGTCACCAGATACGAAAACCAGTTTGGAGAGAGAACCAGACCAGTGCCAGCTCCACGTCAAAGATTTCAAAACAACGGTTTCAACTCCATGCCAAGACGTCCCTTCCAGATGCCAACAGACACAGGAAACTGACCAGCTGTCATCGCTCGAGAGGAACCAATGGATCTAGGTATGGCCAGACCTCACCTGAGTGAAACCGAGAGAGCCAAACATCGAGCGGAAGGCCTATGCATGTATTGTGGAGAGGCTGGACACATGCTACCTACTTGCCCTCAGAGAAGACATCTCACCTCCATGTCTACTCCAGTCTCGAACACCGCACCTACGTTTCAGGTCAAGGCTACCTTGCCAGGAAATGACCAGAGCCCGGCCTAAAGCAAATCTTAGGCCGGGCAGGCACCAAACCAAATGGCAATGGTAAGATAGAGGAACCGAGACCTTCAAGACACCTGACCCTAGCCACTAAGTTGAACTTAGAAAACCCACCCCAAACCCTCCCTGCTACTGCCTTAGTGGATTCTGGAGCCACCACCAACTTCATGGATGAGACCTTCACTCGTTCTCATGCCAGTGTAGTAAATGGTGGATGGATGTGGTCAACACATTGTACACTTGGAAAGGAAATTTGGTTTTGGGACCACACAAAGTGGGGATTGTGGGATCTGAGCCATGCATGGCTCAGAACCCACAATCCCCACTTTGTGTGGTCCCAAAACCAAATTTCCTTTCCAAGTGTACAATGTGTTGACCACATCCATCCACCATTTACTACACTTCCTGCCCAACTCGCTAGCACCCTCGCACCAGATCTTGCTGACTTCGCCGATGTTTTCGATGACAAAGAAGCAGACCAGTTAACCCCCCCACTGACCTTATGACTGTGCCATTGATCTCTTACTCAACGTCAAACTTCCTGCTAGACGGCTCTATTCAATGTCTCAACCCGAATCAGCCGCCTTAAAAGACTTTATTGACGAGAACTTCGCCAGAGGTTTCATCCAACCCTCCTCTTCACCACTCTCTGCCCCAGTACTTTTTGTCAAAAAAAACCCCGGAGACCTCAAACTTTGCTGTGACTATCGTAAACTCAATTCCATTTCCATTCGTAACCGCTACCCTCTACCTTTAATCTCTGAACTCATGGACCCCCTCCGTAAAACAACCATTTTCACCAAAATTGACTTGCGAGGCGCCTGCAACGTCATTCGCATTCGTCAATGCAATGAATGGAAGACTGCCTTCGGCACCCGCTACAGTAATTTTGAATTAACTGTCATGCCTTTTGGACTTACCAATGCACCAGCAGTATTCCAACAATTTATGGATAAGATTTTGAAGGACTTTATTGACCACTTCATGGTCGTTTACCTTGATGACATTTTGATATACTCTCCTTCTAAAGAAACCCACCTACACCACTTACGACAAGCACTCCAGCACCTCTGACAACATAACCTTTACGCCAAGTTAGAAAAATGCCAATTTTTTCAAACTTCCATTGACTTCTTAGGCCATGTCATTTCCTCCCAAGGCATCACCATGGACACTGGAAAACTCGATGCCTTGCAAACTTGGCAACCTCCAGCTCGAGCCAAAGATATCCAACGATTTTTGGGATTTGTCAACTACTACCGAACCTTCATTCCTAACTTCGCCACCTTGACTGCACCCCTCACCCACCTTCTCCAGAAAGACGTTCCATTTCAATGGGGCACCAAAGAACACTAAGCCTTAATAAAGCTTTCATGCAAGAACCTATTCTCCAATACCCTGATCCCCGCCATCCATTTATCATAGAAGACGATGCCTCTGATGTTGGAGTAGGAGCTGTACTTCTCCAACAACACCAAGACAGCGGACCTTAATTTCCCTGTGCTTATTATTCTAGGAAATTAAAACCTCCCGAACGAAACTATACCATTTGGGAAAAAGAACTTTTAGCCATCAAGACTGCTTTTGAGACCTGGTGACATCACCTGGAGGGAGCCCGTCACCAAGTACTGGTCAAAACTGACCACAAAAACTTGAAATTTCTCCAAACTGCCAGGAAACTAAGCCAGAGACAAATCCGATGGTCCTTTTTCTTTGCCAGATTTGACTTCCGCATTACCTATATTTCTAAGTGGGACAACAAACAAGCCGACGCATTGTCTCTCAAAACTAAATACACCCAAACCCAAGAACCTGCGCCACTTTGTACCATTCTGCCTCTCATGTCGATCGCAGCCACCCATGATGCGGTAGATCTTTGCGAACGAATTCAAGAAGCACAACGCCAGGACCCCTTTGTTACCCAAAGGAAACAAGATCTAGAACCTGATTCTCCATGGACCATCGCTTATGACTTGCTCTGATACTGTGACCTGCTCTACGTTCCCGCAGGCCCACTCTGAGGTCTCATCCTCAACCAGTGCCACAATAATCCTGCAGTCAGCCATTTTGGCCTTTTAAAACCCTTTTCAAAACCCTCTCTCGTACCTTTTGGTGGCCCAGACTCTGCCATGATGTCAGTACCTCTGTTAACTCCTGCATCCATTGTCGCCAAGCCAAAGCTGCCACCAGACACCCTGCGGGATTATTACAACCTTTGCCTACACCTGAAAGACCCTGGGGTACCATTTCCATGGATTTCTTCACTTTTTTACCTGTCTCTCAAGGATTCACTGCTATATTTGTAGTAGTTGACATGTTAACCAAGATGGCACATTTCATCCCTTGTCGGCGAATCCCTACAGCCAAGATCACAGCTCAACTATTTGTCCAGCACATCTTCCGGCTTCATGGATTACACGACACCATCGTCTCCGACCATGGTCCACAATTCACTGCCCAGTTTTGGAAAGAACTCATGACCTTTCTCCAAGTCAAGATTTCCTTGGCATCCACCCATCACCCCCAAACCGACGGGGGCACCGAAAAAGTTATTGGCATCCTGCAACAATACCTCCGTTATTTTGTTCACAACAGACAAAACGATTGGGCCAAATATATCTCTGTAGCTGAGTTCGCCTTTAATAACTCTGAACATACCTCTACGCAGACCACACCGTTCTGCACCAATTACGGGTTCCATCCCCGATTGTTTCCGCTCACTCCTGCTGATTCTCCGTTTCCACTTGCTGGTAATTTTCTCAACAAGTTACGAGTCATTCACCAACTCGTCCAACGTTCCTTAACTCAAGCCATAGAAGATTACAAACGCATTGCCAACCGTTCCCACAAAGACACTCCCACATTGACTGTTGGCGACCGAGTTTGGCTTTCCACCAAATACCTTTCTTCTGAACCTCACCACAAGCTGGATCAACATTTCATTGGCCCTTTTCCTGTTGAAAAGGTCATCAATCCTATCACATTATTATTATTATTTATTAGATTTGTATGCCACCTCTCTCCGTAGACTCGGGGCGGCTCACAGCAATAGTAAAAACAATATACAATAACAAATCTAGTAATTAAAATATCTAAAAACCCTTATTTAAAAGCAAGACGTACACACAAATATACCATGTATAAGCTATATTGGCCAGGGGAGATGTCTCAATTCCCCCATGCCTGAAGGCAGAGGTGGATTTTAAGGAGTTTACGAAAGGCAAGGAGGGTGGGGGCAATCCTAATCTCCGGGGGGAGCTGGCTCCAGAGTGTTGGGGCCGCAACAGAGAAGGCTCTTCCCCTGGCTCTCGCCAGACATTGTTTAGTCGATGGGACCCGGAGAAGGCCAGCTCTGTGGGACCTAACTGGTCGCTAGGATTCGTGCAGCAGAAGGCGGTCCCGGCGATATTCTGGTCCGATGCCATGAAGGGCTTTATAGGTCATAACCAACATTTTGAATTGTGACCAGAAACTGATCAGCAACCAATGCAGACTGCGGAGTGATGGTGTAACATGGGCATACCTAGGGAAGCTCATAATTGCTCTCGCAGCTGCATTCTGCACAATCTGAAGTTTCCGAACACTTTTCAAAGGTAGCCCCATGTAGAGAGCATTACAGTAGTCGAGCCTCGAGGTGATGAGGGCATGAGTGACTGTGAGCAGTGACTCCAGGTTCAGGTAGGGCCGCAACTGGTGCACCAGGCAATGCCCCCCTCACCACAGCTGAAAGATGTTTCTCTAATGTGAGCTGTGGATCGAGGAGGACGCCTAAGTTGCGGACCGTCTCTGAGGGGGTCAGTAATTCCTGCCCCAGGGTAATGGACGGGCAGATGGAATTGTCCTTGGGAGGCAAAACCCATAGCCACTCCGTCTTATCAGGGTTGAGTTTGACCCTACCTCCTTCCATGCGTGTGCATCCTGTTTTTCATCGCTCACTATTGCTTCCAGTCTCACCTGACTCTCCACTTCACCCCCCCAGTCCCTGCCCCTGCCGTTCCTGCTCCCATCCAGAGACCGACTTTCAAATTCCACTACGCCGCTTGGACATTACTAGCATCCAAGACTCTCATAGGCTCAACGACCATTTCCAGTACCAGGTGGAATGGTCCAGAGGTGGGCCTGATACCACTGTCTGGATGGATGCTCATTACTATATAAATAGCAGCGTGTTGGTTTGGCCGTTGTGGAAGATTATCTGATCGTTGTTCTTCAGGACTGTGCCTTGCTGTTTCCGGACATTGTTTGTTGATTTTTCACGACTTTGAAACCAAAGCAGAGCAAAGTGTGTGTGTGTGTTTCACTTCGTGGAAGAATAAGGGCTGTGATGGTTCTTCACAGCTGCTAGCTAAGTACTTAAAGACTGATTAACGGGATTGTACAGACTACCAAGTTGTTTTGGGATGAGTGCTCTTTGCAATACAAAACAGGTGCTTTGTTTCTTTTGAATTTTTGTGATAAAGAACATTGTTTTTGAACTTTCAAGAGTGTGTGTCTGAAATTTGTACCCTTGAATTTTCGGGAGACTCTAGAGCCAGGCAGAACAGCTACGAAGTAAGTTAGTTCTTTTTCTGAGATTTTACAACTGTTCTTAGTGCTTTGAACTACGCTGCATAGACATAAATCTAGGGAGGAGGCCTGGAGGAATGTTCTTGTGTGCTCTAATTGCTAAAGATAAGAGAGGAAGGAATGTGATTGCCTGTAATGCATTTTGAATACAGAGGAGAGGAGAAATAAAGATGGAGTTTTTGTTTATGAAATCCTGCATTCAATAAGCGTTATTTCCAATGTAACCAAAGTTCCAACCAGAATCCAGAACATTGTTCAACAGAGACAGGAGGAAGCGACAGTGAGATGAACCTACCAAGGGGGAGGCGCCCATGTGACTATACCCCCAAGCCATGAAACTTGGGGTATAGTCCCAAAGTCCGGTGGGGGCGGCTTATCACATATTTGGCAGCGGTGGCCAGCACCAGCCACCAAACCACGTGAAAAGCCACCACCATGGGACTATGGGAAGGCTGCTGCCGCTGCTGCTGACCACCACCCAACAGCAGTCGGTGTATAAGATGCACCCAGTTTTTGGCACACTTTTAAAAGGTAAAAAGGTGTGTCTTATACAACGAAAAATACGGTAATTGCCCGCTTCCCAAAAGTCTTGGTCTTCCAAGTTCTACTTCCTTCTGATATATACAGGATCATAAGGTGGTTTGAAATGGTCTCCAAGAGTGCCTCTGTCTAGCCAATATCCTACATTTCTCAGATAGTTTTCCCCATATCTGATGCTAATTCTGCATAATTGACACAAATAATACTAGAATAAATGTGGAGGTGTGATGTAGGAAATAATAGTTTTTTCTTCAAATTTTCATCAATCTTAAATTGTGCAAATCTTAAACATCTTGCCAGTCTGATTTTCTCAAATAAAAAGAACGAACTTGGCATTGAAGCATGCAACATTTATTTTCCACCTCCCTGCTCTTTTTCCAAAAGACTTATGATGAACAGAAATAGGGAAAATCCTAGCAACAGATTCTGTATAACCAAACACCTTTTGTCCTCCTCTTTTGTCATTGATAGTCATCTCTTGGCATTAAACTGATTTTCTCCCATTCAATCCAGAAGGTATTTATGCTATGCTAACATTTTAACAAGATGTGTTCTTTAGATTTGAGTTCTATATAGATGTGCAACACAGATTGTTTCAAAAACTCTAAATGACTACAAGGTTCCAAGAGAGATAAAAGATTGACTAAAAAGTCAATAAATGATGGCATTTCAAAAAAGATGGATAATGAGAAAATGTTAATAAAATGGAAAATATAGTGCTCAAAAAATAAAGGGAACACTTAAACAACACAATATAACTCCAAGTAAATCAAACTTCTGTGAAACCAACTGTCCACTTAGGAAGCAATACTGATTGACAATCAATTTCACATGTTGTCAGCACATTCAATTTTGTACAGAACAAAGTATTCAATGAGAATATTTCATTCATTCAGATCTAGGATGTGTTCTTTGAGTGTTCCCTTTATTTTTTGAGCAGTGTACAAATGGGCAAAATACTGTAATACAATTTATAACTAAAAAAAAATTAATCTTAGTAGATGGAAATTTAGGATTAGATAATCTAATTGTATTATCAACATTAATAACGTGTTAAAGTTGTTAGAAACTGTGAATGGAAGAGGCAGACAGAAGCAACAACTCTTTATTTGGCAACTATTTACAACCCAGCAAAAACTCTGTCTGACAGCCAGCCTTTTTATAGGAAGCTGCCAGAACGTATAGCCAATCAGCAGTCAGTATTTTTATTCCAGAATGGAGGACATGACTGAAACCTATGTGCTTCAGTCTGAGAATGTAACAAAAGTACATTGTGAATTTAAAACATTAAGGATTAGAAATGGTGGGGATTTTGAGATATACTCCCAGGATTGATTAAATATTGTTAATATTTGGCTTTATTAGTAATCCTACACAATTGGAATATTAAAGTTATGATGGAATAATGAATTATTTTTAAAATATTAGCACTTTAGTAGGAGATAACAAATACATGGTGCTAAGAAATATTGACTGGGTCAAATCTTTTTAAAACAAGGCTAGCAATAATAATATAAATAAGTATGTGTAATCCTAATCTTCCAACTTCAACAATACTTTTCTCTCTTTATAATTTTTATCATTTAAATGAATTAATGGGAAAAATGATAAAGAATTATAAAGAGAGAATAGTATTGTTGAAGTTGGAAGATTAGGATTACACATATTTATATTATTATTGCTAGCCTTGTTTAAAAAAGATTTGACCCAGTCAATACACTGTCCACAAAATATGTATGGTGTGAAAAGAAAACTGCAATTAAAAAAAAATAGAATATATTTCTTATACACTAACAGGAAGCTCCAAGGCGGTGACCAAGAGAGGATATAAATCTCCCTCTCTCCCTCCCTCTCCCCCGTCTCTCTTTTCCATGTGCTCAATTGCCCAGGACCTCAAACCATGTCCACCATTAAACCATCTTTCCAAACAGCTTCCATGTTTCTGGTGTCTTTCTCCCCACTTGGAACTGAACCCAGATGGACATTTCTTCCAACACCATATCCGCAGAACCTCTGGCAGCTTGGCAGCCAATAACTCATATAACTTGCTTTCTTCTGCTGGTGATATCTCAACTACAAGGCTCTTTCCTCCAAATATGCTTCCAGGTATGCTTGACCTAAATTATTTGCTCTATAAAACATCAGAAGCCCATCAGGATACATTAAGCAAGTGCTTGTATAAAACAGAAAAGCCAAGGGAATTGATAATATCTTCCCTTGGTATTAAATTTCTATGTTTCTAGATGATAGCATTTCCATAATAATGTTTTCACTTTCTTTTCCACAAAGTATATTAAAATCAGAATAAACATTTAGTGTACTAAACTGAAATCATTCAATCTTTTGAAGGTGAAGAAGGAACAAGACATCAATATAGAAAATGCAAATGCATTGGCCATTGCATTAACAGATTAACAGAGTTGGAAGGGATCTTGTAGGTCATCTAGTCCAACCCCCCCATCTAAGCAGGAGATCCTACACTGTTTCTGACAGATGGCAGTCCAGTCTCTTATAGAAAGTCTCGAGTGATGAACGTCCACAACGTCTGAAGGCAAGCTGTTTCATTGGTTGATTGCTGTTGCCATCAGAAAATTTCTCCTTCTTTCTAGGATGAATCCAGTGAAGGGCTACCAAAATTTTTACTACTACACTGTGGGCATGGCTTATGCAGGACACCCTGCATTTTCTTTCAACATCTTTCAGTGCAAATTGGGTGCTCCAGGGTGGAGCTCCATTTTGACTACCCCACTGCATCCACCCCCTGTCCGGGCAGCAACCCACCACTGGATGAATCTCTTTTTGTTCAGTTTCCATCCATTATTCCTTGTCTGGCCTTCAGGTGCTTTGGAAAATAGTTTTACTCCCTCCTCTCTGTGGCAGTCTCTCAAATATTGGAATACTGCTATCATATCTCCCCTAATTCTTCTCTTCATTAGACTAGCCATGCACAATTGCTGCAACAGTTCATCATATGTTTTAGCCTCCAATCTCCTAATCATGTTTTTTTGCTCTTCTCTGCAGTCTTTCTAGCATCTTAACATCTTTTATATAGTGCAGTGACCCAAACTGGATGCAGTATTCTCGGTTTGCCTCTCCAGTCTCCACTCACCTCACTTCCGATCTCTTGGGCAGGCCTCTTGCATATAGGTAGGTTTCACTCACGCCTTTCTGGTGCAGATGGTGTTCTCTCTCGTAATTTCTCCAGTCTTCCTCTTATTTTCCTTTCTCCAGAGTAGAGTAGAGTAGAGTAGAGTAGAGTAGAGTAGAGTAGAGTAGAGTAGAGTAGAGTAGAGTAGAATAGAATTATTTCTTGGCCAAATGTGACACTCAAGGAATTTGTCTTGGTGCAGATGCTCTCAGTGTACATAAAAGAAAATATAGATTTGTCAAGAATAATTTGGTACAACACTTAATGATTGTCATAGGGGTCAAATAAGCAATGAAGAAACAATCAATATCAATAAAAATCTTAGGATAGAAGCATCAAGTTACAGTCATACAGTGGAAGGAAATGGGTGATAGGAATGACGAGAAAAAAACCTAATAGTAATAGTAGTCAGACTTAGTAAAACGTTTGACAGTGTTGAGGGAATTATTTGTTTAGTAGAGTGATGGCATTTGGGGGAAAATTATTCTTGTGTCTAGTTGTCTTGGTATACAGTGTAATAGTAACCTCTCCAGCCATGAGGAGGTGGGTTTGTGGTTCCTGGTGTTTTCTGTGGGAAATGTTTCCCTTCCTTCCTTCCTTCCTTCCTTTCTTTCTCTCCACTTCTCTATCTCATGTTTCCCTCTTCTCCCTCTCTCATTCTCTCTCTCTCAATCTTTCCCTCATTTCTCTCTCACTCTCTCCCTTTCATTTGTTTTTCCCTCTCCCTCGTTTTCCTTCCAATCCCTTCTCTCTCTCATTTGTTTGTTCTTCCTCCCCCCCATTCTTTCCCACCATCAGTTTCTCATTTTTCTCTTTCTCCTTTTCTCTCACCCCCCCACTTTCCCTCCATCTCTGTCTCTCCGGGGATAAGCCAGCAGCCTATCCCACCCACTTCTTCTTAGCTTGTCCTCCGGGGATGAGTTGGGCACGTGGCATCCAGCTTGCGGAGGAGCCCGCAGGGCAGCTTCGATAATCTGGCAGACGGGGCTTGGCTCCATCAGCCCCCACCAATGTTCCCTCTAACCTGCACAGCAGGCTGGGGCGCAAGCAAGTCCCAAAGATGGCGCAGCGTTTTCCCAGCCCGCGCAGAGCCAGCACTGTTCTCCCCGCCCGACAGCTGATCTGTCCCTCCCAAGCTGTCGGCGGGGGAAAAATCTCCAGCTTCTCCGGCTCTGCCGTCACGCGCACCCACTTCCACTGTGACCTCAGAAGAAGGCAGAAGATTGGGGTGGGGAGGCTGATGGAGCGAGCTCCCTTGCACCGATCAAGGCTGCCCCGCAAACTTTCTCTAGCATCTGGATACAGAGCGCCGAGGGACGCCCTTCCGCTTCCCCTCAGCTGCCACCACACGCCCCGTATCACTTGCCCGGCAGAGGGCGTTTCTTGTGGGGTCCCTGCCAACACCACCCCCAATTTGGATGGGGGCAGCTAGTTGCCATGGGCATCTGAAATGGGGCACTGCCGGTAGGGACCCCGCGAGAAATGCCTGCTGCTGAGCAAGTGACACCTTCACTAGCGTCACTAATCCCGGGAGGACAGAATCACCACCTACCAGAAAAGGACTCTTTTTACCTATTGTAACATTCACCCCAATTCATGACCTCAACCGATATTACCGTCACCTTCCGTCTTCACTGTTAACAGCAAATTCTCCAGTTTCCTCCGCCTCTGTGATGTTTCCTCCTCCTAACAGCCTTCAGTAAAATCCTGTCTCTACGGCCGTCATTGTGCATGAGCTGTAAGGGTTAAGATTGAGCCTTTCTGATACCCGCCATCATGCCTTTGCTAACTTTGATCACCGCTGCCATGCCGAAGCTGAGCAAGGAAGCAAAGCAGAAACTTCAGCACCTCTTCAAAGGTGGGCAGCTGGCCATCCGCTGGGCCTTCATCCCTGTCGTGCTACAATGTTCCCTCTAATTTTTTTCCCGGTGTGGGTGGAAAAGTATATATTTGGGTTAAATCAAGAGCCACTTCTCTCTCTGTTTCTCTCTCTTTTCTCTCATTCTCTGCCTCAATCATTTTCTCATTTCTCTTTTTTCTCCCTTTTTCTATCAATTCCTTCCTCTCTTCACTCTCTCTCGCTTTCTTTCTCTCACTTTCTTGCTTTCTTCCTCTTTCTCTCTCCCTCTTCTCTCTCTTTCTCTCTCCCCCTCTTGCTCTCTCTTTTTCTCACGTTCTCTCTCTTTCTTTCTATCTCGACCTGTATGTTGCTCTCTCTTTCTCTCTCTCTTGCTTTCTCTCTTTCTCCCTCTTGTTTTCTTTCTCTCTCTCTCTCGCTTTCTTTCTCTCTCACATTCTCTCTCTTGTTTTCTTTCTCTCTCTCTTGCTTTCTTTCTCTTTTGTTCTCTCTCTTGCTATCTCTCTCTTTGTTTCTCTCTCACCCTTTCTCTCTCTCTTTTTCTCACTTTCTCACTCCCTCTCTCTTTTTTCTATCTTGCTCTGTCTGTTGCTCTCTCTTTCTCTCTCTCTCTCTCTCTCTCTTGTTCTCTCTTTCTCTCTCTTCCTTTTTTCTCTGCGGAGGCCGGCAAAGGTTTTTCTTATTTTGAATGTTCTGGGCAGGCATTCCGGAAGCACTTAGCAAAAGCGCTCCCAGCGAAGCGACTGCGAGAGCGCTTTCTCCGAGCACTTCGGGAATGCCTGCCCTGCCTCGCCTGCAGCTCCTTCGCTGACAGCCCGGGATAAAAGCACTCCCAGTGAAGGGGCTGCGAGAGGGGCGGGGGGCATTCCCGAAGCACTCGGAGAAAACCCTCTCACAGCCCTTTCGCTGGGAGTGCTTTCGCCAAGCGCTTCGGGAACCCCTCTCGCTACCCCCTCACTGAGCGCGGATGATGATGAGGAGAAGCCACAGCTGCCACCACCTCTCCAGCCAAGGCAGGAGGTGGAGGAGGAGAAAGCCGGAGAGAGGGACGGATCGAGCAGGTGGGGGGCAGCGAGAGGCCAGGGGCGCGAGGGAGCCGGAGGTACCTGGGGGGGGCAGCTGGGGCTCCCTTTCCCTCTCCCACTGCCTATGTCTACTGCTGGCGACGGCCAGAGACTAGAGACTAGAAGGATATTTATGCAATGTTACTCTTCAACTTTTTATCTGATAACATGGAAATGACGTTTTTGTCAGTATAATATGTATGAGGACCCGGATTGTGGGGGCAATATGCTGGTTCTGTTAAAAAGTGCTATTGCTAACATGTTGTAAGCTGCCCTGAATCTAATAAGAAGGGTGGCATAAAAACCGAATTAAATAAATAAATAAATATCTTATTATAATCAATACTTCTAACTTGATTAAAACAGATCAGCAATTCCTAAATTCATATATTTAAATAGAAAAAATAATTTCAGTTTAAAAAAAGAGCAAACAAAACAATACTCCAAGCTTAATCAACCCTTCTCAAACTCCAATTTCTTTAATCTAAGCAGAACTTTAAACCAAACCCTTTTCTTTTTCATTTTTTTTGTATCCCCTTTTTATCCCCATTTCCATTTTATTCTTTCTATTCTTCCTTCTAGGAAGAATAGAAAGGACTTGGTTAGAAAAAAGGGGTTATTGGATCAAACTTTGGACACTTGACAACTGGTCCATAGTTATGATGGTGGCAATGTCCCAGGGTTATGTGAACATCTTTTGGGATCTTCTGACAAGCAACTGCACTTAATGACTGTGGCAAGAAAGGTGGTAAAGTGAGGCAGAACTCACTTAATAACCATCTTTCTCAGGAAATAGAAATGTCGTCCTCCATTAGGGTCAGAACAAAAGTCGAGGGTTATCTGTCTGACCAGTGCACTCTTTTAGAAGCAGATCAGCAGATCAGGAGTCCATTTTGAAGCTCCACAGAAAACATCTAGGGGGGAAGGCAGGTTGTCCTCGACTTACAATGGTTCATTTACTGGCCATTCAAAGTCGCAACGGCCCTGAAAAAAGTGACTTATGCACCCTTTTCACACTTAGGACCTTCAAGCAGCCCGATGAGCGCAGGATCAAAACTTTGCTGCTGTTTCATATTTATGACCGTTGCTGTGTGTCCTGAGGTCACGTGACTCCCTTTTGTTTCTAACCGATCCACGTCCAGGCATGAAAATGTGCCACTCAGATATTATACTTTCCTACCCACACCAAAAAATTTTTTGAAAGAACATTAGCCCCCACCCTAATTTCCCATTGAGGGGACTGCTGCTACGTGCCCCGCCTCAACTGCCCAGCGGTGGGCGTTCCGGGTGTTCCTCCCAGCATGAGTGGGATGCGTGGCATCCAGCAGAGGAGCCCGTGGGGTAGCTTTGATCATCCAACGGGATGGGGCTCAGCTCTATCATCCCCACTCCAATCTCCTGCCTTTGGGGGTGCCTTTGAGAGGGCGCAGCGGTTGGTGAAGGCGCTCCAAGCAAAGCTGCCTCAGTTTTGGAATTCTGCAGCTGACGCCCTCTGCTCAGAGTGTCCTGCCAGATGATCGAAGCTGCCCCGCTGGCTCCTCCGGCAGCTGGATGTCACGTGCCCCACTCATTCCCGGGGCCGAGCCTCCAGAAGCAGGCGGGCATTGCCTCAATGTATCCAACCAGCGGAGGAGCCCACAGGGCAGCTTCGATCATCCAGTGGGACCGGGCTCAGCTCCATCAGCCCCCAAAGGCGGGAGATTAGGGTGGGGGTTGATAGAGCCGAGCCCGGTCCTGCCGGATGATCAAAGCTGCCCCGCGGGCTCCTCCGCTGACTGGATGCATTGAGGTGACACCCGCCCACTTCTCCAAAACTGTTGCCACGCATCCCACTCATTCCTGGGGCCGAGCTGCCAGCCTCCAGCCGATGACTGCTGGGCGACCTTGGGGATAGCTGCTATGGCTGCTGACCCCCGCCCCAATCCGGTGTATAAGACGCACCCGGTTTTTGACGCACCTTTTTGAAGTAAAATGGCACGTCTTATACACCGAAAAGTATGGTAATTATATTAGGTAGAAGTTTATAATTATCTCTTAGGAAGACATCAACATATATTACTGGTACATGTTCATTCATGTCATCTTCCACTCTTTAGGCATAAATACTTTATCTGAAATAAAGGCAAATATTTTGCATTTATTTGAAGTTTCCCCAGAACTGGGAGCTGAAAGATTTTGACTTGGAACTGTAGAAATATTAAATACTTTTGGTTATCATTTTGCTATGTGAGTGCAATGTTACACACTATCAATATTTAAAATGTAAATAAAATAGTATGCTCTAAAAATGAAAATCACTTTAAATGTAGAACTGTTTGAATTTCAAAGAGCCATTATGTTTAATAGCATTTTTTTAAAAAAAACTATTAAAGTTAAGTGGTTACTTTTTATTTTTGCATTTAGTTACATTTGGGAGTCATTTGTTTTGTTTCATGCTCTAACAACAGTGAAGTTGTTAGAGAAGAAGGATCCCATTTTGAATAATGGCACCATTTATGTAATACTGTACAGAGGGATAAACATTTTCATATGGCTATACAGATAGAAAAGTAAGCAGACAAGAGAACATTTTCTTCTTTGATCTATAACTTCCCAATATTTAGATAAACATTCTCTTCTAAAAGTTAAAACTCACCCCAACATTAATTGGCTTCTGGAAGCTGTCTAAGTCAAAGGGTCTTTTTAGCTAAATTTATAACTTATTCCAAATATTACATGTTGACTGAAAGTTGATTTTTTTAATGATTATATCTTACAATTTTACAGAAGTTTTAGCTATTTTTACTATGGATATTTTATGTTGCTTTTATCTTGCCAATGCCATTAGTCTTATGATCATGGTGGTGTAGATATTATTTACATATTTAAGCATAAGAATTAAATGATAGCTTCAGCCTCAGCCATTATACAATGGTGAATATGAGATGCTAGAGAGAGGTTATGAGTCAACAGTTGCCTTCATGCTTTGCTAAGAAATCTTTAAAAAGAAAGAAACAAAATGTTGCATTACATCTTCTTGGGTTTTAAAGAATAATTATCTTTCTTGGAAGGGATTAGATTCGATTAGATTACACTAGATTATTAGAGTTGGAAGGGTTCCTTTAGGTCTTCTAGTCCAACCCCCTGCTCAAGGAGTCCCTACACTATTTCGTACAAATGGCAGTCGAATCTCTCTCTGAAAGTCTCAAGTGTTGGAACTCTCACAATCTCTGCAAACGGAGACAGTAGTCACGTGGGTAAGCTTGTTATCCTAGCCAATCAGGATCGAGCTTCAAGTCTTTAAAAACACTGCTGGATCCACCCCTTTCCCAAATAACAACAACAACAACAACAACAACAATAATAAATGTTTATTTATAGTGCCCTTTTAACAAAGGGCATAACAGCATGTTAGCAATAGCACCTTTTAACAGATTTCGCTCAATCCTCCTACTAGCAGGACTTATTGTTGACTTCTTCTCATTCAAAGGCCTCAAACTCCTTTCCCACTTTCCTTCTTCCTTTCTTTGTTCTCTCTACTCCTCTGTATTTGTTCCATCAGGTGGCTTCAAATCCAACCGAAGATCTAAAAGAACAACACACAATAAGTTTAAACGTGGCATTTAAAAGGACTTGCTTTTTTCCTCCCCCCCTCCCGATTTCCTGCTCGCCTCCCTCCCCTGGGGCAGGAAACATCCTTAGATTGCATTCTTTAACAGCGGATTGCAACCTTTGAGGAAAGCATTAAAATCACATTCTCCCAACAAATCAACTTGGCAAGCTCTCGATTTTGCACCAGCGGCCTTTTAATTTATAAACTGCCGTGTCCTTGCAGCTCTGCCCTAATTTACGTTGCGGCAACTGATAGATTCACAGGACAATTCTTAGCTCCTGTCTGCAGGGCTAACCAATTTGATTTCCAGTTTATTTTCTTGAATTGGAGTTTATTCATTTTCTTTGCAATTAGGTACAAAACAATGCAATCAACAAGTGGAAAATTTTAGGCCCTACCATTAAGAAATTTACCTCCATATATATTGGAGTAGAAATTGTTTTTAGAAATTGTATGTATGTAAAATTCTACTCTAAACAACTTCTGGAAAGAATGGTGTGGATAAAAACCCCTTTATATGTTTTATGTTTGTTTGTCATTCTGTGTCTGTCTGAATATAATTAAAAAATTTTTAAAAAGAAAGAAATCTACCTCCAGATACAATGCCTCCTTTTGTCGCTCCTTTCATCAATCCGACCAGAATTACTCCCTACCAAGATCATCAGATCAGTATACCCTGTTCTCGATCCCAAACAGATCCATGACCCGAAACGAATCATGGATCTACCTGTTGGGTAGATCCAACAGGGGTCACAGAGGAAATCAGTCCTCTAGACCCTACAAACACTCAAGGTGGTAATCAAGCAGATATTCTCATAGTGGGTCACCTAGCATGTTTTTTTCTGGCTTGGCAGAACTCCTGCAATGACCCCTGAATCTTCTCTACAGCCCAGAGGGGTCTCTCCATAGAATTTTTGTCTATCCCTCCCAGGTTTTTTGTACGTTGCGCAGTCCCTCAAAACCAAAGGTCCTGGTCTCTTATAGAAGAGACCATTAACCACCTCTTCTCTATTAGAGCTATCCAAAGGGTTCCTAGTAATCAGAGAGGCCTGGGGTTTTACTCTATTCTCTTCATAGTACCCAAGGCCTCAGGCAGATGGAGAGCTATATTAGACCTAAAAAGATTGAACCAGTATATCAAATATAGGAGGTTCAAGATGCATGTTAGCCTCTCTTCATAAAGGGGACTTTATGGTGTCCTTGGATTTGACAGAGGCATACTTACACACCCTTATTCGTAAAAGCCACAGGCAATTTCTTAGATTCACCTTTATGGGCTCTCACTTCCAATATAGGGCCCTGCCGTTTGGCCTCTCTTTGATCCCACTGGTATTTACTAAACTCTTAGGAGCACTAGCGGCTCATATAAGGGCCTTAACTATTGATATACAATGCTACTTGGTGACATCCTGGTGCACTCTCCTTCTCCAGACCACCATGGATATCCTTCAGAACCATGGGTTGTCCATTAACCTCTCCAAAAGTCATCTTTTTTCCCACAACGGTTCTCCATCATCTAGGAACCAAAATAGACTCGGTTCAAACATTAGTTTCCCTGTCACAAGATTGACAGAACAACATTAGGGAATTAATCAACCAAATAAAAGTTTCAAGGAGGGTGCCTGTCACCCTCCTCTCCTCCCTTCTAGGCAAGATAATGTCCTGCATAGGGATCACCCCCTGAGCTAGGTCCGCTAGGTACAGCTAGGTACACACCAGGTTAATGTTACCTTTTCAGAAAACAGAACAAAGCACATCACATCGCATAATCCAGATCTCCCAATCTGTGATAAAGGCCCTCATTGGCCATCTCCAAGGGCACTCAATTTAAGATTCCAAAACAGATGATTGTTACAATAGATGCCAGCTTGTCGGGATGGGGAGCACATATTGCAGGTATGGTAGCTCAGGGGACATGGTCACCAGCAGAATCCCAATGCCCAATCAATTGGTTAAAACTCAGAACTGTGCTCCGGGCTCTGAAACACTTCCATTGTCAAATAGAGGGCAAACATATTCTAGTCCTCACGGACAACATAGCAACCAAGATCCATATATGGTCCATGATCCAGAGCCCTGATGCTCAAGTCCATGAGATTGGGCCTGTGGGCGAAGAGACATCTACAATCTCTTTCGGCGGATCACATCTCAAGGAAGCTGAATCTCCAAGCAAACTGGTTATCCCTTTAGACCCTTGACCCTGGGGAATGGAAACTCCTTCCAACTTTGTTCAACCAAATCTGCCTCTGCTTAGGACACCCAGTAGTTGACCTCTTTGTGACTGCAATCAATTTCCAACTACCCCACTTTTTCTCCCAGTTTCCAGAAGCAGGAGCATAAATGACCAATGCCTTGAGGAGCCCATGGCCCCAAGAACTCCTTTATGCCTTTCCTCTGATTCCAATCTTACCGGACCTCATTCAAAAGATAATTTGGGAAGAAGCTCAAATTATCGTGATCGCTCCACACTGGCCAAGATGTGATTGGTTCACAGACCTTCAAGCGCTATCCACTGTGCCCCCATGGCGGCTCCCCGTTTCAGTGGACATGCTGCAACAAGGAGCATCCTGTCACCCAGATCCTGACTGGTTCCATCTGATCGCATGGAGGTTATTAGGAGGGATCTAGGTTCTCAAGATTATGACTCACATGCTAAAGTAGTGATGCAGGCCTCGAGAAGACCTTCAACCATCTGTATTTATGGCCACACTTGGACCAAGTTTAGGGAATGGTCTTTAGCAGAAGGTCTCGCATATTCCTTTCCCACAAATTGTCAGCTTCCTGATGCAAGGCTTCCACATTATGTTCCCTTTAAGCTGCGTGGCCACATGGCCAGGCACGTGTTAACAGACCTCCGTGCAGCAGTTTCCAACTGCCGCATGGAGGTAGCCACTGATGCAACAGTCACCCCCACAATTATCTCCCGAGCCTTCGCCCGGCATTTCCAGCCGCGGTGAGGGCTATGGCAGAGACCAGGCGGCTGTGATGCTGTGGGAAGCCCCCTCTACAACCACCCAATCAACAAAGAGCAGGCATGGCTGTTTGCTACTCCTGCGCCGGGAGTCTGCACAGAGAGAGCCTGGGCAGATTGTCGCTGAGCTGTGATGCTCCCTGGAGTGGTAGGGAGAGCCGACAGCCAGTACAAAAAAGCCAAAGCAATGCAGAGCTGACTGGGTGTTTCACAAACCTTGGCAGCTCGGGAAGCTTTTCTCTTCCTCCACCTCCTCCCGTCCCGTGTCAGTCCTTCTGGCCAGCTCCTTCAGTGCGAAAGGCCCACCTGGCTCCTTTCTGCCATCCTCCTCCCTTCGCCCTCCCCTCGACTTGGCCATGGCATACAGTGCGACTTTAAAATGGACCGGGACCGCTGCAGAGGCTCCGGGGCAGGGCTCTGTCCCCGAGACTCCTTTCACCCCTCCAGAGGTCGCAGATTGCGGTCGGATCGGGTCCGGATGGCCCGATCCTAGAACAGGGGGCTTCCCTCTATCCGAGGAGCTATCGCTGAAGCTCCGGAGGCAGCGGTCTGCCCTGCAGCTCTGGAAAAAGGGAGAAACGATCCTCGACACCCAGAGGATACGGCCATTGCGATCCCCCCACACCAGTGGGAAGCGAGAAAGTTAAAGAAGAAAGCTGAGATTTCCGAAATTTAAAAGAGCGAAAAAGAATACCAAAAGGAAAGAAGAATCAAGGTAAACATTTCATCGTTCCATGTTAAATACAGAAGATTGAAGTATAGTGAAAGTTACAAGTGAAAGTTTTCTTACAAGGCGAAAGAGAAAGTTGTTAGAAAAATTCATATCCAGGAGCCAAACAACGGCCGGATCTATTTTCTCTCTTTCGTTTCTCGAGTTGATTTTAACTTGAACTTTTGAACTTTTAAATTTGGAAGAAACTTGATTATAAAATATAATCTGACATGAAAATATGAAGAGTTATAATTTGGCAAAGTTGAAATAAATATTGGAATTCCTAAATCCTCAGAATAACATCGAATCCCGGGCACTATTTTTGATAGCGGAGGGATTATGTTTCTTTTGTTCTAACTTCTAATTTTAAAATGAAATAAACCTGCAATTTGCAATCAATTAAACAACCTAATGAATCAATGATTTGGTGACTGATGGACTAAAAAATTAAGAAGATTTCTACAGTTTGACTGATCGTGTTTGGAATCGTTGTTATTGGATTATTGGCTGTCTCTTTCGACTTACAGTAAGAAGAGATCATCTGCTTTCCTTGGACTGCTTTCGCAGGATTTATTTTAAAATCTGGAACTGATCTAAACTTAATAAATTTGGATTCGGAAAAATACCAAACTTTGGATTTTGGCATTGTGACTGAATAAAATTCAACAAGATTTTCTTGGCATTATTTGGCATTTCGAGACTTTGGGAATTATTATAAAAGACTTTGGAAAATTAAATAGAACTTCAATCAACAAGGAAATTTACGTTTAAAAGAAGATTATAAGTATATTATTGTTGTATTTCTCGATATCTTTAATTCTATTTCTTGTTTTTCTTTTTCTTTATATTACTTCTGCCTTCTTTTCCTTGCTTTCCTTGCTTTATAGATATTAGTATTAATTTTAGAAAAGAAAAAAATAGAAATAGTTTGAAATAAATGAATTGCTAAATACTCCTTGGTTCCCTCTCTCTCCCTGTGGTGGTGTTCCTCTCTCTTCCTTCCATTTTATTTTTTTTCTCCCCTTCTTCTTTTCTCCTTATTTCCTTATTTCTGCTTCTTTTCCCCCTTTTTTGCTGCTTTTCTTTTCTTCTCTTTTATTTTTCTTTTCTTTTCTTTCTTTTATTTTTAAGACTAGCAGATTTGTTAACTGAAATTGGTTTATTATAACAACACATTACACATTATTGCTTTTTGAAATTGAAAGGAATTTTTCTTTTAATTGAAAGAAACTTTAAAGGCTAATTTCTTTTTTAAAATTATCAAAATTCACATTTTTAAACATTGCTAAGGTATATAATAAGGATAGACAGATTACTGACATTTCTGCTGTGCTTGTGTTTTTGTATTGTGACATTTAGAAATAACTAGCAAAGTTTAACTTAATAAGTTTGGAGTTTGCTGGAATTTTCTTCCCCTCTTACATATAAAAAATATCACAGAAAATTTTTGCAAAGCCAAGGATGTCCATTACGTCTACATATACTAAGACTATTAAAAAACAAACATTAACGTCAGCTTCATCTCCCCAAGTGTCACCTCAGCCATCTCTTGTACACCAAAGTACTACTGCAACCATGTTAGCTAAAGAGAAAGAGAAAGCACAACAGCCTACCCTTGTAACCATACAAGAGACATTAAACGCAATGAAAGAATTTATGCTTAAATCACAAGAAGATGCAAATCAACAACGAGAAGCCTTAAAAGCAGAAATGGGTGAATTAAAGGCGGACACAGGAGAGATGAAGGAGCAGATGAAGGAAATTCAACAAACCTTGAAAGAAAATGAAGATAGGGTGAAGGCGGTGGAAGAAAAAACTGAAAAAATGGAAAAGAGAATGGACTATTTTGAAGGCAGATCTGACGCATGTTATCGAAAATATGATGAATCAATCACACATCTGGAAGTGCAATGAGCATCCTATGGACTAAGATTTCAGAACATAATAGAAGAAAAAGATGAAGATTTACAAGCAAGAATGGCAGAAATTATTGGAGGAATTCTCCAGATGGATCCCACAAAATTAACAAAAGAAATTGATGAAGTTTTCAGAGTACAAACTAGCTACATACGTTGGCACAACCTACCAAGAGAAGTCCATATCAAATTTGTTAGAAGAACCATAAGAGATGACATTTTGAAATGGACAAGAAATGAAAAATTACCAGACAAAGGAAAAGAAATCACAATACTGAAACAAATTCTAAGAAGTGTAAGAGAAAGCAGAAGAGACTATCATTTTTTCGACAAAAATTTTGATTAAAGAAAACATAACTTTCCGTTGGCTTATTCCAGAAGGACTATCACTCTAATGGCAAACTAAAAGATATAAAATAGAAAACTTGGATGAAGCAAAAGACTTTTATGAAACTAGTGGAATACGCCAACTGGAGCAACCAATGAAAGAACTGCCAGAAAGAAGGGAGGAGGACATGGGGAGCGCCGCACAGGGAGGGGAGGAGGACCTAGGTGCAAGAAGAAAACAACCTCAGCGCGAAAGTAAAGATACCAAAAAATACTACAAATGACCATGTTAAAAGACTTGAAAATCTTTTCTGTAAATGTGAATGGTTTAAACAAACGGAGAAAAAGAAAACAAATATTTACAAAAATTAAAAATCAAAAAGCTCAAATAGTAATATTACAAGAAGTTCATATAAAAAAGACAAATAAAAAATTATTATCAAACCCAAAAATTGGAAATATGTATGCTGCATTGGCAGACCAAAGAAAAAGAGGGATTGCGATGTATGTTGAGAACTCCACAAATTCCAAACAATTATACGCAGACAATGAAGGTAGAATATTAATTGTGCAGATTAATATAGAGCCTAAACCGCTTGTCATTGTTTCTATTTATGACCCAAATGAAAATCAAACGACATTTTATAAACAATTGCATCAGAAAATAAATGAACTAAATATTGAAAATATGATTATAATTGGCGATTTCAATGCAATTTCAAATATTTTATTAGATCATTCAGGGGGGGGGGAACAGTAAGAAAAAGAAAAATATATTACCCACTACTTTTCAAAAGATGAAAACAGAATTATTATTAAATGATATTTGGAGGGAAAGACATCCCCAAACAAGACAGTATACTTTTTATTCAAACCCCCACAAAATTTGGACAAGAATAGATATGGTGTGGGCCTCAAAAATAACTGCAGAACAAATAAAAGAGGTTGAAATAGATGTTAATACTTGGGCAGATCATAATCCGGTAGTAGTTTATATGAAAAGTAATAAGAAACATTTAAATTGGCAGATGAATAGAAACATTTTAAAGGGGAAAAAAAAGGAATGGATAGAGAAGGAATTAAAGATTTTTTTTGAAATGAACAAAAATTCAGATACTACCCCACAAAACCTATGGGATACTGCCAAGGCATACATCAGAGGATTAACGATTTCCTATACAGCAAAGGTAAACAAAGAAAAAAAACCCAATATGAACAATTAATGAATTAAAACAAGCAGAATCTTTATCGCAACAAAATGCTAAGAATAGGGAGCTAAAGGGAAAGATAGAAGTAATTAAACATAAAATTAAACTTATAGAGCAAAACCAAATAGCAGAAAAGATAAAAAGAGTCAAAAACATTATTTTGAACATGCCAATAAGCCAGGAAAATGGCTTGCGTATAAACTAAGGAAACATAGACAGTCAAAAATAATTAAAAAGTTAGAGGACGAAGATGGAATAATAAAATACAATATAGAGGAAAAAGCAAAAATAGTACAAATTTTTTTCAAAGAATTATATAAAAAAGAAGATATTAGTGAAGATGAAGTTTTTAATTACTTAGAATCTACAAAGATACCGCAATTAACAGAAGAACAACAGGAAAGTTTAGATAGTCTAATAACAATTGAGGAACTTCTTACAACTATTAAAAAGCAAAAAAACAATAAAGCCTCTGGACCTGACGCCATACCAGCAGAATGGTATAAAATAGATAGTGGATGGTAAAATCCCAAAATCATGGTCAGAATCCTTAATAACTTTAATTCATAAACCAGGAACAGCAAAAGAAAATATTAAAAATTACAGACCTATATCATTATTAAACGTTGATTATAAAATATTTACCACAATATATGCTGATAGATTAAAAAGGATTTTAAATGAAAAAATCCATCATGACCAAAACGTTTTTTACCAGGTAGACAGATTAAAAAGAATCTTAGAATGAGTAACACATTAGAATATTATGAACAACATTCTGGTAAAACAGTATCATCAATGTTCCTTGATGCCAAAAAAGCTTTTGACAATGTTAATTGGACTTTCATAAAAATGCAACTAAACAAAATGAGATTTGGTACCAAATTTGTAAATTTAATAGACGCTATTTATTCAAAACAAACAACAAAAATTATATTAAATAATGAGCAACTGGAAACATTTGAAATAAGTAAAGGAGTTCGACAAGGATGTCCGATATCACCCTTATTATTTATTTTATCTTTAGAAATTTTATTGATAACAGTAAGAGCAGATCCAAAAATAAAAGGTTTGACTATTGGAAAAGAAATATATAAAGTCCAAGCATTTGCGGATGATTTGACTTTTATAATAGAAGATCCGATAACAACAGCCCCAATACTAATACAGACAATAGAACAATATGGAAAAGTTGCAGGATTAAAAATAAATAAGAGTAAAACACAATTTATAGTGAAAAATATGAATAAAATTCAAGAAAGAAAACTTGAACATATTACAGACATGAAAATAGTTAAGAAAGTTAAATATTTGGAAATATGGATAACATCAAAAACAATATCATTAAAAAATGACAATTATATGAAATTAATTGCAGAAATTAAAAAAGACTTAGAAATATGGAACAACCTAAAAATATCCTTTTGGGGGAGAATTGCCACAATTAAGATGAATATTTTACCTAAGATCTTGTTTTTATTTCAGGTCATTCCAATAAATCCTGGGGAATTTTTTTTTCAAAAACTTAACGAAGATAGTTAAAAAAAATTTATGGCAAGGGAAAAAAGCAAGAATAAAGATAAATATTTTGGAAGATATTAAAGAAAGAGGAGGATTTGCTTTACCTAACTGGAAATTATATTATCAGGCAGCAGCCTTAACATGGATTAGAGATTGGATAGTATTAGAAGATAAAAGAACATTAAAATTAGAAGGACATGATCTTATGCTTGGTTGGCATGCCTTTATATGGTATGATAAGGATAAAATTCATACATATTTTAAAAGACATACAATAAGAAAGTATTTGTTGGAAGTCTGGAAAGACATAAAAAAGAATCATTTTTTGACTATTCCCGAATGGATCTCCCCCCTAGAAGCAATAACACACCCAAATTCAATAAGGGAAATGAAAATAATAAGATATAAGGAATTACTGGATGATCAAATGAAATTAAAGTCAAGAAATAAATTACAAGAAGAAGGGATTACAATTGACTGGTGGCAATACGCTCAGATACAATTTAGATTTCAGAGAGATAATACGACATACATTTTTAATAAGAATAAAAATTTCTTAGGTAACTTATTAATCACTAACCAGACAAAATCAATAGGGAAAGTTTATAAATACTTGATTGTCCATAAAAATATAGATTTGACCTTAAAGGATAATATGATAAGTTGGTGCAAAAATATTGGTAAAGAAATTGATATAGATACATGGGAAAAAGTTTGGATTTCAAATTGGAAAATGACAAAATCAGTTTCCCTAAAAGAAAATCAAATTAAAATGTTCTATAGGTGGCACCTTCCACCAAACAGGATAGCAAAAATGTTCCCAAAAATGTATCCATTATGTTGGAAGTGTAAGAAGGAAATAGGGTCCTATTACCATCAATGGTGGACGTGTAGCAAAGTTAAGCCTTATTGGAAAATGATAGGAAGAATAATAAAAGAAATAGTAAAACAGGACATAGAAATAACTCCGGAATTCTATTTACTGGGTATAACCAATCAGAAATATAAGAAAGAAATTTTACATTTAGTTATTGTTATTAAAAAAAATTACATTGCGCTGAAATGGATATGATGACAAGACGGTTAAAAGATCAAGAAGAAACAGAATTTTATGAGATATGGAATAAAGTGTATATATGGATAAATAAGAAGAAATATGAAAAGTAAAAATAAATAAATAAATAAATAAGAGAATTGTATTAGTAGAGATATGATTTAAGTGTTATGTTAGAATTAGTAGGGATAAGATTTAAGAGTTATGCTAGAATTAGTTCATGTATGAAGATTTATTATAAAAAGTTAAACAATTTTCTTCTTTTCATTTAAGGTAATAAGTTGATTTTAAGCATTTTTTGAATGTATTCTTTTTTCTGTATTGAAATTTTACTTCTAGAATAAGCGGGGAAGATACAACCCCATTTTTATGTTAATTGTATGTTTGTCAGTTTTGTCTATTTTAAGAAAATTAATAAAATTTATTGAAAAATAAAATAAAATAAAATGGACTTGATTTTGATCCTGGGGAACGAGGGAGGAAGAGAGAGAGAGAGGGACTGACAGACAGAGTGATAGTCAGAAAAAGAAAGAAAGAGGAAGGGAGAAAGAAAGTGAAAGAGGAAGGAAGGAAGGAAGGAAGGAAGGAGAAACAGAGAGAACAAGGAAAGAAGGAAGGAAGAAATAGAGGGAGCAAGGAAGGAAGGAAGGAGAAATGAGGGAAGAAGGAAGGAAGGAGAAATGGAGGGAAGAAGGAAGGAAGGAGAAATGGAGGGAACAAGGAAGGAAGGAGGAAGAATGAAAAGAATGGAGGGATGGAGGAAGGAAGGACTTTTGGGGGGGATTCTTTTTTCTCTCTCAACCTACATTCAAACAATACAGTGTACCATCTAATTCTGAAGGAATAAAATGCAGTATTTTGTTAGTAACTAATATCAATCATCAAAAAAGTTGCAAAAGGTTTTTTTCTAATTTTGTCATCCAATTATATACATATTCTTTTAATTAAATTCTCTCTTTAATATTCCTTCAAGAAGTACAGTGATACCTCGTCTTACAAACGCCTCGTCATACAAACTTTTCGAGATACAAACCCGGGGTTTAAGATTTTTTTGCCTCTTCTTACAAACTATTTTCACCTTACAAACCCACTGCCACTGCTGGGATGCCCCGCCTCTGGACTTCCATTGCCAGCGAAGCGTCTGTTTTTCTGCTGGTGGAATTCCCCTGAGGCTCCCCTCCATGGGAAACCCCACCTCCGGACTTCTGTGTTTTTGTGATGCTGCAGGGGAATCCCAGCAGGAAGTCCGGAGGTGTGGTTTCCCAGCGAAGGGAGCTTCAGTGAAATCGCAGCATTGCAAAAACACAGAGGTCTGTAGGTGCTGTTTCGAGGACTTCGGTGTTTTTGCGATGCTGCGATTTCACTGATGCTCCCTTCGCTGGGAAACCCCACCTCCGGACTTCCGTTGCCAGCGAAGCGCACATTTTTGCGATGCTTGGATTCCCCTGCTGGGATTTCCCTGCAGCATCGCAAAAACGCAGAAGTCCGGAGGTGGGGTTTCCCATGGAGGGGAGCCTCAGGGGAATCCCAGAAGTGCAAAAACGGACACTTTGGCTGGCAAAAGGGGTGAATTTTGGGCTTGCACACATTAATCGCTTTTCCATTGATTCCTATGGAAAACATTGTTTTGTCTTACAAACTTTTCACCTTAAGAACCTCATCCCGGAACCAATTAAGTTTGTAAGACAAGGTATCACTGTACACCAATTATATTTCTAACTTATTAACCATTATGCCAAAGTGCTTCCTTCTTTCTTTATACATTTTTCTATAAACCAAGAAAACCTTGTATGTTAACAAAAGAAAATTAAAAACAAAAAAATAAACATATACAAATTTCAGACTTCTTCCCCCCTCTAAATAGTACATTTAACTAATGCCAAATTTAAAAATTATTTCAGCCCATCTATCATTTAACCAATTAATACTTATCTACATTTCTTACTTAATTATTCATCTTAAATTTCAGTCAATTTGAGAAAAGAAAAAAGGGGGGATTCTAAATATTATCTATTTTCAATCAATTAAAAATCATTAACATAATTAAGCTCTGCAACAATTCTAAATTCAATTCCATTTATGCATTAATCCAAATCAGTATTATCTACTACATATCTTATTATAATTAATACTTCTAACTTTATTAAAACAGATCAGCAATTCCTAAATTCATATATCTAAATAGAAAAAATAATTAAAGTTTAAAAAGAGCAAACAAAACAATACTCCAAGCTTAATCAACCCTTCTCAAACTCCAATTTCTTTAATCTGAGCAGAACTTTGAACCAAACCCTTTTCTTTTTTATTTTTTATATCCCCTTTTAATCCCCTTTTCCATTTTATTCTTTCTATTCTTCCTTCTAGAAAGGAAGGACTTTGTTAGAAAAATAAAGGGGTTATTGGATCAAACTTTGGACACTTGACAACTGGTCTGTAGTTATGATGGTGGCAATGTCCCAGGGTTATGTGAACATCTTTTGGGATCTTCTGACAAGCAACTGCACTTAACGACTGTGGCAAGAAAGGTGGTAAAGTGAGGCAGAACTCACTTAATAACCATCTTACTCAAGAAATAGAAATGTCGGCCTCCATTGGGGTCAGAACAGAAGTCGAGTATTATCTGTCTGACCAGTGCACTCTTTTAGAAGCAGATTAGGAGTCCATTAGGAGTCCATTTTGTCACAACGGCCTGAAAAAAGTGACTTACGCCCCTTTTTCACACTTACAACCTTCGCAGCAGCCCCACAATCGTGTGATCAAAACTTGGCAACCATTTCATATTTATGACTGTGTCTTGAGGTCATGTGACCCCCTTTTGCGACCATCTCACAAGCAAAGACAATGGGGGAGGGGGGGAGAAGCCAGATTCGCTTAATGACTGGGTTTCTAACCGATCCACGCCCAGGCAAAAAAATGTGCCACTCAGATATACTTTTCTGCCCACACCGAAAAAAAATTAGAGGGAACATTGTCTGCCACCTGAAAACTTATTTATTTATTTATATTTTTATGCTGCCCTTCTCCTTAGACTCAGGGTGGCTTACAACATGTTAGCAATAGCACTTTTTAACAGAGCCAGCATATTGCCCCCACAATCCGGGTCCTCATTTTACCCACCTTGGAAGGATGGAAGGCTGAGTCAACCTTGAGCCGGTGATGAGATTTGAACCGCTGACCTCAAGCTCCTCATGTTCAAGAACACCCAAATCTGGACCTGCCACAGGTACAAGGGAAAAGAGTCCACTTGTAATTCTCCCAGGGATCTGAGTTACGCCCGACTTTTGCATTTCACTTTCAACCTCTCCCACCTCCCTCCTGCACTCTTTGCTCCATGTTTTGGGAGCGGGGACAATCCCAGTGCAGCATCTCCTTTTCCTTCCTCCCGAACTTTTGCCCCTTTTCCTCTGAGTTAATCTCAATGCAGTTCCCTGGGCTGCTTCCAACTGAGGCAGCAAAGGCGCAGGGGTTGCTGGCAAACCCAGTAGCATGTGTACAAAATGGCAGGTCCAGGAGGACTGATGTGCTCCTTCTCTATCAGGCCTTGCTGTGAGAAAGCCCGGCTTTCAATGCCTACGGCTATAGGTAAGAAGACATGTTTGTCTTCTGCCCCCATGAAAATCATACCCTACCCCACCTCCTCCAGTTAAATTGCATACCAATTTCTGCAGAAAAAATGGCAACACCTGCATGATAAAACAGAAAGTCTGATTAAAGATTTGAAGAATATGTGCTTTAAAGAAATGTCCTTAGTCTTCTAAGTTTACCTAGCATTGCCTGAAGAGGCTCTTCTTGGGAAATTTAGTCACCTTATGCAAGTAAACTGACTACTTCCATAACAGAAATCTGAGATTTACCTTATGCAATAAAAGTGGATTCTGAAAAATTTAGGAATACAGTGGTACCTCATGATACGAACTTAATTGGTTCCAGGAGGAGGTTCGTAAGATGAAACAATGTTTCCCATAGGAATCAATGTAAAAGCAAATAATGCATGCAAATCCTGCAGGAAAATCCCAAACTTTAGAAGGGAGGCAAACAGAGGGCAGGGAGGAGCAGCTAAAGGGGGCGGGTGGAAGAAGCAAGGCTAGGCTAAAGGGTGAGTGGAAAGGAAGAAAGGCAAGGGGGCGCCCCTCCCTTTTCTTTCTTCAAAAGGCACCCTTTCAGTGCCTGCAAGCACGCTGTTCTATTTTTTTACATGCAAACATTTTCCCCTCCAAGCCGCCCCTCCCTTTTCTTTCTTCAAAAAAGGGGGAAAAAAGAAACCCCTTCATCCCAGCAGCAGCTGCTTGGGTTCGTAAGGTGAAAATAGTTCGGAAGAAGAGGCAAAAAAAATCTTAAACACCAGGTTCGTATCTCGAAAAGTTTGTATGATGAGGGGTTCGTATCATGAGATACCACTTTATCTGCTACTAATATACCAATAACACAAAATATTATACAATCATATATGACTACTTGTAATTTCTTATTCACTTCACATTTCTGTAATCTTAGAAAGCAAAATTCATTTTTCTTGTTGGAACAGATAAAAAGATCTGTGCTGCTTATTATCAAAATCCCAGTGGAAGCGAGGAGCCTGCTAATCCTAATGCTGGTAGGCAGAGGCAGAATTCTTTTTTTCTTGTTTTCCTTCCCAAAAATTAAGGTGTGTGTTATACTCCGAAAAATATGGTATTTAGGACTAACAATATCAGCAAGGTGCAGCTCACTAAAAAACAATAACCCGCTAACAATTCTATAAAATCGGTCCAAACCGAGAGCAACCTACCTCCGCTGTAACTGTCCTTAGGTTAGCAAATCTGGAGAGTAGGTTTTGAAAATCCATGATTTGCATATAGGAGAAAGCAAACCAATTGCTTTATGCAAAGCCATCTAGCAAAGCCACAGGACTTGGTTGAAGAGAAGGATCCATCCAGTTGAAGGATAGAAGGATAATGGCTCAGAAATCTGAACTATCTCTTCAGAAGTCCACTTCATGAATTCCACTGAAACAAATGTCAGGAAAAGGATGCATTTGTGCATGCCTAGTAAAGAGCTCCATAGTATTAATAGCACTTGTTTTAATGCTTTCCAAGAATACCATACGGTGTACTCATATATTTATGGATATTAGAATTGAAGCAGATAAAGGGCGGCAGATATTATGAACCTAGAAGGAGATATATGTATTCTCTGGCTTCTGTTTTATTGGTGTTAATCCATCACATCTCTATCCGGTAGGGAACAAAAAATCTTGTGCTGTTCCTTGTAGATCAGCACAAAGAAGGAAGAAAATATATTGAACTACAGTTTTCTCAGTCTATCCACTACTCCTTATACCTTTATTTCTCTTGCCTCTAAAGTTAATTAACAAAAAAAGAACCCAAATTACATCATGTAATACAGAATCCATGAGAAATGAAGCATCAAGACATTAAAATACATCTTGTATGTTATAAAAAGCAGACTTTCCTGGGTTTATTGACCCAGTTTCTTTTTCTTTTTAAATTCATTTATCAAATTTCTACACTAGCCAATTTACCTAAGTGACTCTGTGCAGTTTACAAACACATTTTTGTAAGTTAGTCTAACTGTAATGTATATTAAGCAGTTCTCTCAGCCTTACCCACACTGACAAAGACAACTGAATCCAGCTTAGGAAATCAGAAAATTCTTAAAGCTTAAAACCTCAAATCTCTTTGAGGTAGCTAAATGTATAAATAATTTAAAAGTTTCTGCTTTTCTTTGGAGCAAGCTTTTGCGAGCTTTGAAGTGCAATTATCAACCACTTCCTTAAATACGGAAGAAACATAATTGAATATAACCCTACTTTGTGTAATTTCATCTTTTAGATTGTGCAATTCAAATTCGAGTCTACGGAGAGGGGCAGCATACAAATCTAATAAAATAAATAAATAAATAAATAAAGTACAATTGAAGTGCCTTCAGAGAATCATAAAACATTTATGCTACTACTGTTACCTTTTGGGGCTTACAGGATGGAATAACTAGACATTTAAACTGCATATTGGTAGGTTAATACAGGCTATAGGAAATCAATAGAAGTTTATTTTTATATACTGTTTCATTCAAATCCACATATACACATGCTGTTGTGTTGAAAAAAATGGTGTGAGCAAATTCTAGTCTGGCCTAAAATCTCTCTATCATATCAGTATGGAATCTATGTTTGTAATCCTCAATTTACAACCTTGCAATTGAGACCAGAATTGCTAAGTAAGATAGTTATTAAGTGAGTCACACGCAATTTTATGATATTTTTGCTATGGTTGTTAAGTGAATCAATGCAATTGTTAAGTGAATAACATGGTCTTTAAGCGCATCCGGCTTTCTCCATTAACTTTGCTTATTAGAAGCTTGCTAGGGTGGTTGCAATTGGTGATCATCTGATTCCAGGATTCTGCAACCATTGTAAATATATGATGGTTGTCAAGTAGCTGAATTTTGATAACATGACACGGACATGCCACAACGATTGTAAAATGCGAAAAATGGTCAGAATTCACTCGGGTTTTTTGCTGTTATAAATTTGGTCATTAAATGAATGGTTGTGAGTTGAGGACTAATGTATGATGCGATTTTAGATATTGTACTGATGTAAAAATCCTATACGAGATATTGTACTGATATATTGTAATGATGTACTGATATTTAGATATCGTACATGTAAAAATCCTAACATCCAAGTCTGCGGAGAGGGGCAGCCTACAAATCTAATAAATTATTATTATTATTATACATAAACCTAAATATTGATTACTTAAACTTAAATTACTTTGGTTCACTCACATTGCCTTCCATCAGACAATAGGATGCAATTTTCTTTTAAAAAAAGTTTTGTTTATTGTTTTCAGATACAATTTTTTAAAAAAAGCTTGAAAAATCTCATACAGATCATTTCCCATTTTATGCATTTGTAATTTGTCATTACTTCATTGAAGAAGAAAAAAAGAAAAAGAAAGAAAACTTACTTCCATCTAAGAGAAATAGAAATAATACAAGGATAGGTAAAATTGTGATTATATGCATTTATACATAATAAACCAATTAAGAAAAGAAAAAAATGCCTAAAAACAAATACCAATATTTTTAAAGTTTCCTATCTGCATTCTCTTTGTCATGTGTTACTCCTATAATCTATCTTATTTCTTTTTTGGATCCATTTGTACAATTTCCCCCATATTTTATTAGTTTTGTTGTCTTCTATTTCCTTAATATCCCTTGTCATCTCATCCATTTCTGCACATCTGTATACTTTTTCAATAATTTGGCCTTCTGAAGGGATATTTTGATTTTTCCAATGTTGGGCATAGATTATTCTAGTTGTGGTAATTATATGCATCATGGTTATGTTTGTCTTGGGTAATTCCTACTCCAGATTCTAAGTAAAAAACCTTCAGGAGTAAATTCTATCTCCATCTCCGTGATTTCTATCAACTACCTATGTATGTTTTTCCATAACGCTTTAACTTTAGGACAAGTCCATCTCATGTGGTAGAAAGTACCAATATCTTTATTGCATTTCCAACACATTGGATTGAGTTTCTGGTAAATTTTAGCAATTCTTAATGGAGAGAGGTACCATCTATAAAATAATTTATAAAAAATTTCTTTATAGGCTAAGGATAGTATTATTTTGCTAATTATATTCCATGATTTCTCCCATTCTGCTAGATAAATATTGTGTCCTATGTTTTTAGCCCATGCAAGCATAGGGCCTTTCACTACTTCCTCGGGGTGGTCATTTTCTAATAGGTGGTTATGTATCTTTATTATGTTCTTTCTGTCCGGTCCTATAAGAATTTTGTCCAATGTAACCCATTTTATGTTTTATCTATGCCTGCTCCTTTTATATTCTTATTAAATCTAGATCTGATTTGGGTGTACGTCCACCGGTCCATCTTATTATATTGAAGTTCTAATTCTTCTCTATATTTTAAACATCCATCCAGATGGAGGATATCTTTGTAAGTCAAAGTTTTTGTGGGATCAATTAAGTTAGGGTAAATGATAGCCTTCACAGTTGAGAGCCATCGGGGAATTTTAACATATTTCTTTTTAATTTCTTGCCATGTTCTTAGTAGAGATTTCCTGATCAGATGTTTATTAAATATATTTTGCATTTTACGTCCATCCTTCCACAAGTGGGCATGCCAGCCCATTTGCAAGTCATGTCCCTGTAAAGTTAGAATTCTTTTACTCGATAAATTAATCCATTCTTTGATCCAAACTAGGGAGGCTGCAACCTAATAAAGTTAAAGATCAGGAAGACCTAAACCCCCTCTTCGTTTACTATCTTGAATGTATAATAATTTGATCCTTGGTTTATTTTTTTACCAGATGAATTTTGTAATGCTTTTATTAAGCTCCCTAAATATTTTGAGTCTAGGTATATAGAGGCTATTTGAAATAAATACAAATATCTTGGGAGAATATTCATTTTTATTACAGCAATTCTTCCTAGAAAAGATAGTTGTAAATTCCCCCATTTTTCTAAATTTATCTTTGTCCCTTGTGCCAATTTATCATAATTATCTTTTTTAATGGATGACACTTTGTTATATTTAGTCCCAGATATTTAATCATTTTTGTTATTTGCAACTTCAAATTTTTCCAGTTCTTTTCCTTCCTTTGAGTCATATTTTTAGTCATAAGTTTGGTTTTTTGTTTGTTAATTTTTAGCCCAGAAAATCCCCCAAATTTCTCTATTTCCTTGAATAGTTCCATGCCTGATTGTAATGGGTCTTCCAGAAAAAATACCATGTCGTCCGCATATGCCTGCATTTTGTATTCCTGGTCTTTGATTTTAATACCCTTTATCTCATTGTTATTCCGTATCTTATTTAACATTATTTCTTGTGCTAATATAAAAAGGAGGGGTGATATGGGGCATCCTTGATGAACTCCTTTATTAATAGGGAATTGAACAGTTAAATCGCCATTTATCATCACTCTGGCTGTTTGGGATGAGTTTACCGTATTTTTCGCTCCATAAGACGCAGTTTTTTCCCTCCCAAAGTAGGAAGAAAAATCAGCCTCGTCTTATGGAGCGAAGATGCAGGCAGGGTGGGGGGGGGAGGCTGCGAACTCGGAAGCGCCATCCCGCCGGCTGGCTGGCTAGCTGCTGCCTGGCCCCCTCCCTCCCGGAGGAGGGTCTCCCTCCTCACCACCAGCGGCGCTCCCCCCGCCAGCCAGCCAGCCAAGCCCCGCGCCCGCCGGAACCGGCTCCTCGCTCTCCCCCAGCTGCCCGCCGCGTTTGCAGGAGGTGGGGAGGGTCGGGCGGCCCGCCAAGGCCAGGAGGGATGCCGCTGCCCCCCCTTCCCTCTCTCCGCCCGCCGCTGCGCCGAGAGGAAATGCCGGCAAAGGCTTTTGTCAGCGGAGGCCGGCGAAGGCGATATTCAATGTCGGGGGCGCACGGGCGGTTGGCGCGCTCCCTATCTCCCTGCTAGCCCACTCGGAATATTCAAAATAAGAAAAGCCTTTGCCGGCGAAGGTTTTTCTTATTTTGAATATTCCGAGTGGGCTAGCAGGGAGATAGGGAGCGCGTGCAACCGCCCGTGCGCCCCCGACATTGAATATCACCTTTGCCGCCGGCCCCGCCTCTCCTACAACCCCCTTGCTGAGAGCTCTCGGCAAAGGTGAGGCGGCACGCCCGTCACCGCTGAGAAGAACGGAGAACGAGTGAGTGAGAGCAACAGACAGCAAGATAGTGAGAAAGAGAGAGTGAGAGAAAGGGGGGGGAGAGAGAGAAAGAGAGAGGGGGAGAGAGAGAAAGAGAGGGGGAGGGAGAAAGAGAGTGGGAGAGGGGGGAGAGCTAGCAAGAGAGGGAGAGAGAGAAAGAGAGAGGGAAAGGGGGGAGAGAAAGAGAGAGGGAGAGGGGGGAGAGATAGCAAGAGAGGGAGAGAGAGAAAGAGAGAGGGAAAGGGGGAGAGAGGGGGGAGAGAAAGAGAGGGAGGGAGAGAGAGGAGATAAAGGAAGAGGAGAGAGAGAAAGGAAGAGAAAGAAAGAAAGAGGGATAGAAAGAGAGAGAGTGAGAGATGCTCAGTGAGCCTTTCTTTGAAGTTGCCTTTCTTTCTTTCTTTTTCTCTCTTGCTCTCTTGCTCTTTCATTCTTTTTTCTTTCTCTTGCTTTCTTTCTTTCTCTTGCTTTCTCTCCTTCCTTCCCTCCTTCCATTTCTTTCATTCCCCCTCTCTATTTTTATTTCTCTTTCATTTTCTTTCTCTCTTTCTTGCTTTCTTTCTTGCTCTTTTTCTTTCTCTCTTTTACCTTCCCTTCCTCTATTTCT
Organism: Erythrolamprus reginae; assembly: GCF_031021105.1. NCBI lineage: Eukaryota > Metazoa > Chordata > Lepidosauria > Squamata > Dipsadidae > Erythrolamprus > Erythrolamprus reginae. The sequence goes on along the minus strand of NC_091956.1, from coordinate 40,565,714 downwards.
TCTTTTCTTTCTCCTTCCTACCTTCTTCCCTCCCTCCCTCCCTTCAGTCCTTCCTCTCTTACTCTCCCCTTTCATAAGTTTCCTTGCTTCCTTCCTCTGTTCCTGTTCCTTCCCCCTTTCTTTCTTTCTTTCTTTCTTTCCTTCCTTCCTTCCCTCCCTCCATTTCTTGCTTTCCTTTTCCTTCCTCCCTTCTTTCCTCCCTCACTCCCTTCTTTCACTCCTTCCTCTCTTCCTCTCCCCTTTTTGGCTCAAAATATTTTTTTTCTATTTTCCTCCTCTAAAATCTAGGTGCGTCTTATCAGCAGGTGCGTCTTATAGAGCGAAAAATACGGTATGTTTTCGATAATATTCTTAAAATTGCTTCTAAGGTTTAGTTTTCTAAGAGATATAGCCAGTTGATATTGTCAAAGGCTTTTTGTGCATCCAGGAAGGCAAGTGCCACCTGCCTCCCTGGATGTGCATCACAGAATTCTAAAATATCTAAAACAGTTCTGGTACAATTTTTAATTTGTCTGTATGGGAGAAAATCATTTTGGTCTTGGTTTATAATTTTATTCAAAACTTTCTTTATTCTTTCTGCAAGAATTGTCATTAAAATGTTATAATCTGCATTTAACAATGATATAGGTCTATAATTTTGATTTTTTTTTCTTTTTCAGCCTAATTTTTGGGAATTATTGTGATGTAAGATTCTCTCCATGTATCTGGTATTTTCGCCTTTTTGAAAGTTTCATTATACAATTCAAGAAGTACAGGCTCAAGTATTTGGTTTATTTTTTTTATAGAATTCACCCGGAAAACTATCTGGGGCCAATGATTTTTTATTCTTCTGGTTTTTAAATGCTTGTGTTGTAAACTCCTGTGTTGTTATCTCATCATTTATTGTCACTCTGTCTTGTTCTTCTATTATTGGGAGATTACTTTATGATAGGTAGTTTGTGGTTTTCATTATATCTACTGGGTCTTGTTTATATACAGAAGTTCTTTATAGTATTCATAAGTTATTTCTTTTTTTGCCTGTTCTGTATATTGTGGTATACCATGTTTATGTGATAGTTGATAAATTATTTTATCACTGTTTTCTTTTTAAATTTTTTGGAGAGCCATCTACTTGCTTATTCACCGATCTATATTCCTTGTATGTTCTTGCTGGTCGATAAGATTGACTCTGTGTCTGGCATCCATCAGAGAGTAGAAAATTTTATTATTTTGGGGTTCTTGTTGTAAAGCTAATTCTAATCTTTTGATTTTGTTTAAATTGTTGTTATATTCTTTCTTCTCATCTTTGTTTTTCTTAGCCATATATGAGATTGTTAGTCCTCTGATGTATGCCTTAAGGGTATCCCATAATATTTGTGCAGCTGTTGGTTTTTTTATTTTCCACCAAAAATAGTTGTGTTTCTTTCTTGATCATTTCAATATATTTTTCACCTGAAAGTAATTTTGTGTTAAAGGTCCATCTCCTAAAACTTTTCTTTTCCCCTTGGAACGTAATACGAAGGGGGTTATGATCAGCCCAATGATTTGGTTCTATTTCTATTGATTTATTCTATGGTGCAGTCCTTTGTTGATCCATGTCATATCGATTCTTGAAAAAGAATTATGCAGTATGGAATGAAATGTAAATTGTTTTACTTTCGGGTGCCTATTTCTCCATATGTCCATTAGATCTAGTTCTTATATCATATTATTGAAAGTGTCTGGGAGAGTTGGTCTTTTCATTTTGTGTTTCCCAGCTGCCCTATGGTCTATTTTTGGATTTATTATTCCATTGTAATCTCCAACAACACAGATATTTTTGGGATTTATGTGAGCTAATTTCTCATGCAAATTCTTTTTTAAAAAAATCTGTTTTTGGTTAGGGGCATAAATGTTAACTGGTGTTAATTTCTCTCCCATGAGTTCAATTTCTATTACTGTATGTTCTGGTCTGGCTAAAACCTCTGTTAATTAGAATAAAGGCTTGCTGAATGCAGAGATTTATAAAACAAAAACATCATCTTTATTTTTCTTTCTTCTGTTAAAAACTGCGTCACCGGCAAGCAGTCGCTTTTATCTCAGTCTTTTAGTAGTTAAATCAACATAAAACATTATCCAAGCATTCCTCCCATCATCTTAAGATTTATGGCTAGACAGCATTAGCCCAGAGTAATAAAAACTGCAGTTAAAAAACACATTCCGGTTCCGGTGGAGGGGGGCAGGAGGAGGGTGGAAAACGCTGCTCCGCCAGACTACGGTGGATAACATCGAAAATATAGGAAATAAGGCAATTTAATCTTGATCTAGACTTACAGCTTTAGAAGGTGAGCACTTGTTGCCCAAGAGGACCCTCTTTTCTGCTTCCCCGTGCTTTATATTCCTTTTGTTCCCGGAGTCTGTGGCATGGTCAGCTGGGCTCTGAAATATGGCGACCACAAAACAGCGCTGAGCTGCTTGTTTTTCACGCTGGCGCTGCAGCGTGCTGTCTGCTGCCTCGTCTTGTCATTGCTTACATTGGGAGGACGGAGGACAGAGGACAGAGGAGGACAGAGGGAAGCTTGGAATTCCAGAAGGAGTCGGTCTTGTGCCCAGCCCAGGAGATTTTTGCTGCCCCCCCTGCTCCGTGGCGTTTATTTTGGAAAATCTTTGCCGCGGTGACTCCATTGAGGATAGGGAGGGTCTTAGAGCTCCAGAGGAAGGAACCCTGTGCCCAGTCTGTGCCCAGCCTAGGAAGACCGCGTTGCCCCCTGCTCCGCGGCGTTTGCTTCAGATTATCGCCACGGAGTTTTTGCTGCAGAATCAGCTGGGGCGCGGAAAATGGTGGACGCCAATTAAACCGAAGCTGCCTGCAGTCCTTTCTCTTCTTCTGCTGAGCTACAGCGTACAGAGGCTGAGAGGCTGAGCTGAATTATCGAGTCAGCCAAATTGAAACAGCCAGACCCACCGGACACACTAAACTGACATGAGACGCGGGAACACCGAATGGTGGGGGTGTTCGGCGTCAGAAGACCAGCCAGATGGGAGGCTGCAGGATGAGGAGAGAGAGGAGACAGAGGTCTATGGGAAAACAAAGAGGCCAAGGAGGAGAATATTACTATAAACATCAAAGGACCATACTGTGGCTGCATGGAGGCTCTGGATGCCACTTTAGATATTGCTGGGAACACGGCAGACTGGAAATGTCAATTTATGAGAACGATAGTAATGTGATGCTGCTGGATGAGATACTGCTGCAGAACTACTGGGAACCAACGGAGGGCCGACCAGTGTGGTCTGGAGATACTGTAAGAGTGGATGGGACAAGAGAGAAGGAAGATCTGGAAACATCGACATCAAGGAGTTTGAGAGTCAGGGTAATTAATTTAATAACCAGCACACCCGGGACAAGGACACCCTATCCCCCCTTCTTTGGGAGGAGGAGAGTTATAGAATGACTTTTGACTCTGAACAATTTTTGACTCTACCACTTGAGACCTTGGCACTTTTGTTATTTGCTGCTGACTGGATCTATATTAATCAACTGATTGCTGCACTATTACCTATATTTTATATATTCTATATTTTTATTCGTATCTATTATCTTTTAATTAGTATTTTAATCTTTAGTATTTTTAATTATAAATTGATTTATATTTTAACTAAATTATTGGGGGGGGTGTTTTAGTGATGGATAATTGGGGTGGGTGTAGTATGTATGGAGTGAATGATTGGTATGGATGGGATGGGTGGGATAGGTGGGGTCACAATATGGGTGAGATGAATGGGAACAATGTAAATAATATATTTGGCCTACCTGGCGCTGGAGAGGCAGGAGGGGGAGGGACACCTATCTCTGGGGTGACAGAGGGTCAGGATATTTCAGTGTTGCTGGGGAGAGGCAGATATGGCGGGAGCCACGGAGCTAGCCGTTCCAGGGGAAGGAGGGATCATTGCTTAATAACGATCCCTTGTTCCGGCTCCGTGAGCTCAACCCAGAATACTAGTGACGAGTGTAATTCTGGCCCTGGGCTCAGGTTGCTGCTACTCAATGCTAGGTCGGTGGTAAATAAAGCTCTCCTCATCCGGGATTTGATCCTGGATGAGGAGGCCGACCTAGCATGTGTAACTGAAACCTGGCTGGGCCCAGAGGGAGGAGTTCCTCTCTCTGAAATTTGCCCAGCTGGGTTTCAGATATGGCATCAACCTCGACCCCAGGGAAGGGGGGAAGGAGTGGCTATTATAGCCAGGGAGAGCCTTTGCCTCCGTAGACTCATTGCTCAAGAGATTGCGGGTTGCGAGTCCCTCCTGGTATAGTTGGACTTAGGGGTTCAGGTGGGCTTGTTTCTCACGTACCTGCCTCTCAGCTGCATGGCACAAGCCCTGCCTGTGCTACTTGAGGAGGTAGCCGGGCTGGCGGTGGGGTTCCCTAGACTTATTGTCTTGGGGAACCTCAACCTGCTGTTGCTCGGCAAATCCTCTGGACTGGCACAGGAGTTCATGGCCACCATGGCAGCCATGGACCTGACCCAAGTAGTACAGGGTCCGACTCACGAGGGGGAGCACACATCCAACATGGTATTCCTCTCTGAGCAACTGAGTAATGGTCTGAGACTAAGGGGCTTAGAAGTGTTGCCTTTGTCATGGTCAGATCATTTTCTACTGCGGCTTGACTTCCTGGCTCCAATCCTCCCCCGCAGGGAGGCGGAACCGATTAAGTTGTTCCTCCCCAGGCGCCTGATGGATCCAGAAGGTTTTCAGAAGGCGTTCGGCTTCGGGAGACAGCTGGGAAGCGGCGCGGCTGTTTTAAAAGGGGCTTCCCAGCAACCTCCCGAACCAAACCCGGGGTTCAGAAAAATTTTGCCTCTTCTTACGAACTTTGTTCGAGTTACGAACCGGCGTTCGGGAGGCTTCTGGGAAGCCCCGCCGCCCGGCTATCACCTTTTAAAACAGCCGCGCGGCTTCCGAGCAGTCTCCGAACGCCGGTTCGTAACTCGAAAAAAGTTCGTAAGAAGAGGCAAAATTTTTCTGAACCCCGGGTTCGTATCACGAGTTGTTCGTAAGACGAGGGGTTCGTATCTTGAGGTACCACTGTATATTGGAGAAGCTGATGGCATGATGGAATAAGGTGAAAGGTTATATGCTGAGTAGAATGTGTGACGAAAATGTGAAAAATAAACTCCAATCACTCTTTTAATAATAACAAATGCAAAGTAGAGCTAAGGAAATATATATATATATATATATATAAACTAGTAAATATTTGAACCCCCCGCAATTGGTGGTGGTGATGGTGGGATTGTCAGTTGGGTGATGGGCACATGCAATGTGCACTGTGTACAAAAACAAAACTTGAATATTATTTGTTTACAGAAAGTTCACATTCCACAGCAAAATGAAAAACAACTAGAAAACAATAAGTTAGGAAGAGTGTTCACAGCTTTATCACACAACAGAAAAAGAGGGATTGCAGTATATGTGAAAAAAGAACTAGATGCCCAAAAAATCTATGATGATCAATTTGAGAATGCGAATAAACCAGGTAGATGGTTTCTTATGAACTGAGGAAAGAAAAGGAAAAAAGATTGATTCAACAGTTAACAGACAAGAATAAAATATTACACCGCCAATTAGAAAAAAAGAAAGAGATAGCATTAGATTATTATAAAGAACTATATGATAAAGATAGCATTAGAGAAGATATACTAAAATATTTAGAAGCCTCAAAAATTAAGCCAATAAGTAAAGAAGATAAATCAATGCTAAATAAAGAAATAGCTAAGGAGGAGTTAGAACATGTAATTATGAAACAGAATAATAACAAAACCACTGAACCAGATGGATTCCCAATTTAATTTTATAAGGTAACGCTCCACATAAGGACCGTTGAACTTACCTGAACGGTCTTCTCGATGCACTGCGAGGAGAGTCCAACGTGGGTGATACTTCAGCCTGATTGGTTAGGGACTGAGTTAAATTAGAATATTAATTAGCTCCACCCTGTAGACCCTCCCTTGTAGCTCAGTCTATAAAAACGAAGGAGTAGTGAAATCAACAGAACTTTATTAACTTAACTAGAACTGTAACTGAGCCCCTGGGCCCCAAGGTCGGGTTGGGTTTGGACTCTCCTCGCAGTGCATCGAGAAGACCGTTCAGGTAAGTTCAACGGTCCTTCTCCAATGCACTGCTGCGGAGAGTCCAACGTGGGATATGCCCAAGACTAAGACAACAGGGTGGGAGACGACTGGACCAGGGGCGTATGCGACACACACACCCTCTGTAATACCCTACGGCCAAAGGCCGCTTCTGTAGATGCAAATGAGTCCAGTTTGTAATGTCTAATGAACGTGTCCGGAGTGGCCCACGTTGCTGCTCGGCAGATGTCTTCCAGAGGCGCCTGGGTGACCCACGCCGCTGAAGTTGCAGCGCTCCTCGTGGAGTGTGCCGTAATGTTGCCTGGTACAGTCCTTCCTTGGGAAGTGTATGCTGTAGCGATGCATGATGTTATCCAGCGACTAAGCGTCGTCGGGGATACTCTGGTCCCCTGTGTAGGCAGTCCAAAGGATACAAACAAGGCTTCCGTCTTGCGGAACGGCGCCGTCCGCCGCATGTAGATTTTGACGGCCCTGCGTACGTCCAGTTTATGCCAGCGCAGTTCGAGTGGATGACTCCCCTGTGCGCAGAAATCCGGAATGACGATGTAATTAGACCTATGAAACAGGGTATTTGCCTTTGGTAAGAATGTCGGGTCAAGCCGCAGGACCACCCGATTCTGGTGAAAGATGCATAAGTCCGATCTTACCGATAGAGCCGCAAGTTCGGACACCCTTCTAGCTGATGTGATAGCCACTAAAAAGGCCGTTTTAAGTGACAGCAATCGAAAGGAAATGGTGCGTAGTGGCTCAAATGGTGGAGCAGTTAACGCGTTTAGCACTAGTGGGAGATCCCATGAGGGGAATCTGTGCACCGCTTGCGGGCGGAGATTTGATGCTCCCCTCAGGAAGTCTCTCACCCATGGGTGGTGTGAGATGGATCTCCAGTTGTCTAGCTTAATTAGTGTGGAGATGGCTGCTACTTGCCTTCGTAAGGTGTTAGGGGCAAGCCCCTTGTCCAGTCCCGATTGTAAGAATGACAAAATGTGTTGTATCGATGCAGATTGTGGTTCCACCTCTTGGTCTGCGCAGAATCGATGGAATGCTGCCCAGGTGGCCTGGTGGTGGACGGTCTGCGGGCCGCCTGGATGGTGGAAATTACATCCTGTGACAGTGATGCCGCCTTCATTCTGTCCCCCTCAAGTTGCCACCAGTGGGGGTCTGGATGGTACACTGACCCCTGGCTGAGGGAGACCAGGTTGAGCGGAATCCGCCAGGGTGGTGATATCGATAGGTCCATTAGGTCCGCGAACCACGGACGGCGAGGCCAGTATGGTGCTATGAGGAGGACCTCGGCCCCCTCTCTGATTAATTTGGTGATTGTCTTGTGGATCAGGCATATTGGTGGGAAGGCGTATAGCAGGCCGTCCGGCCATGGGCTCCTGAGGGCGTTGACCCTCTCGGCCCCTGGCACAGGAAAGCGGGAGAAGAAGCGACTCAGGTGGGTGTTGTCCGGGGTGGCGAATAAGTCCACCAGTGGTGTGCCGAATCTGTCCGTCACCGCCTGGAATGCCTCCTGCCCCAGACTCCACTCGGATGGGTTGAGAGTGGTCCTGCTGAGCCAGTCTGCTTGCGTGTTGCTGACCCCCGAGATGTGTTCTGCCCTGATCGATAGCAGGTTGGTCTCCGCCCATGCCATCAGGGTGTCTGCCTGTTGCATAAGCCTTCCTGACCTCGTTCCCCCTTGGTGATTTATATGGGAACGGGTGGCCACATTGTCCGTGAGTATCAGGATATGGTTGTCCTGACACTCTGTCCGGAAGGCCAATAGGGCCAGAAATACTGCCCTCAACTCCAGCAGGTTTATATTGACGTCTGTCAGGTCTGCTGGGGTCCACAGTCCCTGTGCGACCTGGGTCTCGGAGTGGGCTCCCCAACCCGTGAGGCTTGCGTCTGTGGTAATGACCACCTCCTCCTGCTTCAGGAAGGGGGAACCCCGGAGGAGGGTGGATGAGAGCCACCACGTGAGGGAACGTTTGACCGTCCTCGGTAATGTGACTAGGCGGTGGGAGTGGCTGAGCCGTCGCCGTTGTAAGTCCCGTATTCGTTGTCGACGTTCGTCTGACAGGAATACTTCGCCAATCTGAGAGTCTATGGTGGTTCCCAAGTGAAGAATGCGCTTGGTAGGCGTCAGATGGCTTTTGGGAAGATTCACCGTGAAACCGTGTTCCTGCAAGGTCTGCATGGTTAGAAGTAAGTCCTGTCTCGCCCTCTGAGGATCCCTTGACAATATGACGATGTCGTCCAGATACGCCATGAGGTGTATCGAACGGGATCTGAGGGAAGCTGTTTGAATGTCCAAGAGTTTTGTGAAAGTCCTTGGTGCTGAGGACAAGCCGAATGGCATTGCCCGGTATTGAAAGTGGTTGTTGTTGATACAAAATCTGAGGTATCTGCGGTGGTCTGCGTGCACTGGCACGTGCAGGTACGCCTCCTTCAAATCCACTGAAGTCATCCAGTCGCCTCTTCTTATGCAGGAGAGGATGGTGCAGAGGGAATGCATCTTGAACAGATTGAGTTGCTTCAGGTTCAAAATGAGCCTGCATCCCCCCGATGCTTTCGGCACCAGAAATACTACGGAGTAATATCCCAGTCCCTGTTGGTTTACTGGTTCTATTGCCCCTATGTCTAGCAAGTGGAGGATCTCCTGGCGTAGGAGTTTCCGCTTGTGTGCACACTTGGTCCAGGGGCACTGAATGTAGCGTTGGTGCGGAGGGCAAAGGAAATCCAACTTGAGGCCCTGAGAAATTATGTTGCGGGCCCAAACATCCGTAGTGGTGTCGCGCCAGGTGTCGGTGAACGCCTGGAGTCGACCTCCTATGGGAATACGTTCTGCCCAGTCACTTGTGTCCGTGGAAGCCCCTCTGATTGGTATTTCGGTAGGGCTTCCTGGAGTTCTGGTATTGCCGTCCTCTGCCTCCGTATACGCCTCTGTCGCATCTGAAGGTATTCTGGGTGTATCCCGTAGAGTATGGTCTTGCAGTCTGGGTGCCCGCCGTAGCAGGCTCCTGCCGAAAGGGCTGTCTACGAAAAAACGGGTTCTGGCGCCGTTCAGTGCGCTTGGCTGATTTTGAGAGCACCTTCCGCTTTTCCTTATCCTCGATAAGGACCTTATCCAGTGATTGGTCGAAGAGTTCAGACCCATGGAAGGGTGCTGAGGCCAGACGCCACTTGGATTTTGCATCCACTTGCCATGATCGTAACCAGAGCAGTCGGCGCGAAGCCAAGGTGGTTGCCATTGCTCTGGAGGCAAATTTTGACGCATTCAGCGTGGCATCTGCTGAAAACTCTGATGCCAGGATCAGCTTGCTTAGGTCCTGCCTAAGACGCCCGTCCTCTGGCCCAACTCTGGTTTGCATTTCCTGGAGCCAGAGTATGCAGGCTCTGTTGAAGTAAGAGGCAGCTGATGCCGCTCTGAAAGCCCATGATGCCATTTGATGGGTCTTTCGAATCAAGGTTTCGGCCCTCCTGACCTCCGGTTTTAGGCCTTCAGCCAATTCCGACGGGACCACTGCATTCGAGACAAGGCTCGCTACTGGTTCATCAATTGTTGGGAAGGTAAGTAAGTTTTCAATGTCCGGTCAAAGGTGTAAAACTTACGATCCATCATGGACGGTCCCTGAGCCGCAGCTGGATTCTGCCATGGGCGTTTGACACTGTCCATGAAAATCTTTGATGATGGAATGTGGTAGGATTCCGGTTGTGGTTCCGTGAAGAGTCGTTCTGCTGGTTGCAGTCCAACTGCTGCCTCAGCAGGTTTAGAAGCGGGTGTCACCGTGGTGACCTGCTTGGCCTTTCTGAGCATGACATCATAGAGGGCGGGCTTAAAAAGCATAGCAGATATGGGTCGCTCTGGTGGAGGGGCCTCATCTTCGGATAGCTCGCACTCGTTGTCTGTATCCACCTCCCCTTCATCCATCTCTGATTCTTGTGGGAATGAGGAATCCAGAGGCACTGACCAAAGGTCTCTTCTGACCGGTCTGGTTTGGGTGGCTGGCCTTTGCTGAGCACCCATGGACAGTCCTTGGGTATAGACATTAGTAATCATGTCTTGCAATGCCTGAGGCATAGATTGCCAGGTGTCATTGGCTTGCAAGCCTGCTGCAGAAGGGGTGAATGTTGCTGATGGAACCTGGGCTCCATGGCTCTGCTGTGGGAGCTGGAACCATGCACTAGGTTGAGGCAGTGGGAGCTCAGGTCTCTGAGTTGTCTCAGCAGGTTGATAAGCCAGTCTCTCAGGGGATAGCTCTGCACTGTGCCCTGACCTGAGTGATCCCCTTGGCCCTGGGGAGCCCTTGGGTGGCCATTGAGCTGGGCCTTGAAAAATTGTTGTGTTCTGGGCTGGAGGCGAAGGAACCAGCGATGCCTGCCTTTGGGCGGCCTCTAGCTGCGCCTCTAATGCTTTTATTTTCTTTTCTGCCTCCTTTAGGGTAGAGGAGGACTTTGCCTTGGAGCGAGAGGGGTGTGATTTGGCACTAGATTTGGGTGCCTCATCCCTCCCGGTCAGGGCTTCCACAGGGGCGATGGATGCCTGATCAGCCATCCCGGTACTTGATCGGTTAGTTAGATGAAGGCAGCTGCTGAAACACACTCTGTGCCAGTTTCCAATTGAAATCGAAAATGAGCCCCACCCAAGATGGCGCTGACCTCCTACAGTGGGCGTGCTCTCTGACCTCTGTTCCGGGTCAAATTGGTGGGCGCGAAATTTTGGCACCCCAAAATGGCGGGCGCTACCTTCGCGCTCCTTTGGGGACCCCCTGAGGGCGGTCTAAAGCCTCGGCTCTTCTGTGGGGGCTTACCGGCTCCCAGCCTGCCTGTTTATTGCCTCCGACGCCCTTATTGCTATCAGCTGGGTGTCGGGTTAATGCTGGGCGCGCCGCTCCGCTCCTCCAATCTCGTCGGGGCTTTTGGAGCGCTCTGTTGCCGCCGCCGACGGTTCCCCCAGCTCCGCTGTTAGCGCTGATCAGCTGGGCGTCGGGAATGTAACAAGCGCTTTGCCGCCGAAATCGGCGGTCTCCTAGCGCTCGTCTTCTCTCCCTGCCGGTATTTTCCTTTCTTTTAAAACCAGCGCTGCAGGGGAGAAGGGGGGGTGTGCCGCTGAGGCTACTGTACCTTCGCCCCTCCAGACTCAGGAAAGGTCTAGCCACGGAGGCTAGGGACCTCGAGTCCATTCATGGCTCTTTGTCAAACCACTAGGCATGGGAGAGGGTCTGACCACGGAGGACAGGGACCCTGCCTAGGGAGAGCCATACCTCTGGGCTATGCCCTCGGAGGGCAAAAAGCCTCTGGGAGGTATTCGTTGCAGGTCTTGCCCACGGGGGGTAACAACCTGATCTTCTGTTCCTCTTCTTGTTCCTGTAGAGAAGAGGAAAAAAGACAAAGAAAGGTTATTTTATTACATACAAAATTAATTCACTTAATAAACTCTTTCAGAGAAGAAAACTCTAGTCCCTATCACTTCGACTGAGTTTTTAAAACTGAGCTACAAGGGAGGGTCTACAGGGTGGAGCTAATTAATATTCTAATTTAACTCAGTCCCTAACCAATCAGGCTGAAGTATCACCCACGTTGGACTCTCCGCAGCAGTGCATTGGAGAACAGGAGATTTATTATTAGGAATTTACAACAATACACTAAAAATGTCGTTTGCCCCTTATCCTGGCAAGAAGCCAATATAACATTGTTACATAAAGGAGGCACAGATCCAGATCAGATTAAAAACTATAGACCGATATCATTGTTAAATGCTGATTACAAATTATATGTCAATTATAGCAGAGAGATTGAAAAAAATACTAAACAAGACAATTCATCCAGATCAGAACGGTTTTCTGCCTGATAGACAATACAGTGATCCCCCGATCATTGCGGGGGTTCCGTTCCAGGACCCCCCGCAACAAGTGGGTTTTCGCGAAGTAGCGCTGCGGAAGTAAAAACACCATCTGCGCATGCGCAGATGGTGTTTTTACTCCCGCAGCGCTAGCGAGGAGCCGAAGATTGGGGTTCCTGTTTTAAAACGTCGCCGCTGGCATGGGCGACTTGCCAGCACCCCCCCGGACCCCCAACCCGGGTTTGGGGGGCTGCTAGGAAGCCGCCCATGCCAGCGGCGATGTTTTAAAACAGCCGCGCCGCTTTCCAATGAGTCCCGAAGACAAACGTCAAACTTCCGCGTTTGTCTTCGGGACTCATTGGAAAGCGGCGCGGCTGTTTTAAAACGTCGCCGCCGGCATGGGCGGCTTGCCAGCACCCTCCCGAACCCCCAACCCAGGTTTGGGGGGCTGCTAGGAAGCCGCCCATGCCGGCGGCGACGTTTTAAAACAGCTGCGCCGCTTTCCAATGAGTCCCGAAGACAAACGTCAAACTTCCGCGTTTGTCTTCGGGACTCATTGGAAAGCGGCGCGGCTGTTTTAAAACGTCGCCGCCGGCATGGGCGGCTTGCCAGCACCCCCCCGGACCCCCAACCCGGGTTTGGGGGGCTGCTAGGAAGCCGCCCATGCCGGCGGCGACGTTTTAAAACAGCCGCGCCGCTTTCCAATGAGTCCCGAAGACATAGAAACATAGAAACATAGAAACATAGAAGTCTGACGGCAGAAAAAGACCCCATGGTCCATCTAGTCTGCCCTTATACTATTTTCTGTATTTTATCTTAGGATGGATATATGTTTATCCCAGGCATGTTTAAATTCAGTTACTGTGGATTTATCTACCACGTCTGCTGGAAGTTTGTTCCAAGGATCTACTACTCTTTCAGTAAAATAATATTTTCTCATGTTGCTTTTGATCTTTCCCCCAACTAACCTCAGATTGTGTCCCCTTGTTCTTGTGTTCACTTTCCTATTAAAAACACTTCCCTCCTGGACCTTATTTAACCCTTTAATATATTTAAATGTTTCGATCATGTCCCCCCTTTTCCTTCTGTCCTCCAGACTATACAGATTGAGTTCATTAAGTCTTTCCTGATACGTTTTATACTTAAGACCTTCCACCATTCTTGTAGCCCGTCTTTGGACCCGTTCAATTTTGTCAATATCTTTTTGTAGGTGAGGTCTCCAGAACTGAACACAGTATTCCAAATGTGGTCTCACCAGCATTCTATATAGCGGGATCATAATCTCCCTCTTCCTGCTTGTTATACCTCTAGCTATGCAGCCAAGCATCCTACTTGCTTTCCCTACTGCCTGACTGCACTGTTCACCCATTTTGAGGCTGTCACAAATCACTACGCCTAAATCCTTTTCTTTTGAAGTATTTGCTAACACAGAACTGCCAATACAGTAGTCAGATTGAGGATTCCTTTTCCCCAAGTGCATTATTTTACATTTGGAAACATTAAACTGCAGTTTCCATTGCTTTGACCATTTATCTAGTAAAGCTAAATCATTTACCATATTGCCGACGCCTCCAGGAATATCAACCCTATTGCACACTTTAGAGTCATCGGCAAATAGGCAAACCTTCCCTACCAGACCTTCCCCTATGTCACTCACAAACATATTAAAAAGAATAGGACCCAGAACAGACCCTTGTGGCACACCGCTTGTAACCTGACTCTGCTCAGAATACTCGCCATTCACAACAACCCTCTGGTGTCTATGCTTCAGCCAGCTGCAAATCCATTGAACTATCCACGGATTAAGTCCAATCTTCACTAATTTATCTATCAGCTCTTTATGTGGAACCGTATCAAAGGCTTTGCTGAAGTCCAGGTAGGCAATATCCATGGCACCACCTTCATCCAACACCTTTGTGACATAGTCAAAGAAATCAATGAGATTAGTCTGACATGATTTGCCTTCAGTAAAGCCATGCTGATTTGGGTCCAATAATTTATTGTTTTTTAGGTGCTGATTTATCCTCTTTTTCAGTAGAGTCTCCATCATTTTAACGACAACTGATGTCAAGCTAACTGGCCTGTAGTTACCAGCTTCTTCTCTACTGCCCTTCTTGTGGATAGGCACAACACTTGCCATTCTCCAATCCTCAGGAACATCTCCTGTTAACAAGGATTGGTTAAACAAATCAGTCAGGGGGGTAGCAATGACAGATCTGAGTTCTTTAAGAACTCTGGGGTGGATGCCATCTGGACCCATTGCCTTATTTATCTTTAATCGTTCAAGTTCTTCTAAGACATCGGCTTCTAAGATCACTGGAGCTGAATCCGTACAGTTGGAGGCAATGCTATATCCCTCTATAGTATTATTTTGTAAGGTGTCTTTTGAGAAAACTGAACAGAAGTAGCTATTGAAATGGTCAGCGATCTCCTTATTCCCATTAATGCATGTATTTTTCCCGGTACTAAGCTTCGTGATGCCGTAGTTTTTCTTCTTCTTATCACTAATATATCTGAAGGTTTTATCCCCCTTCTTTAGAGATTTGGCAATTTCTTCCTCTTTTGAGGCTTTAGCAGCATATATTATCTGTTTCGCCTCCTTCTGTCTCATTTTATACACCTCCCTATCAGCTATACTTTCAAACTCTTTATACCTCCTATAGGCAGCCTTTTTTTCATTGACTATAGTCCTTACATCATTGCTAAACCATAGCGGTTTCTTCTTCCTTTTACCTTTAGTTATTTGTCTTACATACAGTCCAGTGGCTTTTAAGATGGCCTTTTTAAATACAGTCCACTGGGTGCTCGCTCCTGCCATTTTATCCCTCCCCTTTAATTCATTATCTAAATATTCCCCCATTGCATTAAAATTTGTTTTTCTGAAATCCAATACTTTGGTTGCATTATAGGATTGCTCACAATGAGTTTTTACATCAAACCACAAACATAGATGGTCAGTGCAACCTAAATTTTCTCCCACCTTGACATCTGAAACCCAATTCCCATTCGTAAAAACTAAATCTAGAATATTCTCCCCTCTAGTTGGTGTCTTAACCAGCTGTGCCAGAGCTGCTCCTGTAAAGGCCTCTACTATATTCTTACTTTTGCATGTAAGGGCACTGGGGATATTCCAGTCAACATCAGGCATGTTGAAATCACCCATAACCACAATATCTCCCTTTACTGCCATTTGGGTAATTTCATCCACCATCTTGTTGTCATATTCCTCAGATTGCCCTGGAGGCCTATAGATCACCCCAATTCTAATGACAGAACCGTCTTTATTTTGCATGCAAATCCAGAGAGTCTCTAGATCTTGACATGTATTTTGAATTAGTGTTGTTTTTAGAGTTTCTTTAACATAAATGGCTATTCCACCTCCCCTTCTCTCTATTCTATCCTTCCTATACAGTGTATATCCTGGTATGGATATTTCCCATTCATTAGAATCCTTAAACCATGTCTCAGTTATGGCAACCAGGTCCAAATTATCTCTAGATATTATGGCCATTAATTCACAGAGCTTGTTGCTCAAGCTTTGAGCATTCGTGCACATTACACGAAGAACATTATTTTCATTATTAGTTTGCCCCTTATCATCAACAACTACATCTATTTTATTTGCAGCTCCCTTTTCATAAGCTTCCAAAAACTGCTTTATCGTCATTGGTCGGGGACAGAAATCACCCACATCAGTTACATCTCTGTCCCCTTTACATCAAACTTCCGCGTTTGTCTTCGGGACTCATTGGAAAGCGGCGCGGCTGTTTTAAAACGTCGCCGCCGGCATGGTCTGCTTGCCAGCACCCCCCGAACCCGGGTGGCCGGGCGAGCAGCGAGCGAACGGCGGGTGACCGGGCGAAGGGCGGGCGAGCGGCGAAGGGCGGGCGAGCGGGTGCTGGGGAGGGCTTCTCGCCCTCCCGCCAGCAAGAGGGGGAGCGAACGGCGTGGGCAGGCTGCGGACAAGCCGTTCGCTCGGGCCGCTTCCCAGCTGAGTACTCAGCTGGGAAGCGGCCGAGCGAAGCGGCAGCAGCGAGGAGTTTGCGTGGGCGGTGGGGAAACTCCTCGCTGATGCCCGCCAAGAGGGGGAAAACCTAGGGAAGCCGCCCAGCAGCTGATCTGCCCGGCGCCATCTACGCATGCGTGCCCATAGAAAAAAGGGCACGCATGCGCAGATGGTGTTTTGACTTCCGGGTTGAAAAATCGCAAATTAGCCTGTTCGCAATGGTCGGGGACGCAATAACCGGGGGATCACTGTAATACTAGAATAACTTTGAATATGTTAGAGTATTATGAAAGCCTTAATGATAAAGAATTTGTAATGTTGTTTCTAGATGCCGAAAAAGCTTTCGATAATTTAAATTGGGACTTTAAAAAATAAAAAATAAAAGATATGGAATTTGCATCAAACTTCAAAAATATGATAAACAATATATACTCTAACCAAAAAAAGAGAATCTTAATCAATGGAGAGTTGATGGATACATTTGAAATTTGGAAGGGAGTGAGACAAGGGTGCCCACTCTCCCCTTTAATTTTTATACTGTCAGTTGAAATTTTATTAAACCGAATCAGGATGAATCCTCAAATACAGTACAAGGAACCAAAGTCCAAGCAGACACACACACACAAGATAGAAGGCAAATAAATGTTCTTTATCAACAGAAGAGAAGAAAAAACTCCCTTTTAAACTTCAACAAGGCACAGTTGAAATACAATATAAGAACGAAGTCCAATTATTAACTCAGTAACTATGAAATTGGGTCACAGATACTGTTGTCCAAACAGTGATAAACACTCACAATGAAGTATAATCTAAAGTCCAGGAATCCAAACACAGTCTTGAATACAATCAGGAAACAACAATTCACTTGATGAACTACAATCAGATAATCTTCCACAACGGCCAAGCCAGCACATTGCTATTTTATCAGCAGCTCTAATTACTGGAGCCCCACCCAAAAACAGGTGGCCTCTCTTATCTCCTGTAATATGTCTTAAGTTGTTCTCTCCTATGCATAGCTCTACGCATGTGTGGGTCTGTCATACATTCCTCCTCTGAATCCAAAGAAGATAACAGTGAGATCATCCAAGGGCATGGGGTGAGGTATCATCAGTATGCAGATGATACCCAGCTTTACATCTCCACCCCTTGTCCAGTCAGCGAAGCAGTGGAAGTGATGTAGCGGTGCCTGGAGGCTGTTGGGGTCTGGATGGGTGTCAACAGACTCAAACTCAACCCTGATAAGACGGAATGGGTGTGGGTTTTGCCTCCCAAGGACAATTCTATCTGTCCATCCATCACCCTGGGGGAGAGAGGTCATTGACCCCCTCAGAGAGGGTCCGCAACTTGGGCGTCCTCCTCAATCCACAGCTAACATTTAGAGAAACATCTTTCAGCTGTTGCGAGGGGGGCGTTTGCCCAGGTTCACCTGGTGCACCAGTTGCGGCCCTATTTAGACCAGGAGTCACTACTCACAATCATTCATGCCCTCATCACCTCGAGGCTCGACTACTGTAATGCTCTCTACATGGGGCTACCTTTGAAAAGTGTTTGGAAACTTCAGATCGTGCAGAATGCAGCTGCGAGAGCAGTCATGTGCTTCCCCAAATATGCCCATGTTACACCAACTCTCCGCAGTCTGCATTGGTTGCTGATCAGTTTCCGGTCACAATTCAAAATGTTGGTTATGACCTATAAAGCCCTTCATGGCACCGGACCAGATTATCTCAGGGACAGCCTTCTGCTGCACGAATCCCAGCGACCAGTTAGGTCCCACAGAGTGGGTCTTCTCCGGGTCCTGTCAACTAAACAATGTCATTTGGCGGGACCCAGGGGAAGAGCCTTCTCTGTGGCAGCCCCAGCCCTTTGGAACCAACTCCCCCCAGAGATTAGAATTGCCCCCACCTTCCTCACCTTTCGTAAGCTTCTTAAAACCCATCTCTGCTGTCAGGCATGGGGGAACTGAGATATTCTTTCCCCCTAGGCCTTTACAATTTATGCATGGTATGTTTATATGAATGTTTGGTTTTATAATAAGTTTTTTTCTAGTTATTTTAGTATTGGATTGGATTGTTATATGTTGTTTTTATCACTGTTGTTAGCCGCCCCGAGTCTACGGAGAGGGGCGGCATACAAATCCAATAAATAATAATAAATAAGGAAGATTGATCTTCTCCTGGGCTGTCAGCCCAGCCCACCCACATTTCCTTCATCATCGGATACTTCACTAGTTGACTCTATTGGGAGCAAAACAGGCCTGTGACATGTGGATGTTTCCCCCACATCCACATCCACATTCCTTGGGGCAGGAGCTGGGCCAGAGCTAACCATAACAGATTCTACTCGCCATATATTGTCTTACCTTGTCCCATAGTCCCATCAGTTGTCTCAAGTCAGTTTCATTAACCAAATTCATCCTTTTATCCATAATCTCAAATTGAATGTGGTTCACCATGTACCTATACCAATTTTGCATTGTCCATTTTGTCGCATCCTTCCAACCCAAGACTGTTACTGCCTGAGTGCTTTCTATCGCTGCTTGTTTTATTTCTCTAAATTCTCCCATCTCATTACTTTTGGCTAATACTGCCATTTCCTTAGTAATTATCCATTGTATATTTAACATCCTATTAATATCTTCTTGCACGTTTTGCCAAAAATTCTGCACTATCGGGCATTACAAAACATATGCATAAACACTCCTTTATCTTGACACCCATGCCAACAAATACCCTTAACATTCTGCTGAAAGTAT
This sequence comes from Erythrolamprus reginae, assembly GCF_031021105.1. NCBI lineage: Eukaryota > Metazoa > Chordata > Lepidosauria > Squamata > Dipsadidae > Erythrolamprus > Erythrolamprus reginae. Next base: position 40,547,019 of record NC_091956.1, on the reverse strand, counting down.
GTGAATGGGTGTGTAATACCACTTATGTAATATTTTCCTTCTCATTTCCCTAACTCTTGTATTCCTAGTTTTCCTTATATTCTCTACTATATTTTTCATCTCTTGTACCTCTATTTGTGTCTCATTTTGCCACCTTTTGGTCAATCCTTGGATCACATCCCCGTCTTGACTGCACTAACATCTTATATATATTGCTTGCTTGCGCCTTTGTACCCTCACTTTTTTCTCTTATTATTTTCTCTAACACTATCTCCTCCCTAAATAGTGCTTCTTTATTCTCCCTTTTGTTCAGATATTTACACATTGCATTTGTTTGTAGCCATTTTCCGTTACCCAACCACCATTTCTACTTGGCCTCCCATCCTTCTCGAATAACTGTTCTCTTAGTTATCCCTCTTCCCTTCCACTCTCCTATAACCCTATTTAAATTTGTTTCGTTATCTCTATTTATTACATAAAGTGATGACAGTTTTGTTTTATATAATCCTATTTTCCCCTGCCATTTTTTCCAAATTTCCATAGTCCCTTTCATGGGACCTATTAATTTATCTAAGTCGCTTCTATTCCCCTTTATAAAAATTAATTCTCTATTCTTCATCCTGTTTATGTTTTTCCAGTTTCACCCATTTATTTTCGAATAATTGCAGCTCTACTAACCTTTCAATTTGAAATGCTTCCCTATACTGCTCCAAACAAGGCACTCCTCATCCACCCTCTTTTTCGTTCGCTATTAACCACTTTTTCCTTATTCTTGGTCTCTTATCTTCTTTAATCCAATAATTAAGTTTTTTATCCCACTCTCTAAACTTGGGTGCTGATAGCCCCACCCCCATAGTACCTGAAATAGGTACATCATTTTGGGAACTATCATAATTTTCAAGGCTCTTATTTTAGAGATTCTCCTTAGCTTTTTCTCTTTCCAGCTCATCTGTTTCAACATTTTCGTCCATATTAATCTATAATTCAGCTCCTTGATTTTTGCTGGATTTCTCAATAACCAAATTCCCAGGTATGTAATTTTCTTTAATCCTAACTTCAACCCTGATTCCTTCCTAATTTCTATCTGCTCTCTCGGACCTGTATTTAGACACATAATCTCTGATTTTTCCTTATTAACCAACAGTCCTGATTCCTGTTTAAACTCTTGTAAAATATTTCTTATACCTTTGATCATCTCCATCGGAGTCTGGGTCAATATAATTGCATCATCTGCAAATAAGTTTAATTTCATTTCTAATTCCCCTATTTTATATCCTGCCCAAGTGTTGTCTTATCTTATTAGCAAATGTCTCTATTGTTATTACAAATAACATTGGAGATAAAGGACATCCCTGCTTGGTGCCATTTAGTATTTTAATTCTCTGCATTCTTTGTCCATTCACTCTTATATACGCTTCATTCCCTTTATAAATCTCTTTTATAGTTTCACAAAATTTGTCCCCCATATTTAATTCATTACATAGTTTATATAAATAGCTATGGTTAACTTTATCAAAAGCTTTAAAAACATCTAATTTCAAAATTCCCAATTTCCTTTTAGTAACAGTATTATGCTGCATCACATGTATTACATTTCTAATTGGTTCACTTATTTTCCTTCCCTTCACAAATCCATACTGATCCTCTTCAATTATTTTTGGTAGAATATTTTCGAGTCTATTTGCCAATATTTTCAGAAATATTTTATAATCTTGATTTGCCAAGCTGACAGGATGGTAGGACCCAGGCTCTCTTAAATCTCGATCAATCTTCGGGATAGTAACAATCTCTGAAATCTTCCATGTCTGCGGGATATCATGAGTTAACAATATATTATTAAACAGTTTCCCCAAATGTGGCAACAATACATTCATATAAGTTTTATAAAATTCCCCTGTAAATCCATCCAGGCCTGGTGCTTTGGCTGTTTTTAACCCTTTAAGTACTCTAGCAATTTCATCTCATGTAATTTCTGCATTCAATATTTGTTTATCTTCTTCACTTACTATTTTCCCAACATTGAGGACTCCTATATTAACCTGCTCCTCTTTATACAAATCCTCATATTTTCTCATTATCTTCTCTAGCTGCTCTTTACCATAACTAACCTCTCCATTAGAGTCTCTCAGTGCTAATATACATGATTTTTCTTTCCTCTTCTCAAATATCTTGCCATTTGCTGCATTGATTTTGTCCCCCAGCTCAATGTTTTTTGTCACATCATCATTCTCATTTTGTTCCATTGGATCTCATCGTACACCAACAATTGTTTCTTTTTCAATTTCAATAAACTATTCCAATCCCTACTTTTAGTTAATCTTAGCTGCTGTTGTATCAAGTCTATTTCCCTTATCTTCATTTCCCTTTCTCTACCCCACCTCTCTCTAATATTTGCTTCCGTACATATACATTGTCCCCTCATATAGGCCTTACACGCGTCCCACACAATTGATTGTTTAATATCACCCACATCATTAATTCTAAAATATTCACATAACTCAGTCTGCAATTTATCTTTATCTTGTTCACTAGCAGTTACAACTGCATATTATCTCCAAATTTTTTGATTGCATTCCTGACCTAATTCCAATTTTGCCAATAGTGGGGCATGATCTGACAACCAAATACTTTTAGTATCTACTTTTATAACTTGTACATTGCCCACCATGTTCATTAATATATAGTCAATGCAACTAAATGTATGATATCTTGCTGAATAATATGTACCTCTATTTGGAATATCTGCATGGAGATCCACCATATTAAGTCTATTTAAATGTAACATCCTACTATTACCAATCCCATTTGTTAATTTCATATTAAAATCTCCTGCCAAAAATGTTGTGCCCTCCATAACGTTATCCAACTTCCTCTTTGTATTTATTATAAATTGTTTTGTTTTTGCATTTGGGGAATAAATTGCTGCCAGTGCCAACTTCTTTTGATTAATTTTCCCTTTAACAAATAACCACCTTCCATCTCTATCTTTCTGAACTCCAACCTCTTCAAATAAAACCCTCTGATGAATAAGAATCGCCGTACCTATACTATTTTGTGTTCCTCGAGATTCATATACCTATTTCCAATTTCTATCATTAATCAATTTATCCCTTCCTCCCCGTCTTTTATGTGTTTCTGTCAAAATCAGAATATCCACCTTATTTTGCTTAGGTATCCTCAATATCCTGTAACATTTCAAATCTGATCCCAAACCATTCACATTTAAAACCATTATATTACATTCTCTCATAATACACAAAAATAACCCTTTCCCCCTCATTTTGCTTCTGGTTTACTTATTTTCCCCTTCCTTACCCCAGTCACCCCCCCAAGTGCCTCCCCCTGTGCTCCCCCCACCAAAAAAGGGGATGACAAGAAAAACCTTGTCCAGTCATGAGGCACATTCTCCTGATTGCATTCCCACACTACTGAGCTCCACTTTCAACCACTTTTAAATATTATTAAAGAGAAAAATTCCCCTCCCTTCCTCCCTTATCCATTTAGATAATACCTTCTTTTACTTTTTTAACTTCCTTTACCATTTTCCCTTCTCCCCCCAACCAGAATAAAAGTTAACACTACATTCCAAAAACATCTCCGAAGGGAGGGGGGGTGACAAGATCACTTCTTCGCTTTCTTGTCACGCTGGGCTCTTGTTTTTCTCTGCTCCCTTCTGATGGCCTCCACCTGCCCCGTTAACTCCTTCAGCTATTCCTCCCTTTGCCTTTCCTCCTTGTCTGGGGTACTGCAACTGCTGAAATAATCTTCTCCTCCTTCTGGCTCACCAACTGCTCCTTTTGCTTCACTGTCTTCAAACCCATTCCCAGTTGATCCTGCTCTAAACATCTTATTTTCTTGGAACACCAAAATGGCAGCTGGAAACCCCCAAGTAAACCTTTTTCCACTTTGATATAAACGGCTTGAAATTGGGCGTAAGGCAGCTCTCGCTCTCAAAGTTTCCCAAGAGAGATCTCTCAGAACTCTTATCTTGTCTCCATCTTGCTTAAGGCTGGCACAGCTTTTCAAAAACTTGTAGTTGATCTCAGCTTTTTTCTCACTGACCAAGGCCATAACAATGTCTCTTTGTCTCTCCTGGTTTCTACATGGGGCAGCCCAATGAACATGTACAATATCATCAGAACCAACCTGAGTACCTTGCCTTTTCATCCAACCCAAGATTGCTTCATTTAAATTCGAGCCTGAAGCAAAATCTGGTCTAAATCCACGCAGACGTAAATTCATTGGTTAAAAGTCTCCTCCTGACTTTTAGCTTGTTTTTCTAAATTCTGAATTCTTTCGGTTGCCACATCAGCATCTTTCTTAACTGTTTTTATGTCTGAGGAAAGATTTCCCAATGCCGTTTCCACTGTAATAAATCTTTGTTCAAAGCCTGTAACAATTTGTAACAGCTGGTCTAACTTTGTCTTGATCTTGCCGAGGCTAGGCTCAACCCCTTCCGCCATTTTTAGATTTATTGTACTCACTTTGTGATAGCAAAAGAATTTACGTCTTCACTTGAAACCACTAATCTTAGATTCTCTTTGCACTTCTGTGAATGCTGTACTCCTCTGCTTTTCTTCGAGAAAGATTTATGGTATTTTGAAGGGAAATTTCCCTTTTATGTAATATATTGCATCAGAGCTAGAGATGAGTGCGTCTAGAAAAACCTGTGATGCATGTGCAATCCCCCCTGAGTTGATAATTCCTTGATTGGAGTGTTGCTTACAGCTTGGCGGTTTGAAGTTAATCTTGCTGTTAGTCTCTTGTTGATTGCAAGAGATGTTTTAATCTTATTGTTTCCTTTTTAGCTTTTAAAAGTAGATAACAACTTAATCAAGGAACCATCAAGAATACTCCTATCAACACTGTAGTAAGCCACACACCCTTGTAGCACTGATGATGTTACCTTATTGAGTATTGAAACATCTACAAAAACAACCAAGTTTACAGAGCATCAAGCGCTTCACTGAACTATGGCAATCATAATACTCATTCAGCATTGAAGAATCTCCTCCATCTGGGGAACATCTGGTTCAGAACGGATGATAAAATAGTTCCTACAAGAGGTGGATTCAATGAAAAAGCAACTTTAGGAGGAAATCCAGGTTCCCTCAGAAAGAGTCAATTATTTCTGTTTGGAAACATGAGAGAAAACATCTCTGATATTGTATCAGATATTGTATCAGACAGATTGATAGATGGATTTAGATGTAATCTTTAGAAATCTTAGATTACCAACTTTCCCTACATTGTTCATTTTATGTATTCTATGATAATTTATTACTTTTAAAGAAACCATTACTTCTTGATCTATCATTCTTGTACCTGGTTTCGCATTGTAGGAAATTAGCAACACCCCCTCCCCGAGGAATGAAATGTTTTAGGAAATATTTAAAAGGCAGAATGTTATGTTTCTCTAGATGAGAAAAGAAGAAACATGTTTGAAAGACAAAGCTGCTCCCTGCAGTTCCCTGTCCACCCTTTCAACTCCAGGTTGATGGGATTAAGTCACAGCCCTTGGGACATGATAGGATTATTAATCTACCCAACCAGCTACAGAATTTACCACATGGCACCTGGAGAGATTGCATCACCAGCAAGGCTCAACCAAGCATGACAGACAGCCTACAGAGTTAGCTAACACCTCCGCCTCCTGGGAGTTTGACAACCAATCATGATACATTTCTTGCTACAGGAACAGGAAGTGAGTTCAAAGCCCAACAGAGGTTATAAATATCTCTCTCTCTCTCTCTCTCAACCATATGCTTTTTTACCCAGGACTTCAATATGGTCCTGTTCACCATTAAAACCACTCTTCCGAGCAGCATCAGACCCATAGAGTCTGTGGATATGTTTTCCTGGACTTTGGCGATTTGCAACTAGATTTTAAAGGGGTTTTGAAAAGAAGGTGAGTACCTCTAAATTTTAATTCTATAGCCCAGAAAAGTGTGGGAAATATGTGTATGCTTGTATGTGTGTTGAGAGAGGGGATCCTTCTCCCAATCATAGCTGGATCTTTCTTTCTTGTATTTTCTACCAAGACAGTCTGGAAAGTATTAATAATCATGCTATTTGTTTAACTAAGTTAATGTATCTTCCTTATATCACTAATATTTTCATATACTTCCTTTTTTCCCTAGCTTCTGTTTTTGTCTGCTAGCCATTGAATCTTGGCAGGATATTAATTTTTATGGTGGTTACTCTTCCTATCAATGATAGTCATACATTTTTCCACTTCTACAAATCCATTTTAATCTTTTGTGCCAATTTATAATAATTATTTTATTTAATTGTTACACACCTTGCCATTAGTTAGATTATTAAATATTTAATATTCTTAACTATCAGTATACCTATTAGTTCTTTTTTTCTTTATGCCTGTAACATTTTAAACCATTATTTTGGTTTTTTTGTAGAGATAGAGGCCATGTGAAGTTTATGTGAGGAAAACTGCCTACCTCTAATGGGCCTCTCATGCCTACATAACATCACCCAGTTCACATAGCCAGAATAATTTAGGACATCATCCCTGACTGGAATGTGATCTCATCTGGGTTGTATCAATGGGATGTTCTAAAGGATTGGCAGGGAGAATTCATCAATAAAAATACTATTACTTTCTTCTACCTTTTGTTGCTTGGAAAACTTATAAAAAGCAATAAACACTGAGAAGGTGGTCAGAGATCTTAGCATCTTCCAATGCCTTGTCTCTAACTCCATCACCTGGAACTCAACGTGGGCCCTCTCACACCCTTGTGAGGAGAAACAGCCAACATACTTACCATCATCTGGAAGAGACTCCTAGGTGCACCTTCATCCTTCAACTTCAGGACCCCACACTGGTAAGTATGATTTGCAAGGAAACTTAAATGCCTGTTTGTGGCTGAGCTGGTCCTAAAGCACCCAGATCCAAATGCTTCTTTTGTCATCCAAGCCGGTGCCAGTGATGTGACCACAAAAATCTAGAGATCCCAAAAATCCCTGAAAACTGTCATTCAAACAAGATCGATGGGCACACTACTTTAATCACTTCAATTTCACTCTGAAGTTACTCCCAGGGGAAAAAATCTTCCTACCTGATGCACTATCAGTATAATAGTTCTAAGCCAGAAATAATCAGAGATGTCATCCCTTTCCATCAACTAGTGGAAACAGTAACTACAAGGGCACAAATGAAAGAGAAAGCCCCCAAAATAGAAGGCCTTGAAGCCACCTTAAAAGAGGCCCTGGAGGGAAATGAATGATTGCAGAAACATAAGGATGAGTGCCTCTCAGAGATGGTTTGGCATGGGTGGGAACTAAACTGTACATTTTGAGAAGCCAAAGACTGTTAATTCTAGAGAAAAACCATGACTCTAAAACTGTGGGATATTTCAGGTTTGTAAAAATGATCAATTCGGTCAAATTAAGTTTGGTGGCCATTGCTGAAAAAGGACACTGAAGGGTACATGGCAGACTATCTACTATGTGCCTCAGCCAAACAATGACAAAGGAAAACATCAGGGCTCCTTCAAACAATAGTGAGGCTACTGCTCCATTTATAGAAACCTCTATGGATTTTATCGTTGAACTCCCTGAGAGCTCAGGAAATTCAGCGATCTGAATCATAACATACCTATTCTCCAAACAAGCACATTTCATACCCTCCCAAAAGATCCCATCTCGCCGTGTCTTGGCTAAACCTTTTGTGCCTGAGGCTCTGCAATGAATAATCTCCAAGCACAGAGTTCAGTACTTGGATGTTTTGGCAGGAGTTTCTGGGATTTTTGGGGATCTCCCAGGAACTAAGCGCCAATTATCACCCCCAAACTAATGAGATGTGTGAACAGACCAATGGAGTTCTAAAGCAGTACCTCAGGAATTATGTAAACTACTAGCAAGGCAACTGGATGGAGTTCCTCCCATTTGCAGAAGTAGTGTACAAGAATTCCATCCATAGCAGCACAGGCTTCACCCCATTCAAAATGGCCATGGTCCAAGATTTTGCCTCAATGCTGGAAATAGGCTACCCTATCACCTTTCCTAAAGACTGGGTACCAGTTACAAAACATTTGACCAGTGGCTAGAAAACTGCTAGAAGAAGCAAGGGACACCTATAAAAAGCAAGCAGACAGAAATTGCGTGAAGCCTAAACACCTTAATGTAGGAGATTGGGTGTATTTATCTACCAAGTACTTGCAATTCAGGCAACTCTAAAAAAACAGAGGCCTGAGATTTTTGTTTGTGTTGCTATTGGCATAAGGAATGGGTCTTTATGAACTTGCATCAAATTATTTCATTGACAGGCCCCATAAGGGGCTAAAGTCACCCTGTAGGGGTGATGAAGAGTAGATGAGTGCCCTGTTGGTTGTGGAGAGGTTATTGAAGCTCTAATGGAAAGAACATGGGATATCTAAATAAAGTGACTTTTAAATACCAGGAATTATAATTGGAACTTATGGAGGATTTACAGAGACATTTGGAAATCTTCCTGGATTATCTAAAAAGAATGAATTGATTAACTGTGGACATAAAGAATTATAATTACTGTATTTCCTGAGAAGCAACATCAGGATTGAGTAAATAATTTCCAGATTGACTTTCTGAGGTTAAAGATAATCGTGACTCTGGGGCAGTGATAGACCATTGACAAACTACGAAGCCTTATATGGACTCATCAAAAGAAAACAAGATATTTCAGCAGGGGGAAATATGCAAATAATTTTGCAAATAATTTCAAAAAGAAATGGTGTTGATGTTTCAAAACATTTATGATATTATAATAAGGAACCAAAGGGAGATAAAAGATCTAATGAATAACACAGATGGGAAGCTAGAAAGTGTTCAGCAAGAGATAATGAGCAATAATAAAAAAAGTCCAGGAAATAGAGAAGATAATAGAAAGATCAGGGGAAATGATAGAACAGACAAATTGAAAGTAACAAGGGGGAGACAATAAAGACTCATGAAATAATTCAGAAAAAATACATACCAAAAAGAAAAAATGGTATTGGATAAACAGAAATATATTGTTGAAAAGAAGATTCAGACTTGGGCAGACCATCTCGAGGTTTGGCACCAAAAGATAGTAGAGATGGAAGAAATATTTTGGTTAAACAGGAAAGATGTAGAAAGATGTAGGAAGACCCAAGGGTGGAGTTTGGAAGGCATGTCAAAAATGAATAAGAATTGTAATATTGTAACAGACAAGAGATGAAGGATAGAGAAAATGTTTTGTAACACAAGATTGACTTTACTAGAAGCTACAACAGAGGCAGAAACAAGAAATTGGGGTAATAGAGGGATGTGGCCAAACACCACAGTGATATGGACTTCCCCATGCTCCACAGGGGAATCCCGAAATCCATGTCACCAGGAGACCTGGATAGAACCAGGTCAGAGCCACCCTGAAGGGGTGGTGAAGTAGAGAAATGATATTGGCAATCTGGGAGGATTGGCAAACCCCCCAGGAAGCTGACAGAGAACTCTCGGCTGGCAGCACTGGAATCGGCTCTTAAAAGCCGACCAAGTCATGGTGGCCACAAATAGTCTGAGTGAGTTTTTTGAAGATCAGATGTCATCTTGGAAACTAGATTTAAGTTTGAGTGCTGGAGGGAAGAACAGGGACTGAAGTTTGGGTGAGTTTGTTTTTCTTTTACTACCAGAAGGAAGCTTTAGATTTTTCTTTTTCTTTTAAACTTTAAAGGGGGAACAGAAGAGAGCAAAAATGATTACCACATTTTTCAGAGTATAAGATGCATCAGAATATAAGATGCACCTAGCTTTTGGGAAGGAAAATAGGGAAAAGAATCTGTTTACCAGGTATTTATCTGGCTAGCATCCTTAGTCTGGTCAGTTTCAGCATATTATTTTATCCCCTTGTTAAGGGCTTAACATTTTTTTATTCTGAGAGAGTAACAAGTAAGAAGTAACAAGCAACAAGCTTCTAAGCCAATAAGAGCTGGGAACATCATTACCTGGAAAGAAACAGTAGAGCAATGGAAAAAACCCTTCAAAGACTTAGGGCTTGGAAAATATTCTTTGCAGAGAGAAACAATGAAAGAGCCTGCAAGGTAAGAGCTGGGAAGATTGTTAGCAGCTAGTTATGGCTGGAAAAAAAAGCTACATTCAGAGTATAAGACACATCCAAATTATCAGTCTCTTTTAGGGAGGAAAAAGGTGCGTCTTTTACACTGAAAAATACGGTAAGCACCTACTTAGTTGATGGAAGACTATGGGGAAACTATTTTAAAGGGAAAGTGTAACTAAAGCCCAGTTTTTGAAGATTTTGGACTGTGGAGTGTAAGACATGGTAGAGTTGTAAATGACTGAAAGATAAATTGAAAATAATATTTTGTTTCAAATGGAGTCAAATTATATAACATTATTGAACAAGAAAGATAGATTTGTGTTGATGAAGATTTTCACCTGTTGGCTAGAGGGAATAATTCTTACTCTGGAAATCTTGTATGGATATTTTGACAATGGTTAACTTTGGACTGAAACATTTTTTTGGATAGCCAGAGGAAATATAAACAATTAAAAAAAAACCCTTGCTATTACACTAAAGACTTTTCTCCATCTGCTTGGAGTAGAATGAATGAACTTGTAATGAACTAAGACATATCAATTGTTAAAAAGTGTTCTGCTGGGCTCTCTGACCAAGCCCCTAATTAAATGCAAGGGTAGCAAAAGCAGACACACACACATGAAAAGTCAAGAATACTGTCTTTATCCAATGAAAAATAGAAGCAAACCCCCCTTTTTGTAGTCAAAGGGCTCACCTTCAAAGCACAGACTTGAATGCAGTGAAAAAACAAAAAAACAAACTCAAAGCAATTAACAAGTAGCTGTGAAGTCATCACAGCTACTCTCCTTCAGACGTTGTCCAACTCACACGTTTGACTATGATTTAAGTTCAAATTCCTGATATCAAAGCACAGAGTTCTTGGAGAATCCGGAGAGTCAAGCCACATCCACTATCACAAACAGATAATCTTCCACACTGAGAGGTGGGCACGCTGCCCATTTAACAGCAGCCCTAATTAGTTGAACCACACCCAACCACAGGTGAACTCTCTTATCTCTTGTAATATCTAGGTAAGCTACTCTCTTCTATTCATGGTCCTTCGCCTGTGTGCATCAATAATTGCTTCTTCATCAGAGTCCAGCGAAAATAAGGAGGAGGATGAATTGCTTCCTAATGGGCTGTCTGCCATGACCCCCTCTAAGAGTCCCATTTCACAGTCACTCCCTGCTTCCGACGATACTTCGCTGTCCGAAGCAGTCGGCAGTAAAACAGGCCTTTGACACTGGGAGGATTCACCCACATCCACCCCCATAGTCCTTGGGGTAGGAGATGGCCTAGAGCCAACCATAACAAAAAGATAGATAATTCACCTAGAAGAAAACAACCATAAAGGCTGTGAAACAGATATTTGCATTGGTTGCCGATCAGTTTCCGGTCACAATTCAAAGTGTTGGTTATGACCTATAAAGCCCTTCATGGCACCGGACCAGATTATCTCAGGGACCGCCTTCTGCGACACGAATCCCAGCGACCAGTTAGGTCCCACAGAGTGGGTCTTCTCTGGGTCCCGTCAACTAAACAATGCCGCTTGGCGGGACCCAGGGGAAGAGCCTTCTCTGTGGCGGCCCCGGCCCTCTGGAACCAACTCCCCCCAGAGATTAGAATTGCCCCCACCCTCCTTACCTTTCGCAAGCTACTTAAAACCCACCTCTGCCGCCAGGCATGGGGGAATTGAGATGCTCTTCCCCCCTAGGCCTTTACAATTTTATGCATGGTATGTCTGTATGTATGTTTGGTTTTTTATATTAATGAGTTTTTAATCATTTTTAGTATTGGATTATTACTGTGCACTGTCTTGTTGCTGTTAGCCGCCCCGAGTCTCCGGAGAGGGGTGGCATACAAATCTAATAAAAATAATAATAAAAATAATAATAATAATTTGTTGACAGCTGGACTGATGGTGAAGGTTTATGAATTTTGACTTTGATATCATGGAAATAAGTGGCTATGAAGAGTTGGTAGTTCTTTTGAAAGACTGTTGTGAAGACTTAAAGGATTAAAAAATTGTTTCAGAATTTGCAGATGGAAATAAAACAGAGAAAAAGCATGTGATAGTAATAAGGAGTTTCAAATTAATAATGAAAGAAATGGAGGTAGATAGCCAGCAGACGGAGAGGAGCTTCCCAGTGTTTTGAATTGAGTGTCACATGTATGACTATCTGCCTGCTGGACAGAAGTCTTGGGTATGTGATCAGTGCAATCAGCTCCTGGCTCTCAGGGAACAGGTTCTTGCCCTTGAAGCCAAGGTAGCAGACCTGGAGAAGCAGAGAGAGATAGTGAGGCAGGAGAAGATTTTCATGGATGCAGTAGAAGCATCCCACTCCATGCTGAGCAGCTCCCCAGCTGCTTTGGAGAATGGGGATCTTGGGCAGGGAGGACATCAGTCTGTGAAAGAGGGACAGGCTCCCTTAGTTGGGACCTCTTAATAATAATAATAGTAGCTTCCGGTTTGGTCCAGGATCGCAGTGGAGGCTCCGGGGCAGGGTTCTGTCCCCAAGACTCCTTCTACCCCTCCAAAGGTTGCGTTTTGCGGTTGGTTCGGGCCCGGATGGCCCGTCCTTAGAACAGGGGGCTTCCCTATACCTGAGGAGCTTTCGCCGAAGCTCCGAAGGCAAGGGATCGCCCCGCAGCTTTGGAGAAGGGAGAACCGATCCTCGAATCTTCAGGGGATTCGGCCATTGTGATCCATCCTTACCAGTGGGAAGCGAGAAAATAAGAAGAAGAACCAGAATTTCGAACTAGCAGCTAAAGCAGAAGGAGAATACAAAAGAGAAAAGAAGACCTCAAGGTATAATTTTACTACATGATAAACTTGGAAGATTTGATTAAATTTAACTCTTAAAATAATATGGTGAAAAAAGAAAGTTTTAAAAAGAAAAAAAATCATATCCTGGGGCCGGAAAAGACTATTCGGCCGGAACTACTTTTTATTATTATTATTATTATTATTATTATTATTATTATTATTATTATTATTATTATTATTTATTAGATTTGTATGCCGCCCCTCTCCGAAGACTCGGGGCGGCTCACAACAGTAATACAAAAACAATATAACAGTGAGACAAATCTAATATTAAAATAAAACATATCTAAAACCCCAACAATTTAAAACCATTTTTCCCTCACTTTTTACACCAAACTAAACTTATAAAACTTGATTTTGAATAGATTTTTAAGATTGGGACTGGATATAAAACCACAGATTGGAAGAGGATGTTAGGAGATGTGATTTATTAAAGATTTAATAAAGATTCGAATTTCAGCAAGCTCAGAATAATGTCAAATCCCGGGCACTATTTTTCATCTGCGGAGGGATTATGTTTTTCTTTTGGTTTTTGCTTTCAAAATGGAATAAATCAACAAATAAATTAACAATTTAACAAATTAAAATAAAGTAAAATCTTTCATGTGACTTTTTGTGATTGGCGAATTATAAAAAGAAGATTTTGCATTGTTTGATTGACTTCGACTGGCTTTGCTGCTCCTGGATTCTCGGGTCTGCTTGTTAAATTTGCTGCAAAGGGAAAACTTTTTCTTCTCCTTTTCCTTTACCGCCTGCGAGGATTTACCAAAAGGATTACATTTGGAACTGAACTTCAATTATTCTTTTTAATATCCTTGGATTAAGCTATTGGATTATAATTACCGTAGAGAGCTTTTAAGAACTAATCAACTTATAAATACATTTCGGCTTTGTGACTGAACTAGTCTTGGAATTATTACCAGAGTATTAAACAAAATCAATTTGGACTAAATTTGCCTTTCGGAATTATTTTGGACTTTGGACTTTAGAGAACAATCGTAAAAGAACTGTAAAAAGATTACAATTTTAGAACTTCAATCAACAAAAGGCCTCTACATCTGATTGAAAATTATAAGTATATTACTGGTGTTTTTCTTTCTCCCTTTTTTCTTTCTTTCCCTCTTTTCTCCTTAGGTATTGAATATATTTATAGATATTTTTAAATAGAATTAATTGAAATAATGAATTGCTAATTTTCGCTCTTCCCTTCCCTCCCCTGGTTTTTTTAAAAAAACAAACAAACTTTATGTAGGTAATAATTTCTGCTAAAGTGTGAGAAAACCTTTTTATTATGAAAAGTAACATAATTAATTTTAGCCTTTCTTAATAAGTTGTTGCATTGAATAAAAGACTTTCCTTCTTCTTTTATTTCTGGTTATTTTCTCTTGTCTTTCCTGTTTCTTTTTTGCTATTTATTATTTTGCTTTTTATTATTGCAAATTATATATTGATATATTGATAAATAAGGTTATCTGTTTAGTCAATTGAGAAAAAAATTTCTTTTCTTTCCTTCTGTAAGAGTGAATATTAAAATAAGTTTTCTTTCGATATACTGATTTAAAATCATATATTGTCATTTTATAATAGACTAAAATAATTTAAGAGGTAAATTTGTGAGTACAGTGGTACCTCAAGATACGAACCCCTCGTCTTACGAACAACCCGAGATACGAACCCGGGGTTCAGAAAATTTTTGCCTCTTCTTACGAACTTTTTTCGTCTTACGAACGCCAAACCCGAACTTCCGGGTTCGGCGTTCAAGAGGCTGCTGGGAAGCCCCCCGGCTGTTTTAAAAGGTGACAGCCAGGTGGTGGGGCTTCCCAGCGGCCTCCCGAACGCCGTTTGGCAAAAGTTCGGGTTCGGGAGGCTGCTGGGAAGCCGCACTATGACAGGCAGGGGAAGCGGCGTGGAGCAATGGGAAGCTGAAGCCGCCGGCGGTTTGAGCCTCCCTTTGCCCCACGCTGCTTTGCCCTGCCTGTTGTCCTGGGCGAAGTGCTGGGGGGAGGGAGTCAGGAAGGTCCTCCTGCTCCCCCCCCCCAGCCAGGGCGGAGAAGCGTGGAGCAAAGGGAGGCTGAAACCACCAGCGGCTTCAGCTTCCCATTGCTCCCCGGGCGGCGGCAGACAACCTTTGTATTTTTGCCTGGGGGGGGAAGCAGGAGGCGCAGGATCGGGCCGGTGGCGTGCGTGGGGCGAGGCAGCAAGTCAGCATCCTGGGCGGGCGGGCGGTGGGCGAGGAGGCGGGGAAGCCTCTTGCAGCAGCTGCCACAGCCGCCGGCTTCCACGCCGCTCGCCCGCCACCCACCCACCCAGGATGCTGACCTGCTGCCTCGCGGGGAAGCCGGGCAAGAGCGATCTTCTGCCGACCATGGGCGAGCGGCGCGGAAGCCAGCAGCTGTGGCAGCTACTGCAAGAGGTTTCCCCGCCTCCTCGCCAGCAGCCTGCCCGCCCAGGATGCTGAACTGCTGCCTCGCGGGGAAGCCAAGCAAGCGCGATCTTCTGCCGGCCATGGGCGAGCGGCGGGGAAGCCTCTTGCAGCAGCTGCTACAGCGGAGACATTTGGGTTTTTGGCTGGGGGAGGAGGCAGGAGGTCCGGCCACCCCACCCCAGCACTTCACCTTCCCCCCCAGCCAAAAACCCAAAGGTCCCCACCACAGCACCCGCTGCAGCCAAAAAGGCAAAGCCGGGCAGTTCCCCAGCCGCCCAAGGAGGCTTAACCCCACCCCTCTGTCCCACCCATCGCCCGTATCCAGCAGAAGCTGCCACCCGAGCGCTCTTGCCCAGCGGGAGGCGAAGCACTGGGGTGGGGGGGGCTGTCAGGACCCCCTCCCCACCCCAGCACTTTTCATCCCGCTGGCCAAGAGCACTCAGGCAGCAGCTTCTGCCAGACACGGGCAATGAGCAGGACAGAAGGGCGGGGAGAATCAGGAGGCTCCTTTGGCAGCTGGGGGCTGCCTGGCTTTGTGATTTTGGCTGGGGGGGAGGGAGTTAGGAAGGTCCTACTTCTCCCCCCCAGCCAAAAACACAAAGCCAGGCAGCCCCCAGCCACCAAAGGAGGCTTAACCCCACCCCTCTGTCCCACCCATCGCCCGTATCCAGCAGAAGCTGCCACCTGAGCGCTCTGACCCAGTGGGAGGCGAAGCACTGGGGTGGGGGGGCTGTCGGGACACCCCCCCACCCCAGCACTTTTCATCCTGCCGGCCAAGAGCACTCGGGCAGCAGCTTCTGCCAGACACAGGCAATGAGCGGGACAGAAGGGCGGGGAGAATCAGGAGGCTCCTTTGGCGTCTGGGGGCTGCCTGGCTTTGTGATTTTGGCTGGGGAGGGAGGGAGTTAGGAAGGTCCTACTTCTCCCCCCCAGCCAAAAACACAAAGCCAGGCAGCCCCCAGCCGCCAAAGGAGACATAACCCCGCCCCTCTGTCCCACCCATCGCCCGTATCCAGCAGAAGCTGCCACCCAAGCGCACAGGAGGCTCCTTTGGCGGCTGGGGGCTGCCTGGCTTTGTGATTTTGGCTGGGGGGGAGAGTTAGGAAGGTCCGCAGAGGAGGCAGGGAGAACTTTGTGCCACTTTGGAGCCCGGAGGAGGAAGAGGAGGAGAAACCACAGCCACCGCTGTGGCCACACATTCCTTCGGAGCCCGGCACAAAGCTAACCCCGCCCCCTGTGCAGCCAGAAGGCTCCTTTGGGAAGGCGGCCGCAGGGGGAGGAGGTGGAGAGGCAGGATAACTTTGCGCCGCTTCGGAGCCCATTTCTTTCCTGCTGCCACTATCTCCTTGAAGGTTTTCCCGACGAAGCACTGCGCTGGGCTCCAAAGTGGCGCAAAGTTCTCCCTGCCTCCTCTGCGGTTGGGAGGCTCCTTGGGGAAGGTGGCCGTGGTGGCTGCGAGCGCTCTGCCAGGTGGCCAGGAGGCATTCAGGGCGAAGTGCATGGAGAAATGGGAAGCTGAAGCCACCGGCGTTTGTGCTTCCCATTCCTCCACGCCCTGAATGCCTCCTGACTCAAGCGGGCGGCAGCAGACTGCCTTTGTGTTTTCGGCTCGGGGAGGAGGGAGTTAGGAAGGTCCTCCTGCTCCCCCCGAGCCGAAAATCCAAAGGCGGAAGCCTCCCGGTTGTTGTGACAGCCGGGCTGCGGGGCTTCCCAGCAGCCTCCCAAACCCTGAAATTTTGCCAAACTTCCCGGTTCGGGAGGCTGCTGGGAAGCCCCCCCCCCCGCTGTTTTAAAAGGTGACAGCCGGGCGGCAGCGTTTTTTTGCGGGGTTTTTTTCTTGTTGCATGGATTAATTGACTTTACATTGTTTCCTATGGGAAACAATGCTTCGTCTTACGAACCTTTCGTCTTACAAACCTCCCCCTGGAACCAATTAGGTTCGTATCTTAAGGTACCACTGTACTTATATAGTTTTAAAATAAGAATTAAGTTTATATTTTTATCTTTGTCAAAGTATAAAGAAGATTAAGTGGATATAAAGGTGGTAATACAAACATAAAATTCCTATGATTTTTTAAAATTACTTCTGATATATTATTGTTTCCTTGGTACTTAGAAATCTGGGCATTCCTTTTATTAAATATAAGTAGCAAAGCTTGATTGGATTGGAGTTTATTGGAGTTTTCTTTTTAAAAAAAAAATATAAAAAGTATAAATTACTATTAATTATATTATAAGTACCAGAAAATACCACAGAAGAGTATTATCTAGAGAAATAACTAGGATGTCGAGTACATCCACATTTATAAAGACTATTAAAAAGCAAACTTTAACTTCTGCTACATTACCTCAAGTATCACCTCAGCCATCTCCTGTACATCAAAGCACGTCTGCAACCATGTTAGCCAAAGAAAAAGAGAAAGAGAAAGCACAATCACAACCTACTTTCCAAACAATTCAGGAAACGCAGAATGCAATGAAAGTCTTTATGCTAAAATCCCAAGATGATGCAAATCAACAACGTGAAGGTTTAAAGGCTGAAATAGGAGAATTGAAAGCAGACACAGGAGAGATGAAAGAGAAAATGAAAGAAATACAACAGACTTTGAAGGAAAGTGAACAAAGAATTAAAGCAGAAGAAAAAAATGAAAAAATTGAACAAAGAATGGACGACTTTGAAGATAGATCTGACTCTCTAAACAAAAGGTATGACGAATCAATTACACATCTTGAAATACAATGAGCATCTTACGGTTTGAGATTTCAGAATATAACAAGAAAAAGATGAAGATTTACAAGCAAAAATGGTGGAAATAATTGGAGGAATCCTACAGGTGGATCCCTTGGAACTAATAAAAGAAATTGATGAAGTTTTCATAGTGCAAACTAGCTATATACGCAGACCCAATCTACCAAGAGAAGTCCACATCAAATTTGTCAGGAAAACTATAAGAGATGATATTCTGAAATGGACAAGAAATGAAAAATTACAAGATAAAGGAAAAGAAATTACAATACTGAAACAAGTTCCAAGAAGAGTACGAGAAAGCGGAAGGGATTATTATTTTTTAACCAAAATTTTAATCAAATAAAATATAACCTTCCGCTGGCTTATTCCAGAAGGACTCTCATTATATTGGCAATCACAAAGAGTCAAAATAGAAAATCTTGAAGATGCAAGACAATTTTATGAAACTAGTGGAATATGTAAATTTGAACAATCAATGAAAGAAATACCTGAAATAAAAGAAGATGAGACAGGCGATACCGCCCATGGGAGAGAGGAGGAATTAGGTGCAAGAAGAAAACAACCACAGCGCGAATCTAAAGACACCAAGAAATACTACAAATAATTATGTCGGAAGACTTGAAAATCTTCTCTGTGAATGTAAACAGACTAAATGAACCGAGAAAAAGGAAACAAATATTTGCTAAACTTAAAAAACAAAAAGCACAGATAGTAATATTACAAGAAGTTCATATCAAAAAGACAAATCGGAAATTATTATTGAACTCTAAAATTGGAAATATGTATGTTAGCCTGGAAAATCAAAGAAAAAGAGGGATAGCGATATATATTGAAAAGTCCATAAACTCCAAACAATTATATGCTGACCAAGAGGGCAGAATATTAATTGTACAGGTCTGCGGAGAGGGGCGGCATACAAATCTAATAAATAATAAAATAATAATAATAATAATAATAATAATAATAATAATAATAATAATAATAAATATAGACCTGAAACTTCTTGTTATCGTCTCTATCTATGCTCCAAATGAAAATCAAATGACATTTTATAAGCAATTACATCAAAAAATAAATGAATTAAATATTGAAAATATGATCATAATTGGTGACTTCAACGCAATCTCAAATAGATTATTAGATCACTCGGGGGGGGGGGAAGATAAGAAAAAGAAAAATATATTACCAACTACTTTTCAAAAAATGAGATCTGAGTTATTGCTAAATGACGTTTGGAGGGAAAGACACCCCTTAACTAGGCAATGCATTTTTATTCAAATCCCCACAAAATTTGGACAAGAATAGACATGGTTTGGGCTTCGAAAATAATCTCAGAACAAATTAAAGAGATTGAGATAGATACAAATACATGAGCTGATCACAACCCTTTAGTGGTATATTTGAAAAGTAATAAGAAACAGTTGAATTGGCAGATGAATAGAAATATTATAAGAGATCAACAATATAAGGAATGGATGGAAAAAGAATTAAAGATTTTCTTAAAAATTAATAAAAATTCAGAAACTTCTCCCCAAAACCTATGGGATACTGCCAAGGTGTATATTAGAGAATTAATGATTTCTTATACAGCAAAGAAAAATAAACAAAAAAAGATACAATATGAACAATTAATCACTGAATTAAATCAACTAGAGGTATTATCGCAATATAATTCTAAAAATAGGGAGATTAAGGGAAAGATGAAATTAGTTAAGCATAAAATTAAACTTAAAGAGCAAAATCAAATAGCGGAAAAGATTAAAAGAGCCAAGCAACATTATTTCGAACATGCTAATAAGCCAGGAAGATGGCTTGCATATAAATTAAGAAAATATAGACAATCAAAAATAATTAAAGAGTTAATAGATGAAAATGGAACGATAAAATATAATATAGATGAGAAAGCAAAAATAGTACAAGAATTTTATAAAGAATTATACAAGAAAGAGGATATTAAAGAGGATGAGATTTTCAATTACAGTATTTAGAATCTTCAGATCTACCACAATTAATGGAAGAACAACAGAAAAGTTTGGATAGTCCAATTACAATCGAGGAACTACAAATAACTATTAAAAAGCAAAACAATAATAAAGCAACTGGGCCAGATGCCATACCGGCAGAATGGTATAAAATAGACAGTGAAGTAATGATGAACAATATGTTGGAAATTTTTAATGAAAGTATAATGGACGGTAAAATTCCCAAATCCTGGTCAGAATCCTTAATAACATTAATTCATAAGTCTGGAACTGATAAAGAAAAGATAAAAAATTATAGACCAATATCATTATTAAATGTAGACTATAAAATATGTACTTCTATCTATGCAGAGAGGCTCAAAAAGGTTTTGAATGAGAAAATACACTAAGACCAAAATGGGTTCTTACCAGGCAGACAAATAAAAAATAATCTTAGAACGATTATCAACACATTAGAATATTATGAACAACATTTTGGAAAACCAGTATCACTAATGTTCCTCGACGCTAAAAAAGCTTTTGATAATGTAAACTGGACTTTTATAAAAATGCAATTAAATAAAATAATTCGGTACAAAATTTGTAAATTTAATTCACGCAATATATTCAAAAGAAACGACAAAAATTATATTAAATAATTAACAATTAGAAAAAATTGAAATATTTAAGGGAGTTAGACAGGGTTGTCTGATCTCACCTTTATTGTTTATCTTATCATTAGAAGTTCTGTTGATAAAGATAAGAGCAGATAAAAAAATAAGGGGCTTGACCATTGGAAAAGAGATATATAAAGTCCAAGCCTTTGCAGATGATTTGACTTTTATAACGGAGGATCCTACGACAGCAGTGCCAACACTGATACAAACAATATAACAATATGGTAAAGTCTCAGGTTTAAAAATAAATAGAAGTAAAACACAATTTATAGTAAAAAATATGACAGAACTTCAAGAAAGAAAATTAGAAAGTATTACAGGTAGGAAAATAGTTAAGAAAGTTAAGTATTTGGGAATATGGATTACATCAAAAACTCTATCTTTAAAAAATAACTATATGAAATCTTTAAAAAATAACTATATGAAATTAATTGAAGAATTTAAAAAAGATTTAGAAATATGGAATAATTTAAAACTATCTTTTATGGGGAGAATAGCTATGATCAAGATGAATGTTTTACCCAAGATCCTATTTTTGTTTCAGGTTATACCAATAAATCCAAGGGGATTTTTTAAAAGAATTTAACAATAGTTAGAAAATTTTTATGGCAAGGCAAGAAAGCAAGAATAAAGTTAAGTATTTTAGAAGATATCAAGGAAAGAGGAGGATTTGCACTACCAAATTGGAAGCTATATTATCAGGCAGCTGCCTTAACATGGATTAAAGATTGGATAACGTTAGATGACAAAATAACATTAAATTTGAAAGGCCATGATCTTATGCTTGGCTGGCATGCCTTTATTTGGTATGATAAGGACAAAATACACACATATTTTAAAAGACAGACAATAAGAAAGTATTTATTGGAAGTTTGGAAAGATGTTAACAAAGATCATTTTCTAAAAATCCCAGACTGGGTCTCTCCTTTAGAGGCAATAACCCACCCCAATTTGATACAGGAAAAGAAAATAATAAAATATAAAGAATTACTAGATGATCAAATGAAATTAAAATCAAGATATAAATTACAGGAAGAGGGGATAAAAATAGATTGGTGGCAATGAACTGTTGTACCTACCTGAACGGTCTTCTCGATGCTCTGGAAGGAGAGTCCAGTATGGGTTAATCCCAATCCTATTGGTAGAGACTGAGTTAAAATTAACATGTTAATTAGGCACCGCCCCTTGCCTGCCCCCATGGGCTCAGTTTTAAAAAACGAAGTCATTATAATTCAACACAATTTTATTAAATACGTTATTAAACACAAACAACTAGAAATTCCGAACCCAAAATCCCTGAATCAAACGATTACTGGGTGGGTCTGGACTCTCCTTCCAGAGCATCGAGAAGACCGTTCAGGTAGGTACAACGGATCTTCTCCACTGCTTCTGGAAGGAGAGTCCAGTATGGGATATGCCCAAGTTCTAGTCCAAGGGTGGGAGAGTGCAGATTCAGGAATTAACCGTAGAAGAACAAACTTTCTGCAAAACCCTTCTCCCAAAAGAAGCTTCAGCCGAAGCATAAGAGTCCAGTTTATAGTGCCGGATAAACGTAGATGGTACAGTCCAAGTCACTGCCCGGCATATGTCCTCAGCCGAAGCCTGTGTCATCCAGGCTGCTGATGTGGCTGCACTGTGAGTGGAGTGAGCAGTAATCCTTTGAGGGAGCGTCTGAGTAGTAGTTTTATACGCCTCTGCAATACACTCCCGGATCCAACGACTGATGGATTTGGGGGAAATTCCAATCCCTAATTTAGTCAACGAAAAAGAGATAAACTTTCAGATTTTCTGAATGAATCTGTCCGTCCAATATAGATCTTGACAGCCCTCCTGACTTGTGCCACCTGAGTTCCTGTGGGTGGTTCCCGTGAGAACAAAAGTCAGGTAACACTAGCTCCTGCTTCCTGTGAAACAGGGAGTTGATCTTAGGCATAAAGGCTGGATCTAGGCATAACACAAGTCTATCAGGATATAATATGCAAATTTCTGGACGTATGGATAGCGCTGATATGTCCGAAACTCGTTGAGCCGATGTAATCGCGACCAGGAAGACCGTTTTAATCGAAAGGAATCTAAGTGATATCGAACTCAAGGGTTCGAACGGTGGACCAGTCAATGCCTTTAGCACTAACGACAGATCCCAAGATGGAAATCTGTGAACTGTCGGAGGATGAGTGTTTGCAGCACCCCTGAGGAAGTCCTTTATCCAAGGGTGGAAGGATAAAGACCTATATTCCCTTGTTCTAATAACTGTTGCCAGTGCTGCAACTTGCCTCTTGAGGGTATTTGGAGTTAACCCCCGCTCCAGACCCGCTTGTAGAAACTCCAATACTTGCAACAACGAAGCTGTCTCCGTATCCGTGTTCTTGCAGAACCTACAGAAGGCTGACCAGGTGGCCTGGTAGATCCTCGAGGTGGATGGCTGCCGGGCCGCCTGCATTGTTGATATAATGCTGTCAGAAAGATTGTGTCCCCTCAATCTGCTCCGCTCAATCACCAAACGGCTAGTTGAAACCACTGGGGTTCCGGGTGGTTGACTGATCCCTGACTGAGGGATATCTCTCTGTCCGGAATCCTCCATGGAGGGGAGATTGAAAGAGACACTAGATCCGAAAACCACGGTCTGCGTGGCCAGTATGGAGCTACAAGAATTACTTCTGCCTTTTCGTGTAAGATCTTGTCTATTACCCTTTGTAGGATCTTTGTCGGCAGATAGGCGTATAGGAGACCCTGCGGACAACTTGAGGTTAGGGCATCGACTCCCTCCGCCTTGTGTGAAGGGTAACGAGTGTAAAATCTGGGGAGTTGCACATTGGTGTGCGTCGCGAACTTATCCACCAGAGGCGTGCCGAAACGCTTCGTGATTGCCTGGAATAGCTGCAGGTCCAGCTTCCATTCCATTGGGTCGAGAGTGGTCCTGCTCAGCCAATCGACCTGAGTGTTGTCGACCCCTGCGATATGCTCTGCTGATAACGATGCTAGGTTCCTCTCGGCCCAGTTGAAGAGGGTCGAAGCTTCTTGCATGAGGTGTCACGACCTCGTGCCCCCCTGATGGTTTAGGTAGGCTTTGGTCGCGACATTGTCCGTCAGGACTAATACATGTTTGCCTTGAGTAAGTAGAGTGAAGTGCTGGAGAGCCAGAAACACTGCCTTGAGCTCCAGAAAGTTTATGTTCACCGGGTTGAGATCTTCCTCTGACCATAGTCCCTGTGCGCACTGCTGACCAATATGCGCTCCCCAACCCGACAGACTGGCGTCCGTAGTCAGTGTGACTAGATCGTGAGTCCAAAATGACAGCCCTAGTTGCAAAGCTGGGGAGACCCACCATGCAAGAGAGTCCTTTATCTTCTGTGGCAAACGGACACGTGTGTTGGAATGACTCGTCCGGACCTTCTGGGCTGGAAGCAGAAACCATTGCAGGCTTTGGATGTGGTGTCTGGCCTACGGGATAATCCCTATGGAAGAGACTAAGGTTTCTAGCACCTTGGACAAGAAGGCTAGGGACGTTCTCCTGTCTCTTTGAAGGGACGAAATGAGGGATACTATATTCTTCCGTCTGTCCGGGGAATGGTACACCGTGCATGATGTTGTGTCGTTGATAGAGCCCAGGTGTAGAAGCATTGTAGATGGAATCAGCTGGCTCTTGGGCACATTGATAGTGAATCCGTGCTCCGTCAAAGTCCTCATTGTCAAGGCGAGGTCCTGTTGAGCCCGTGCCTATGATTTGGACAAGATTATAATGTCGTCCAAATAGGCCATTAGACGCACCGATTGTGCGCGCAGACTCGCTGTGAAGACGTCCAGAAGCTTGGTGAATGTTTGTGGCGCCGAAGAAAGGCTGAAAGGCATGGCCCTGTATTGGTAGTGGACGCCCTCTATACAAAATCGCAGGAACCTTTGATGAGGTGGATAAATTGGCACATGCAGGTATGCCTCCTTCGGGTCCAGTGATGTCAAAAGGTCCTGGGGGCGAATTGCCGTTAGGATGGTTTGCAATGAATGCATCCTGAACTTCCTGTAGAGGATATACAGGTTTAGTTGCCTCAGGTTCAGGATTAAACGGCAACCTCCCGATGACTTTGGGACAGTGAAAATCATGGAGTAGAAACCGGTCCCTCTGGCGTGCCGTGGAACCGGCTCTATGGCTTGGATATGCAACAGGTGAGTTATTTCCTGAAATAGTTGTCTTTTGGCAGGGTTCCGTGGTGTCGGGCACTGGAAGAAACGGTTGGGTGGGGGCTGAAGGAACTCCAACCTTAGGCCTCGAGACACCGTGGCTATTGCCCATTTGTCCGAAGATGTGGCACGCCAGGAGGAACTGTAGGAGGTGGAGCTTTCCTCCTATCGGCTGTCCGCTGTTGGAGTCATTTGGGGCGTTTGAAGCCCTTCTGACCTGTGCCTCTCAAAGGGCGTCTAGCCTGCTGATAACCTCTCGTTCTGTCCTGGAAATTGGCCCGGTCATTCCGGAAAGATGAATTCTGGTTGAAACGGCCCTGTGCATACGGTCTCTGGGCCTGTCCTGTCCCAGAGGAAGCGTCCCGAGGAAGCGTCCCAGCGAAAGGACTGCCATCTGTTGTAGGGCGTAGTCCTTCTGTCCTGCCGCCTGTTTGACTTGGGGAGAACCTTCCGTTTATCCTTATCTTCGATAAGGAACTTATCTAGAACTTCCCCAAAGAGGTCGGCACCGCGGAAGGGAGGAGGCCAAACGCCACTTTGATTTAGTATCGGCTTTCCAACTTCTTAGCCACAACAAACGCCTGGATGAGAGGGTGGTGGACATCCCCCTTGCCGAGAACTTGGCAGCGTGGAGGGTGACGTCTGCCGAAAACTCTGCTGCGGCTAACAGTTTACTTAAGTCCTGCCGCACTCTACCGTCCTCCGGCCCTAGGCGAGACATCATCTCCTCGATCCATACTATAGAGGCCCTATTGAAGAAGGAAGCAGCAGCCGCTGCCCGAAATCCCCAACCGGACATTGAATGCGACTTATTTGGAAGGATCTCTGCCTTCCTGTCCTCTGGCTTTAAATTGGCCCCTGATTTGGCAGGGACCATGGCATTCGACACCAGGGTTACCACCGGTTGGTCGATTGGAGGGAATTGAAGAAGACTCTCGACCCCCTCGTCGAAGGTATACAGTTTGCGCTCCAGCATTGATGGGCCTTGTGCCACTGCTGGGTGCTGCCATGGCCACTTGACGTTCTCTACAAAGATCTCCAATGTCGGAATATGGTCTGTTTCAGGCTGAGGTTCTTTTAGTAATGTAGTTGACCTGGGTGTTTCCGCGGGCTTTGTAAGACCCGGCAAGTCCACCGCTTGTTTGACCTTGTGTAACAGTGTTCTAAACAAGGCAGGTTTAAATAGTCCCGGAACAGATGGCTGCTCAGGCAAAGTCTCGTCATCCGACAAGTCGTAGTCTTTCTCACTACCCTCCTGCCAAGATGGTTCGTCCAAGAACCCCATACCTGAAAGGGGTGGTGCAGACTAAAGATTCCGGTTTTGTGGTTGATGTGATTGTTGGTTGCATTGTTGCACCCCCGTTGCTATGCCTTGAGAGTAGGCATTGGTGATCATATCTTGTACAGTCGGGGAAAGACCTTGCCAGGTATTAGGCTGAGCCCTGAGTCCAGCTGCAGTAGGGGTGAATGTAGCAGATGGGCCTACATTGGGTTGGGGAGAAAACCCCCACAAAGGCCTTGCATTGCTTGCAGAACTTGGCCTGCTCAGGCAAGGTTGAGCCTGTGAACCAGTCTGTCACTCTGGGGACCAATCTCTTTCTGATAATAAACCCCCGGGGCCCATTGAACGAGGAGTAATTGATCCAGGTAGTGGTGGGAGGCTTGGAGAAGGTCCTGAAGCCAATGAAGGAGCATGGAGAGCTGTCTCCAGTCTCTGCTCCAGGGCCTGTATACGCCTTTCCGCCTCTCTAAAAGCTGAGGAGGATGGGCCCTGAGAGGACTTGGGTTTAGACTTTCCCTTGTCCTTGGGTTTGGAAGCTGGTCCTGAAGGGGCAGTTTGCTCCGCACTAACATTTAATTGATCCATGTTACTCACGGAGTGAATGATTTCTCAGAACTGTATCTCTGACAGAGAGTTAGAGTCGTGACACCAAAGCAGTTGCTGCAATAACCTCAAAAAGGCTCCCAGTTCACTTCTCGAGACCTCAACAATGTCACCCCGCCCCCTCAGGCGATATTTCGTGTGACAAAGCGAGGGGGGGAGGTCTTCCCACCAACTGCCCAAAAATGGCAGGGCGGCAATAGCCTCAAAATGGCGGCCGCAATATGACAGGGGCGGTAATGAGAATCGCCCCTTTAATGTATGACTGGCTGTCAGGAAGTCTGAAACCCCCGAGCCTGATGCCGGCGGCGGCAGCCGTGGCGGTTCTTCTCCCCTTGACTGGGGGGCCGCCGATCATATGGGAGGCCAGCCAGACGCGCGCGCGTGCGCTCCCTAAGCCTGAGGGCTCTGACGGCGGCTTCCCTGATGGCGTCGGCGGCAGCCGCAGCGGTTTATTCTCCCCCTGGCCAGGGACCGCCGATCATATGAGAGACGCTCGCTCTCTCAATTCCCAATGGCTCTGCGGCTTTCCTTGGTGGTGGCTTTCTTCCAGCCGCCAAACATATGGACATCAATCTGATCCCTTTGTTGTTGCCGCGGCAGCGGGAGGCCAATTAGCCGCTCTGAACAGCGCCTGGATCGCGCTCCGTTGGAGGCTGTCCTTTCGCCTCTCCAGCCTCCCAGTGGGGGGTGGGGGTGGACCCCCCCACCTTCGGCTGCAGCCTGGTGTGGCCGCTGAGGCCAGTGACCTGAGGCTGACTCCCCTTCACAAAACAGTACCCTCTGAGGGAAGAGGTTCCCCGGGGAGAAACGATGGGGGTGGTGCCCATGGAGGGCAGAGACCCCTTCCAGGTGTTCAGCATCTGAAAAACAAGAAAAAACATCAGAAAAAACATGTTAGTACAAATATTATTACATTTATTTTCTTAAACTAAACTCGTGAGTCTCTCTTCAAGGACTGAGTTTTTAAAACTTAGCCCATGGGGGCAGGCAAGGGGCGGTGCCTAATTATTATGTTAATTTTAACTCAGTCTCTACCAATAGGATTGGGATTAACCCATACTGGACTCTCCTTCCAGAAGCAGTGGAGAAATATGCAGATCCAGTGCAGATTTCAAAGAGATAGCAAGATATACATTTTTAATAAGAGTAAAAAATTTTTAGGTAATCTGTTAACTTCAAATCAGACTAAATTAATAGGGAAAGCATATAAATATATGATTGTATATAAAAATATAGGTCTGACTTTAAAGGATAATATGATAAGCTGGTGTAAAAATATAGGTACAGAAATTGATATAGAAACATGGGAAAATGTTTGGATTACAAATTGGAAAATGACAAAATCGGTTTCACTAAAAGAAAACCAAATTAAAATGTTTTATAGGTGGCATCTCCCGCCAAATAGAATTGCCAAAATGTTCCCAAATACATCCCCACTATGTTGGAAACTTAAGAAAGAAATATGTTCATATTATCATCAATGGTGGATTTGTAGCAAAGTTAAGTTATATTGGAAAATGATAGAAAAAATAATAAAAGAAATAGTATTGTAAGAGATAGAAAAAAACCCGGAATTCTACTTATTGGGTATAACAAAACAGAAATATAAGAAAGATATTCTCTATCTAGTTATTCATATTTTGACCGCGGCCAGGATAGTGTATGCGCAAAATTGGAAAGGGGAAAATATTCTCAAAAAGGAAGAGATAACTAAGAAAATATTAGAGTGCGCTGAGATGGATATGATGACAAGACGGTTAAATAACCAAGAGTAATCAGAATTTTATGTTATTTGGAATAAGGTGTATATATGGATAAATAAGAAGAAAAATTAAATGGTAAACCTATGTGAGAATTATTGATATATTATAATGATTTATCTTCTCTTTTTTTTATATATGAGGTTTTTTCTATTATAAGGTTGAAGAAAATTTCTTCTTTTCATTTAAATTAATATGTTGACTTAAGGTATTAATAATGTATTCTTTTTGTGTAAGGAAATTTGACTTCTATGACAAGAGGGGAATTGTAACCCCTACTTCATGTTAAATGTTTGTTTGTATGTTTGTTATTTTTTTATGGAAAACCAATAAAGTATTTTAAAATAATAATAATAATAATAATAATAATAATAATAATAATTTATTAGATTTGTATGCCGCCCCTCTCTGAAGACTCGGGGCGGCTCACAACATTGGAGGATGTACCCATATCCTCTTGCACTGAGGATACTTCTCCACAGGTGGTGGGAGGGGGGCTTCTTGTAGTGGGTGATTCGATTGTTAGAAATATAGAGAGATGGGTTTGCGATGGAAGTGTTGACTGCATGGTAAACTGCCTGCTGGGTGCAAAGGTTGCGGACATCATGAGGCATCTAGACAGGTTGATAGATAGTGCTGGGGTGGAGCCAACTGTTGTGGTGCATGTCGGAAAACAATGACATTGGAAAAGCTAAGCGGAAGTTCCTCAAAGCCAAATTTAGGTTGCTAGGTAGAAGATTAAAGTCCAGGACCCCCAAGATTGCAGTCTCAGAAATGCTACCTGTTCCATGCGCAGGGACAGCTAAACAGGCAGAGCTCAGGAGCTTCAATGCGTGGGTGAGGCAGTGGTGTCGAGAAGAAGGGTTTAGATTCATTAGGACCTGGGAAACATTTTGGGACAAGCCACACCTGTACAAAAGGGACGGGTTACACTTGAACCATAATGGAACCAGACTACTGGCGACTAATATTAAAAAGGTTTCAAAGCAGCTTTTAAACTGATCCGTAGGAGCAAGTCGACAGGAGCTGGTTCAAAGTTCAAGAAGGCGCACTGCCAAATATGGAGGGTGGAAGTTATGTACACATTGGTGAGTCAACAGGAAAATTAAATTGTAATAGTCAAGCAAAAGGACATGATAGGCCATCTACAAATTCTATAGTCTAATTCTACAGTCAAAATCTTCAGTCAAAGTTGAAAGTGCACCAGAAAATTACATATAAATGTCTGTACATGAATGCTAGAAGCCTTCGAACAAAAATAGGGGAATTGGAATGCTTGGCGAAAGAAAATAATATTGATATTATTGGCATAACAGAAATCTGGTGGACAGAAGAAAAACCAATGGGACACAAGGATTCCAGGTTACAAACTGTATAGGATGGACAGGAGAGGGAGAAATGGTGGTGGTGTGGCCTTGTACATAATGAGGAGTTAGAATCTCATGAACTTGAAATTTAAAAAAATTCAAACTCACCCACAGAAACAATGTGGATAAAAATCGCAGGATAAGAAACTAATCAGACGTTAGGGATCTGCTATCGCCCTCCCAACTGAAGTCCAGAGGCAGACTGCTATTTGGAAAATGAATTTAAGGAGATTTCAAAAAGAAATAGAGTAGTCATAATGGGGGACTTCAACTATCCCCAAATAGATTGGGTAAATTCTTGTTCTACACATGAAAGAGAGACAAGGTTCCTCGACATGTTAGCTGATTATTCCCTTGAGCAGATGGTCATGGAACCAACCAGGGGAAAGGGGATCCTGGACTTGGTTCTAACTAAAGCACAGGATTTGGTTCATGATGTCTTTGTAACTGAACCCATAGGAACCAGCAATCACAACACAATAACCTTCAGCTTAACTATGGATAGCAAATTGTCAGTGAAAACAAACACAATAGACCTTAAACTTTCACAGAGGGAATTTCGCCAAAATGAGGAAAATAGTAAAGAAGAAACTAAAAGAAACAGTAAAAAAAGTCAAATCCCTCCAAAATGCTTGGAAACTGTTTAAAAATACGTTACAACAGGCTCAACTCAAATGCATTCCTAAAATAAGAAAGAGGACTGGAAAGTCCAAAAGGATACCAGTATGGCTTACGAATGAGGTAAAGGAGGTAAAGGAGGTAGTGAAAAGTGAAACTGATTGTCGGGAGCTCCAGAAGGATCTCTTGAAATTGAGTGAGTGGGCAACAAAGTAGCAAATGCATTTTAACCTAAACAAGTGCAAAGTTATGCATATTGGGGCAAAGAACCCCAATTATATCTACCAACTGATGATGACCAAGGTTTCTGAGACAACACAAGAAAGGGATCTTGGGATTTTGGTGGACAGCTCAATGAAGATGTTAACCCATTGCACAGCAGCAGTAAAAAAAGCAAATTCCATGCTTGGCATGATTAGGAAGGGAATCAAAAATAAGTCTGTAAGTGTTGTATTGCCTCTGTACAAATTGATTTGGAGTACTGTGTACAATTCTGGTCACCTCGCCTCAAGAAGGATATAATGGAACTGGAAAAGGTGCATAAAAGGGCAACATGATCAAGGAAATGGAGCACCTCCCTTATGAAACTAGGTTTGGTCAATTTAGCCTTGAAAGATGGCGTTTAAGGGGTGACTTGATCGAAGTATATAAAATCATGCATGGGATAGAAAAGGTGGATAGAGAAAAATGCTCTTCTCTATCACACAATACAGTAATACCTCATGATACGAACTTAATTGGTGCAAGGAGGAGGTTCGTAAGACGAAAGGTTCGTAAGACGAAACATTGTTTCCCATAGGAAACAATGTAAAGTCAATGAATCCGTGCAACCAAAACCCCCCCCACAAAAAAAAGGCTTTCGGCGACTGCTGGGAAGCCACGCGGCTGTTTTAAAAGGTGACAGCCGGCCTGGGGGGCTTCCCAGCACCCCCCCGAACCCGGGTTCAAGGTTCGGGGGGGTGCTGGCAAGCCCCCCAGGCCGGCTGCAACCTTTTAAAACACCCGCGCCGCTTCGCAGCTGTCTCCCGAAGCCGAACGCGGAAGTTCGGCTTTAGCGTTCGGCTTCAGGAGACAGCTGCGAAGCGGCGCGGGTGTTTTAAAAGGTCGCAGCCGGCCTGGGGGGCTTGCCAGCACCCCCCAAGCCCCGAACCCAGGTTCGGGGGGATGCTGGAAAACCCCCCAGGCCGGCTGCGACCTTTTAAAACACCCGCGCCGCTTCGCAGCTGTCTCCCGAAGCCGAACGCGGAGGTTCGGCTTTAGCCGAAGAGAGTGGGGGTACAAAGGGAAAAGAAAGAGGAAAAAAGAGGCGTTAAGGAAAGGAAAAGGGAGAGGGATTTCCGGGTGACGCTCGATCGCACCGGGTGGGCGAAGACATCGCTCCGTCTCCGCTTCTCCTTTTTCCTGCTACAGGGTGCGTTTTGCGCTTTGTTTGAGCCTGGAAGGCTTGACATAGAACAGGGGGTCTCCCGGGTCCCTAGGGGCAGATCACCACTGCCCTGAAGGGTAGGGAAAGCCCTGCAGCTGTAGTATGGAGAACCGCGCCCCAGCAGCTGCCGGGATGTGGCCATAGCGATCGGTCTATGGAGGAAGCCGAGAAAATATGTCAGAAGTCTACAAAAAGCAGATCTACAGAGAGAAGAAATAAAAGCACTCTCAAGGTAAAATTTTGGTAGCTAATATTTAAAAAGTGAAGATCCTGAAATCAAAAGGTGAACTTAAAAAAAGTTTTTAACTCGGAGTGAAATCCTTCCGCAAAAAAAACAAACAGCCGGACCTACTTTCCTTTGTTAGACTCCTTGTCTTGGAAAGAAAAAAAAGTGACTTTTTCTTTTACATTTTAGTTAATATATATATATTGACTTTGGATTTTAAAACTTTTAAATACTTGGATTGATAACTCCAATATACTATCTATATTATATAAATGACTGGAATGAATTTTTAATTGGATTAATCCAGCAGAAATTGTGATGAATTGTGGCAAATGAATTGAACTCTCTTTTGATGAATTTTACCTTGTTGGATTAAATTTTTGAACCTTTTTATTTTTTTTATTCTTTTTTGAAAATTGGATTGTATTAGACATCTATAATTAGGAAAATAAAGAACAAGATTTCTACTAATTTGGAGGTATTTATTTATTATTTTACTGACAGTAAGAGCCTAAGGATCAAATTAAATGAGATGGATTAGAACTCTTTTCACCTTAATTACTTAATTACTTTTATACATTTTTTCTATATATTTCTTTGTGGACTGTGGATTTATATTTGGACTTATTTTTCTTCCTTTTTTGCCTTTTTTGAAACAACATCTGGAAAAAACCCCCTGCCTTTTTCTTTTCTTCATTTCATTTTCTCCATTTAGAAAACATTACCCTTAATGAATTTTTAGTAGGTTGGAATTTTTGAATCTTAAATTTACTGTACTTTTTAATTTTACCTGGACTTAATTTTGAAACCCTTAGAATTTTTTCCCCTCTCATATTGGTATTTTGATAATTTTTTAGCCTCTGCATTTTTTCTCTAGTGATATTGGCTAAAATATATTTTTATTTTTCTTATTCTTTTTACATTTTTACGTATATATTTTTGAGATTAAATAACTTTATAGGTTTTTTATTTCATTATTTTTGAAAATTTTCTTTGCCTCTTTTCTTTTTCTTTATTAATTAAGTTAGAAAAATAATATGTACTAGAAATACTATTTCTCCCCTCCCTTTACCTGGTCTCCCTCTATAAATTTTAGGATTTAATATTTAAGAAATTGATCTTCCCTTTTTTCTTTTCTCTTACATATCCCTTTCTTCTTTGCGTATTAGTATTCTGTTCCTTTCTTTCTACTTTTTGCCTTTTTATTTCTCTCCTCCCATTTTCAAAAGTTAAATTGACATTTTTTATATTTCTTTTTCTATATATTTTGTGCTAGGTATTATAACTCTAAATTTAATTACTAACAATAAGAAATTGTATGAAGAAATTGTATAACAAGGTTTAAATTTTTAGAGATATGAAAGGTTCATACAGGGCACAAAGTATGACTTCAGTGACAACAACAACAACTCGAAAACAAACAGCTACTCCAACTCCAACTCCAACCCCCCCACCTAAAGTTTCTCCAACATCATCTCCATTACAACAAGGGACAATAACTACAATGTTGACCAAGGAGAAAGAAAAAGAGAAAGAAAAGTTAAATCAACAATTTAACTGCAGAGTTAAATCTCCAGTCTATTCAAGATACATTAGCAGGTATCCAAGATTTTATGCAGAAGACACAAACTCAGACAAAAACTCAACTTGAAACTAACAAAGAAGAAGTGAAAAAGTACTTGGAAGAAATGAAGCAAGAGATGAAAGAGATGAAAACGAGATTAAAAAAGAAATCGGCGAACTCAAAACTGAAATAGCAGAAGTAAAAGGAAGCATGACTGAAATGGATGGGAACATGAAAGTTATACAACAAAATTTACAAGAGAGTGACAAAAGAATAAAAGCAACAGAAGAAAAAAATTCAAGCTATGGGATAAATGGTGGAAGAATATGAAGATCACAACTACGAAGCCTGCAGAGGCTTCGACATAGCAATAACTGACCTTGAACTCCAATCCGCATCACATGGTCTGAGATTTCAAAATATTGAAGAAGAAAGAGACGAAGATTTATCGGCAAAAATGTCGGAAGTAATAGGAGAAATCTTATAAGCAGATCCAGCAGAACCGATAAGAGAAATAGACGAAGTTTACAGAGTCCAAACTGGATATGTAAGACACCACAAACTACCAAGAGAAGTACACATTAAGTTTGCAAGAAGAATAATCAAAGATGAAATACTGAGACAGACAAGAAATCAGACTTTCCAACGTAATGGAAAAGAAATCACGATTTTAAAACAAGTCCCTAAAAGGGTAAGAGAAAGCAGAAGAGAATACTACTTTCTTACAAGTATTTTAATCAAAAAGAATATTGTTTTCAGATGGTTGGTACCAGAAGGCCTTACCCTAACTTGGCAAGCAACAAAAGTGAAGATAGAAAGTGTGGAACAAGTAAGATCCTTTCTAGCACGCAGCGGATTGGACAGGATTGATCAACTCCAGATAGAACTCAAGAGCAGAGATGACATGATGGGGGCCACTGGTGGAGGAGGGGGAGAAATCCAGGAAGTGAAGAAGAAACAACCACAGGCTTCACAAGAACTGGTCTTAGAAACGAGACTCCGAGAACCAAAAGAAACTAAAAGATACTACAAATAAAGATGACACATGATTTGAAAATCCTTTCAGTCAACGTAAATGGATTGAACAATCCAAAGAAAAGAAATCAAATATTAACCAAACTCAAGAAGCAAAAAGCGCAGATAAATATTCTACAAGAAGTTTACATTAAAAAATCAAAACGAAGTCTTCTCAACAATTCAAAACTAGGGAAATTATATACTAGCTTGGCAAATCAAAAGAAAAGGGGAGTGGCAATATATATAGATGAATTAATTGAATCTAAACAAATATACAATGATAGTGATGGAAGGCTTTTAATGGTACAACTACTTAGAAACAAAACCTCTTGTAATTGTCTCAATTTATGCACCAAATGACAACCAAAAACAATTTTATAAAGATTTACATGAAAAAATAAATGAACTATCAATTGAAAATATGATAATAATAGGAGATTTTAATGCAATCTCAGATGACCAAATGGACTACACTGGGAAAAGAAAAGAAAGGTAATTTTACCCGTGACATTTTGGAAAATGCGTACAGAATTATTATTAAAAGGTTTATGGTGAGAATACCATTTAAAAGATAAACAATATACTTTTTATTCTAACCCACACAAGACCTGGTCCAGGATTGACATGGCTTGGGCCCCGGTTCATATAATGGAACAAATCAGTGAAATAGAAATAGAGACAAATACCTGGGCGGACCATAACTCTTTATTTATACATTGGAAAGATAAAAGGAAAATAAATAATTGGTCAATGAATAGAAATATAACAAAAGATCTAGAGTATAAAAAATGGATAAAGAATTAGAGATATTTTTCAAAATAAACAAAAACAGTGATACTACCCCTCAAAACCTATGGGATACAACAAAGGCATATATACGTGGGTTAACAATTTCTTTCATAGCAAAAAAAAAGAAAGAAAAGAAAATATGCTATGAAAAATTAGAAGAAGAACTAAAAAAACTAGAATTATTAATGCAAAAAGAGGATAATGATGATAAGGCTAAAAATCAGAGAATTAATAAAACATAAATTGAGATTGATAGAACATGAACCAATAGTAGAAAAGATAAAGAGAGCAAAACAAGAATATTTTGAACACGCGAACAAACCAGGAAGATTTATTTATTTATTTATTATTTGGATTTGTATGCCGCCCCTCTCCGAAGACTGGTTGTCATATAAGCTAAGAAAAGAGAGGGAAAATAAGATTATTAAAAATTTGATGGATTCTAAAGGTAAAATAAAACACAGAACAGAGGAAAAAAAGGAAATAGTATTAGAATTTTATAGACAATTATATAAGAGAGAAGAAATAAATGAGGATTTAATTTTTGAATATTTGAGAGATATAGATTTACCAGTGTTAAATGATACACAACAACAAAGAATAAAAAAACCTATCACAGAAATGGAATTAAGACAATCTATAAAGAATCAGAAAAACAATAAAGCAACGGGCCCAAATGCGATACCAGCAGAATTTTATAAGTTAGATATAGAAATACTTTTTTCAAATATGTTGGAGATATATAACCAAATAGTGGCAGAAGGTAAATTACCCATATCATGGTCAGAAACTTTAATAACTTTAATACATAAAGCAGGCATGGAAAAAGAAAAAATCGAGAACTACAGACCAATTTCATTGTTAAATGTAGATTATAAAATTTTTATATAAATTTTTGCTAATAGGTTTAAAAGTATTATAAATGATATGATACATAATGATCAAAATTGATTTTTATCAGGAAGACAAATTAAAAATAATTTGAGAACAATAGTAAATACATTAGAATATTATGAACAGCATCCAGAAAAACAAATGTCACTTATATTTCTAGATGCGAAAAAAGCATTTGACAACGTAGATTGGAATTTTATGAAAATACAGCTAAATACATTGGAGGTTGGAACAAAATTCTTTAACATAATAGATGCTATATATTCTGAACAATCAGCTAGAATCATAATAAATAGTGAGCAGACAGAAAAAGTAGCAATACAACGAGGAGTAGGACAAGGTTGCCCAATATCGCCATTATTATTTATTTTAACGTTAGAAGCATTGTTGATAAAAATAAGAGCAGATAGGGAAATAAAAGGATTGAAGATTAAAAAAGAGACCTATAAAGTATAAGCGTTTGCCGATGATGTGGTGTTTATTTTAGAAGACCCTACAGCATCAATCTCAAGGTTAATAAACTCAATTGAAGAATATGGGAACGTCACAGGTTTGAAAATAAATAAAGAAAAGACACAGATATTAACAAAAAACATGACAGAGACACAGAGAAAAGAACCGTTGCACTTACCTGAACGGTCTTCTCGCTGCACTGCAAGGAGAGTCCAATCATGGGTTATACTTCAGCCTTGCTGGAAGGGACTGAGTTAAAAATTAGCATAAATAATGGTCCAACCCCCTTGCTGCCCACTCCGGGTCAGTCTTATAATAAAACGAAGTCATAGTGATAGTAAACCAATAACATTTATTAACCAGATTAACTGAACGTTAAAGCAAACTATCAATAAACCCTGTGTCCCTGGGCTTAAATACCGGGTGGGTTTGGACTCTCCTTGCAGTGCAGCGAGAAGACCGTTCAGGTAAGTGCAACGGTTCTTCTCCACTTGCACTGCTTCGGAGAGTCCAATAATGGGATATACCCAAGCTCGACCAATTAGGGGGGGGAAAAACTATGACTGGACCAGGGACGCAGTCTCCTTGCATACTCTCTGCAAAACTCTGCGCCCAAAGGCTGCTTCCGTGGAAGCAAATCTATCTAAGCGGTAGTATTTGATGAAGGTGTTGGGGGCTGCCCAGGTTGCTGCCCGCCAAATGTCCTCGATCGGTGCCTGGGTCGCCCAGGCTGCTGAAGTGGCAGCACTTCTCGTGGAGTGAGCCGTGATGCCCCCTGGTATAGGTGTGTGCCTTGATTTGTATGCAATGATAATGCATGAACGGATCCAACAACTAATAGTCTTTGGTGATATCTTGTTTCCCATGGAAGCCGGAAAATAGGATACAAATAATGATTCTGTCTTTCGAAAGGTACTAGTTCGTCGGATGTAAATCTTGATGGCACGCCTGACATCCAACTTATGCCACCGTAGTTCCAATGGATGTGATCCATGAGTGCAAAAATCTGGCAGGATAATGTCTTGTGATCTGTGAAAAACCGTGTTTATCTTTGGTAAGAATGAAGGGTCGAGTCGTAAGACCACCCTGTCCGTATGGAATATACATAAGTCCGGTCTGACCAATAAGGCTGTCAGCTCAGAGACCCTTCTTGCTGACGTGATAGCCGTAAGGAATGCTGTTTTAAGAGATAGGAGTCTTAGTGGTATGTCACGCAGTGGTTCAAAGGGTGGTTCCGTGAGGGCCTGCAACACCAGTGGTAGGTCCCATGTAGGGAAGCGATGTACTGGTGGAGGTCAGATATTCGCTGCCCCTCTAATGAAGTCCCGAATCCAAGGATGTTGTGAAATAGGCCGGGAGAAGTCCATTTTGAGAATAGTGGCTATGGCGGCCACCTGCCTTCGTAGGGTATTGGGTGCCAAACCCTTATCGAGACCGCTTTGCAGAAACTCAAGGATCTGGATTACCGAGGGGGATTGAGGATCTCGGTTCTGGGCTCTGCAGAAGGTGCAGTAGGCCTTCCAGGTCGCTTGGTAAATTCGAGTCGTAGATGGACGACGTGATGCCTGAATGGTGTTTATTACCCTGTCTGGCACTAGTTCTCTCCTCAGTCTCTCCCCCTCAAGTGCCACACGGCAAGTTTCCACCATTGGGGCTCCGGGTGGAACACAGATCCTTGCGTCAGGGCTACTTTGTGATGTGGAATTCTCCAAGGGGGGGAGATGGACAGGTCCATCAGGTCTGCAAACCATGGACGTCTGGGCCAGTACGGAGCCACTAATATTATCTCCGCTTGTTCTAGGAGCAGCTTGTTTATCACCCTCGGGAGTAGGCATATCGGGGGGAAGGCGTATAACAGTCCCTCCGGCCACGGGCAGCTCAGCGCGTTTATTTGTTCTGCCCCCAGTGTAGGAAACCGGGAGAAAAACCTTGGTAATTGATTGTTCAGATGGGTGGCAAATAAATCCACCTCTGGGGTCCCGTATCTGAGAGAAATCTCCTGGAAAAGACCTATATCTAGGCTCCACTCCGCTGGATCTATGGTTGTCCTGCTGAGCCAATCCGCCTGGGTATTCGAGACGCCCAAAATGTGTTCTGCCCTGAGGGATACAAGATGAACTTCTGCCCACCTGAACAGAGCCTGTGACTCTCGCATGAGGCAACCTGACCTCGTGCCCCCTTGGTGGTTGATGTGCACTCTGGTTGCCACGTTGTCCGTAAGGATCAATACGTGCTGTCCTCTCACTTGCGTCTGGAAGTGGTGTAGCGCCAGGTGGACCGCTCTGAGCTCCAGGAAATTGATGTTTGGAGACGCGAGCTCCGCTGTACTCCACAGTCCCTGGGCTACTCCCGCACTGGAGTGGGCGCCCCAGCCCAGGAGACTTGCGTCTGTTGTAATGGTGATTTCCTGATTGGACAGGAAAGGAGACCCCTGCTGAAGAGCTGTTGACTTCCACCATGGGAGCGAGCGGCGCACTTCTGAGGAGATTGTCACCAGTCTCGCGGAATGGCTGGTTCGGTTCCTTTGGAATGGTATGAGGAACCACTGCAAGGGCCTGGCATGGAGCCTGGCCCACGGTACAATGTCTATGCAAGAAATGAATACTCCCAGCAGCTGGGACAGAAAAGAGAGTGGTGCTGCTCTGTTCTGCTGTAGTTCTGTAACTAAAGTTCGTACCTTGGTCTGACGGTCTGTTGACAGGAAGACTTTGCCCTGCACGGTGTCTATATAGGTGCCCAGGTGTGGTAAACACCTGGTTGGAGTAAGATGACTTTTCTGATAATTGACAGAGAAACCTAGGGTCTCTAAGGTCCTTATGGTTTCCGTCAGGTCGTGCTGTGCCTTGTTGGGGCTGCTGGATAGTATAATGATATCGTCCAAATACGCCATGAGGCGCAGAGGACGAGTCCTGAGTTCCGCAGTGAGAATGTCCAGTAGTTTTGTAAACGTTCTGGGGGCCGATGAAAGGCCAAAGGGCATGGCCTTGTACTGGAAGTGTTGGCCCTCGAAGCAAAAGCGAAGGTATTTCCTGTACGCCGGATGAACCGGGACATGTAGGTATGCCTCTTTGAGGTCTATGGACGTCAGCCAGTCCCGCCGACGGATTGCTGCTAGAATTGTCCTTAATGAATGCATTTTGAACCTGCGGTATCTGATGTACAGGTTCAACTGTTTTAGATTTAGAATGAGGCGACAGCCTCCCGAGGCCTTGGGCACGATGAATACGATGGAATAGTACCCTTGTCCCTCCTGATGGAGAGGGACTCTTTCTATGGCCCCTATGTCCATTAGGTGGTAGACCTCTTGGTGAAGGAGGTTTCGCTTGAGGGAGTTGAAAATAGTCGGGCACTGCAAGAATCGGTTTGGCGGTGTCTGCAGAAATTCTATGGTGAGTCCCTGGGCTATTGTGGTTATAGCCCAAGTGTCTGCAGATATAGACTCCCAGGAGGCGGCGAAATGCTGCAGCCGTCCTCCTATGGCTATGGAGTCATTTGTTCTTGCGATATCCTCCCCTGTTGGAGCCTCTGAAAGGTCTCCTAGACTGTTGAAACTGTCTGTTTCTATCTCCGAAGGTATTCCTGTCTGTTCTGTAGGAGGATTGGGAGAAGGACCCCTGGGTATACGACCTTCCGGCTTGGGGTGTAGTCGCGGAAGTCTCCGCCCGAAAGGGTTGACGTCTGAAGTAGGGAGTCGTACGTCTGTCCTGCCGCCGATAGGTTCTGGGCAAGACCTTCTTCTTATCCTTATCCTCGATGAGTACCTTATCGAGGGCCTCTCCAAACAGCTTGCTTCCATCGAACGGAGCAGAGGCAAGGCGCCACTTGGACTTGGCGTCTGCTTGCCACGTGCGAAGCCAGAGTAGACGGCGAGACGACTGGTTTGTTGCCAGAGCTCGGGAGGCAAACCGCGATGCAGAGAGGGTGGCGTCCGCAGAGAATTCCGCTGCCGCCAGCAATTTGTTGAGATCTTGCCTCAGGCGACCCTCCTCAGGGCCTAGCTTCGCGAGCATCTCCTGGAGCCATATGACTGAAGCTCTATTAAAAAACGAAGCCGCTGAGGCTGCTTTGAGTGCCCATGCAGACATCTGGTGTGATTTTTTAATAAGCCCCTCCGCCCTTCGGTCCTCCGGCTTCAGGCCTTCTGACATGTCTGAAGGAACTAGGGCATTAGACACCAGGGCTGCTACTGGAGCATCAATGGATGGAAAGTCCAGTAAATTCTCAAGTTCTGGGTCAAATGCGTAAAATTTTCGCCCAGATGCTGTTGGGCCCAGGGCTCCAGCCGGGTGTTGCCACGGCCTTTTAATATTGTCCAGAAATATCTTAGGAGCAGGAATGAAATCTGCCTCCTTCTGTGGTTCGGACAGTACCTTGCTGGCAGGTTGTGGGGCAA
The DNA here is from genome assembly GCF_031021105.1 of Erythrolamprus reginae. Lineage (NCBI taxonomy): Eukaryota > Metazoa > Chordata > Lepidosauria > Squamata > Dipsadidae > Erythrolamprus > Erythrolamprus reginae. Next base: position 40,505,785 of record NC_091956.1, on the reverse strand, counting down.
CTGCTGGGTCTGTGGTCTTGTCTGCTGTGCCTGGAGCTACTGCCATCTTCGCTTTATTGAGCAGTACTCGGAAGATGGATGGCCTGAAGAGACCCGCATAAGCTGGTGGTTCTGGAGGTGCATATTCGTCCTCCGATAGACCATCCTCTGGGTCTGAACCCCCTCTGAAGGCCTCCTCCTCCTGGAATGAATCATGAGCTGGGGAGGCAGGAGCAGGCGCTGCCCAAATGTCTCTATGCCTTGCAGGCGTAGGTTGAGGAGATGACGGGGGGGCAACAGTTGTAGATGATTGCTGAACTCCGGCCACTATGCCGTGTGAGTACGCGGATGCAATCATGTCTTGCAATGCTGGGGGCATGCGTTGCCAAGTATCCGGGGAGGAGCGGAGCCCAGCTGCCGTCGGAGTGAATGTGGCTGTGGGCGGAAGTGGCGGTGCCATGTGCCATGAGGTTGAAGGCATGGCAAAATCAGGCCTTGGTACTTCTGCCACCTGTGTGGAGCCACCGAATCTATCTGGTGACCAGTCATTGTCAGTGGCTGTCCCCCTCCCTTCTGGAAGTCTCGGGGAGGCGACCCCACTTGATGTACCTGCCAACTGACCTGGGGTTGCAGGCGCATGTGGCCCTGGGACTTGTTTCTGAGCTTCAAGCTGATCCTCTAGAGCTTTAATACGCCTTTCCGCTTCCTTTAAGGCAGGGGAGGATTGTGTGCTCTTAGATTTACTTTTAGAAGTGTGAGACTTCTCTTTAGCTTTAACGGGGGGTTCTGCAGGCCCCTGTTGAGGTACGTCAGCCATTGTTAATGAGAAATAATTGCGCCCGGGAAAAACAGCAGCAACTGTATGAAACTCCGAGAAGCTGACTCACCCAAAAATGGCTACCGCAGCTTGAATACCGCCCCTTTCTGAGTTGAACAGGATATCTGGGGTAACACTGGCATTCATTGGTGTCTGGGGCTGTCAATCACCCATCCAAGATGGCGGCCGGCAGTCCGATCGGCCATGAAGACACCCAAGATGGCGGCCCCCTTAGGAAGCCCTCTTGCGCATCTCGGTTTGAGGCTCCCCTTAACTGATCTTCGCCTCTCCTGTTCCCCAGCGCGATCCACGACCCCGTGGGCCGTCTGATGACCGGCTGGTCCACGATCTCCGCTCTCCGGCTCCGTGAGCTCGGATCTGGGCGGGAACCACAAATGCGACTTTTTTCCTCCCTCTGGCGATCGCCGCTTTCCTCTTGAACCGCTAGGTAAGCGAGGGAATGCGTCCGCTCTCCGGCTCCGTGAGCTCGGGTCTTGGCGGGAGTTTTAAAAGGCCGCGGCTTTTCTTCTCTCCTGCAATCTCCTGATCGCTCCGGTAAGCCTCGATGGTCGCCTTTATGGGGTATGGCCTCGCAGGCCGGGGACCCCCTCCTTCAACGACTCCCGGTCGTAGGAGCAGTACCCTCGCAGGGAAGAGGCTCCGACCTGGGGAATAGGGTGCAGGCAATACTCCACAGAGTAGGGTGCCCGATCCTCGAAGTGACTGTAAATTCGCTGCACCTGAAAGGATAGGAGAAAAGAGAGAAAAAGACAGCATTAATGATGAAATGAAACAAACCATTTAATTAGAATACAACAATAAAACATAAGAGAAAAAACTCATGTGTCCCTTCACTATGACTGAGTTTTTTAGACTGACCCGGAGTGGGCAGCAAGGGGGTTGGACCATTATTTATGCTAATTTTTAACTCAGTCCCTTCCAGCAAGGCTGAAGTATAACCCATGATTGGACTCTCCGAAGCAGTGCAAGTGGAGAATATTTAGAGGATCTATCAAATATGAAAATTACAAAAAAGGTGAAATATTTAGGTATATGGATGACTTCTAAAGCTATATCCTTAAAAAATGACAATTACTTAAAAGTACTAGGCCAGATCAAAAAAGACTTGGAAGTGTGGAGTCATTTACAATTATCACTAGTGAGAAGAATTCCTACAATTAAAATGAATATTCTCCCCAAAATTTTATTTCTTTTTCAAGTTATCCCAATTAACCCTGGAACGAATGTTTTTGTAGAATTAAATAGGTAAAGGTAAAAAACCAAGAATAAAACAAAATTCATTAGAAGATCGCAAAGAAAGAGGAGGCCTTGGCATCCCAAATTGGAAATTATATTACCAAGCCACTGCCCTAACATGGATAAAAGAGTGATTGACTTTAGAAAATAAAAGGTTACCTAATTTAGAAGGTCACGACTTAATGTTGGGCTGGCATGCTTTTATATGGTATGAAAAGTTAAAAACACACTCATATTTTAAAAATAACATTATTAGGAAAGCATTGATTGATGTATAGAATGAAATAAAGAAAAATCATTTTTTAGTAATGCCAGAATGGATTTCTCCTATTGAGGCTATCTCCCACCCGAATTTTATAACAGAAGGTAAGATTTGGAAAAACAGGGACTTATTGGATAATCAATTAAAACTAAGAACAAAAAAAGAACTACAAGAATTAGGTATTGTTCTGTCGGGCTCTCTGGTAGAATCCTCCCGAAAATTCACAGGTACAAATTTCAGACACACACACATTTGAAAATTCAAAACAATGTTCTTTATAATGAAAATTCACTTAACCTAAGCCCTCTATTTGTATAGGAAAGAGCACTCATCTCCAAACAAACTGGTAATTGGTACAAGTCCCTTATGAGTTCTGTGATACTTAGCTTGCAGCTGTGAGGCAATTCACAGTCCTTCTTTTTTCACAAAGTGAAACAGACTTTGCTCTGGTTTAGTTTCAGCACACAAAAGGTCAAACGCAGCAAAGCAGGCACAAAACACAATGATCAGATAATCCTTCTCAATGGCCAAACCCACAGGCTGCTATTTATAGCAGACTCACTAATTACCACAGCCCCACCCAACCACAGGTGGCCTCATTTTCTTTGATAATAATCTCTCAGTTGTTGTTGCCTATGCATCGCTCTCCGCATGCGTGGCTGTATCATTAACTCTTGTTCTGAATCCAAGGAGGAGCTAGATAATTGATCTCCTTCTGAGCTGTCTGCCACACTCTCCTCATCCCTATCGCTCATGTCTTCTTGGTCAGAGGAGCCTTCATCAGCAGATTCCACCGGGGGCAAAACAGGCCTGCAGCATGTGGATGTCTCCCCCACATCCACAGTCCTTGGGGCAGGAGCTGGGCCAGAGCTAACCACAACAGGTATTGATTTGGATGGGTGGCAATATACACAGATTAGTTCCAGATATCAAATAGATACTAAAATTTATATTTTTAGAAAAGAAAATAATGTATTAAGTAAATTATTACTCCAAAATCAAGTGAAGTTAATTGGAAATGTATATAAATATTTAATAAATCATAGAACGATAGGTTGGATATTGAAAGACAATATGATCAGCTGGTGCAAAAATTTTGGCAAAGAGATAAATTTAGAAACATGGGAAAAGATATGAGTATATAATTGGAAAATAATAAAATCAATTTCTTTCAAAGAAAATCAAATTAAGATGTTCTATAGATGGCACCTTCCACCATACAGGATTTCCAAAATGTTTCCGACTGCTTCACCCGTCTGTTGGAAATGTAAAAAAGAAACTGGCACATATTTTCATGCATTGTAGACATGCTCTGAAGCCAAGAAATATTGGAATAAAGTAGAGAAATGAAGAAATGAAAAAACAAAGGAGAAGATCAAAAAATCTCCCGAATTTTTCCTACTGGGTATTTCAAATACGAAGTATAAAAAAAGAAATTTACTATTTAATAATACATAGAAACATAGAAGACTGATGGCAGAAAAAGACCTCATCGTCCATCTAGTCTGCCCTTATACTATTTCCTGTGTTTTATCTTAGGATGGATATATGTTTATCCCAGGCATGTTTAAATTCAGTTACTGTGGATTTTCCAACCACGTTTGCTGGAAGTTTGTTCCAAGGATCTACCACTCTTTCAGTGAAATAATATTTCCTCACGTTGCTTTTGATCTTTCCCCCAACTAACTTCAGATTGTGTCCCCTTGTTCTTGTGTTCACTTTCCTATTAAAAACACTTCCCTCCTGAACCTTATTTAACCCTTTAACATATTTAAATGTTTCGATCATGTCCCCCCTTTTCCTTCTGTCCTTCAGACTATACAGATTGAGTTCATTAAATCTTTCCTGATACGTTTTATGCTTAAGACCTTCCACCATTCTTGTAGCCCGTCTTTGGACCCGTTCAATTTTGTCAATATCTTTTTGTAGGTGAGGTCTCCAGAACTGAACACAGTATTCCAAATGTGGTCTCACCAGCGCTCTATATAAGGGGATCACAATCTCCCTCTTCCTGCTTGTTATACCTCTAGCTATGCAGCCAAGCATCCTACTTGCTTTTCCTACTGCCCGACCACACTGCTCACCCATTTTGAGACTGTCAGAAATCACTACCCCTAAATCCTTCTCTTCTGAAGTTTTTGGTAACACAGAACTGCCAATGCAATACTCAGATTGAGGATTCCTTTTCCCCAAGCGCATTATTTGACATTTGGAAACATTAAACTGCAGTTTCCATTGCTTTGACCATTTATCTAGTAAAGCTAAATCATTTACCATATTACAGACCCCTCCAGGAATATCAACCCTATTGCACACTTTAGAGTCATCGGCAAATAGGCAAACCTTCCCTACCAAACCTTCCCCTATGTCACTCACAAACATATTAAAAAGAATAGGACCCAGAACAGACTCTTGTGGCACACCGCTTGTAACCTGTCTCTGCTCAGAATACTCGCCATTAACAATAACTCTCTGATGTCTATGCTTCAGCCAGCTTGAAATCCACTGAACTATCCAGGGATTAAGTCCAATCTTCACTAATTTATCTATCAGCTCTTTATGTGGAACTGTATCAAAGGCTTTGCTGAAGTCCAGAAAGGCAATATCCACGGTACTACCTTGATCCAACACCTTTGTGACATAGTCAAAGAAATCAATGAGATTAGTCTGACATGATTTGCCTTCAGTAAAGCCATGCTGATTTGGGTCCAATAAGTTATTGTTTTTTAGGTACTGATTTATCCTCTTTTAGAGTAGAGTCTCCATCATTTTAACTATACCTGATGTCAAGCTAACTGGCCTGTAGTTACCAGCTTCTTCTCTACTGCCCTTCTTGTGGATAGGCACAACACTGGCCATTCTCCAATCCTCAGGAACATACATATATTGGTTGCGGCAAGAATTACATTTGCACAGAAATGGAAAGAAAAGGAAATACCAAAAGATGTAGAAGTATTTTAAAAAAATATAGATTGTGCAGAATTAGACATGATGACAAAACGCTTGAATAACCAAGTCGAAACAGAATTTTATAAAATATGGGATAAAGTATATAAATGGTGAAATTTTAAAAATTGTTTTAAAAATTAAATAAGCAAGAATTTATAATTATTTGAACTTATTAATTTGATAATTAATTGTATGCATATATGAATAGTTTAAAAACAATATAAATATAGAGTATTTTTTGTAATATGATAAATTTAGAAGTGTTATATTTTATATTAGATTAAGCATTTGATATTTTATAGATAAGAAAATTAATTAATATAGAGAATATAGAGTTAAATTTAATAAGAACATAGAGTATGTGTGATATATTTCTGTATTGATCTGATTATAGTTAGGCTTTTTTCTTTTCTGTACTAGTTAGACTTCTACGATAAGCGGAGCAATGGTAGCTCCTTAAATGTTGAATGTTGTTTGGTTTTTGTTTGTCTTTTGAAAAATAATTTTAAAAAATTGGGGGGGGAAAAGGAAAAGAAAAGGGAAACTTAAAGAAAACGGATTTTTTTTAATGGGAAGAGAGAAATATTTTGCCTATTATTATGTAATAATAGTTTGTTTTTGGTAGAAGCTGATGAAACTTAAAATAAGTACATGTATAAATAGATGGTATGGGAAACTATAATTACTATAGTTATTACCAGCTATAAATTGATATAAGCTTGGTTTTTTTGATGAAATTTAAAATTGAAGTTTAATATATAATTTGTATCATTAAAGGGAAGGTAGATTATGACAAAAAGTATGGAATAAAATAAAATGTGGAAACTTATGAATTTGAATAATTACTATAGCCTTTCTTTTTGTATAGGTGTCAGGCCGAAGTCTTCATGTGGAGTTACAGAGTTCAGCCTGACACAACACAAGGGGGGATGGGAGGGGTAGTGAGTAGTCAGAGGGGAAAGTTACTAAACACAACCAAAGATTCCTTTCTCCAAGCCAAGGCCACCATTTGTTCTGCCTCAACTGAAGAGAAGAGGAAGTTGATAAGCCCCTGAACACAGACTGGCTCTCATGATGAACTTGTGGGTGTGGGCGATGTAAGATGAACTTTAACATAGGTGGGATTCTGGGAAGGACTCAGAATCGGAATGACAATAGCATAGCTAACATGTTTAGTAAATCAAGCTCTGATTGAGAGAATTGGACTGGGACTTGGTTTATTTCTCAGATGCTATTTAGAATGCTTACATACAAATTCCGATTCTCATCTTCTTCAGGGGCCTGAGCTCCCCTCCCTCAGCTACCAGCTACCCGCGGAGGAGTAAATTCCTCCGGTTGGGAATGGAGGAGGTTCAGGAGAAGAACGCTCTCCACCGGGACTACGGTTTTTTACCAACTACTCAGGTTTTCAATAGTGCCTGTGTACTACTAAATTAGCTATCAGAATCTCTGAGAATTGAAGACCCATTTTAAAGAACTTTTAAGACCTTTTGGGATTGCTGCTGGAAATATTAGCGCCCATCCGTGACCACCTAAGAACTGAAAGAGAAGCAAGCAAATCTCAGCTTAAAGAATGGCAGAACGAGCTAAGTAAACAAACTGCATGGGGGAATTAAGTAAAGAAACCAAATTGCAAAGAGACTGAAGACCCTTTTAAAAGAACTTTTAAGACCTTTTGGGATTGCTGCTGGGAATATTAGCGCCCATCCGTGACCACCTATGAACTGGAAGAGGAGCAAGCAACTCACAGCTTAAAGTACGGCACAACGAGCTAAGTAAACAAACCGCAGAGGGGAATTAAGTAAAGAAACCAAATTGCAAAGAGACTGAACTGCTGGTGAGCGAGCATAGGAGTGAGTGATTAAATATAAATATTTCATACACTGCAAATAAGAACAAAGAAAAATATGCTCAACTTCACAAATTAAATATATCTCTCCAAGAAGCCGAAAAAGCACTCCACAACGACCCTAAAAATAATATAATTCTACTAGAAACAAAACCGATTAAACATGAAATAAATCTAATAACACAACAACACATCGCCCAAAAAATTAAGAACGCAAAACAAACATACTTCGAATTCGCCAACAAACCAGGACATTGGCTATCACTCAAGCTAGCCCACCAAAAATCTGATAGAAACATAGATTCCTTAGCTGACCCCTCCGGACACTTAAAAACGACTAACTCCGATAAAAAACAAATTATCCAAAATTTTTACCAAAAACTTTATAAAGCCTCAAATCTGGATGCCGATTTACTATTGAAATACTTACAAACAAATGAACAAAAAACTATGATAACAGATGATCAAAGAACACTCCTAAACAAGTCAATCTCCATCTCAGATATTGAGGCTGCAATAAATAAACAAAAAAACAATAAAACCCCAGGACCAGACGGAATCCCATCCGAATTTTACAAATACCATATTGATACAATAGCACCTATACTTCTAGACATTTATAATAACGCACTCCTACATGCAAAATTACCCACGTCCTGGTCTGAAACCTACATAACTCTTATCCCCAAGGATACCCAAAATAGACACCTTCTGGAGAATTATAGACCAATCGCACTACTCAACACCGAGTATAAAATATTTACATCTATAATCGTGGACAGGCTAAAAAGTATATTAAATAAAATTATTCACCCCGACCAAAATGGATTCCTACCGGCAAGAAACATCTCCACAAATACAAGAATCATACTGAATACCTTGGAATATTACGATAAAAACTACGATAAAACAATTGCACTAGTATTCATGGATCTTAAAAAAGCTTTCAACAGTCTTCAATGGCATTACCTTATAAATCAAATTGAATACATGAATTTCGGCTCCAAATTTCTCAATTTAATTAAAACCACTTATACTAGTCAATCGGTCAAAATCCTTTTCAATAACGATATTACTGACACAATCTCTATAACCAAAGGTGTGCGCCAAGGATGCCCCCTGGCTCCACTCATTTTTATTCTGGCCATAGAAACATTTCTGAAAACTGTAAGAAACAACCCACAAATTCAGGGTATCACGATTAAGAAAGAACATTACAAATTACAGGCCTTTGCGGACGACATTGTATTTATCTTACAAGATCCCATACAAACAGCACCCATTCTATTTGATGAAATACATAAATTTGGTGAAATATCTGGTCTACAAATTAACAAGAACAAAACTCAAATTTTGACAAAAAACATGATACCAAAAGATATACTTTCCTTGGAAGAACTAATTAGAATTAAAACTACAAAAAAATTAAATACTTAGGAATTTGGATGACCTCAAATTATGCTATGATTAAAAAAGATAATTATGAACGACTTCTTAAAGAAATACAACAAGATTTCAATAGATGGTCGAAATTAAATTTATCTATTATGGGGAAAATATTTGCTATAAAATCAAACATTCTTCCAAGGTTTCTCTATCTATTTCAAGTTGCCCCAATAAATTTGAACAAATCTTTCTTTAACACTCTACACAAACAAATAAAGAAATTTATTTGGGCAAAGAAAAAGGCCAGAATAAAACTGAAAAACCTTCAGGATCATCGATCCAGGGGCGGACTTGGACTTCCGGATTTCTATATTTACTACCAAGCCACAATCCTAACAATGATAAAAGATTGGATCACTCTCAAAAATACAAGACTCCTAACCCTAGAAGGTTTCGATCTTCTTGCTGAGTGGCACGCCTTTTTAACAACAGATTATCATAAAATACCCAAATACTTTAAAAATCATTATTTACGTAAAACTCTAATAACAATTTGGTTTACTATAAAAAAAAATTACTATACTTCGATATCAAAATGGATATCTCCCAATGAATTACTAATATTTCCTAATCTTTTCTCCCACACCAAAATTTTGAGATACCAACAGTTACTCGACAAATCAGATGCTCTCATACCCAAACAACAATTGAACGACCAAGGAATTAACATAGATTGGCTAACATACTTACAAATTAAATTAAAATACGAGCAGCACAAAAAACAATTTGGATTCCAAAATGACAACGTAATAGATACGATTCTTTTCGGCCCCTCTACAAAAATGATTTCAAAACTATATAATTATTTACTAATACAAGAAAATCCTGAAGAGCAAGTGAAATGTTGCATGATAGCCTGGGCTCAGAATTTTGGGTATACGATTAACTTAATCGAGTGGGAGAAAACATGGACATTAAACTACAAAATGACAACGGCAATGTCTTATAAAGAGAACCAAATGAAAATGTTTTATCGATGGCATTTGCCCCCAGCAAGAATATCCAAAATGTTTCCCAATTTTTCACCAACCTGTTGGAAATGCAAAACTAAACCGGGAACATATTACCACACTTGGTGGACATGCCCACTTGCACAAAAATATTGGATAACAATTCAAAATCTAATTGACCAAGTCATATCAATTAAATTGCCACTTAAACCTGAGCTTTATCTTTTAGGCATATTTAGGCAAAACCTTACTAAAGCACAAAAATATCTCATCTTACAAATTATAACAGCAGCTAGAATATCGTATGCCTCCCTTTGGAAATGTGATCAAATACCTTCTTTTTTCGTAATAATTACAAAAATCATAGAATGCACTGAAATGTCTAAAACAGCAATGGAAGCACAAAATAAAAGAGATTCAGAATACTATGAAATATGGGAAAATTGGTATAAATGGGTTTCTCAAAAAAAAATATAAAAATTACTTATTGTAAAATCTTTATTCTACTAAACGACTAAACGTACCTTCGAGCACTCAAATCATCTTCAAACCAATTCAAAAATTGAGCACCAAAAACCAATTAAATTTGCAATAAAATTCATACCATATCTCTTTTTATCTGTCTTTCAACCAACTCAATATACATTATAACACTAACAACTTTCACCAACATAACTAATTCCTATACCTACTTATCATATTATTCATATACTCCCCATACTACTTCCAGACAAAAGTCGTCCCTAAAAACGTCTGCACTAAACGCAGATTTTTCTTTTCTTCTCTTCTCTTTTCCCTCCCCTCCCCTTACCACTATAACTTTAAAAACCCTTTCATTTTCCTTATTTACTTGCTATTTACTGTACATTTTTAGTCATTAGGAAATATAACATTTTTGTTAAAAATATGATTTAATGTATACATATAACGATTAAGAAACTAAGAAACATTATATTCCTTCTAGGAAATATATGCATGATAACTCATATATATTACAATGTGTTACCATAAATGTTTGACTTTGTACTCCCCCATTTTCCTTCTTCCGTCCTACCCCAGATTTTCTTCCTCGCCCTACCTACCCCTATTTCCTTTTTATTATATATGTAAATAAAGCTTTTTTTTTTTTTTAAATTAATTAAAAAAAAAAGAGTGAATGATTAAGCTTACATTGAGACTGAGACTGGCAAGAGGGGCATTGAAGTCGGTGTGATGGGCTGTTTTTAAAATGCCAAAGCTAGTGAGGGGAATCGGCACTAACGCCCTAATTCATCACGTGACATGGAAGCAACGGCTGGTGACAGATGCCGACACTAGCATCAACCTCCCCCCCGCCCACACACATACACAGAAGACCCCAGAAGCTGTTTAACATCTATGATGCAAGACCAGTGAAAGAGTCCGACGTCAGCACCAATACCTGATGCCAACACCTGACACTAACAGCTCGTCACCCGGAGGTTGATAAGAGGGACCAGTGCCAACGCCTGGCTTTCTGGATACAGAGGCAGATGAGAGGGATTGACATCAATGCGCACTACCATTCACCTAACCCTGGCAGAGAAAATGAACCAACAGATGGATCGAGGAAGAAATTGGGCGTTTTGGGGCCAGAATTATGTCATTGATATTTCTCTTTCTTATATTTCTTCCCTTAACTTTAAGAGGAGGAGGAGACAAGACTCCAACGATGAATATTTATGGACATATTAAGATATGAGACTTCCCCCCCCCAAGACTAAGACTGAGACTCCCCCCCCCAAAGACTAAGACTGAGATTCTGTTTAGATTTCTAATATATTTTTTATATATTTATACATATTAGTCATAATATTTTAGTAGCACTTATGAAATTTTTAATATCTTTACTGCACTACTGAGGACCCATATATATATTTAAATGCACTTTTTAATGTATTTTTAATTTTGGTAATACTTTTAATTAATTAGTTAATAGAAGCTTTTGGATGAATCTGTATGAATGGGATAGATTGACTGGATAGGTTTTTAGTGATGAAATGTGCATTTTAATACATTTAAATATATATTTTATTATTGTATTTAAGTATTAATTCTTTTTAAGAAAGGCTGTTTGTTATATTGTTTGAATGGATATGATTGAAAGACTAAAGTGTAAATGAATGGGTTGAATGAAAGGGTCAGTTTGCCTGGTGGACTGGAGGCAGGAGTAGTGGGGAAGCCCATGTCTGGGGTGGAAGAGGGCCGAAATATTCCGGTTGTGCTGGGGAGAGGGAGAGATGGCGGAAGACATGGGGTAGGCCGCTCGTGGGGAAGAAGGGACCACTGCTTGAATGCAGTTCCTTGTTCCGGCCCCATGGACTCAACCCGGAGAACTGGTGACAAGCAAAATCCATACCCTGGGCTCAGGTTGTTGCTGCTCAATGCCAGGTCTGCTTTAAATAAAGCTCCCCTCATCCAGGATTTACTCCTGGATTAGGAGGCAGACCTGGCGTGTGTGACTGAGACCTGACTGGGCCCAGAGGGAGGAGTTCCTCTCTCGGAAATGGGCCCAGCCGGGTTTAAGGTGTGGCACCACCCACGACCCCAGGGAAGGGGGGGAGGAGTGGCAATTATAGCGAAGAGGACCATCAAACTGTGTAGGCTTGCTGCCCCTGAGATTGCGAATTGTGAGTCCCTTCTTATGAGGTTGGACCTAGGGGTACAGGTGGACTTGATGCTCACGTACCTGCCTCCCAGCTGCATGTCAACAGCCCTGCCTGCGCTACTCGAGGAGGTGGCCGGGCTGGCGGTGGAGTCCCCTAGACTTATTGTCTTGGGGGATTTTAATCTGCCGTCGCTCAGCGGATCCTCTGGGTTGGCGCAGGAATTAATGGCCACCATGGTAACTATGGATCTGACCCAAGTAGTTCAGGGCCCGACCCATGAGAAGGGGCACACTCTCGACATGGTTTTCCTCTCGGGACAGTTGAGTAATGATCTGATATTAAGGGGCTTAGAGACATTGCCTTTGTCATGCTCAGATCATTTTCTATTGCGGCTTGATTTTAAGGCTCCAATCCTCCCCTGCAGGGAGGCGGAACCGATTAGGAGGTTCCGTCCCAGACGCCTGATGGATCCAGAAGTCTTTCAAAGGGCTCTTGGGGTTTTGCTAGATTCACTTGTCCACAGCTTAGCAGAGTCCCTTGCTGCAGCCTGGAATAGGGTGGCGACGGAGGCTCTTGACCGAATTGCACCTTTGCGACCTCTCTCTGGCAACAAACCATGGAGGTCTCCTTGGTTTAGCAAGGAGCTCCAGGGAATGAAACGCCAGAAGAGAACTCTAGAGAAGCGTTGGAGAAAGACCAGATCCAAATCTGACCGAACACTTGTAAAAGCTCATATTGAGATTTACAAAGTGGTGATCAGGTCAAGAAGGCGTGCATAAAATGTTGGCCTGATTGTGTCTGCGGAATCCTGCCCACCCGCCCTGTTCAGGGTGACTCGTTCCCTTCTTAACCAGGGGGGAGTTGGGGAGCCCTTGCAGGGTAGTGCCGAGGCTTTTAATCAGTTTTTCGCAGACAAAATCGCTTAGATCCGGACTGATCTTGACTCCCATTGGAGTGTAGAGTCGGCTGACAACGAGTCAGTTGAGGTGACAGGGACCCGTCTTAGTCTATCTGTTTGGAGCGAGTTTGACCTGGTGACACCTGATGAAGTGGACAAGCCATTGGAGCTGTGAGTTCTGCCACCTGTTTGCTGGACCCATGTCCCTCCTGGCTGGTTTCGGCCAGCAGGGAGGTGACACGGAGCTGGGTCCAGGAGATTACCAACGCTTCTCTGAGGGAGGGGTCCTTTTGGCTCCGTACAAGGAGGCACTTGTGCGCCCCCTCCTCAAGAAGCCTTCCCTGGACCCAGCCGTATTCAACAACTACCGTCCTGTCTCCAACCTTCCCTTTATGTGGAAGGTTGTTGAGAAGGTGGTGGTGCTCCAACTCCAGCAGTCCTTGGAAGAAGCCGATTATCTAGGCCCTTGACAATCAGGATTCAGACCCGGCTACAGTACGGAAACTGTTTTGGTCACGCTGATGGATGATCTCTGGCGGGCCAGGGACAGGGATTTATCCTATGTCCTGGTGCTTCTTGACCTCTCAGCAGCTTTCGATACCATCGATCATGGTATCCTTCTGCGCCGACTGGAGGGGTTGGGAGTGGGAGGCACCGTTTTACGGTGGTTCTCCTCCTACCTCTCTGGTCAGTCACAGTTGGTGTTAGCGGGGGGTCAGAGGTCGACTCCTAGATGCCTACCTTATGGGGTTCCTCAGGGGTCGGTCCTCTCCTTTGCTGTTCAATATCTACATGAAACCGTTGAGTGAGATCATCCAAGGGCATGGGGTGAATTACCATCAGTATGCTGATGATACTCAGCTGTACATCTCCACCCCATGTCCATTCAGCAAAGTAGTGGAAGTGATGTGCCAGTGTCTGGAGGCTGTCAGACTCTGGATGGATGCCAACAGGCTCAGACTCAACCCAGACAAGACGGAGTGGCTGTGGGTACTGCCTCCCAAGGACACTTCCATCAGTCCGTCCATCATCCTGGGGGGGGGGGAATTATTGACCCCCTCAGAGAGGGTCCACAACTTGGGTATCCTCCTCGATCCACAGCTGTCATTAGAACATCATCTTTCGGCTGTGGTGAGGGGGACGTTTGCCCGAGTCCGCCTGGCGCACCAGTTGCAGCCTCATCTGGACTGGGAGTCACTGTTCACAGTCACTCATGCCCTTATCACCTCGAGGTTCGACTACTGCAATGCTCTCTACATGGGGCTACCCTTGAAGAGTGTTCGGAAACTTCAGCTCATCCAAACTGCAGCTGTGCAAGCAGTCTTGGGCCTTCCAAGAAGGCTGCGCTTGACTGGCAAGCTCCCAGCATGTGCAAACAACTGCAGAGTTTCGGAAACTTCTATCGACAGTTCATTCCAGCTTTCGCTGAAGTTGCTTTGCCTTTAACTGAACTCCTAAAAAACGGGTCCACTCCTATTAAGCCCAAAGCTTCTCAGCCAATTAGGTGGACAATGGAATGCCAAAAGGCTTTTGAAGGCCTAAAAAGACTTTTTGCAAAGGAACCAATGCTGCAACAAGAAAGTTTGTGATTCAGTCAGATGCCAGTGATGTAGCAGTAGCGGCTGTGTTGCTACAAGAGAATGGCGAAGGACAGCTGTTGCCATGTGCATAGCTTTCCAAAAAGTTGAACCCCACTGAAAGGAGATGGGCCATATGGGAAAAGGAAGCTTTCGCTATTCGAGTGGCATTGGAGGCATGGAGACATTTCTTAGAGGGTGGACCAATTTCTTTCGAGGTGTGGACTGATCATAAGAACCTTGAGGCGTTAAAAAAACCCTGAAAGCTTTCTCCTAGGCAAGTATGATGGGCTCAATACTTCAAATGATTCGACTTCACACTGAAGCACATCCCGGCCGGGAAGAATCTTCTTGCGGACACCTTGTCGCGTAAACCCCAGTATAACAGTCGAAGAGAAGAAGAAATTCACCCAATCATCCCATGTTCCCCTTCATCTTCAGAACCTAAGGAGAAAGCTGCTCCTGTCCACACTCAAGGTCAGATGAGGGGACAATCATCACCCAAAGACAAGGAGTGGGAAACCAGATTAATATCTGCCTTAATGACTGACCAGTGGTTCAACAACCACAAGGAAATCCTGACACTAAGGGAAGGTTTGGCTTGGAAGGGAGCCAAATTATATGTGCCTGTCAGCCCGCGAATAGTTCTCCAACAGAGTCATGACTCCAGACTTGGGAGTCACTTCGGGTTCCTGAAAACATTGCACCTAGTGTTGAGACAATTCTGGTGGCCTAGGATGCAAGCAGAAGTCGAAGATTATGTGAAAAGTTGTGCCACCTGCGCCACCAGGAAACATAGGCCTGGTAATCTCTCAGGGTTGTTACAGCAAGTCGCCAACCCTAGCAGGCCCTGGGAAGAGATAGCAATGGATTTTATTGTGGAACTCCCTGAGAGCAAGGGAAACACCATTATTTGGACTGTTATTGATTTGTTCTCCAAACAAGCTCATTTCATGGCTTGTTCAGGACTGCCCACAGCCAGACATCTGGCTAAGTTATTCTTAAAACACATTTACAGATTACATGGAGTTCCCCGTAGGATTATATCAGATCGAGAGGTCCAATTCACCACCACGTTCTGGAGAGAATTCGTCCGTACCATTGGTTCCACCCTAGGACTCAGTTCTGCGTTCCACCCTTCCACAAATGGTGCAGCAGAAAGAGCTAATACCCTAGTGGAACAGTATTTTTATTTAAGATTTTTATTAATATTGCTTCTACATTGCTTATTTGACCCCTATGACAATCATTAAGTGTTGTACCACATGATTCTTGACAAATGTATATTTTATTTTATGTACGCTGAGAGCATATGCACCAAGACAAATTCCTTGTGTGTCTAATCACACTTGGCCAATAAAAATTCTATTCTATTCTATCTTAGATGTTATGTGAGTTACCAACAAACCAATTGGGCTGAACTTTGCAGAAGTAGCGTACAACAACTCTGTACACAGCAGTACGAGACTAACTCCTTTCCAGGTCACCAGTGGACAAGATTTTGTTCCCATGCCGGAACTACCTATTGAACCTCCTTCGTCCATCACGTTGGCAGAGTGGATGAAGAAACTGAAGAGAGGATGGGAGGACACCAAGAAGGTGCTAATAGAGGCCGCAAAAGCTTACAAGAATCAAGCGGACAAACACCGATCTCCTCAACCCCCTTTCAAAGTGGGAGATAAAGTTTTCCTGTCAACAAAATACATCCGGCTAAAGCTGCCTAGCAAAAAACTAGGTCCCAAAATTTTAGGCCCTTTCCCAATTGTGAAAGTAATCAACCCTGTCATGGTGCAGCTTGCATTGCCTAAAATCCTAGGGAGGATTCACCCCATATTTCACTGCAGCCTGCTAAAGCCTGTGATTGGGTCCAACATTAGGCCATGTGCACAGCCACCTCCTCCCCGCCTAGTGATTCAGGGGGAGACTCACTATGAAGTCAATTTTTTTTTAGATTTCCGCATTTTCCGAGGCAAACTGCAGTACCTGATTCATTGGAAAGGGTACCACCAGTCGGAAGCAACCTGGGTTAAGAGCCAGGATGTCAAAGCTGATAGATTAATTAAGCGGTTTCATGAAACTTACCCAACTAAACCGAAATGTCTTAACTGATACTAATCCCTATGTGTTTATTCTAATTTTCCAGGAGATGGTTCTTTGTGAAGGGGGGCTGCCTGTCAGGCCGAAGTCTTCATGTGGAGTTAGAGAGTTCAGCCTGACACAACACAAGGGGGGATGGGAGGGGTAGTGAGTAGTCAGAGGGGAAAGTTACTAAACACAACCAAAGATTCCTTTCTCCAAGCCAAGGCCACCATTTGTTCTGCCTCAACTGAAGTGAAGAGGAAGTTGATAAGCCCCTGCACACAGACTGGCTCTTGTGATGAACCTGTGGGTGTGGGGGATGTAAGATGATCCTTAACCTAGATGGGATTCTGGGAAGGACTCAGAATCGGAATGACAATAGCGTAGCTAACATGGTTCTGTTAATAAATCAAGCTCTGATTGAGAGAATTGGAATGGGACTAGGTTTATTTCTCAGATGCTATTTAGAACGCTGAAATTTAAAATGATATTTAAATAATCTATTATGGATTAATATTTGACTATAAATAGTAAAAGTACATACTTAATTTTTAAGGGGCAATTAGTTGTGAGGAAAGTAGGGTTAAAGAAAAATGAATGATGGTAATGAAAATATGGAAGTGACAGAAGCATTGCAGCTTGGAATTAAGAAGCAAGAGAAATAATAATTATATGACAAGGATAGTCACAGTGGTAAATACAATTTGAGAAATTGGAACAAATTGGAATAATTTGGTGGGGCTCCCAGAAGGCAAAACTAGGCTTTAATGGAGGCAGCATTAGGAGAAAACACATACCTGAAATACATTATTTGGCTTGGTACAATATCAATTTAGACTATAGAATTACAAATATAGAAATAACACCATTAATTATAATGTTTCAAATTGTTTAAACCTTGGAAGAAAACATTAGTTATATCAATAAGACTTGAAATGTGATGTAAAGCAAAATACTGACATGATGGATTGATTTGAAATGTATATACATTGATATATTTAAAAGTATGTGTGTACTTAATTGTGGAGAAAAATAAAAAACAACAAAAAAAGAAATTGGGGAAATATTATTATACCTATTTCTATCCAGTAATAGCTAAATGTAAAGATTAGATTTTGAAAGATGGCGACACTATGTATGTTTTAATGATATTGTTATTGTTATTTGAAGAGCGGACTAAAATGCTGATCAACTAAATAATGAAAACCTATATTTTAGCATAAATATGTATAATAACTTTACTATTACATAAGATGATTTAAGTAACAAATATTATTAATACTACCATTACAGGGGTGGGTTCAGTTGCATTTTGCTACTGGTCCGCATGCGCGCACCCGCATGCGTCCCACTGCACAATTTCACTTTCCCACATGTTCAGGACCACATTACAAGCCGAAATACAGTTGAGGAGTTTCTCAGCTGTGCTTTGGATGAAGAATAAAGGTTGGCATTAAGACGAGTGCAGGCAGGAGGGCTGCTGGGAAATGCCAGAAAAAAACCCTGAAAATTGCATCATCAGTGGGTTCCTACTGGTGCATCCAAATGAATGATACCTAGATGCCTCACTGTTCATGTATTGATTTTGATGTATATTAAAAAAAAACCCTTAAACTAAAACCTGGAACCCAAGTATGTTGGATCTTTTCCCATTATACCCCTGATTAACCCAATCACAATAAAACTTTAACTCAAGCACATCCATAACCCAAATCACTCAAGCACATCCATCTAATTTTCCATGTGAGGTGGACTGGGTGATGTATCTGCTCCATCCCCTCTGGCTGGGGCAGGAGATGGTAGCTGCTTGGCTCATCTAGCAGCCCAGACCATGTGGCTTCCCCTGCATCTCTGCCTCTGCCACTGCCACAGGCAGAGACAAGGTGACACAGAGGATGGGGTGGCTGCTGCCAGACACCATCAGCTTGTCTACTTGCAGTTGGAGAGCAGGTTGTTACTTGGCCATCTCCTTAGCCCCCTCATGGATCTTGCCCATTGCCCAGGTATGGAGCATTCTCCTCATGCACCTGATGTATCTTGGCATTACTGTGGGTTGCTGCCAGCAGCTTGTGCAGGTCCATTATGTCACTGCTGTTGCCACCTGAAGCACCAGGCCGAAGCACCTGGTGGTGAATGTGAAGTGGCCAACTACAAAGGCTGAGGAGAAGTGATAAGAATGCCCAAGCCCAGTAGGCAAAAGGCAGCCATCATGAGCAGGAAAGCCAGATGCCCATCAGCGCCATGGCTGCCCAGACCCAGTAGAGATGGGGAGAGGCACACAATCCTAGCTGGGTCAGGGTGGCCATAATGCTGATGAGGATCTGGCTTTCCCCACTCACAGTGGGTCTTTTGCCTACTGGACCTGGGCTGAAGTGCATTAAGGGCGTGAGGGGAATAAGTTCCATGTGCAGGCCAAGGGCAAGACCTGTAAGGGGGCAGAGATGACCAGCAGTGACCTGGCCTCCAACCACAAGCCAAAATTGACAGTGGGACAGAATAGGTGTGGTCCAAAGATCCACATCATGTGCCTCCCCCACTTCTGCCTGGTGCTTGGACAGTCAGCCTGGTGGTGGCAGCAAGCTCTGAAGTCACAGTGTGTGCCAGCTGAGGAGCTGGTAGACTGCAATTACAGATGGAAAGGATCACCTCCGCACACAAAGGGCCGTGAACGTGTGTGTTTGGACAATTTCCGGCTGTAGCTATCTTGCCTTACTTAAACCCGTGGGATGAGCCTCTTGCCCATTGCCCACCCATCAGAGATCCCTGAATTCCCTCCCGCTTGGCCCCCAAAAGCACCATCCACGCAAGGAATGTCAAGCTGGCCATGCCCAATCAGCCATGACCACCTTGCTCGTGCCCCTTTCCCCCTTCCCCAGCCTCAAGAGGACAACACAATGTTAATGCAGCCCTCAATGAAATTGAGTTTGATAACCCTGTTGTATACTGTATTTATTAGTTATCAATCATATAAAAAAATGTCTAAGGAGATTCTCAGTCATCCAGTCATGGGTGTCCCATCCATGACCTGGATCAGCGTTTCCCAACCGGTGTGCCGCGGCACACTGGTGTGCCACGAGACATGGCCAGGTGTGCCGCCAAGCTTCAGCTGGGCGGGGCGCTGCCGGTACTTCCGTCCTGGGGCTCCCGCTCGCAGCTGTCTCCTGCTCGATGCCGTGGTTTTCGGCGCTCTCCTGCTGGGCCCCAAAGAAGGAAGGCAGGAAGGAGAGCTCCATTCTTCGCACCTTTTTCCCGCCTTCCTTCTTTGGGGCCCAGCAGGAGAGCGCCGAAAACTGCGGCATCGAGCAGGAGGCGGGGGACAGCTGCGAGCGGGAGCCCCAGGACGGAAGTACCGGCAGTGCCCCGCCCAGCTGGAGCTCCTCTTTCGTCGACGGCAAGTGTCCGATGGGAGCGAGGGGGGGGGTGGCCGCAGCGGCCGCAGGCAGTCAGGGGAGATGGCGGCGGCGAGAGGGATCGCTCTCTCTCTCTCTCTCAGCTGACTGCAAGTGGGAGCCCTGACGGTGGCGGTTGGACGTTCTGCTGGACGTCGTACATGCTGGCGCTGCGTGCCTGGCATATACGGTGTCCAGCACCATGTCCAGCTGCCGCCATCAGGGCTCCCGCTTGCAGTCAGCTGAGAGAGAGAGAGAAAGAGAGACATATAAGAGGCAGAGAGAGAGAGAAAGAGAGACATAGCAAGAGAGGCAGAGAAAGCGACAGAGCAAGAAAGAGAGACAGCAAGAGAGGCAGAGAAAGAGAGATAGAGAAAGAGAGAGAAAAAGAGAGACATAGCAAGAGAGGCAGAGAGAGAGAAAAAGAAAGAGAGACATAGCAAGAGAAAAAGAGAGACTTAGCAAGAGAGGCACAGAGAGAGAGAGAAAGAGAAAGAAAGAGAGACATAGCAAGAGAGACAGAGAGAGAAAGAGAGATAGCAAGAGAGGCAAAGAGAAAGAAAGAGACATATAGCAAGACAGTGAAAGAGAGAGAGAGCAAGAGAGAGAGAAAAAAGCAAGAAAGAGATAGCAAGAGACAGAGAGAGAGAGCAAGGGAGAGAGAAAGACATAGAGGAAGGGAAGGAGGGAGAGAGAAAGAGAGCAAAAAAGAGAGGAAGAAAGAAAGAGGGATGGAGAGAGAGAATGAAGGGAAGGAAGGAAAAGAGAGAAAGAGGGAGAAATAGAGCGAAAGGGAGGAAGAGAGAGGGGTTTTTTGTCCAAACTTTTCTTTAGCCCGCCCCCCCCCCCCCTTTCAGTGTTCCCCAGGATTTTGAAAATACGAATAATGTGCCGCGGCTCAAAAAAGGTTGGGAAACACTGACCTGGATGACACAGAATTTCCATAGATATTTAGCAGTGCATTGGGACATATAAACAAATGTTAAACAAGTAGTAGCTAGCAACCTTATGCTAACTTATGATAATGGTGCTGAAAAATAACTTTTACAATCATTTATGACCTTTTCAGGTCCCTCAGTCAATGTCCTATGCTTGACCTGTAGGATTTTATTTTTCGCTTGCAGAGTAGATTGATAGGAAAGAAATGGATTGCAAGAAAGTAAGCTGTTTGCTCTTCAACATATTGAAAACAATGTGACTGCATCCAGGGTTCAGAGCTACGGACTGTGATGTGTTACATAAACAGCTTGCAGAACCCACTTGAAATCTTTTTCTCGCCAATCTCTCTATTTTGCAAAAGGGGAGGGAGAAAAAAAGCAAGATATTTTGTAGGGAATTTCTCTTTTGCCTTCCCCTGGAAGGACTGAAAATTTCAAGAGAGCAAACTCTTCTACGTATCAGGAGCAATGTGATTGTGCTGGAGTAGGAAAGACCCAGGCAAATGGAAGATTGTCTGGAAAAAACACTTACCGTATATACTCGAGTATAAGTTGAGATTTTCAGCACAAAAATGTGCTGAAAAATCCAACCTCGACTTATACTAGAGTCACTGACTTTCACTAACCTGAAAACTGCCTTGCATCATTTTCCAAAGCTCCACAGTTCCGATCTGAAAGGCAGGGAGGAAGGAAACCTCATGGCTCGGGCAACATGAGGTTTTTTTTCTTTCTGCTGTTGCTATAGTCCAGCTGGCAACACCCCTCAGCTGCCTGATTGGCAGCAGGCTGAACCAATCACAGTTCCTCCTCTACACAGAAAGGAGGCACTGAGAGAGCTGCCTGATTGGCAGCAGGCTGAACCAATCACAGTTCCTCCTCTACACAGAAAGGAGGCACTGAGAGAGCTGTCTGATTGGCAGCAGGCTGAACCAATCACAGCTCTTCCTCTACAGGAAGCACTGGGGGAAGGGGTGGGAGGGTTGAAGAGACTTTCAGAATGAAGGAACCATGGCTTTCTCTTCTGATCAAACCAGCAACAATATTTTACAAGTAAATAAAATGTACAAGTAAACTGTAAGTTACCCATTTAAATTTGATTAATTTCTAATAACCGGAGAAGTTATTTTGTAAGAAAATGTTGCTTCAAGTGGGGATAACTCTGTGTAATTAAACTTTTTCTTCCAACTATACTTATCATACCCAAGAGGATTGTTAATGCTGACTAGTTTAAAACAATACAAAGGTTAGGATAATATAATAGTATGAATTTTGTCATTAACCATTTGTTCTATGAAATATGTTTTAAATGGAAAATCTGAATATTTATCATATGGAAGTTTGATTTAAGAATATATGAAATCCCAATTATTAGCTTTGGAGAATAGGTTGACTCTCTTCTTTGTGGCAAACCCTGAGATATTGGAAGGATGCTATCATGTCTCCCCTGGTCCTGGTAAACTTTTTGTGTAGTGTGTCTGTGGCTCTGAGCCCCAGGTTGCAATCCCCAGCTCAGTTGCATGGTTTACAATGTATACAAGACAGCAACCAGGTGTTATGTATCTGCAGCCAATCTGATTGGGTAAAACCTTCCCTGCAGCCATTGGCTGTTGTTGGGGAAGCCCTGTTTGGGTGGGCATAATACAGTTATATGATTGGTGTTTCTGTCAGCAAAGTTCCTATATAAATAGCTGTCAAGTTAGTTGCAGCTGAGTTCTGCCGACCGATTTCAATAAACCAGTTCTCACTATTGCCTGTTTCCGAAGGGGCCTTCTTCCGACTTATCACTGGCGACCAGGATTTAACGTTCCTACGCGTCCTCTTCCTATTTCTTCCTCTGCAACTGTTATTTTAGCAAGTTAAAATGTCCACACAATTGACTTTTGCCCCCTTTGACCCTCAAGGGGAGACCTGGGACTCGTATGTTGCCCATTTTGAATGTTTTTTAATCTCAAATGGGTACACAGAAATCTCGGGTGATAGGAAAAGGTCTTATTTTCTGGGGTTCTGTGGGCCTGAAATGTTTGAAACTGCGAGGGCCATTTTTGCTCCCACCTTGCAAGACCATTATGCCCCACCACCATCCCGTTGCGCCTGCCGCTATAAGTTTTTTCACCGTGGCCAGAACGAAGGCGAGTCAATAAATGAATTTGTCGCGGCTTTGCGCCGCGCTGCCCTTTACTGCGAGTTTAATGATTTGGAGGATTACCTCCTCGATCGCCTGGTTTTCGGGGTGCGAGATGGCTGTCTCAAGCGCCGCCTACTAGCCATCCAAGACCTCACATTTAAGTCGGCTTTGGCCGAAGCACGGGCGTTTGAGTTATCCACCCAGTCCTTGGCAGCTATGGATTCTCCTGTTAACGCCACAGCGTCTACTCCCAGCCCAGAAATTACCCGCCTCCCTCAGGAATTGGAACGGGCTCTAACTTTGGAAGATGAGGTCTGCCGTGTCTCTCCTACCCACACTAAGGAGCCTGCTGGGGGTTGGTCTCGTCCTCCACCCACTCCGTGCCGCGGCTGGGACCATTTCCGCGCAAGCTGTCCCTTTAAAGACATCATCTGCCGTCGTTGTGGAAACCGGGGCCACCTTGCCCGGGTATGCAGATTTCGGCGTCAACCTCCGTCATCCTCTGCGGCGTCCTCTACGTTGTATGCATCATCTTCATCGTTTTCATCACGTGACTGGACTTTGTCGTCCCCACGTTGGCCGCCCCGTGATGGTGCTCCTCGCCGTTTTGACTGCAATGCCATATACCGGACCTACGAGCCCGCTGCGACTGTCATCCGCCAAACTTCGACTTCCTGCACAGAAAAGATTGAACTTGCTGTTGTTTTAGGTGCTGCTTCTTGCTTGATGCAGGTGGACACGGGGTCAGCCCACTCACTGGTTTCGTGGAGTACACTGAAGCGCTGTTTTCCTCATTTGTCCAAGTGCGACCTATTTGCCTGTCCTATGAAACTTCGAGACTATCAGGGGACAGTAATTCCTGTCGTTGGTCAGGGGCGTTTCCCAGTTCATTACAAAGTTTTCTCTGGAAAATTGCCTCTTATAGTGGTAGATGGGCCATTCACGAGTCTACTGGGACTGGACTGGTTTACTTCTCTAGGCCTTTCGGTCTCGGGCGTTAACTTGGTCGGGGATGGTGGGTCGTTTTCTAAATTGGCTAACCAGTTCCCTGAGGTATTTGATGGTAAGTTGGGTTGCTACAAGGGCTCCCCTGTCACATTTAGCCTAGACCCATCTATTCCGCCCATTCGTCTCAAACCCCGGCGGGTTCCCCTAGCCCTGCGGCCAAAAGTGGATGCTGAACTAGATCATTTAATAGCCCAGGGTGTACTGGAGCTCCTTGGGAGACACCCATTGTCACAGCAATCAAGGTAGATGGTGGGATTCGCATTTGTGGGGATTACAAATGTTCGATTAACCGAGCCTTAGCACACCATGCGTACCCGGTTCCGGTGGTTCAACACCTATTGCATTTGCTGGGTGACGGCATCATTTTTGCAAAGTTAGACCTATCCCAGGCCTATCAGCAGTTGCCTGTGGATCCCCAAACCGCAAATGCCCAAGCCATCACCACACACAGGGGGGTTTTCAGATGCCACCACTTACAATTTGGGGTGTCTACAGCCCCGGGAATTTTTCAGTGCCCTACTTTGACGACGTGTTGGTCTCTGTCCGCTCTGAAGTGGAGCTGCTTACAAGAGTTAAGTTGGTATTGTCCAAATTCCAGGAGGCTGGGTTAAAGATTAAGGCTGATAAGTGTAAGTTTGGAGTTCCACAGGTTGAGTTCTTGGGGTTCATTGTTCATGCCGTCGGGATTCACCCCACCCCAGAGAAGACGGCTGCCATTCAAATGCTCCCTCACCCCAGTCTAAGGCGGAGTTACAGGCCTTCCTAGGCCTTTTCAATTTTTATTCTGTGTTTATTCCACACAAAGCGTCTTTGGCTGAACCCCTCCACCGCCTCCTGGATAAGAATACCAGATGGTTTTGGGGGCCCCGAGAGGCGGATGCGTTTAGGGCTGTTAAAGGTGCGCTAATGTCAACAGCTGTTTTGGCTCAATACTCACCTCATCTTCCACTTATCCTTACCTGTGACACCTCCCCATTCGGCGTTGGTGCAGTGTTAAGCCATAAACTGCCCAATGGGTCGGAGGTACCCATCTGCAGCCAATCTGATTGGGTAAAACCTTCCCTGCAGCCATTGGCTGTTGTTGGGGAAGCCCTGTTTGGGCGGGCATAATACAGTTATATGATTGGTGTTTCTGTCAGCAAAGTTCCTGTATAAATAGCTGTCAACTTAGTTGCAGCTGAGTTCTGCCGACCGATTTCAATAAACCAGTTCTCACTATTGCCTGTTTCCGAAGGGGCCTTCTTCCGACTTATCACCAGGTACTCAAGCATTGAGCTGAGACAGGAGCTCCCATGGTTATTGTTCAGATAAAATGAAGAAAGATCCATACAGAAATCATCTTGAGTTCCTGAAAAAAAGCAGAATACAAATCTAACATTTTAAAGCATAAAACCTAATTTCCCAGGCTCGTCCTCCTTTTTTTTCATTATTATGACAGTTATTGACTTTGAAACTGCATTAATTAATGGAATAAATTCCATTATAAATAGTTATATTAGTAGCTCTTTCCTTTGTTAATTAAGTACAATAACATTATTTTTAAACAAAATTACTAATATGTGTTTAATTTTGTAATGTTATATTTATAATTGATCACTGATTGCTAAATGTTTAATTATGGCCAAATCTAGAGCTTCTCATTTAAAATAAATTTTTAAAAAATCATACACTACATCACTTCATGTAAGGTATATTTATCTTCATCATTTGTGATCCCTGAAGTTGTAGGTGCTCCATTATTGGAGATTTTTAAGTATAGACCTGCAAGGTCTCTTCCAATCCTATGATTCTGTAATTCTCCCTTTGCAATGAAGTTAATTCCTCCAGTACCAGTTAAAATAACTTTGATTTTGAATTTGCTGAAACTACATCATTTAAAGAGCATACCCAGTGGCTTTTTTTTCTACTGCTTTAATACGTGTTATACTGCTTTAAATCATATTTTTCCTCAAATATATGTGTGTTTGCTATCTCCTGTCCTTCAATCTTTTCTAGACAATCTCAAAAATCTTGTGTTTGATAATGTCTATTTTTTAAAAAGGAACAGGGAGGGGGGAATGGAAAGGAAGAATAACAATGCATTTATCATTGCTTAATGCCTTTCCTCCAATTCAAAAAAAGAATAATAGTCAATATTTAGGATAATATAGTTGTACAGTATTTGCCAATCCCATCTCATTGTTTAATCCTGCTTTCAGTTCGGGTCATATGTGACCCGAAACGAAGTTTGAGACCATGTAAATAATTTTCCTAGCATATCTGAAACTTGAAATTACATGACCTTGCGTCATTTGAGGGGTTCTTTCTATGAGTATTTTTTGGGGGGGTTGCTTAGTTTTTGCTGGGCAAAAAAACTTGCACTTGTTCTGTTCCCGGGTCTATTTGACCCAGACTAAAAAAGTATTGATTTTAGCTCCTGGAAGTGTTTTTTTGAATACCTTTTGCATTGGCATTCTAATTTGAACATTCCTGATCATAAACAAATGAAAAATAAAATGAAAAAATTAATGCTTTTTTCTTTATTTTGTTCAGAAAAGCCCCCCCACAGCCGTGTGCAATTCTTTCACTTTATATAGAGATTAGGCTGCAAGTTCCAAATTTTTTGAATACCTTTGGCACTGGTATACTAATTTGAACATTCCTAATCATAAAAAAATTAAAAATGAAATGAAAAAATTAATGCTTATTTATTTATTTTGCTCAGAAAAGGGCCTCCCCCACCCGGCTGTGTGCAATTATGTTCACTTTATATATAGATTAGGCTGCAAATTCCAAATTTTTTGAATACCTTTGGCATTGGTATAATAATGTGAACATTCCTGATCATAAACAAATGAAAAATGAAATGAAAAAATTAATACTTATTTCTTTATTTTGCTCAGAAAAGCCCCCCCCCCCCGGTTCTGTGCAATTATGTTCACTTTATATATAGATTAGGCTGCAAGTCCCGAACAGATGTCGTCTGGTGGGGCCTAGGGGAAGAGCCTTCTCTGTGGCAGCCCCAGCCCTCTGGAATCAGCTCCCTCCAGAGATTTGCACCACCCTCACCCTCCTCGCCTTTTGCCAGAGTCTTAAGACTCACTTACGTCGCCAGGTATGGGGCAATTGGATCATGCCCCCCCCCCCACTACCAAATGTAATGTGTGATTTTGACTGAGTTGATTGACTGTTTTTAATATAGTGGGATCTTAGCCTATAGTTTTAATTAATTAGATTTGTGTACACATTGTTTTATATTGTACCCTGTGAGCTGCCCCAAGTATTCAGAGAAGGGTGCCATATAAGTCTAATAAATAAGAATAAAATAAGAATAATTATTATCGCGCAGCACTTTGGGGCTTGGTCATTGTCCAATACACCGCACAGAGCTGTTGTGTGGCTTGAGCACATTTAGCTTTCCCTTGTCAGCAATTGCATCCGAGACATTTGAATTTCCGAATGCATCAGACTGCAGGGAATGAATTCCAGAGGCTGCGCAAAGCTCTCTTTGGGATACCTGGCAGATACCTCCCTGTCTCAAAGGGAAGGTCTTCAATTGCCAAACTTTCGGCGCAACTTTTTTATGCACATGTCTCCTGCTCTTTTAATTTCAAGTCTCCCTGCCGCTGCTTCGGGTGTGGGATGCAAAGCTGGACAGCGGAGCACAGAGAAAGCTGGGCCATCCCTCAACCAACATGAAGCCCGCGTCAAGGCGAGGGCGGAGAGGCAAGGCATTTTTCTGGCAGCACGAAATTGCGCCCCCCTACCATGACCAAGTGTGCCCGACCCTCTTCGGAGGAGAGGGAGTGAAGTTCTCGCTTGGCAGGGGAGGGGGGTGGCTCTACCCCGTGCCCGTGCGCGCGCCCGCCTGGCGATCTCTCCATTTTTCCATCTCCTTCTCTGCCTCTTTCCCGGCATCTTTAGGCTCGGTCCTCGCAGGGGCTCACGTGTGGCCTGGAAGTGACCCTCTTCCCCCGCCGCCACTTTCCAATGCAGGTAGAGAGCTTGCATCCCAGCGGCCGGCCCCACCTTGCCTGCCTCTCCAGCGGCAGCGGCGCTTCCCAGCCAGTCGCATACCCCGCCTCCCTTCCTCCCCGCCCGCCTGTCTCCCTGCTTGCTCCCGCCTTGCGTCGCTTACTTTGCAGGGCGCACAGCCCCCAGCCCATGTGCTCGCCCGGTGCTCCCCTGCTGCGCGCTTCGTCTCCAGCCCCGGTCAGCAGGCGCGATGTCCAGCGCGTCGCACGACCCCTTCTACTCCTCGCCCTTCGGCCCCTTCTACCGACGCCATACGGCCTACATGGTGCAGCCTGAGTACCGAATCTACGAGATGAACAAGCGGCTACAGGCTCGTTCCGAGGTGAGTGCACGCAGCCTGACCAGCCGCTGCGCTTCGGACTGGCTCACCTCCTGTCTTTGGCCCGGTACACCGCAATTCCGCGCCGCCTGGAAGACCGGGAGATGGGCGGGGGGCGCATCTCTCGACCAGCTCCGTCGTCGTCGCAAGATTTCAGCAGCGGGATTGTGGGTGTTCAGTTGCTTGTCTGTGACCGCCCCCGCGCCCGCCAACTTCCTGCCAGGGGTTGCGGCGGGGAAGCGAATATACCCCCATAAAGGGGTGGCCACCCCACTCCCCCATTTTTGTTTTGGAGGATCTGATGGGCCGGTGTATCTTTCCCTCGAGGTTCGCCAAACACGGTTCTCTCTGCTGGTCCCAGAGCAGAAACGGGTGTCCTGGTTTTTAGCTGAAGTTTCTCTTGCGCGCAGGACAAGGAAAGCAGTTACTTCAGGACCGGACTAGTCCTTTGTGGAATTCAATAGCTCAATAGCTTTTCCCCTTGGAAGTTGAAGTTACATTTTTGGGGTTGAGGAATGGCTGCCTTGCAAAAGGCGACCGGGGGTTTGGTTAGGTTAGCGAAGGCGTGCTAGGAACTCACTCTGAGTTATAGAACCAGAGGCTGCCTTGCGGGGTATGGGGATCAAGATGTGACCTTTTCT
Organism: Erythrolamprus reginae; assembly: GCF_031021105.1. NCBI lineage: Eukaryota > Metazoa > Chordata > Lepidosauria > Squamata > Dipsadidae > Erythrolamprus > Erythrolamprus reginae. The sequence continues at coordinate 40,476,661 of NC_091956.1, read as the reverse complement.
GGCTGGTGTCTAAGGAGAATGGCTTAGATTTCCGGACACTAAACTGAGTTTGTGGGTTTGCTTCTTTCCAAAGTCGTTGTGCTTTCTGTTTAGAATTGGGGGGCTGGTTAACGTTGAAAGGAAGTTGCGATCCCCATGGCTTACAATCGCAAATGTTTCTGGAAAATGTTATTTCGAGGTTTCTCAGATTTATACAGCTCCCAAACCTATAGAGTGTGCTCTGATAGGTAGTCATTTCATTTTCGTTTTGGAGAATCCTACTTTCCTGGAATATTTTATAATAAGGGAAGGCACTGAAGCCTGGCACTGATTCTCCTTCCACTAGTTTAAACTTGCAACTTAAATTTTGTGATTTGTGGCAATCCAGCTTGAATTTGGCAACTGATATTTTCCATGATTACAAAATGTTTCGTTTGGAGATCGCTTTCTTTTTACACTAAAATAAGTTTTGGAAATTATTGGTTGAATTGACAAAATTGTAGTCAATTGAATTTGTTGCCTGCTTACCTATCGCTTCATCTGGTGTGCCTGGTTCTTAGGAATAGGAAGGACAATGCTAAAATATTCTCTGAGTTTTGCAGACTTGTTTAAAACTTTCAAAACTACCTATTAGTGAATTTTAGGTCCACCACTAGTTCTGCTCTTGTACACATTCCAGTAAAGAGGGAAACTAAAGTGCCATTAGTATGTCATCTGCATAAGGAATGGATCTTCACCACAAAAAATTATGAGATGTAGGAACTTGAGTTCACTGCTTTATTATATATAAATGAGTTTATTTACAGTCTGTCACAGGATTTCTTATTATAATCAGTTGTTAAAGGTGTGATTAAAATTGAACGTTTGTCATTAACATTCTACATTTGGCAGTAAGTCTTCATAATTACATGCAGCGTCTATGTTTCAGCAATTAGGGTGACTTCTAAACATGTCAATTGATATTAATCAATGGCATCCAAAGATCAGGATTGGTCACATATTTTCTGACTGACTAATGTTATTAATAGGCACAAGAAAGCCTTTGACATTCATTTTGCCACACATGATGGTATTTGTTAATCTGAAAAGTCCTGATTTTTGAGAACTTTCTAAAGAAAAGTTTGTCAAACTCAGTTGTTGTTTCAGACAAGTTTGCAATTTTGGATGACATGAGATATTTCTATTAAACATGAATATGTGTATACTTTTATTATAAATATTGTCATGCAGCATCTTAACTTTTGTGAACTTGTCAATGATCTTAAGTACAGTACTATCATTTCAGCAATTATTTGAAAAAAAGTTTTTTTATTTTTTAACACATACAGACATGCATTTTCTCTGAACAAAATATTGATTGGATCAAAGATTTTATACAGCTTATAGTATCCCCAAACACAATTTTATATACTTTGATTTTTGCCATAATATTCTTTGTCTATTTTTAAAATTCTATTTACCTCCTACTTCTTTTCTAATGTTTAAATAGTATCACCATTTGCCCTTACCCCAACTTTCTTATTTTCTTTTCTAATTAAAACCCTTTAAAAAAAGTCCTTTCCATTTTAATTCCTAATTTATTATTTATTATAATAAAATAACATTCCATTTACTTTTCAATACCTTTTTCAATTAACTTCCAATTAACAAGACAGACACAGACTTCAGGGGATAATCAGAACTGCAGAAAAAACAATTACTGCCAACCTTATGCTGCATGAGTCAAAAAAAAAGGTCCATGAAAATATTTACGGACTCCTCACATCCTGGATATAAATTGTTTCAATTCTTACCCTCAAAATGTCAGTATTGAGCATTGCACACCAAGACAACTTTTTATGCCGGGCTTCACGTTACAAGCCCCCAATTAAATCCAAAGTAGAAATTCAAACACACACGTTTGTAAAATAAACAAAGTTGGTTTATCAAAAGGACAATACTATCCAAAATGCACCTTTAATCAGCCAAAATGCTCTCCCACACACCACAATCCTTGAATGCTGTGAAAAACATAAAACAAAAGCAAAGCAGATAAAAGGCAGCTGTGAAGACGTCACAGCCACCCCCCTTCAAGAGTCCTCACGCTGAGACTTAACTGTGAATTATTCCACAAAGTCCTTGTAAATCCTGAAGCCATTCACAAAAGTCTTTGTAAATTCTGAAGCAAACCACAAGTCTCTTTCTCTCAAAACTGATAAATTCCCACACTGGAAATTTATCAGCAGCCCCATTAGCCTAATTGCCCCAGCCACAGGTGTTCTCTCTTATTTCCTATAATAGGTGCAGTTGTTCCTTCCTTGACATCAACCTGTGTCTGCAAACGCCTCCTCTTCTGATTCTAATGATGATAATGAATGATGATGATGGTTCACTAATGGGGTAATTAGCTAATGGGCTGCCTGTAATTACCTCCTCCATTGATCCTACTTCACTTCCAGAATCTTCCCCGACACAGGCGCTTCACTGTCGGAAGCTGTTGGCAGTAAAACCGGCCTGTGATAATGTGAGGATTCTCCCACATCAACCCCCATAGTCCTTGGAGCAGGAGCTGGCCCAGAGCCAACCACAACAACTAGACACAAGAACAGGTTATTTTAATTGAATGCCATTACTCTGCTAAACAAATATTTCCCTCACCAGTGTCAAACTATTCACTAAGACTGCATTACTATTACTATTAATTTTTCTCATTGTTTCTATCACTCATCTCTTCCCAAGTTACATGACTGTAACTTGTTGCTTCTATCCTTAAGATTTATATTAATATTGATTGTTTCCTGATTTATTTATTTGAACCCTATGACAATCATTAAGTGTTGGATCTCATGATTCCTGACAAATGTATGTTTTCTTTTATGTAGACTGAGAACATAAGTACTAAAGACAAATTCCTTATATGCCCAATCACATTTGGCCAATAAAGAATTCTATTCTGCTCTGTTCTATTTTATTTATAAACAATATTTATAACCATTTGTTCTACATAATTAATATGAATAGATTTACGTTTTTTTAGAGTATGGTTTCTCCTTATGCAAGATAAATATCATGTAGAAGAAAGATTTTACAATTAATGATTGAATAGCCCCCAATTGTTATTTACTGATCTATTGAGATAGTAATGATTTTAACTTATGAAATATGTTTAAATGGAAAATCTGAATATTTATCATATGGAAGTTTGATTTAAGAATATATGAAATCCCAATTATTAAGAAAATTATAATGATATTGTAATGAAGATTAAGATAACATTCCTTAAGATATTTTAAGAGGTTTTTGGAATTTAAAAAAATAAAGATTTTGGAAGGGGAGGAAAAAAGGTACAAGAAATAAAAACATTTTGGAAGGAAAAGTTACATAATAATAATAACAACAGAGTTGGAAGGGACCTTGGAGGTCTTCTAGTCCAACCCCTTGCCTAGGCAGGGAACTCTGCACTACTTCAGACAAATGGGTATCCAACATCTTAAAAACTTCCAGTGTTGGAGCATTCACAACTTCTGGTGGCAGGCTGTTCCACAGATTCATTGTTCTAACTGTCAGGAATTTTCTCCTTAGTTCTAAGTTGCTTCTCTCCTTGTTTAGTTTCCACCCATTGCTTCTTGTTCTGCCCTCAGGAGCTTTGGAGAATAGGTTGACCCTTGTTGACTCGCTAATATATAAGTGTTACAGGTTATATAGGTATGTTTTCTTAATGAGAACAGTTATAATACAGTACATAAAGAGTTAAATAAACATAAAAACATTTTAAAAAGCATTTTAAAACATAACATGTTTAAACGTAAGAAAACATTTAACTAAACATAATAAAACTTAATTTTTGACTGCAATGTGATGGCGTGAGTGGATGGAGGTGTGGGGTGGAAGGGATGGAATTACTGCTTGGAGGGGGAATCTCCCTCCATGAGAACAACTGGCATTGTGAATTTGGGGGTGACTTCCCTTCTCTGTCACTTTGAGATTGAAGGAAAAAACTTGTCCAGTGTCTGTTGCTTCTGCCTTTTTTTGTAACACTTTACAGCAATACGACATCACATTATCATTGAACATGTTTAGGCTCCTGTTGCCTACCACACTGTTAGGGAAAGGTTTTTTCTACAAACAATTGCAATTCCCCCACTTTGCACACATTTCTTTAATCACTGAACTTAGGAATTCTTCCTTCCGTTCCTCATCCCCCTCCGAAGACATTTCCTCAGCCAAATTTTTTTCTTGCTCAGTTTGAAGGTGCTGCAACTCTTCAGTGGTGAGTTCGTTACTGTGCTCCTTCATAAGCTCTTCAACGTCGTAATTATTCACTCTTTCCTTTCTCTCTCTCCCTCTTTCTCTCTCCTTTCTGTCAGTCACACTTTCTCTCTCCTTCATTCCCTCTTTCTCCGTACTGAGAGAGTGGGTCCAGCCGTCACGTGGATTGCTCGCTGTCCAATCCGTTGGGGAACGAGCCTTGTCTTTAAAAAGCCTGCTGGATCCGCCCCTTCCCCAGAATTCGCTCGGTCCCACAGTCCAGCGGGTCTCGTGGTGGCTCGTTCCTCTCACAAAACACTTTCCCTTCGTCTTCATTCTACCAGATAAGTAAAAATCCTTTTCTGTCTTTTACTTAGAGCTTGCCTTAATTGCGCTCCAGCCTTACTGGGCTCGGCGCCGAGGGAGAAGCCGCGGCGCTGCTCCCTGTGGCTTTTATTGCAAAAAGCCTTGCTCCCACTGCTGCCGGATTGTATTTACATGTAAATCTACTCGGCTAGGAGGTTTCAGGCAAGCTAAGGAAACAAAAGGAATCAAAGGGCTTTTTTCTCACCTCCTGCGGTGTGGGACTGTTTGCAAGATTCCCTTGATTGTCCCCCGGACTTTAGTCTCCCCTCCGTATTTAAATTTTTGGAGTGGTTAATTTGGCACAAAGGCCCTCAGCGCCCAGTAATTGCAGGCCCTTTCGGATCGCCCAGAGGATGATGATGACCCATTTCAGCACCTGTCGGAAGATGAGGAATCTCAAATTAAGATTCCAGCCCCGGCTGTCATTTTTCCATTCTCCTTGGAGGGAGGAGTCGACAGTCAGGATGGATTGTACTCGCTCGTAAGAGGCGTGTCCGAGTCATAGAAGTATAAAAAGGCTGGATCCGCCCACAGACCCAGTTTTTTTGACTCGCTTCTAACAGAGACACCTCGTGCAGCACAACCTATCTTGTCTTTGACTCCTTATAAATAATCTTCATTAGGTTAGTAATCCAATTTTTAATCAGTTAAACTTGGTCCTGAGGAAGCAGTAGAGTGCAGTGACCTTTTGGTACAGCTCTATCTGCGGGTGGGTAGGGCTTTTGGTCCTCCCCACCCCCACTGGCTCCTATTGTTTCCTTCAGCCGTTAGGGCTGCCTTGGAGCCACTCGCAGGCAAGCCATAAGCCTGGTGAGGGATCCTGACTGGTTACAGTCTGACCCCCTTTGCCAACGTTCCTCCTAGGCACAACGTGCGAGTTCCTCACAGTGGCCCCTAATTCCCCCTGGAGCTGGTTACAGTTCTGGTAAAAAAACAAAAGGGGTTTATTCTATTTTACCTTTGTTTTCCTCCCAGAGAGTTTTCTGACTCCATGCCAGGTTTTCCAGGAGTCTTGGGATAGGGTTAAAAAACGGCCGATACTTCATGACGCAGGAGAAATTTGCCGGCTTTGTTAATTGCTATCCTAGTGACTCAGCGTCGGCCGGCTGTATTATTAAGGTCTTTGGCGCCATCTTCTGGCCAAATCCTGCAACAGTCTCAGTAGTTTGCCCAAGTTTCTGGGTTTCTACTGTTTTTTGACCAGGCTTAAGAAGGAGATAGCTATTTAAGGATTCATCCTTTCCAGAATTAGGGGCTAGGTTATTTATTTTTCAACATATATATATATTTAGCCCTTCTTTGCAAGACACATTTTCAACAGTTTCCTATTTTATCCTCACAGACCCCTGCAGGGGACTTTGTCTTGCTAAATTTTCCTCTACTTTTTATTCCCCTTTCCCTCTTCCTTGGCTGTCTTGCCATGGCAGACCTAGCTAAAGCAGGAGGGAAAAGAACCAAAAAATCTGTCAGGCCTCTACAGGTGGATTCTGATCTCCTTTCCCCTATTCCAGAAAACAGGGATCCTACTCCTCAACCTTCAAAAGCAGAGAGGCGTAGGGATCTTACTCTACAACGTCTTCATGAGAAAGCAGCCAGGGCTCTTTCCCCTACTCCCAGAATTCCTAATCAGGCTCCAGCTACCTTTTCCCCTTCTGGGTCCGCTGTAACTCTGGCTGCTAGCATTTGGGGTCCAGCTGGCTTACAAAATCAAAATTTGACCCCAGACACTTCTAGACCCCCAGTTCCCCTTTCTCCTACGATTTTCATTGCACCTCCAGTTCAACCTGGTCCTCCCTCAGAGGTCTCTCAACAGATACCTCAGGCGACGCCTCCCCCAGAAGTCCACCCTTCCTCTTCAACAACCTTTGATGCAGCAGCTATCCAGAGGTGGATTGATTCAGCAATTCAACGCAGCATCGAACTTAAGCTTAGCACCTTACCCACTACCACTCCCTCTAGACCAGGACCGGTGCCCCCAGTGGCCCCTCTTTCCCTTGCTGCCTCTACCCTCAGACCTACCCAAGATTCTTGGTCTGATTCCTCGGCTGAGGAGTTGGATTCTTCTGACAAGGAACCTCCAGAGGGGGGTCATGCCGGTCTGTCTGAGGACAAAGAAGCTTCCCCAGCTTTACCTATATCAGCAGCCTTATTCCCAGCAGAGTTGTTTTCTACCATTTTGTTGAAGGCTCGTTCAACTGCTGGTCTCACAACTCCACCCACTCAAACTCAACCTTCCGCTTCCCAGGTGGAGACCCTGTGGAATCCTTACACGGAGGAGCAAGACATAATACCGGCTCCGCCCCTCTTCGTAGAGACCATTACTAAACAATGCCTAAACCCGGCGGCAGGTCCAGCTCCTTCTAATCTAGAGAAGAGATTTTTTAATGTAGCTCCGGAGCTCGCCTCCTTCCTGGAACCCCCTGCTATAGACTTCTCAGTTCTTGCCCTGCATTCCTCAGAGAACCTACCGGGAAAGGAGGAGGATCTTCTAAAGGGAGAAGACCGTAAAATTGATCAGCTCCTACAGAAGAGTCATCAATCCGCTGCTTGGGCTATCAAAGGAGCTACAACCTCTTCCTTTTTCGCTAGGACCATGCTCATCTATGTCAGACAGTTGCAGGAATTGATTCCGGCTTCTGACATTTCAGCCCAACAAAGCCTGAACAAGATGTTTGCCACCTGTCAACTACTTGCAGACACTACTCTGTATACCTCATGGTTTGCAGCCAAAACCATGGCCTCCTCAATAGCGGCCAGGAGGATGACCTGGCTCAAGAAGTGGCAAGTGGATATTAAACACAAGTGGCGTTTTGCTACAGCAGAATACAAGGGTAAGAACCTTTTTGGTGATGTCCTGGAGCCCTTCCTCATCGACTCTAAGGATAAAAAGAAGATCCTACCCTCGAGCCAGAAGAAATCCTTTCAGCGTCCATCTCCTTACTATCGTCGACCTTTTCGTCAGGCGGATCAATCCTTCTCCTACTACAGAGGCTCAGCTCAACAGAGCTACAAACCTCGCAATGACCAGGACAAGAACTCTAGAGGCAGAGGAACCAAGCGTCCCTTTCGCGGATCTGCAGGTAGCCGTCAGGGCCGAAGAGGTAGGTGGTGATATCCCCCACCCCGATCCCCTTTCAGTTCCCATCGGTGGTCGCCTTGCTAAGTTTGCCTCCCATTGGTCTGCTATTTCCTCAGACTCCTGGGTTCTCAATACAGTGGCAAAGGGTTTACATTTTGAGTTTCTTTCTCCTCCCCCCTCCTTCTTCATTGCCTGTTCTACTCCCAAAGATCCCTCTAAGAGGGCTGTAATGGACCAGGCCATACAGCACCTGTTAGACATTCGGGCCATTCAGCCCGTCCCCCCTGAATTTCAGGGCCAAGGTTTTTATTCTCTTCTCTTCCTTGTCCCCAAATCCTCGGGGGGCTGGAGACCTATTCTGGATCTGAAACGCCTTAACCTGTATATAAAATATCACAAGTTTAAGATGCACTCTCTTAAAACTATCTTAGCCTGCATCAGAAGGGGAGACTTCATGGCCTCTTTGGACCTAACTGAAGCCTATTTACATATCCTCATAGCTAAGGAACACCGTAGGTTCCTTCGTTTCTCCTATGCCGGAAGGCATTTTCAGTACCGGGCCCTTCCTTTTGGCCTATCCTCAGCCCCCCGGGTTTTCACCAAGATTTTATCAGTTTTAGCTGCCCATCTTAGATCTATACCCATTTGTCTTCAATTCTATTTAGATGACATCCTGGTATTAGCGAAGTCCTTTAGCCTAGCTCAGGACCACTTAAAGACCACTGTCGAGGTCCTTACGGCTCACGGTTTTTCTATTAATATCCAGAAAAGCCATCTCACCCCTGCTACCTCCATCCTTCATTTGGGTACAGTTATCAACTCCTCAGTGGGGCTAGTAAGTCTCTCCCCTGAGCGGATAAGTAGCATTAGGGGGTTGGCATCCCTTATCCAGGGCGACCCTTTCCCCACCCTCTCCTCCCTTTCTTCCTTGTTAGGGAAGATGGTTTCCTGCTTTTCCATTGTTCCCTGGGCTAGACTTCACTCTCGAGATCTCCAGTGGTTTCTACTTCCCTTCCAAAAGCTTGGACAGGCCCACTTGGCAAAACGAACCCATCTTCCTCCACAGGTCCAAAGATCCCTGACGTGGTGGAAGTCCGGAGCCATCGAGGACGGCACCCTGTTCCGATCCTCCCCCACCGTAACCATCACCACGGACGCCAGTCTGTCGGGATGGGGAGCTCATTGCGGCCAGCAGCAGACCCAGGGCCTTTGGGACACAAGCCAGTCTTCCTGCCCCATCAACTGGCTGGAGTTACACACAGTTTTCCTGGCCCTCAAGAGCTTCAGCCACCTGATTGCCGGACAGGACGTCCTCATCAGGACCGACAATATGGCCACCAAGGCACATATCAACCGTCAAGGGGGCACCAGGTCCAGGACTCTGATGCTAGAGGCCAAGAAGATCAGCCTTTGGGCAGAGAGACACTTGTCCTCTCTCCGATCGGAACACATATCGGGGACAGACAACATACAGGCGGATGCCCTCAGCCGGGCAACAGTAAAGCAAACGGAGTGGAAATTAGATCCGAGAGTTTTTCAGCAAATCTCAATGAGGTTCGGCAAACCATTAATAGATCTATTTGCTTCCCCTCTCAACACCCAACTTCCCCGCTTCTTCTCCCGCTTCCCGTCCCAGGAGGCGGAGAACTACGATGCCCTCCACTGCCCCTGGCCCAGGGGACTACTGTACGCCTTTCCTCCATTACCTATCCTCCCCCAGGTCATCCACAAGATATTGGAGGAGCAAGCGGAGGTAATATTGATAGCTCCCTTATGGCCCAGGCAACCCTGGTTTGCGGACTTAAAAACGTTGTCGGTGATGGAGCCATGGCAAATACCAGTGAATCCTCATCTGCTCTCCCAGGGGTCCCTCCTACACCCGGACCCAGGCAGGTGCCGCTTGACCGCCTGGCTTTTGAGCGGAGCGTCCTGAGGAGTCAGGATTTTGACAACGATGTCATTGATTATATTCATAAGGCTCGCAAACCTTCCACGGAGCGTATTTACTCCTCAACCTGGAAAACCTTTTGCTCCTGGTGTGAGTCCCAAGGATTGTCTCCATTTCGCATTCCCCTCTCAAAGGTCCTTGAATTTCTAAAACACGACCTAGATAAGGGTCTCTCTCCGAATACCGTTAAGCAGCAAACTGCAGCTCTTTCCTCCATCATCGCTTGTGGCACCTGGATATCCCTTGCTCATGTTCCTTTGGTGTCCAGATTCCTCAGGGGCGTTTCCAACTCGCACCCCCCTGTGGTCCACCGTTTCCCCACTTGGGACCTCCCAAAGGTGTTGTATTCGTTAACAGAGCCTCCTTATGAGCCTCTACAAGAGGCTTCTCTACGATATCTCTCCTTCAAGGTATCTTTCCTAATTGCCATCACAACGGCCAGACGGATATCCGAGTTAGCAGCATTATCTGTCAGAGAGGACCTATGCCTTTTTCACCAAGACAAAGTAGTCCTCCACCTTGACCCGTCCTTCCTCCCCAAAATCAATTCGATTTTCCACCGGAGTCAGGACATTATTCTACCAACCTTCTGCTCCCGACCTTCTCACCCTTCAGAACGCAGATGGCACACGCTTGACGTGAGGAGAGCTCTTCGTGTTTACTTGAAAAGAACACGGCCCATCAGGCAATCTGAGGCCCTGTTTATTTTGTTCTCCCCTCAAAAGATCGGCCTCAAAGCTTCTTCATCCACCATTGGTCGATGGATCCGTGGGGCCATTGCCAAAGCCTATGACGTGGAGGGCATCCAGAGGCCTCTGGGTATAACCGCTCACTCCACTAGGAGCGCTGCCTCCTCGGCGGCCTGGGCCACTCAATGCCCCCTGGAGGATTTATGCAAGGCGGCTACCTGGACCTCTCTCACTCCTTTTATCCGCCACTATAAGATCGATAAGTTTGCCTCAGCACAGGCGGCCTTTGGGCGGAGGGTCCTACAACAAGTAGTGGAGGTTGCCCATCCCTCGGGACAATAACTTTGACATGTCCCATCCTGACTGTCGACTCCTCGCTCCAAGGAGAATGAGCGTTGACTCACCTGATACGCTCTTTCTCTTGGTAGAGGAGTCGACAGTCAGTTCCCTCCCCTTGTCTACCTTTTATTCTTTCCTTGTTTTTCCCCCCTCTTCAATGTAGAGCTGAAGAAGTTTTCCTGTACATAGTTCAGGGGGGGGGGGTTGAATTAGTTGAATCTAGGAGTCTGAGTTGTGCTGCCACTACGAGTCAGTGTTTTCAGTTACGTCATCAAAACTGGGTCTGTGGGCGGATCCAGCCTTTTTATACTTCTATGACTCGGACACGTCTCTTACGAGCGAGTACAACCCATCCTGACTGTCGACTCCTCTACCAAGAGAAAGAGCGTATCAGGTGAGTCAACGCTCATTCCAACTCTTCAAATCTCTTCTTTTCAAGGCAAGAGTTTCTACAGGCTTAGCCGGGCAAGAAAAACAGTCTACTCCTTCCACAGATCCTCCTGAGGAGAATTTACCATACTTCATGGAGGAGCAGGAAGACGAAGAGGTAATTCCAATGCCCAAATTGTTTAAAGATGCTTTGCTTAAGCATTGGGACCATCCAGCCTCTGACTTTAACCCCACAACCAAAGACAAGAAGTTATATAAGCTTTCCCCTTCTTATGAAGATCTTCTTGTCTGCCCTAAACCTGATGAACCTGTTAAGACTCTACATTCTGCAGCTGCTATGCCGGGTGAAACAGAGGAGGTTCTACGGCCCGAAGACAAACGCCTAGAGCAGATGCTCAAAAGATGTTTCTTTGCGGATACCTGGGCTATCAAGAGTGCTGCAGCAGCATCTTTCTTTTCTAGAACTATGCTTTTATGGCTTCAACAGCTCCAGCAGCACATCCCCCCTGACGATCTACGGGGCCAACAGGACTGCAACAAGATTTTTGCAGCGGCCCAATATGTAGTGAATGCTGCCCTGCAATCATCAAGATGTGCAGCCAGGTCAGTAGCGGCATCAACAACAGGCAGGAGGCTCCTATGGCTGCGCCCTTGGCAGGCGGGAGTGAGACAAAAGTGGCAGATGGCCATGGGTCACTTGAAACGCGACCTCCTATTTGGAGACCTCCTGGACTCCCTTCTCACAGAGACCACTGACAAAAAGAAGGTTTTGGGGCCCACCACCAAGTAGGCCACCAAAACTCAACCTTTTCGGCGCCCAAATCATCAACAGAATCAAGGGTTCGCCTTTCAAAGAAACTCAGGTCAGTATTCCCCTCGTTTTCGCTCCCAAGCAGGCAGAAACCCCAGTGGTAGAGGATCCCGCTACCAAAAAGGGTCCTCCTCGACCAGAGCGTCTAGAAAGCCCAGATGGTGAGCTTCATTCCATTCCCATAGCGGGGCGCCTGGCTTGGTTCTCCGCCAGATGGAACCATTCCTGTAAGGATCCCTGGGTTATTGACACTGTGTAATGGGGTCTCATTTTAGAGTTTATTTCCATTTCCCCTAAACGTTTTATCTCATGCCCATTCCCCAGGTCTTCCTCATCTTGTATTCAAATGGAGGAAGCTATTCATAGTCCCTAAGACATCTGGAGGATGGAGAGCCATCTTGGACCTTAAAAATTTGAACCAGTTTATTAAGTATAGGAAGTTCAAGATGCATTCTTTGTCATCCATCTTAGCCGCTATCCATCCTGGGGACTTTATGGTCTCCTTGGATCTCACAGAAGTCTATCTTCATATTCCCATTGCCAAAGGCCACAGGAAATTTCTTCATTTTGCCTTCCAGGACAAGCACTACCAGTATAGGGCAATGCCCTTCGGGCTGTCCTCAGCTCCTAGAGTCTTTACTAAGCTCCTAGGAACCCTGGCGGCTCATATCCGAGCCACGCCCGTCCACATTTTATGCTATTTGGATGACATTAATTCACGGGGCCTCTAAAGAGGGCACCTGTTCAGACCTCAACATTACCATGTCTATCCTACAGGATCATGGTTTCTCCATTAATCTCAAAAAAAGTCAGCTCTATCTGTCTACTTCTGTTCAACACCTAGGAGCCATCATTAACTCAGATATCTCTCAGGTTTTTTTCTCTACTGAGAGAAAAGTCAGCATTAAGGAGCTTATTTCCCAGATACGATCTCAGAGAAGGACTTCCATCGTTACCCTATCTTCTCTACTGGGAAAGATGGTATCCTGCATTGGCATTATCCCCTGGGCCCATCTTCACGCCAGGGATCTCCAATGGTTTCTATTACCGTTCTAGAGATCGGAGAACAGCAACTCGATACCCCTCATCACCGTTCCATCCACGGTTTTAAGATCCCTTACGTGGTGGACCTCCCCCGCTCTGGACAAGGGATCCCCCTTCAGATGTCCAGACCAATTCACTATCACCACGGATGCCAGCTTATCAGGCTGGGGAGCCCATGCCCAAGGCCTAATAGCCCAAGGCAAGTGGTCAGCGGAGGAGGCTTCCAGACCCATCAATTGGCTGGAATTGAGAGCAGTGTCTCTGGCCCTCAAACAATTCAAACCGCACCTCATCAATCAACATGTTCTAATTCTTACGGACAATATAGCCACAAAGAGTCATATTTGCAGACAAGGGGGCACTAGGTCCAAGGCCCTGATGAGGGAAGCCCTGAAGTTGGGACTCTGGGCAGAGAGGCATCTTCAGTCGTTAAAAGCCGACAACAGTCCTCAATGTACAAGTGGACTGGCTCTTCCAATCAACTCTAGACCCAGGAAAGTGGAGCCTTCATCTGGCTCTGTTTCAGCAAATATGCCTCAGGTTCGGTCACCCATTGCTAGACCTGTTTGTGACCGAGGCCAATGCTCAACTCCCTCGATTCTTCTCCAGGTTTCCATCCCCGGGAGCGGAGGCGACCAACACACTCAGAATCCCTTGGCCTTGAGGGCTGCTTCATGCCTTCCCTCCAATTCCAATTCTCCCAGATGTGATCTACAAGATCATCCTCGAGAAGGCCCAGGTGATTCTGATAGCCCCTCACTGACCACGCCGGCCCTGGTTCGCAGACCTTCAACGTCTGTCCATTCAGGACCCCTGGCGACTCCCTGTTTCGGAGGATATGTTGCAGCAGGGCGCCTCTTTCCATCCACCTCACCGCTTGAATATTGTCCGGCGCGATTTAGACCTGCGAGGATACGACCCGGACACTGTAGAAATAATCCTAAAAGCTAGAAGAGAGCATTACAGTAGTCGAGGTGATGAGGGCATGAGTGACTGTGAGCAGTGAGTCCCGGTCCAAATAGGGCCGCAACTGGTGCACCAGGCGATTTATCCAACAGGATTTATGACCATACCTGGTCCAAATTTCACCAATGGTGCTCATAAGAGGATCTATCCCCCCTGTGTCTTCTCATCCACAGGATAGTGGCTTTCCTCATGAAAGGGTTCCAACAAAGCTTTTCATCCAGTACTATATGTCGTCACCTGGCAGCCATATTTATTTATTCATTCATTCATTCATTCATTCATTCATTCATTCATTCATTTATTTATTAGATTTGTATGCCACCCCTCTCCGTAGACTCGGGGCGGCTCATAACAGACAATAAAACAATTAACAACAAATCTAATAAATTTGAAAAATTTAAAAAAACCCATTATTAAACCAGGCATACACACAGACATACCATACATAAATTGCATAGGCCCGGGGGAGGGGGGAATGCCTCAATTCCCCCATGCCTGACGGCAGAGGTGAGTTTTAAGGAGTTTACGGAAGGCAAGGAGTGTAGGGGCAGTTCTAATCTCCGGAGGGAGCTGATTCCAGAGAGTCGGGGCCGCCACAGAGAAGGCTCTTCTCCTGGGACCCACCAGACGACATTGTTTAGTCGATGGGACCCGGAGAAGGCCAACTCTGTGGGACCTAATCAGTCGCTGGGATTCGTGCAGCGGAAGGCGGTTTCAGAGATATTCTGGTCCGATGCCATGAAGGGCTTTATAGGTCATAACCAACACTTTGAATTGTGACCGGAAATTGATCGGCAACCAATGCAGACTGCGGAGTGTTGGTGTAACATGGGCATACCTAGGGAAGCCCATGATTGCTCTTGCAGCTGCATTCTGCACGATCTGAAGTTTCCTAACACTTTTCAAAGGTAGCCCCATGTAGAGAGCATTACAGTAGTCGAGGTGATGAGGGCATGAGTGACTGTGAGCAGTGAGTCCCGGTCCAAATAGGGCCGCAACTGGTGCACCAGGCGAACCTGGGCAAATGTCCCCCTCGCCACAGCTGAAAGATGGTTCTCTAATGTGAGCTGTGGATCGAGGGGGATGCCCAAGTTGTGGACCCTCTCTGAGGGGGGTCAATAATTCCCCCCCCAGAGTTATGGATGGACAGATGGAATTGTCTTTGGGAGTCAGGGGTCCTGAATGGACAGACGTTGAAGGTCCGTGAACTAGGGCCGGCGTGGCCAGTGAGGGGCTATCAGAATCACCTGGGCCTTCTCGAGGATGATCTTGTGAATCACATCTGGGAAAATTGGAATTGGTGGGAAGGCGTGAAGCAGCCCTCAAGGCCAAGGGATTCTGAATGTGTTGGTTGCCTCTGCTCCCGGGGATGTCCTCCGTCTTATCCGGGTTGAGTAGGAGTCTGATGACACCCATCCAGACCCCAACAGCCTCCAGGCACTGGCATATCACTTCCACTGCTTCGTTGACTGGACATTGGGTGGAGATGTACAGCTGGGTATCATCTGCATACTGATGATACTCACCCCATGCCTCTGGATGATCTCACCCAATGGTTTCATGTAGATATTGAATAGCAGGGGGGAGAGGACCGACCCCTGAGGCACCCCACAAGGGAGTAACCCCGAAGTCGACCTCTGACCTCCCACTAACACCGACTGCGACCAACCGGAGAGGTAGGAGGAGAACCACTGAAGAACAGTGCCTCCCACTCCCAACCCCTCCAGGCGGTGCAGAAGGATACCATGGTTGATGGTGTCAAAAGCCGCTGAGAGGTCAAGAAGCACCAGGACAGAGGACAAGTCCCTGTCCCGGGCCCGCCAGAGATCATCCATCAGCGCGACCAAAGCAGTTTCCGTGCTGTAGCCAGGCCTGAATCCAGACTGTTGAGGACCTAGATAATCGGCTTCTTCCAAGGACCGCTGGAGTTGAAGCGCCACCACCTTCTCAACAACCTTCCCCATAAAGGGAAGTTTGGAGACTGGCCGATAGTTGTTAAGAATGGCTGGGTCCAGGGAAGGCTTCTTGAGGAGGGGGCACACAAGTGCCTCCTTGTAGGGATCCGGAAAGGACCCCCTCCCCAGCTCCATGTCACCTCCCTGCTGGCGGAGACCAGCCAGGAGGGACACGGATCCAGCAAACAGGTGGCGGAACTCACAGCACCAATGGCCTTGTCCACTTCATCAGGTGTCACCAAATCAAATTCTTCCCAGACAGGTGGACAAGTACGGGCCCCAGTCACCTTGACTGACTCATTGTCAGTCGACTCTGTTATCCAATTAGAGTCAAGGTCTGCCTGAATCCGAGTGATTTTATCAGCCAAAAATGTGTTAAAATCCTCGGCACTACTCTGCAAGGGCTCCCCAACTCCCTCCTGGTTAAGGAGAGAGGGGGTCACCCTAAACAGAGCGGCCGGGTGGGATTCTGCTGATGCAATCAAGGCGCATCTTGCCGCCTTGAGCACCACTTTGTAAGTCTTAATAAAAGCTCTTACAAGTGTTCAATCGGATTCAGACTTACTCTTCCTCCATCGCTTCTCTAGACGTCTCTTCTGGCATTTCAACTCCTGGAGGTCCTCGTTGAACCATGGAGCTCTACGAGGTCTAGTGCCGCGGAGAGGTCGCAACGGCGCAATCCAGTCAAGAGCCTCCGCTGCAGCCTTTTTCAAGCCTCAGCAAGAGACTCCGCCGAACTGTGGATGAGTGCCTCTGGAATAACCCCAAGCGCCTTCTGAAAGCCCTCTGGGTCCATCAGGTGTCTGGGGCGGAACTGTTTAATCGGTTCCTCCTCCCTGCAGGGAAGGATTGGAGTCAGGAAGTCAAGCCGCAGTAGAAAATGGTCTGACCATGACAAAGGCAACACTTCTAAGCCCCTTAATGTCAGACAATTACTCAATTGCTCAGAGAGAAACACCATGTCGGGTGCATGCCCCCCCTCGTGAGTCGGACCTTGCACTACTTGAGTCAGGTTCATGGCTGTCATGGTGGCCATGAACTCCTGTGCTAATCCAGAGCGACGGCAGGTTAAAATCCCCCATATCTTCGGTCTTAGCAGGACCTTGCAGACAACCACTCTGCTCCTTTCCGGAAATTCAAGAATTTTTTATAGGTGTTTCGAACCTCAGACGTTCCAAGGTCCACAGATATCCATCCTGGGACTTACCATGGGTTCTCCACTCCCTTTCTCAGGCACCGTACGAACCACTAAGATCAGCGGCCTTCAGGTACCTATCTTACAAGGTAGCATTCCTGGTGGCGATAACATCTGCCCGACGCATCTCAGAATTGGCCGCCCCCCCCAGCCCCGCAGATGGAGATCAGGCTGGCAGGGCTGGCGGATCCGTGCCCCCAGCCCCACGGACGGAGATCAGGCTGGCAGGGTTGGCGGATCCGCCCACCCAACCCCCAGGGGGGATGGGACTTTTTGCCTCTGTCAGTTGGATGAAGCCCTTTCCTCCGCAGCGACCGATCACCTGCTGCGGAGGAAAGAGCTTCATCCAACTGGCGGAGGCTAAATGTCCTAAACCCGCCCCCAGGA
The DNA here is from genome assembly GCF_031021105.1 of Erythrolamprus reginae. NCBI lineage: Eukaryota > Metazoa > Chordata > Lepidosauria > Squamata > Dipsadidae > Erythrolamprus > Erythrolamprus reginae. Next base: position 40,459,286 of record NC_091956.1, on the reverse strand, counting down.
CGGAGATTGGGCTGGCAGGGCCGGCGGATCCGCCCCCCCCCCAGCCCCCAGGACAGAGATCGGTCTGGCAGGACCGGCGGATCCGCGCGCCCAGCCCCCAGGACGGAGATCGGGCTTGCGGGGCCGGCGGATCCGCCCCCCCAGCCCCTAGGATGGAGATCGGGCAATGTATTTGCTGGCCGGCGCGCCCTCCCTTTGGCTCTGCCTCCCACCTCCGCCACGCAGCTCACCTCGTCAGCGGTCTCCACAGGGCCCCTAAGTTCTACGGTCCAGATTTTATTCCTTGTTTATGCATGATACTCTAAGAGGAGCAGGACTTTGATTGTACAGTCCCATCCAATGTTTTTAACTTCCCATCCCAATGCATAGGCCTTTCATTACTTGCAATATTAGAAACATTTTAAAAGAATAATACTAAATTATGAAATACTGGGAATTGCAGGTTGAATACTGGGATATGCAAAATGAAGTTGAATGGTTATGGAAAATGAAATCCATTATTATATAAATCATGTCTGAAGCCCTCAGAGCAATATATAAATAAATTCCTTCACCCTACTTTTCCAAAATTTTCCTTTTTTGATATTTAGATAAGAACAGATATTGTTTTTAAAATAGTGAAGTATAGCTTTCCTGTTAAAAGAACATTTCTCTCTCTTTCTCAGGACAATGACAACGTGTGGTGGGATGGCTTTGCGACAGAGTTTTTTGAAGATGATGCAACCTTAACACTTTCCTTTTGTTTGGAAGATGGACCAAAGCGATACAGTAAGGGAAAAAATATATTTTAATATTCCACTAGCTTGTGGCTGAGCTGAAATTTATCAATGATGAAGTGAGGAGATATATAAAGTTCTCCTTCTATTGTGGGTTATATAGATAATGAAACTCTTCTTCTGACCAAACTTAGAGGGCATTTATTTGGAAAGCTGAATTGGAGATTGATACAAACTTCATGGTCAGGCAGGTAATGTGAAAAGAAAGGCTTTTGGTCTATTTCTGACAGAAGTAAAAGAAAATAAAAATCTGTAAGTAGGAGAGAGTGGTCATACATTGTTTCCCAGAATATTTTCATAAACCCAACTCTGAAAAGAGAGTTTCAGTTGCAGAATTTAATATTATACTGTGTAATCTTATAGTTCTTTTGAGTCATTCTCATCCAGTTCTCAAATAATGGCAAATTGTGACTTGCTTGATGCAAAGGAAAAAGAATATCTCTGGTGCAGCTAACTATGTGAGTGTTTTTTGCTTCTGAGTAGTTCTTCTGTTAAGGTCTTTAAGAGTCAATTCAAAGACAACTCACAGTATTAAAAAAATAGGAACATTTTTGTATACTTATAAAGCCTTTGGTCTTAAAGCAGGATTCCCTTTCAGCTTGTTTGTCCATTTGACATACCTGAAGCTATTCTAGAACTACTTTTCTGTCTGGATTTCTGAAATGAAGGGAGGTCCTTAGCAGACCTTAATCATTAATTTATTATTTACTAATATGACATGATTTGTTCTTGCCTTATTATAGGCCAGCCATGTCTACTTTTGAACATTTTCCTATTATGTGGCAAAAGAAGGAAAATTATCACATATCACATAAATGATCCATGAAGTTTATTCATACAAAACAGTGTGATAGCCATCAATTTGGAGATCTTTAAAAGAAATTTGAATCTATTCCTAGAGGAAAGTATGTTGATGGCTATCAATTGTAGATTCCGGGTTGGGGTGGCATAGTTCAAAATACCAGTTTTGAGAGAACAGTGGTGGGTAAATGATATGTTTTCATCTCCTGCTTATAAATACCTAAGACACATCTGATTGTGAGAAATAGAGAAAGATTTTTGTCTTATATTTGCTAGTGTCTAGAATAATATTTATCTTATTCTTACCTACTCACTGATAACTGATCATCATTAGTGTTTATTATCATTTATCTTAAAGCATGTACATTCTGTATTTCTAGATTCCTATGAGAAAACTGAAGACAGCATGTACTCAGGTTGCTGCTGCTCAATGCCAGGTCGGTGGTAAATAAAGCTCTCCTCATCCGGGATCTGATCCTGGATGAGGAGGCCGACCTGGCTTGTATTACTGAAACCTGGCTGGGCCCGGAGGGAGGTGTCCCTCTGTCTGAAATTTGCCCAGCCGGGTTTCAGATATGGCATCAACCTCGGCCCCAGGGAAGGGGGGGAGGAGTGGCTATTATAGCCAGGGAGAGCCTTTGCCTGCGTAGACTCATTGCTCCGGAAATTGCAGGTTGCGAGTCTCTCTTGCTGAAGTTGGACTTAGGGGTTCAGGTGGGCTTATTTCTCACGTACCTGCCTCCCAGCTGCGTGTCAAAAGCCCTGCCTGTGCTACTCGAGGAGGTAGCCGGGTTGGCGGTGGAGTTCCCCGGACTCATTGTCCTGGGGGACTTCAACCTGCCGTCACTCGGCGAAACCTCTGGGCTGGCACAGGAGTTCATGGCCACCATGACAGCCATGGACCTGACTCAAGTAGTACAGGGTCCGACTCACGAGGGAGGGCACGCACCTGACATGGTATTCCTTTCCGAGCAATTGAGCAATGGTCCGAGACTAAGGGGCTTAAAAGCGTTGCCTTTGTCATGGTCAGACCATTTTCTGCTACGGCTTGACTTCCTGGCTCCAATCCTTCCCCGCAGGGAGGTGGAACCAATGAAGATGTTCCGCCCCAGACGCCTGATGGACCCAGAGGGCTTTCAGACGGCGCTTGGGGTTATTCCAGAGGCACTCGTCCACAGTTCGGCGGAGTCCCTCGCTGAGGCCTGGAACAGGGCTGCGGCAGGGGCTCTTGACCGGATTGCGCCTTTGCGACCTCTCCGCGGCGCTAGACCCCGTAGAGCCCCATGGTTCAACGAGGAGCTCCGGGTGTTGAAACGCCAAAAGAGACGTCTAGAGAAGCGATGGAGGAAGAGTAGGTCCGAATCTGATCGAACACTTGTAAGAGCTTTTATTAAGACTTACAAAGTGGCGCTCAAGGCGGCAAGATGCGCGTACCATGCCGCCTTGATTGCATCAGCGGAATCCCGCCCGGCTGCTCTGTTTAGGGTGACCCGCTCCCTTCTTAATCAGGGGGGAGTTGGGGAGCCCTTGCAGAGTAGTGCCGAGGAGTTTAACACGTTTTTCGCTGATAAAGTCGCTCAGATCCGGGCCGACCTCGACTCCAATTGTAAAACAGAGTCGACTGACAACGAGTCAGTCGAGGTGACTGGGGCACGTACTTGTCCACCTGTCTGGGAAGAGTTTGATCTGGTGACACCTGATGAAGTGGACAAGGCCATCGGAGCTGTGAGTTCTGCCACCTGCTTACTGGATCCGTGTCCCTCCTGGTTGGTCTCGGCCAGCAGGGAGGTGACACGGAGCTGGGCCCAGGAGATTACCAACGCTTCCTTGGGGAGGGGAGTTTTTCCATCACTCTATAAAGAAGCGCTTGTGCGCCCCCTCCTCAAGAAGCCCTCCCTGGACCCAGCCGTACTTAACAACTATCGTCCAGTCTCCAACCTTCCCTTTATGGGGAAGGTTGTCGAGAAGGTGGTGGCGCTCCAGCTCCAGCGGTCCTTGGAAGAAGCTGATTATCTAGGTCCCCAGCAGTCGGGTTTCAGACCCGGTTACAGCACGGAAACCGCTTTGGTCGCGTTGATGGATGATCTCTGGCGGGCCCGGGACGGGGGTTTATCCTCTGTCCTGGTGCTCCTCGATCTCTCAGCGGCTTTCGATACCATCGACCATGGTATCCTTCTGCGCCGGTTGGAGGGGCTGGGGGTGGGAGGCACTGTTCTTCAGTGGTTCTCCTCCTACCTCTCTGGCCGGTCGCAGTCGGTGTTAGTGGGGGGTCAGAGGTCGGCTCCGAGGTCTCTCCCTTGTGGGGTGCCTCAGGGGTTGGTCCTCTCCCCCTTGCTATTTAACATCTACATGAAACCGCTGGGTGAGATCATCCAAGGACATGGGGTGAGGTATCATCAATATGCCGATGATACCCAGCTTTACATCTCCACCCCATGCCCAGTCAACGAAGCGGTGGAAGTGATGTGCCGGTGCCTGGAGGCTGTTGGGGCCTGGATGGGTGTCAACAGACTCAAACTCAACCCGGATAAGACGGAGTGGCTGTGGGTTTTGCCTCCCAAGGACAATTCCATCTGTCCGTCCATTACCCTGGGGGGGGAATTATTAACCCCCTCAGATAGGGTCCGCAACTTGGGCGTCCTCCTCGATCCACAGCTCACATTAGAAAACCATCTCTCAGCTGTGGCGAGGGGGGCGTTTGCCCAGGTTCGCCTGGTGCACCAGTTGCGGCCCTATCTGGACCGGGACTCATTGCTCACAGTCACTCATGCCCTCATCACCTCGAGGTTCGACTACTGTAATGCTCTCTACATGGGGCTACCTTTGAAAAGTGTTCGGAAACTTCAGATCGTGCAGAATGCAGCTGCGAGAGCAGTCATGGGCTTACCTAGGTACGCCCATGTTTCACCATCACTCCGCAGTCTGCATTGGCTGCCGATCAATTTCCGGTCACAATTCAAAGTGTTGGTTATGACCTTTAAAGCCCTTCATGGCATCGGACCAGAATATCTCCGAGACCGCCTCCTGCCGCACGAATCCCAGCGACCGATTAGGTCCCACAGAGTGGGCCTTCTCCGGGTCCCGTCAACTAAACAATGCCGGTTGGCGGGTCCCAGGGGAAGAGCCTTCTCTGTGGCGGCGCCGGCTCTCTGGAACCAACTCCCCCCGGAGATTAGAACTGCCCCAACTCTTCCTGCCTTCCGAAAATTCCTTAAGACTCACCTTTGCCGTCAGGCATGGGGAAACTAAACATCTCCCCTGGGCATGTTAATTATACATGGTATGCTTGTGTGTGTGTTTGCTATTACATGGGGTTTTCTTAAATCGTTAAATATTTTAATTAATTGGATTGTTGTGACTGTTTTTACTTGTTGTGAGCCGCCCCGAGTCTCCGGAGAGGGGCGGCATACAAGTCCAACTAATAAATAAATAAATAAATGTATGAACATAGCTATTTCTTGCAAGATTCTAATAACCAGGACCTGCAGAGGCCACTATGGGCATAGCCCCTTGCTGAACAAGGTGAAGGTACCATGCCTTCACCTGGTCCCTGGCCACACCTTGGTGTGCAGGAGGGCTCACTGCCCCACCCGCTTCTGGTTATTGGGATAGGTGAGTCCCATGGGCATCCCCTCTCCAATTGCCCAGGCCGTTCAATACCTTAAGCTCCTGGCAAAAGGCTGCCCATCATCTTTCAAAAGATGCCCTAAAAGAGAACACACAGTTGCTACCATTGCCGATTTCTGCCCCTAACCTGCCATGGGTGTGTGTGTGTGTCAAATCTCTATTTTTGGCCCCCCAACTCCCCTCTCAGCCTGCATCAGATCCTGCAGGCACCTCTGCATGTCCCCAAGAAAAATGGCATTCCCCTTGTCTGAGAGGTGAATGCTGTGGGCTCGGTAAAGCTCAGGCCTGTCATACTTGATCTGAGGGTGCTGGACTACACAGTCATCCAACTCCAGAACTATCCTACTGATGGCTCAGTTCACTGTCCTTCTAGCTCTGTCAATGGCCCCTGGAGATACTGCATTGTACCACATGATCCTCGGAAGGATCTCTGACTAAATTACGCATGTGTCTGGCCACACACCACAAAGAACCTGAAGATCCTCACAGGCTTGACATATCACTGCCAAGCCCTTCAAAACACCAAGGTCATTGCCACTCAAGTGCAAGACCAATCACTTGAGTGCTACCACAGGGTGGCGCCTGCACAACAGGAAAGTGAGGAGCCCCTCCCAATGAAGACCTCTCTGGCCCAGCCAGACCACATTGGCCCAATAGCCCAGTGACAGCTGCATTCCAATGGCAGTCTTCACTTCATTTTGTCCAGCCCTGAAGATCATACTGTGGCCACAAAGCAGCACCGTAGGCCTCTCCCTCGGTGACACATCTAGAAGGTAGAAAATGAAGTTAGTCACAGCTGGTAGCAAGGACACCCTGTTCGGGTGACCAGATGTAAGCACTCGACCTCCAACGGCCGATGATCATGATTCTGGTATCAGCAAAACCAAAAGCAGCCACCACAGTGGCGACGCCTATCCTGAACGAATGGGTCTCATAGAGAGCGGGGTCACTTCCCACTTCTGTAATGGCCCTTGAGGTAACAGCCCAAAATTGATATTTAGTGAGCGGGGAGCCAGTGGTATGGCAGAAAAGGTACCCGCGGGCAGAGCCTCTGATAGAACAAAAGGCTGATAAAGCTGTTACCAGGCAGACTGTCTTATCCAAAGCAGGAGAGAGGCTAACGGAACCTCTGCCATAGTTCCCTCTAAGCTGAGCAGTGAGCAATCGCTCACTTAAAAATCATCACCAACTCAGAGTTTTCCAAACCTGCCCAGAAGCCGAGAGGGAAAGAGTGAGAGGGAAGGAGAGAGAGAGGAAGAGAGGAAGAGAGAGAAACAGATAGAAAAAAGAGAGGAAGGAAAAGAGAAAAAAAAAGAATGGGAGTAAGGAAGAGAGAAAGAAAATCAAAATCTAGTTTGAAACTAACTCAACTATTTAAGTGGCATTTTGATATTGATAGAGTTGCCCTATTATGAGCTCACTGTTATAGACACACAGTACAGTATTTTATTTTGAAATTCTCTGAGGCAAAACAGGGTGGGTTGTTTGTTTGTTTGTTTGTTTGGTTGGTTTGTTTACTTACTTACTTACTTACTTACTTACTTACTTACTTACTTACTTACTTATTATTCCTGTGCCGCCCAGTCCCAAAGGGACTGCCGCTCAGACACTATACTTTTCCGCCCACCCACCCCAAAAATTAGAGGGAACACTGACCTCTGCCCAGTTGGTCTGTCTTGGACCTTCTAAGGCGAAGTGTGACTCCTGGGTCTTCAAACAACAAATCCCTAATATGAAGGGATTACCCGTCAGAGTTACCCGTCACGGCGGGAGCAGGCGAGAGCCTCCTTTATCCTGAACGCGCCAAAAAATAACGTGGTAGCTGTCACATGAAAGAGGCGTGCTTCATATAAGGAATTGCACAGCGTTCCCCAGACCTCACTAATAGCCGAAAGCTGAGTAAGTCATGGGGCCGTCGCGTATACACTAAGTCACGTGGCTTCTCCCTAGACCAGCCTTCAAGCATCTTTTTAATCCTAAAGTCAGAGGAAGTATCACTGAAACCATCAGCCTTGGTGATGAACGCCAGCCCTGCCAGTTTACCTTGAAGCGTTCTCATCAATAGGCCACACTGACGTGTCAGCATGCAATATTCCATGAGATGTTCTATGGGAATGGGCCATATTTGTCCATAACTGCATTTGCTTCGGAATTCCCAGAACTCCTTACCTGATCTTTGGTAAGCCGTCTGAGTACTGGGGGCTAAGAACTGGCCCATGACCCTAGCTGCCTCGATCTTCCAAGGCTCTGCTGCCCTCCCAGGCTCCATAAGTGCTGGGTCATGTCTTCTGGTAACTCCCTTGCCCTTGGTGCCAGCATCTGGAACCTGGCCAATGGTCCACGTGACAGAGCGTCAGCCACACCATTCTCCAAACCAGGAACATGGCAGGCGAAGAATAAGGCATTAAGCACCAAGGACCGACTGACAAAGTAGCGGACCAGTCACATGACACGTTCACTCCTTGAAGAGAAAGAGTTGACCACGTGGAAATCTGCCAGGTCTTTTTCCTGAATTCCTTGCCCCATAGCTCTAAGGCAGTGATGGTGAATCTATGGCACGTGTGCCACAGGTGGCACATGGAGCCACATCTGTTGGCACATGAGTTGCTGCCCTATAGCTCAGCTCCAATGTGCATGGGTGTGCCAGCCAGCTGATTTTTGGCTTACACAGAAACTCTGGAGGGCATTTTTTGCTTACAGAGAGCCTCCGGGGGGATGGGGGAGGGTGTTTTTACCCTCCCCCGGCTCCAGGGAAGTCTTTGGAGCCTGGGAAGGGCAAAACACGAGCCTATTGGGCCCACCAGAAATTGGAAAACAGGCTGTTTCTGGCCTCCAGAGGGCCTCTGTTTTCACCCTCCCCAGGCATTGAATTATGGATGTGGGTAAGCAGATATGCATAATAGTATGTGCCCATGCTCTTTTGGCACCTGAGGAAAAAAAGGTTCACCATCATTGCTCTAAGGTTACCACTAAGGGGTAAGAATTCCAGGAATGTGAAGTTCCTCCAGACCTCAGAAACTAACCAACCAAGTGGCCACGGGGAATATCACCACCTGTCACTGAGAATGACCCCAAATCCAATAGCCCAGTGTTTCCCAACCTTTTTTGAGCCACGGCACATTATTCACATTTACAAAATCCTGGGGAACATTGAGCGGGAGGGGGGGCTAAAAAAAAGTTTCTCTCTTTCTCTCTCTCTTTTTTGCTTTCTCTATCCCCTATCTCTCTTTCTCTCTCTTTTTTTCTCTTTTTTTCTTTTTTTCTTTCTCTCTTTCTCTCCCCCTCTCTCTTTCTCTCTCTCCCTCTCTTGCTATCCCTTTCTCTTTATCTCCCCCCCTCTCTCCCTCTCTTTCTCTCTCTCCCTCTCTTGCTATCTCTTTCTCTCTTTCTCTCTCCCCTCTCCCTCTCTCTTTGTCTTTCTCCCTCTCTTGCTATCTCTTTCTCCCCCCCTCTCTCCCTCTCTCTTTCTCTCAGCAGTGGCATTGGGCAGTAGCGGTGGGGCGGCAGCAGGGTGGTCAGCTGTGAGGTGGAGCTCCGGAATGGAGGCGGCTAGACGTGTTACTTGACGCCGTACATGCTGGCGTTGCACTGGGCATGGACATAGGGCTGGAGCTTCCATCCCAGCCCAGCCAGCAGGCAAGTGCCAGCCACGCAATTCCAGCATGTCCAGCCGCCGCCGGTCGGTGCCTCCGTTCCAGAGCTCCACCTCACAGCTGTCACCCTGCCGCTGCCCCACCGCTACTGCCTGCTGTCGCTGCCGCCGCCATCACCATCCCACTGCGCGCTGCCCTCCCGCTGCTGCCGCCCTCCCACCAGGCCCCAAAGCTCACCTGCTGCCGCCGCCAGGGAAGCTCCAGCTGGGCGGGGCACTGCAGCTGCCAGAAAACTTGGAAGGCGCAAAGAAGGAAACTCAGCTTCCGGTCTTACAACTTTTTGCTCTTCGCAAAAAGTTGCGAGACCAGAAGCTGAGCTTCTTTCTTCGTGGCACACCTGACCATGTCTCGCAGCACACCAGTTGGGAAACACTGCAATAGCCCCAGTGGCATTGGACCGCAGCTGTAATTCTGCCACAAGCAAAAGCTAGCGGCGCCAAAAGGAAACCTCGTTAAAATGGTCTAAAAACATTTGCCATGTACCAGAGTCCTCCCTGGTGCCCACAGAAAGCTGCACCCAATGATGGGGCAAATGCAGACTTCTCATTGCTGTGTACAACCTACTTAAGAAACCTCACCCCGGGGCGATCACTCTACATGCAAAGTTCAATAATCCCATCACCTCCTGCAACTGTCAGAGAGTGACTTTTCGACTGTCTAAAGTTGCTAAAATCCTGTCCCGTAATTTATCTAATTTGTCTGTGGGCAGTCTACAGGGCTGCTCAATAGAATCGAGTTCAATGCCTAGAAAGGTAATCCTGGAGGCAGGGCCTTTGGTCTTCTTGGGGCCCAAAGGAACCCCCAAATACGTGCATAAGTCACCAAATGCCAACATCATGGCCTGGCATTGGCTCGTATGGGCAGGGCCCGCCACAGGAAATCATCCAGGTAGTGAATGGCAGACCTGGAACTGGTCCGCCTCCTGAGCGCCCACTCGAGGAAGGTGTTAAAGCGCTCAAAGAGAGTGCAAGACATGGAACAGCCCATAGGCAATGTCCGGTCTATATAGAAACCTCCCCTGAACAGGAAATCCTGGAGCTCGAAGTCATCCAGGTGAATAGGCAACAGCCTGAAAGCTGACATAATGTCACACTTACCCATAAGGGCTCCAATCCCACATGCTCGCACCATGGCCACAGTCACATCAAAAGAAGCATACTGTATGGAACAAGCGGCCTCGGGGATGAAATCATTCACTGATTGGCCACGTGGGAAGGACAGGTGGTGAATTAATTGAAATTCACCACTTGCCTTCTTGGGGACCACACCCAGAGGGGAAATCCTGAGGGTGAGTATGAGTGGCGACAGAAAGGGGCCCAGCACCCGACCTTCTAACACTAACACTAACTTCTATCTTCTAATGAACAATGTCTTCGCGTCCCTCAATGGATTTAAGGTTGTTGGACGCAAAGGTCTTCCCTGGAGCCAGGTTGAGTATTCTAAAACCCTCCTTAAAGCCCTGAAAATGTACAGCCGCGCTTTCTCTTGGGCGATATCCTGTCAACAGGATATCCTGATATACTGTCTGTCCAGCTTAACCGGACTGGGGCCCTTTTCCCTGAGGTGAAGGGTGTCGCTTTGCCTGAGCTGAGGTTCCCAATCCTGCATTCCTACGGAACTTAAGCTGAACTCTTCTTTAAATATTAACAGCATATTTAAAGTATAACGCCTTTCAGCTTTCAGACTTAAAGTGGTAACAAAATATTCAAGAAATTAAATTATCAGAACAGATTGATGAGTTGAATAAATAAAGTGTCCATAAGACCTTTGTACTCACAACACCTTCTCTTAATTACTGGGGGAAATGTCATTATCAGTGCTCCCCCACTCCCCTTCTTCACTCCCAGAGGCTTTGAAAAAAACCCAGAATTTTCATATTCTGGAATGACCAGGGAAGAAGGTACAATATTTGCATTATGGAGGGAGAGAGACAAGTTGTTCCATAGGGGGAGGAAGAAAGATTGCTCCCAGCTTTATCTTCCAGAAAGCAGTAATTTGCACCATGCCATCCTGTTCAATGGAGTTTGGCTGGGTAGGGCAGATATACGTCTCTAAGATACCCAGGTCCCAAGCCATAGAGGGCCTTACTTATAATAACCAGCATCTTGAATTTCACATGCAAGCAAACTAGCAATGATACAACTCTTGCAAAACAGGTGTGAATTGCCTCTAAGGATTGTTCCATTGACCAGGCAGGCCATTGCATTTTACATAGATTATAGCTTCAGTAATCTTCAGAGTAAGCCCTAGGCAGAGGTAATTGCAGCAGTCTAGCTACAAGGAAAGAGGGGCAGAAGTGACCCTCACTAGGCCTTTCTATTTGCATTTATTATCTAAAATGAATAGCCATGTTGTATATAAGTATTTAAATAAAATTAGTTTTAGTTTAGCTTTTCTTTATGAAGGGAACGGGAGTCCCAAAAGGTGCTTTTTCAAGAAGGAAGGAAGGAGGAAAGGGAAGGGAAATGGGAAGGGGGAGGGAAGGACATTTCATAATTAAATTATTGACATTTAATGCAGATTATTTAGTAAATAAAAAGGAAATTCCACTATATTTGTCAACTACCCAACTAGTGAACCCAAAATAAAGAAAAACTCTTGGAGCTTTAAATTGTCAAAAGTCAAACTTTATTAGATATAACTTTATTGGTACCGAAGAATTAAAACCAACTCTGGTTTTCCCACATAAATGCGTCTTAGTTAAACAATAGCTTCCCTTTCTGCCCACCCCTGGGTGATTACATTGTTCAATTATGAGACATCCTTCTATTATGGGAACAATCCATCTCTTTCTCAAGCACCTACAGTGGTGAGCTTGATGGTTGCCAGGCTCTCACAGTCCATGCACACATTCTCGACATTCTATTTAACTTCCCCTCCCCCAGTGGGGGGATTCAACATATTTTAATACTGGTTCTGTGGGCTTGGCTTTGTGAGTGTGGCATGGCTTGTTAGGTGTGGCTTGGTGAGCGTGGCAGGGGAAGGGTACTGCAAAATCCCCATTTCCTTCCAATCAGCTGGGACTTGGGAGGCACAGAATAGATGAGGGCTCCAGAACTGGTCAGAACCTGCTGAAACCCACCTCTGCCTCCCCATAGTTGATTGGCAATTTGAATAGTTTTAAAGTAGCAAATTGGTTAAATCTTGATAATACAGTGGTACCTCTACTTAAGAACTTAATTCGTTCCGTGACCAGGTTCTTAAGTAGAAAAGTTTGTAAGTAGAAGCAATCTTTCCCATAGGAATCAATGTAAAAGCAAATAATGTGTGCAAACCCATTAGGAAAGAATAAAAGTTCAGAATTTGGGTGGGAGGAGGAGGAAGAAGAAAAGGAGGACATTTGCTGCCGAGGGAAGAAGGTGAGGTGAGGGGAATCAAAACAATCCAAAACTTTAAGTCTTAAAAAAAAAAGAGGGACTCTGAGGCGGCAGGGAGGAGCACGCACCTCCCATACACCCAGTGCGAGGCTGCCTCCCATATACTGCTCCAGACAGAGAAACCCAGGGGGAACGGCAGCAAACTGGCCAGGCCTTCGTGCCGCTCTCAAATTTTCTGGGAAATTTTCCTAGCTCAGGTTCTTAAGTAGAAAACTGTTCTTAAGAAAAGGCAAAAAATATCTTGAACACCCAGTTCTTATCTAGAAAAGTTCTTAAGTAGAGGTGTTCTTAGGTAGAGGTACCACTGTATAATTAAATAGTTTTCCAAGGATCACAAGAGAGTTGGCTTATGTGGATCATTCTCTGTGCAGTCTCAGAGGGACAACCATCCATAGTAAATATTCATATTGATCTTTGCTCCTTCTATTAGTTTTTAAGCATCGGTATATGATTTAAAAACAAGCGTCTATAATTGCAAGTTTTTTGTGAAATAACTCTTTCCAAATGGAACCACTACAGCTGGCTGTAATGTTTTGAGCAGATTTCTCGGTTAAGTCAAAGTATCCACAGATCAAATCTATGTTGCAGTTAGTTTTTATATGCATTGCTTCACACTGTCACAGCCACTATTTTCACTTTTTTATCACACCTTGTAAAGTCCTGTACAATTAGCTGAACCACCAGTTTCTTCTCAAAAAGTCCTATCTCATTCAGACTTTTCTCCATCACCAAGTTGCTTTTATGCTTCTCTATGTTGCCTCAAGCTCTCAAGGCAAGGTGGGATAATTATTAGACAAACATATAGACTCATTCTTGTTACATTAAATGATCATCATATCTAAGTTGGATTATATCATGTCTAAAATGGATTATATAATTTAGTCATGTCATGGTGGTTCAAAATGGAAATTAGTTCATTTTTAGCTGCGTGTGTGATTTCATAAATAATGTTCTGCCGGTGTGTCCCAACCACCTGTAATTACAGGGTAATTAGTCCAGAAAAACACACACCATACGATTGAAGGAAAACCAAAAGTCTTTATCAACAGAAAAGCAGAAAAAACTCCCTTTTTAAATGTCAAAGGGATTTTATGGTACACACAAGGCACAGGTTAAATGCAATCCAATTTCTCACCCAATAACTGGGAAATGGAGTCCAAATTCCAAAGTCCAGAAAGTCCATACACAGTCTTGAAGAGTGAAACAGCAAAACCACGATCTTGATGAACTATGAATCAGATAAACTTCCACAAGGCTAAACCAGTACGCTGTTCTTTTTATCTGTAGCACTAATTACAGCAGCCTCACCCAACCACAGGTGGCCTCACTTATCTCCTGTAATAATCCTTCAGTTGTTCTCTCCTATGCATCACTACGCATGAGTGGATCTGTGATAAGTTCTTGTTCAGAATCCAGGGATGATAAGGATGATTGATCTCCTCCTGGGCTGTCTGCCAAACTCCCCCCTTCTCTGCTACTCACGCTTCCTTCATCAGAGGAGCCTTTGTCGGGAGATTCTATCAGGAGTAAAACAGGCCTGTGGCATGTGGATGTTTCCCCCACATCCACCTCCACATTTCTTGGGGCAGGAGCTGGACCAGAGCCAACCACAACATATAATATGTATGTCCATCATGTTTTCTGGCCACAATACAAACTCTAGCCTCTTTTAGGGATGTTTATCTCACCCCTCAGTCTAGGCAACAATCCTGAGATTCTCCAGTGATTTCAAAACCAAGGACTAATCAAATGGCCTTGTCAAATCTTTCAAAATCATCCAAAATCAACCAGGTGCTGCCATCTAGCAGAATAACTAAAATTTTTTTTGCAAGTACAAGTAATCTTCAGCTAACAACCACAATTGGGACCAGAATTACTATTGCTAAGCAAAGCTGCCTCAGCTCGGGAATTCTGCAGCTGGCGTCCTCTGCTCGGAGCACCTTCGCCGACCACTGCGCCCTCCCAAAGCTGCCCCTGAAGGTGGGAAACTAGGGTGGGGGCTGATGGAGCTGAACCTCATCCTGCCGGATGATCGAAGCTGCCCCGCAGGCTCCTCCACCAGCTGGATACGTTGAGGGGACACCCGCCTACTTCTCGGAAGCTGCTGCTGTACACCCTACCTCAACTGCCTGGCGGTGGGTGTTCTGGGTGTTCCTCCCGGGGTCTCTGCCAGCACTGCCCCAGCAGCGGCGGCTGTCCCCAAGGCCATCCGGCAGTCATCGGCTGGAGGCCAGCAGCTCGGCCCCAGGGATGAGTGGGGCTTGTGGCATCCAGCCGGCAGAGGAGCCCGCAGGGCAGCTTCGATCATCCGATCATTCTGCAGAGTACAAATATTTGCTCACGCACCCCTAAAATGGTTTAAATTATGAGATTCTACAAAAGAAAACAAAAATGATATTACAGTTGCTTTTTGAACACCTTCCTGGGAATTCTTTGGAGAGTCTCCAGCAGACTTACAAAGAAGTATCAATCTTCCATCACGTCCAAGGCACCTTTTCAAATTATTATTTCTGAGGCAATCGACAGTCCTGTATAGGTTTTTTAGAAATACTTCTGAAAGTTCTCTCCCCTCCCCAAAATTCCTCTTTGCGATGCTTCAGGGGAATCCCAGCAGGGGAATCCGAGCAGCGCAAAAACGGGTGCTTCCCTGGCAACGGAAGTCCGGAGGTGGGGTTTCCCAGTGAGGGGAGCCTCAGCGAAATCGCAGCATCACAGTAACACAGAAGTCCGGAGATGGGGTTTCGAGGACTTCCATGTTTTTGCGATGCTGCAATTTCGCTGAGGCTCCCCTTGCTGGGAAACCCCACCTCCGGACTTCTGTTGCCAACGAAGCACCCGTTTTTGCACTGCTGGGATTCCCCTGCTGGGATTCCCCTGCTGGGATTCCCCTGCAGCATCACAAAAACATGGAAGTCCGGAGGTGGGGTTTCCCATGGAGGGGAGCCTCAGGAATCCCAGCAGTGCATAAACGGGCACTTTTGCTGGCAAAAGGGGTGAGTTTTGGGCTTGCATGCATTAATAGCTTTTTCCATTGATTCCTATGGGAAACATTGTTTCATCTTAAAACTTTTCACCTTACAAACCTCATCCTGGAACCTACTCTGCTGTTCTGATCAAAAACACACCCTAATCTTCTGTTCCCGGGTCTATTTGACCTGGACCACAAATTGTTTATTTTAGGTACTTATATTTGATCTTTATGAAAGCTTTTTTCACTTGGAAACAAGTTTGAACATTTCTGCATACATTGAAATGAAAATTGAAATGAAAAAATTAATGCTTATTGGTTTATTTTGCTGATAAAATGCGTGCCCCCTCCGTTTTTGTGACTTCTTTTTCAATTTATGGATAGTTTTGCTTGCAAAATGCGTTCTATTTTACTAAAGTTGGTGTGGGATTGGTAGCTTGAACATTTCTGTACATAATGATATGAAAATTGAACTGAAAAAATTGATGCTTGTTTGTTTACTTTGCACATAAATGTCTTTCCTCCCCCCACCGTTTTCAATTATTTCAATTTATATAAAAATTATGCTGTTAATTTCAAAATTACATACTTGTTTTTAGTAAAATGGATTTATTTCATAAAATTAGTTGTCTGGCTATCATGTGCTTGCTTTTCAAAAGGATATTCCAAATATTTCTAGCCAAATATATATAAAAAGTGAAAATAATTACGTTCATAAATGTTCAAATTAGTTTCCCAGTGAAAAAAGTTTTCAAAAAAACCAAATTCAAGTACCTAAAAAAATTCTTTTTGGTCTGGGTCGTATACGACCAGAAACAGACTCAACATGATTTTTTTTTTTGCCCAGAAAAAAGTTAGCCCCCACCTGCCATTCCCCCAAAATATTTATGATGATCAGCAATGTTAAATTGAGTAAATGAATGCCTAAGATATTAAAAAATATTTCGGATTTGGAGCCTAAAAAAAAGGTAAAGTGAAAATGGTTGCAAGCAGCCGGGGAGGGGAGGCCTTATTTCTGATTTTAAAAAACCAATAAGCATCATTTCTTTCAGTTCATTTATATTTTTGTTATGTTCAGAAATGTTCAAACTACTAATTCCACACCAACTTTAGTAAAATTGAACGCATGTTGCAAGTTAAACTATATATAAATTGAAAAACAGTTCACAAATAAAGGGGGGGTCTGCCTTTTATGATCAAAATAAACCAATAAGCATAATTTTTTTCAGTTCAATTTTCATATCATTGTGTGCAGAAATGTCCAGACTACTTTCCAAGTGAAAAAGGTTTTCAAATTGACCACATGTAAGCACTTCAAATGAAGAATTTTCGATCCAGGTCAGGGTGACCCGGGAACAGAACTCTAGGGACTATTTTTTTTAGCAGGAAAGAAGACCCCACCCCCCAAAAAAATTCTCATAGAGAGAACCCCTGAAATGATGCAAAGCCATGAAATTTCAAGTTTCAGATATGCAGGGAAATTTTTTTACAGGGTCTCAAACTTTGATTTTGAGTCTCACAGACCCGAACAGAACAGCAGGGTTAAGTTCGTAAGATGAGGTATCACTGTACATATCCAATACCCTGTGATAATATTCAATCATTCATTCCATTCTCAGCATTCATATTCATTCCCTATCACCTAATCACATTCAACATTCATATTCCTCCCCCATCCGGGACCATAAAAATAACCCACCCAGAATAAAAACTGTATATAAACCCACCCAATTCAATTTGCATTAAAACCCATCTAATATTTTACCCTCCGCATCTCTATCCTTGTGGTGTCTAATAATAGTGTTAAATTTGCCCATATCATATCGATCTGGGACCAGGACCTATGTGTGCAGGAGTAAAACGTGTACAGTTTGGACTTTAGGTTCAATTTCTGCCATGTCTTGGAGATCAAATTCATTAACCATATCAATATATGGGGTTGGTACAGATCATCGCATTACAGAATCAACCCGCAGCCCCCGTCCAACCACATTCAACCAAGGACAAAGATTTATTTAGCTAAGCCATCTGTTTTTACAGGGGCAAGAGATCAAGTTGCTTCATTTATTTATCAATGTCAAAAAAATTTAATTCATCTCCAGAGGATTTTGCTAGAGATGCCATGAAAGTCTCTTTCATTATAAGCCTGTGCAAAGGTGTTGCATTTGAGTGGGCAATGCCTTTCTTAGCACCTCAGGACCCAATCCTGCAAAATTATGCTGCTTTTCACCAGAGGTTTGAACAAGAATTTGAAGATCCCATATGCATGCCAAACACTTGTTCAGTTGCGCCAATTGCACATGGGCAACAAGACTATCTCTGAGTATATCTCTGACTTCCAGAAACTAGTCACACCCCTGAATTGGAACGAGGAAGCCCTTATGCAACTGTTCCAAGATGGCCTGAAACCCAAAATTGTGAATGAGATGGATGTGCCATCCAACTCCCAACATGTTAAATGAACTCTGCCAGACCTGTTTGACCATCAACACTAATTTGTTATCTGCCCAGAACCGTGTCACCAGATACGAAAGCCAGTTTGGCGAGAAAACCAGACCAGTGCCAGCTCCACGCCAAAGATTTCAAAACAACGGTTTCAACTCTGTGCCAAGACGTCCCTTCCAGATGCCAACAGACACTGGAAACCAATTAGCTGTCATCTCTCGAGACGAACCAATGGATCTAGGTACGGCTAGACCTCGCCTGAGTGAAGCCGAGAAAGTCAAATGTCGAGCAGAAGGCATATGCATGCATTGTGGAGAGGCTGGACACCTTCTACCTACTTGCCCTCAGAGAAGACGTTTCACTCCCACTTCTACTCCAATCTCGAACAGCGGGCCCGCGTTTCAGGTCCAAGCTACCTTGCCGGGAAACGACTAGAGCCCGGCCTAAAACAAACCTTAAGCTGGGCGGGCACCAAACCGAATTTCAATGCTACGACAGATGAACCGAGACCTTCAAGACACTTGACCTTAGCCACTAAGATAAACTTTTAAAACCCACCCAAAACCCTCCCTGCTACTGCCTTAGTGAATTCCGGAGCCACCACCAACTTTATGGATGAGACCTTCGCTCGTTTTCATGCCATACCATTGTGCCCAGTCACACCTCCTATTATTGTCGAAACTATCGACGGCCGCGTTTTCTTGTCCAGACCAATCAAATTTCAGATCCAACCACTTATCTTAACCATTGAACACCACGAATAACCTATTCAATTTTATGTCACCAATGGCCTGCAATTTCCTATAGTCCTTGGCATAGCATGGCTCAGAACCCACGTTCCCTACATTGTGTGGTCCCAAAACCGTATTTCCTTTCCTAGTCTACAATGTGTCGACCACATCTGTCCACCGTTTACTACTTAACTTCCTGCCCAGCTTACAAGCACCCTACCACCAGATATTTCCGACTTCGCCGACGTTTTTGATGAGCAAGAAGCAGACAAGTTACACCCCCCCCACCGACCTTATTACTGTGGCATTGATCTTTTACCCAACGCCAAACTTCCTGCCGGACGCCTCTATTCAATGTCTCAACCCGAATCAGCCACCTTAAAAGACTTTATTGAAAAGAACCTGGCCAGAGGTTTCATCCAACCCTCCTCTTCACCACTCTCTGCTCCAGTACTTTTTGTCAAAAAGAAAACTGGAGACCTCAGACTTTGCTGTGACTATCATAAACTCAATTCCATTACCATTCGTAACCGCTACCCTCTACCTTTAATCTCTGAACTCATGGCCCCCCTCCGTACAGCAACCATTTTCACCAAAATCTACTTGCTAGGTGCCTACAACCTCATTCACATTCATCAAGGCGATGAATAGAAGATCGACTTCGGCAACTGCTATGGCCATTCTGAATTCACCATCATGCCTTTTGGACTTACCAATGCGCCAGCAGTATTCCAACATTTCATGAATGAGATTTTTAAGGACTTTATTGACCACTTCATGGTCGTCTACATTGATGACATTTTGATATACTCTCCTTCTAAAGAAACCCACCTACACCACTTAAGACAAGTACTCCAGTGCCTCTGACAACATCACCTTTATGTCAAGTTAGAAAAATGCTAATTTTTATTTATTTATTTTATTTATTATTTAGATTTGTATGCCGCCCCTCTCCGCAGACTCGGGGCGGCTCACAGCACAACACAACAATTTGTAACAAATCCAAATATACTTTAAAACATTTTTAAAAAACCATTTTGCTAACAAACACACGCTCAAACATACCATACATAAATTGTACATGCCCGGGGGAGGTGTTTCAGTTCCCCCATGCCTGACGACAAAGGTGGGTTTTAAGGAGTTTACGGAAGGCAGGGAGAGTAGGGGCAGTTCTAATCTCTGGGGGGAGTTGGTTCCAGAGGGTCGGGGCAGCCACAGAGAAGGCTCTTCCCCTGGGGCCCGCCAACCGACATTGTTTAGTTGACGGGACCTGGAGAAGGCCCACTCTGTGGGACCTAAACTTCCATCCAAACTTCCATCGACATCTTAGGCCATGTCATTTCCCCCCAAGGCATCGCCATGGACACTGGAAAACTCGATGTCTTGCAAACTTTCCCTAAGCCAGTTTTCAGTTTTCTGACTCAAACTGCTGGCAGATTCCCTAAAGGCTCTGAAAAAATAATTCCACCAAGTGGCATAAATTAATTTGACTAATTAACATGATGTTAATTATTTGTAAATTGTATTTTTGGATACACATTAGTTGAGAGACATATGTTATATTCAGTGTTTACTGAAATAAGTGACTGCTAATCATATCTCCTGAGCTTTCTTTCCAGTACAGTAAGGAAATGAAATCTTATCCAAAACTTCATCAGGAGATGAAAGAGCTGTAGAATGTATTGAGTTGAACAAGTATAAAGTTGGGTAGGGTAGATTCTGCTGATCAGGAATTTTTAAGTATGAATAGGAACATAAGCTCTTTGCCTAAAAATGCTGGACAGCGTTCATGGAAAATTCAAGGGGAAAGGTTATCAGAGGATTAATTTAATTTAATTTAGTTTAATCGACTTCTATGCCGCCCAATCCTAAAGGACTCAGGGTGGCTTACAACAATACAAACAATACAATAATAAGTCAAATATTAATAATAGTTATAAAACCCCATTATAAACCCAAACTAAAATAATGCCCCTATAAATCTCTAAATCCAATCTAACAACAACATGCATACCAGTCAAACATATTGAGTGCGTCAGTAAAGCCAGATCTTAACAGCTTTTCAAAAGGCCAGTAGAGTGGAAGCAGTGTAAACATGGGGAGCAGGGAGAGTTGGTTCCATAGATCAGGGAAAAACCAAGAGTTTTGGGAATGTTTTCTTTTTAAAATGTCCACTGTTGGCAGCGCTTTTTCCAAAAACTGCATAGATATGAGGAACATATGTTTGGCTCAGCATTTTCATCTCCATCTCCGTTTGTTTGTTTGTTTGTTTGTTTGTTTGTTTGTGAAGAACCCTTGCAGGTTATCTTGTCCAAAAAAAAACCTCGAGCAGGAGTTCCTACACCATTTGAGACATATGGCAGTCCTATCTCCCCTTGAAGGTCACAAGTGTTGGGGCTCTCACAACCTCCATTGGAAAACTGTTCCACTGGTTGATCATTCTCGGTGTCAGAAAGTTTCTCCTCACTTCCAGGTTGAATCTCTCCCAAGGTTTTATAGAGTGGTACTAGTACCTCCCGGTCCTTGATTGTATCCCTCTATTTAGCAGCTCAGGCCTGCATTGATCTTTTTGTCTGCTGCTGCACACTCTTGGCTCATATTTAGTTGGTTGTCTACCAAGACTCCGAGATCCTTTTTGCAGTCGCTGCTATTGAGTGTGGTTTCATCCAGTTTATATGTATATTTTTGTTTATTCTTACCTAGGTGGAGGATTTTACTTTTCTCCATGTGGAATTTTATTGTATTGGTTTGGGCCCAATGCTTGAGTCTGTTGAGGTCCCTCTGGATTCTTGGTATCATCTGCTAACTTGGTTAGCTATCCTGTTATTCCCTCCTCTAGGTCATTTAAGAAAATATTAAATAGTACTAGACCTAGGACAGAACCTCATGGTACCCCACTGCTTACTTCTCTCCATGTGGACTTAGAGCCATTGAGGACTACTGGCTGGCTATAGTTGGTCAACCAGTTGTTAACTCATCTATCCCACTTTTTTCTAGCTTATGAAGAAGTAGGTTGTGGTCTGCTTTGTCAAATGCTTTGTTGAAGTCCAGGTATATTATGTCCACTGCACTTCACTGGTCTACTAATTTGGTCACAGTGTTGAAGAATGAAATGAGGTTGGTTTGGCATAACTAATTTTTAACAAATCCATGTTGACTATTGGTTATTACTTGCTATTGCTCATCCCCAAAGCCTGGCCACTTTTAATCACCATGTTATGAGATACAGTAGGTGAGAGGTATGTAATTAATCAGTAACAGACCATCAGTGAACATCTTAGCTGTATTCCTTGATGTACCATATATACTCGAGTATAAGTCGAGTTTTTCAGCCCAGAAAATGGGCTGAAAAACCCGACCTCGGGTTATACTCGGGTCACAGAAAAGTCACCACAAGAGGGCGCTCGCGGGAACCTGGCAGGCATTGCTGGCTTGAGCGGGTGAGGGAGCTATGGCAGGTGCCGCCTCTTCCCGGCTGAGGTAGCTTGCGTACGCGAGGGGGGAAAAGCCTGTGAGGTGGGGGGGGGGCAGTGGCAAGAAGACAAAAGCAGGAATCCACCCCCTCCAACCTCATTGGCTTCCCATGGCCTTTCCCCCCCTCGCGCGCCGTTGAAGTGGTTGGCTGTCTCCTTTGCTTGCGCGCGAGAGGGGAAAAAAGACGCTGGGGGGGGCGGTGGCGAGAAAAAACCAGCAGGAGCAGCGGGGTAAGTACCAATGTTTCCTCTAAGGTGTGCATGCACGCAAAAATACCCCCCTGCGCCCGCAGCCTTTTCCAAGGCTGCCCAGCCAAGCCAGAGGTCAGAGCTGGGGCCGGGGAGTGACAAGGTTTTTCTTCCTTTGAAAAACTTCATGCTCCCCATTCCACTTTGGCCCCGCCTGTTCAGGAAAAGTTGCCGGCACCCATCAGGCACTGGGACGGAAGGGGGGAGGCGGCGGTGGCAGCTCTGCGGGGCTTTGAGCTGACATCTCTCCCCCGTCTTGCCTCCTTTCTCTTTCCCCCCTCTTGCCCCCTCTTTCTCTTTCCCCTCTCTTCCTATCTGTGTAACGGTGGCCGGCTCTGTCTTGATGCAGGCTGCCGCCGTCTTGTACGGGGATTGGGTGGCAGAGGGGACCTGGCGGCAGCGGGAGACAAAGCGAAGCTTGTGCTTCGGGCACACTGGGGCAGAGTGGGCCAAGGTCGGGCCCATCGCCCCGGGTGCAGCCCCAGCGCGGCAGCGGGGGAGGCGAAGACGGCTGCCCGGGTAAGTGACGCGTTTGAAAAATGCGGCCACGGAAGTCTTTTACTTGCATTGGGTGGCGGAGGGGACCCGGCTGCTGCAGGCAGCCCGCAGCGCGGCGGGGGGAGAAGAAGCGAAGCTTGTGCTTCGGGCACACTGGGGCAGAGTGGACCGAGTCGGGGCCCGTCGCCCCCGGCTGCAGGGGGCAGCCCCAGCGTGGCAGCAGGGGAGGAAGAGGCGAAGCCGGCTGCCCGGGTAAGTGACGCGTTTTAAAAGTGCACCATCCCGTTTATCCGTTGGAGAGAGAGAGAACTGGGCTTTGCGTTTGGATTGTACAAGGACTCTTTGAACTGTTTCAGGATTTTACAGGACTCTTGGACTAATTCACAGTTAAGTTTAAGCGTGAGGACTCTTGAAGGAGGGTGACTGTGATGTCTTTAAAGCTGGTTTTTATCTGCTTGTTGTGTGTGTGAGAGCACTTTGGCTGATTAAAAGTGTGTTTTGGACAGTAGTTTCCTTTTCATAAACCAACTTTGTTTACTTTATGTTGTGGTTAGCTCTGGCCCAGTTCCTGCTCCAAGGAATGTGGAGGTGGATGTCGGGGAGACATCCACATGCCACAGGCCTGTTTTGCTCCCAGTAGAATCTGCTGACGAAGTCTCCTCTGACCAAGGAAGTGTGAGTGACAGGGAAGAGGGGAGTTTGGCAGACAGCCCAGGAGGAGATCAGTCATTTGTATCATCCCTGGATTCTGAACAAGAATTAATGACACATCCACGCATGCGTAGAGTGATGCATAAGAGACAACAACTGAAGGATTATTACAAGAGAAAACGAGGCCACCTGTGGTTGGGTGGGGCTGCTGTAATTAGTGCTACAGATAAAAGTGCAGCCTGGTGTTTTAGCCTCATGGCAGTTTATCTGATTCATTGTTTCGTCAAGATCGTGGTTTTGCTGTTCAGGATTGTGTGTGTGGACTCTCTGGACTTTAGAATTGGACTCAATTTCCCAGTTATTGGGTGAGCAATTGGACTGCATTTAACCTGTGCCTTGTGTGTACTAGAAAATCCCTTTGACATTTAAAAAGGGAGCTGTTTCTGTTTATCTGTTTATAAAAACTTTTGGGTTCTCCGTACTGAGAGAGCGGGTCCAGCAGTCACATGGGTTGCTCGCTGTCCAATCCGTCGGGGACCGAGCCTAGTCTTTAAAAAGCCTGCTGGATCTGCCCCTTCTCCAGAATTCGCTCGGTCCTGCAAACCAGCGGGACTCGTGGTGGCTCGTTCCTCTCCCAAAACACCTTCCCTTCGTCTTCTTTCTACCAGATAAGTAAAATTTCCTTACTGCCTTTACTTTAGAGCTTGCCTTGATTTGCGCGCCAGCCTTACTGGGCTCGGCACCAAGGGAGAAGCCGCAGCGCGGCTCCTGCTGTTTTTTTGCAAATGCCCTGCTAGCGCCGCTTTCCAGATTGCATTTACAAGTAAATCTACTCGGCCAGGAGGTTTATCGGCAAGCTAAGAATTGTTTTTAAAAAAGGAAAAAAAGGACTCGTGTTCCTCCTGCGTTGTGGGACAGTTAGCAAGCTTCCCTTGATTGTCACCCGGACTTCAGATTCCCCTCCGTCTTTAAATCTCAGAGCGGTTTATTTTGGCTCGAAGGCCCTTAGCGCCTGGTAATTGTTGGCCCTTGCGTATCGCCCATGCGCGTCCTATCTGGCGCCAGTAGGTCCGCCGCTTGGCCCTGGAGTAAGCTTTGAGTCCCTCAGGCCTTTTCTCCCTGGCTAGGCCTCCAAACCAGTGTGCCTTGGTTTACTTTTTGATTAAGGTTAGCGAGGCCTGCCCTTCTGCACTCCCAGGCACGAATTGTGGTTCCAGATTGACTGTGAGTCACAGACACTCCTGGGCCTAGGAGCAGGGCCCTCTTTCCTCTTGAGAACGTTACAATAGAAGCTTTTCCCATCAGATTTTGGCTCAAGTCTTGTCCCTGTAATTTGTTCAGGCCATGACTTTGTTTCCCAAGAGAGGCACATCTGAAGGTCCCAGAGAGGTTAGGCCTACTGGTGATGAAATTGATAGTATCCCCCAGGCCTCTTCCTCCTCTTCCTCAGGGGCCCATACAATGGCTAGACCCACCAGGGCTGAGAAGAGGACCTAGCCCTGCAGAGAATCCATGAAAAATCAGCTAAATGTTTAAAGGTGCAGGCCTAAGTGCACATTAGCCCTGACCCCACAGAGGCTTCTAATCTGCCTCCCTCAGGGGTCCCTGTGCTCTCTCTGGATGAGCCAAACCTAAACAGACCCCAACCTAACTTATGGGGCTTAGGTCCAGAGGAGCCAGACATTTTGGAAGATCCCTCCGAGCCAGACCCATCCCAGGCCTTCAGGGAATCTACATCTTTATCTGCAAACATTCCTAATCTGCTTCCAGAATTTCAATCTATGTTTTCTGTCCTTTCTAAAGCCATTGATGCCAAACTCTCAGCTATCAATGTGCCTTCTCACTCTTGTCCCCTTCCACGCACCACCCGGCCCGTGGGTTCCCTCTCATCCTACAGAGCTCTAATTAATGATGATTCGGATTCTTCCCAGGATGAGAATGAGGATGTGGACGTACAGGATGATGATGACCCGTTTCATCGACTGTCAGAAGATGAGGAATCTCAAATTAAGGTTCCAGCCCCGGCTGCCATTTTTCCATTCCAACTCTTCAAATCTCTTCTTTTCAAAGCAAGAGTTTCTACAAGCTTGGCTGGGCAAAATAAACAGTCTGCTCCTTTCACAGATCCCCCTGAGGAAAATTTACCATACTTCATGGAGAAGCAGGAAAATAAAGAGGTCATTCCAATGCCCAAATTGTTTAAAGATGCTTTGCTTAAGCATTGGGACCACCCAGCTTTCAGCTTTAATCCCACAACTAAGGACAAGAAGTTATATAAATCCAATAAATCTAATCTAATCTATATAAGCTTTCCCCTTCCTATGAGGATCTTCATGGCTGCCCTGAACCTGATGAACCTGTTAAAACCCTACACTCTGTGGCGGCTATGCCGGGTGAAGCAGAGGAGGTTTTAAGACCTGAAGACAAACGCCTAGAGCAGATGCTCAAAAGATGTTTCTTTGCGGATACCTGGGCTATCAAAAGTACAGCATCAGCATCTTTCTTTTCTAGAGCTATGCTTTTATGGCTTCAACAGCTCCAGCAGCACATTCCCCCTGATGATCTACGGGGCTAACAGGACTTTAACAAAGTTTTTGCAGTGGCCCAATATGTAGCGGATGCTACCCTGCAATCATCAAGATTTGCAGCCAGGTCAGTAGCGGCATCAACAACGGCCAGGAGGCTTCTATGGCTGCGCCCTTGCCAGGCTGGTGTGAGGCAAAAATGGCAGCTAGCCATGGGTCCTTTAAAGCATGACCTCCTTTTTGGCGACCTCCTGGACCCCCTTCTCACGGAAACTGCTAACAACAAGAAAGTTTCGGGGCCCACCAACAAGAAGGCCATCAAATCTCAACCCTTTTGACGTCCCAATCGTCAACAGGATCAAGGGTTCACTTTTCAAAGAAACTCAGGTCAGTATGCCCCTCGTTTTCGTTCCCAAGCAGGCAGAAACCCCAGAGGTAGAGGATCCTGCTACCAAAGAGGTTCCTCCTCGACCAGAGCTTCCAGAAAGCCCAGATGGTGAGCTTCATTCCATTCCCATAGGGGTGCGCCTGGCTTGGTTCTCCTCTAGATGGCGCCATTCCTGTAAGGACCCCTGGGTTATTGCTACTGTGGAATGGGACCTCCAGTTGGAGTTTATTTCTCTACCCCCTAAACGTTTCATTTCATGCCCATCCCCCAGGTCTTCTCCATCTCGTATCCAAATGGAGGAAGCTATTCAACATCTGTTGTCTATCGGGGAACAGCAATTTGACATACCTCATCACTGTCCCATCCACGGTTTTAAGATCCCTTACGTGGTGGACCTCCCGCGCTCTGGACAAGGGATCTCCCTTCAGGTGTCCAGACCACGGATGCCAGCTTATCAGGCTGGGGAGCCCATGCCCAGGGCCTGATAGCCCAAGGCACGCGGTCAGCGGAGGAGGCTTCCAGACCCATCAATTGGCTGGAATTGAGAGCAGTGTCTCTGGCCCTCAAGCAATTCAAACCACACATCATCAATCAACATTTTTTGATTCTCACGAACAAAAGAGCCACAAAGAGGCATATTTGCAGACAAGGGGGCACCAGGTCCAAGGCCCTGATGAGAGAAGCCCTGAAGTTGGGTCTTTGGGCAGAGAGGCATCTTCAATCGTTAAAAGCTGACCACATATCGGGAGTCCTCAATGTACAGGTGGACTGGCTCTCCCGATCGACTCTAGATCCAGGAGAGTGGAGTCTTCATCTGGCTCTGTATCAGCAAATCTGCTTCAGGTTCGGTCTTCCATCGCTAGACCTATTTGCGACCGAAGCCAATGCTCAACTCCCTCGATTCTTCTCCAGATTTCCATCCCCGGGAGCGGAGGCGACCAACGTACTCAGAATCCTTTGGCCTTGAGGTCTGCTGTACGCCTTCCCTCCAATTCCAATTCTCCCAGATGTGATCCACAAGATCATCCTTGAGAAGGCCCAGGTAATTCTAATAGCCCCTCTCTGGCCATGCCGGCCCTAGTTTGCGGATCTGCAACGTCTGTCCCTCCAGGACCCCTGGCGACTCCCCATTTTGGAGAATATGTTGCAGCAGGGCGCCTCTCTCCATCCAGATCCGGAGTGGTTCCACCTCATCGCTTGGCTATTATCCAGTGCGACTTAGACCTGCGACGATACGACCCAGACACTGTAGAAATAATCCTAAAAGCCAGAAGAGTGTCCACCAACAGGATTTACGACCATACCTGGTCAAAATTCCACCAATGGTGCTCCTCCCTGTGTTTTCCCATCCACAGGAGAGTAGCTTTCCTCATGAGAGGGTTCCAGCAAGGCCTTTCTTCCAGCACCATCAGTCATCACCTGGCAGCCCTATCCTCGGTCTTGGCCGGGCCTCGCAAACAACCACTCCGCTCTTTTCTGGAAATTCAATAATTTCTTAGAGGTATTTCGAACCTCAGACCTCCCAGAGTTCATATATACCCGTCCTGGGACTTACCGCGGGTTCTCCACTCCCTTACTCAGGCACCATACGAACCACTAAGATCAGCGTCCTTTAGGTACCTATCTTACAAGGTAGCATTCCTGGTGGCGATAACATCTGCCCAACGCATCTCAGAATTGGCAGCCCTTTCAATCAGGCAGGATCTATACCAGTTCCATCCGGACAAAGTAGTCCTGCATTTGGACCCCACCTTTCTACCCAAGGTCAGTTCCATGTTCCATAGATCCCAGGCCATTGTGTTGCCCTCATTCTGTTCCAACCAAAACCATCATCTTGGAGTCAGGTGGCACATCCTAGATCTCACCAGAGCGCTGAAAATTTACATCCAACGGACAAGACCCATTCAAAGGTCTGAAGCTCTATTTGTGGCCTACCATCCCAGATCCATGAGATCCAAGGTATCCTCAACCGTAATAGGCCGTTGGATCAGAGGGACTATCTCAAAGGCTTATGAGTCAGCTTCCCTCACCATACCTGGAAGTATCACAGCACATTCCACAAGAAGTTCAGCCACATCTGCCGCATGGGCAACTCAAGCTCCGTTGGAAGAAGTCTGCAAAGTAGCCACTTGGGCCTCTCCAAACTCTTTCATTAGGCATTACAAAATTGACTCTTACGCTTCAGCGGATGCTGCCTTTGGCAGAAGAGTCCTCCAATCCGTTATCTCTCACGATAGCGAACTAATCCCTCCCTAGGGACTCACCTATTGGGTATGTCCCACGTGATTGCTGGACCCGCTCTCTCAGTACGGAGAATAGGCGTTGATTGCTTACCTGAACGCCTCTTCTCGTACGATGTGCGGGTACAGCAGTCACTTCCCTCCCTTTATGTTTTTCAAACCTATGGTTATTCCTTTAACCTGTTTTCTTCTTATCATGAGAGTTGAACATTATTGAGCCACCACAATTGAGCCTAAGTCTACGCATTCGTGAATTTTGGGGAAGGGGCGGATCCAGCAGGCTTTTTAAAGACTAGGCTCGGTCCCCGACGGATTGGACAGCAAGCAACCCACGTGACTGCTGTACCCGTCATCATACGAGAAGAGGCGTTCAGGTAAGCAATCAATGCCTATTTTCCTTTTATCAAGCCGGCACAACACTTTACAAACCTGTGTGTTTGAATTTCTTCTTTGGACTTAATTGGGGGCTTGTAATGTGAAGCCCGGCATAACAATAGATAATATAGTGTTATTTTTATTTTACAAAAGCTTGTCAACAACATGTCAACCTGTTTTACCTTGCTCAAATGACTAGAACCCCAGCAATGGGACTATGCAAAGAGAATGAGACTTTGTTAACAGTTACAGAAGTCACCATATCTTGGGTTCAAGCCTGATCTGTATGCCACTATCCATAACAAGAATATTTTATTTGCTATGTGTGTTTTATGTGCTAATAAAGAATCATCATTCACTTTAATAGATAACATAAAGCACAGTAGTGTTTGGATCCGGACGGACCTTGACTCCGATTGGATAACAGAATCGACTGACAATGAGTCAGTCGAGGTGACTGGGGCCCGTACTTGTCCATCTGTCTGGGAAGAGTTTGATCTGGTGACACCTGATGAAGTGAAATGGCCATTGGAGCTGTGAGTTCTGCCACATGTTTACTGGATCCGTGTCCCTCTTGGCTGGTTTAGGCCAGCAGAGAGCTGGGTCCAGGAGATTGTCAATGCTTCTTTGAGGAGGGGTCCTTTCTGGCTCCCTACAAGGAGGCATTTTTGCACCCCCTTCTCCAGAAGCCTTCCCTGGACCCAGCCGTGCTTAATAACTACTGTCCAGTCTCCAACCTCCCCTTTATTGGGAAGGTTATCTAGAAGCTGGTGGCGCTCCAGCTCCAGCAGTCCTTGGAAGAAGCTGATTATCTATTCTAGGCCCTCAACAGTCAGGATTCAGGCCCAACAACAGCATGGAAACTGCTTTGGTCATGCTGATGGATGATCTCTGGCGGGCCTGGGAAAGGGGCTTGTCCTCTGTCCTGGTGCTTCTTGACCTCTCAGTGGCTTTCGATACCGTCGACCATGGTATCCTTTTGCGCCAGCTGGAGGGGTTGGGAGTGGGAGGCACTGTTTTCCAGTGGTTCTCCTCCTACCTTTCTGATAAGTCAAAGTCAGTGTTAGCTGGAGGTCAGAGGTCAACTCCTAGGTCCCTACCTTGTGGGATTCCTCAGGGGTCAGTCCTCTCCCCCCTGCTGTTTAATATCTACATGAAACCACTGGGTGAGATCATCCAAGGACATGGGGTTAGTTACCATCAGTACGTTGACAACACTCAGCTGTATATCTCCACCCCATGTCCTCTCAGCGAAGCAGTGGAAGTGATATGCTGGTGTCTGGAGGCTGTCAGGGTCTGAATGGGTGCCAGCAGATTCAGACTCAATCCAGACAAGATGGAGTGGCTGTGGGTACTGCCTCCCAAGGACATGTCCATCTGTCCATCCATTACCCTGGGGGGAGGAATTATTGATCCCCTCAGAGAGGGTTCGCAGCTAACTTTAGAGCACCATCTTTCGGCTGTGGCGAGGGGGGCGTTTGCCCAGGTTCAGCTGGTGCACCAGTTGCGGCCCTATTTGGACAGGGAGTCTTTGCTCACAGTCACTCATGCCCTTATTACCTCAAGGTCTGACTACTACAATGCTCTCTACATGGGACTACCTTTGAAGAGTGTTCAGAAACTTCAGATTGTCCAAAATGCAGCCGTGCAAGCGGTATTGGGCCTTCCAAGACATGCCCATAGCTTGTCATCACTCCGTGGACTGCATTGGCTGCCGATCTGTTTCCGGACACAATTCAAAGTGTTGGTTATGACCTATAAAGCCCTACATGGCATAGGACCAGACTATCTCAGAGACCGCCTTCTACCACAGGAATCCCAGCATCCGGTGAGATCCCACAGAGTTGGTCTCCTTATTGTCCCATCAACCAAACAATACCGGCTGGCGGGACCTAGGGGAAGAGCCTTATCTGTGGGGGGGCCGGCCTTCTGGAATCATCTCCCCCCAGAGATTAGGACTGCCCCACCCTCCTTGCCTTCTGAAAGAGTTTAAAAACTCATCTTTGCCGCCAGGCCTGGGGCTTTTAGATCTTCCCCCCAAACAATGAATGTTTTTAGTATGATTGTCATATGAATGGTAATGATAGCTTTTTTTAAATTAGAATTTTACGGATTGTTTTAATGTATCATTTATTGGATTGTTTATTAATGTTTTCTGTTTGTATATGCTGTGAGCCACCTCAAGTCCTTGGAGAGGGGCGGCATACAAATCCAATTAAATCTAAATCTTAATCTATGTTTTTTTATTAGATTTGTATGCCGCCCCTCTCCGAAGACTCGGGGTGGCTCACAACAACAATAAAACAATTCAGGACAAATCTAATAATTTAAAAACATTTTTAAAAAACGTTATTAAAACAGACATACACACAAACATACCATACATGAATTGTATAAGCCCAGGAGAGATGTCTCAATTCCCCCATGCCTGACGGCAGAGGTGGGTTTTAAGGAGTTTACAAAAGGCAACGAGGGTTGGGGCAGTTCTAATCTCAGGGAAGAGCTGGTTCCAGAGGATTGGGGCCACCACAGAGAAGGCTGTTCCCCTGCGACCCGCCAAACGACATTGTTTAGTCGACGGGACCCGGATAAGGCCCACTGTGTGGGACCTAATCTGTCGCTGGGATTCGTGCGGCAGAAGGCGGTACCGGAGATATTCTGGTCCGATGCCATAAAGGGCTTTATAGGTCATAACCAACACTTTGAATTGTGACCGGAAACTGATCAGCAACCAATGCAGACTGTGGAGTGTTGGTGTAACATGGGCATACCTTGGGAAGCCCATGATTGCTCTCGCAGCTGCATTCTGCACAATCTGAAGTTTCCGAACACTTTTCAAAGGTAGCCCTATGTAGAGAGCATTAAAGTAGTCGAATCTCGAGGTGATGAGGGCATGAGTGAATGTGAGCAGTGAGTCCCGGTCCAGATAGGGCCGCAACTGGTGCACCAGGCGAACCTGGGCAAACGTCCCCCTCGCCACAGCTGAAAGATGTTTCTCCAATGTGAGCTGTGAATCGAGGAGGACGCCCAAGTTGTGGACCCTCTCTGAGGTGGTCAATAATCCCCCCCCCCAGGGTTATGGACGGACAGATGGAAATGTCCTTGGGAGGCAGAACCCACAGCCACTCCGTCTTATCCGGGTTGAATTTGAGTCTGTTGACACTCATCCAGACCCCAATAGCCTTCAGGCACCAGCACATCACTTCCACTGCTTCGTTGACTGGACATGGGGTGGAGATGTACAACTGGTATCATCAGCGTACTGATGATATCTCACCCCATGCCTCTGGATGATCTCACTCAGCGGTATCATGTAGATATTGAATAGCAGGGGGGAGAGGACCGACCCCTGAGGCACTCCATAAGGGAGTAACCTTGAAGTCGACCTCTGACCCCCACTAACACCGACTGCAACCGACGGGAGAGGTAGGAGGAGAACCACTGAAGAACAGTGCCTCCCACTCCCAACCCCACCAGCCGGCACAGAAGGATACCATGGTTGATGGTATCGAAAGCCGCTGAGAGGTCAAGAAGCACCAGGACAGAGGATAAAGCCCTGTCCCGGGTCCACCAGAGATCATCCATTTATGCGACCAAAGCAGTTTCTGTGCTGTAGCCGGGCCTTAATCCTGACTGTTGAGGGCCTAGATAATCGGCTTCTTCCAAGGACCATTGGAGTTGGAGTGCCACCACCTTCTCAACAACTTCTTGAGGAGGGGGTGCAGAAGTTCCTTCTTGTAGGGATCTGGAAAGGACCCCCTCCCCAAAGAAGCGTTGACAATCTCCTGGACCCAGCTCCATGTCACCTCCCTGCTGGCCGAAACCAGCCAGGAGGGACACAGATCCAACAAACAGGTGGCAGAACTCACAGCTCCAATGATACGATATGCGCATCTTGCCGTCTTGAACGCCACTTAATAAAAGCTCTTAGAAGTGTTCGATCGGATTCAGACTTAGTCTTCCTCCATCGCTTCTCTAGATGTCTTTTCTGGCGTTTCAACTCCCAGAGCTCCTCGTTGAACCATGGAGCTCTATGGGGTCTAGTGCCATGGAGAGGTCGCAACGGCGCAATCCGGTCAAGAGCCTCCGCTGCAGCCTTGTTCTAGGCCTCAGCAAGAGACTCCGCCTAACCGGATGAGTGCCTCTGGGATAACCCCAAGCACCCTCTGAAAGCCCTCTGGGTCCATCAGGCGTCTGGGGCGGAACTGCCTAATTGGTTCCACCTCCCTGCGGGGAAAGATTGGAGCCAGGAAGTCAAGCCGCAGTAGAAAATGGTCTGACCATGACAAAGGCAACACTTCTAAGCCCCTTAATGTCAGACCATTACTCAATTGCTCAGAGAGGAATGCCATGTCGGGTGCTTGCCCCCCCTCGTGAGTCGGACCCTGTACTACTTGAGTCAGGTCCATGGCTGTCATGGTGGCCATGAACTCCTGTGCTAATCCAGAGGTGACAGCAGGTTAAAATCCCCCAAGACAATGAGTCTGAGGAATCCTATTGCCAGTCCGGCTACCTCCTCGAGCAGCACAGGCAGGGCTGTTGACATGCAGCTGGGAGGCAGGTACGCAAGCAGCAAGCCCACCTGAACCCCTTCACTAGGAGGGACTCACAACCCGCAATCTCTGGAGCAATGAGTCTACGCAGGCAAAGGCTCTCCCTGGCTATAATAGCATTCCTTCCCCCCCTTCCCTGAGGTCAGGGCTGATGCCATATCTGAAACCCGGAATTCCTCCCTCAGGACCCAGCCAGATTTCAGTCATGCGTGCCAGGTCGGCCTCCTTATCCAGGATCAAATCTCGGATGAGGAGAGCTTTATTTACCACCGACCTGGCATTGAGTAGCAGCAGCCTGAGCCCAGGGCCAGAGTTACACTCACCACCAGTGCCCTGGGTTGAGCTCACAGAGCCGGAACGAGGGATCCTTATTAAGCAGCGACCTCTCGTTCCCCTGGAACGGTTAGTTCTGTGGCCCCCGCCATATCTGCCTCTCCCCAGCAACACTGGAATATTCCGACCCTCTGCCACCCCAGAGATCGGTGCCTCCTCCCCTCCCGCCTATCTCTCGTCAGGTGGGCCATGTAAATCATTCGTGTCATACCCATTTACCCCATCCATACCATAATCCCACCCACCCCACCCATACCATTCATACCACTTACTCATTCCATACATATTATTAAACCCACCCCAATTATCCATCAATTTAAAAAAATTAAAAATTAAATATTACTACTAATATTAATATTAAAAGATCTAAAAGTTAAAAGTTAATATTAAAATTAAAAGGATTGAAAAAATAGGAAATAGATTAAAATTCATTAGGGAAAAATACAATACATGTATAAAAATACAATACATGTATACAAAAATACAATACAATACATAAATACAGTACGATATATTTACCAATATCATCTGTTGTTTAATCTCCTTTTTATCAGGTTCCTTTTGTAATTCTTCTAATTTCCTATATTCTTCCTCTAACTTCTCACTATTTTGTCTCTTTTTTTTTACAGAGTATTTTTAAAAAAAAATTCTTCCACATCATATAATACAAAAAGTCATATACTTTCTCTTTTGTTATAATAAAATAGTTTTTGACTAGTACACCTTGTATAATCAAATTATACATTCTTAAATCCCATCTATTTAATTTGGGTTATCATCACACACCCCTTATTCCTTTCCTTCTAGTTTCGTCATCCAAATAAATCTCAATTAATGTCTTATTAAGTCCATCATTAATATCCTTAAACTATTTGTAAAATCTAAATCTTTCAGATTTTATAATCTTAATGTCAAAGCCGTAGTGCCTTCTTCCCTCTAGTAAAAATCTCAAAACAAACTAAAAACCCTTATATCTAAACTTATCAATATAAAAATTATATACTTTATCAATTTAAAAAACAAATAAATACAAACATTTAAATTCATTACTTATTATGCCATTATTATATTTCTTCAAGCCCCTCTTGATAAGCTGAAATTAAGCAATAAAAACAAATACTTTGATTTACAAATCTATAAATCCCATTTAACACACTAGTCCCAATTAAATAAACCTTACATCTTGAAATTAAGCCTACTTAAGTAACCTTAATATATTTTGATATTTTATTTAGTTATAAATCCAAGTTTGTAAATCCACTATTGCTAAATGGATCAAGAAGTAACTACTAAGATAAAAAAAAAACTATTATAAAATAATATAAAATATTATAAAATATTCAAAATACAGTCAGCCAATTTTCAAAGAGCCCTTTCCCTTATCTATATTTAATGTCTGTCTCTCCCATCTTTTATATAGTTTCTTTTTATTTTTCATTTTCATATTAATCTTCTTCTTCTTCCTCACCCATCTCTTCTTTACATAAAAAGTCCACCTTAAATATCCTTTCTTTGCAAATTCCCACTCTTTAATTCACATTCCTTTTTTAAATGACAAAAATCTATTAACCTTGTTTATATCTTCGATTAACAGTGCTTAACTTAATATAGTAAAAATCTCAAAAACAAATTTAAAATCCTTATATCTAATTTTATCAATATGAAAATTATATACTTTATCAGTTTAAGAAACAAATACAAACATTTAAATTCATTACCTATTATTATGCCATTATTATATTTCACCAAACCCCTCTTAATAAACTAAAATTAAGCAATAAAAACAGATACTTTAATTTTCAAATCCATGAACCCCATTAAGCACATTTATCCAAATTTAACAATCCTTAGAAATCTAAAATAAACCTACTTAAATCACCTTAATATATTTAATTTACTTATTTACTTGTAAATTTTATCCAAATTCATAAATCTACTACTGCTAAATGAATCTAAAAGTAATTACTAAAATAAAAAAAAACTGTTATAAAATATTATAAAATATTCTGAATGCAATCAACCATTTACAAAGAGCCCTTTTCCTTGTCTATATTTAATATTGTCTCTCCCATCTTTTTATATCGCTTCTTTTTATTTTCCATTTTCATTTTATTCCTCTTCCTCACCCATCTCTTCTTTACATAAAAAGTCCCCCTTAAAAAACCACTCTTTGCAGATTCCCAATCTTTAATTCCCATTCCTTTTAAAAATGACAAAATCTAATAGCCTTGTTTATAACTTCCCTTGCCAGTGCTTAACTTAATATACTCATCATTTAAGACATGGGCATTGGTATCTTCATCTACCAAAAGTTTTTCAGAAATTTCTATAATTTTATCTCCAGATTTCTCTTGATCCACCTCAGCATGTAACCATACACCATCCAAAAGATATGTAGTATACAGTGATCCCTCGAGTTTCGCGATCTCGATCTTCGCGAAACGCTATATCGCGATTTTAAAAAAAATATTAATTAAAAAAAACCACTTCCGCGTTTGGCTTCAGGACTCAGCTGGGAAGCGGCGCGGCTGTTTTAAAAGGTCGCAGCCAGCCTGGGGGGCTTCCCAGCACCCCCCCAAACCCCCAACCCGGGTTCGGGGGGTGCTGGGAAGCCCCCCAGGCCGGCTGCGACCCTTTAAAACAGCCGCGCCGCTTCCCAGCTGAGTCCTGAAGCCAAACGCCAAAGGCGAACTTCCACGTTTGGCTTCAGGACTCAGCTGGGAAGCGGCGCGGCTGTTTTAAAAGGTCGCAGCCGGCCTGGGGGGCTTCCCAGCACCCCCCGAACCCCCAACCTGGGTCTTCCCGGCCGCCCACGCAAAGGGGAAACCCCGGCTCCTCGCTGATGCCCGCCGCTCGCCCGCCCGCCAGCAAGAGGGGGAAGACCCAGGGAAGGTTCCTTCGGCCGCCCAGCAGCTGATCTGCTCGGTAGCGCAGCAGCAGCAGCGAGGAGCCGAATGGGGTTTCCCCTTTGCGTGGGCGGCGGGGAACGCAAACTCCACCATCTACGCATGCGCGGCCATAGAAAAAAAGGGTGTGCATGCGCAGATGGTGTTTTTACTTCCGCAACCCTACATTGCGAAAAATCGATTATCGCGAGGGGTCTTGGAACGGAACCCTCGCGATAATAGAGGGATCACTGTATCCCCCAATTATTTCATCCTTAATCCCAAAATTGTTATTATTTCCACATTCAGTGATTGTCTCTTTAAATATTTCAAGTCCGTCTTGTTCAGGTACATCTTCTATTCCCACTTCATGTTCTTCTGCTTTTTCTGTTGCAATTCCAAATTCGTCAAGTCCATTATAACTGTTATCAATGTTCTCTTTGCCATCTCCAATTTGTAATCCTATTCCAGATCCAATTCCATTGTCAATTATTTATCTCAATTCATGGTGGAAACCTTTAATATCCTCAGAAATCTCCAAGTGAAGCTTATCCAACAAGTCTCTTATTTCTCTTAATTCCTGCATCTCCTTCTCCTTTACATAAGGATTGACTAATTTTGTCTAGCTGCTTAAACCAACAGCCTACAAAAAACCCAACCAGGTGCTCCCCCCCCCCTTTATTCAGAAACAACAACAAGTTTAATCAATCCAGATAGCACGTTTCGTGAAGGTTGAGTCTAAGTAAACAAAAAATTCCAACTCAAAGAACTTTCTCACAAGTACAGTCTGTACCAATAGATGGCAACCATACCATCCTTAAATCTCTTATTATTGTTTTATTTCAGCTTTTCAACTTTTGAATCCAAATAGTATATATATAAAGAAATTAGTAGTGCATTTTTACAAATTCACAAATTCTTCCAAGATGATTTTTAGATGTTAACTTCTAGTTCCATTTGTAATAAAAAACAGCAATTATAGTATCCATTTAGCTGCTCTCCCCAATTTCTTGAACTCCTTTTCCCGTAATCCATAAGCAAAAAGTAACAAAAAATATTTTTCCCTCCGGCAGCAATGCTCAATTTAACAGTCAATTCTCCTTGCCACAACTCCAGCACAAAAACTTACATTCCCTTTTCTTTTCCGGATGACTTCCAATTCTTCAAGCAACTCTTTCTAGCATGCAGTCTCCTCAGCTAATGGTGGCTAGCCGCCTTCGCACCGCTGATGGTGGAGGCTCCAGGTCTGATCATCCCTGGGGTTTGCCGACCCCAAAAAGGGACCAAGTCCCCTTCTTCCCCTCCCCTTCAGGGAGGTTTGGGCCAATTTAAATTGAATCGGCACCCCCAAACAGCGGGGATTCAGCAATTCTCCGCAGGTGCGAGAGAACCGCCGCTACCACCGAGGCGCTGACCATGCCCATCTCCCATCCAGTTGGTAAATGAGACGGGGTCCCTCAGGCATCGTAACTTAAGGCCCAAATTCTCCACCACCTCTGGAGACATAAGATTTCCGGTGCAATCTGAATCCAAAAGGGCTGACATGGTTCCCCTTGTCCCCCACATTGGGTCCCATAGTGTGATGGGAATGTATATGCATCCGGCGGGGGGACTTACTGACATGGTTTCTTCAGGCTCGCTGTCCACAACAATCAGATGTGCCGGAGGTCCCAGCTCCTCCCCTTTTGGGGGGGGCGACCTCTACAGTCTCTTTCCCCATTCGCCGGCATCTGGGGGTTTTTTGGTGTACTGCTCCGACTTCTTTCCACCAGTAGGGGTCACTCTTGGCACAGGTTCTGCAAGACACTCTGTTGCCCGATGCTCCTCCTTTCCACAACGGAAGCAAGCTGTAGGCCTGGTTTTCTCGGAGCTTGATTTGGCACCTTTCCTTGGGCCCCAGTCCCCCCCTCGAGGGGAAACTTCTCTCACACTGGCCCCTCAGGAGGTTCCGCTGCCAGCTGGAACCATCTACTGAGATTTCTAGGGGTTGCTCTAGCTCTGCAGTGCTGGTAAACCGCATCGTTTAGGCCATCCATGAGGATCCCAATTGGGTACGAGCTGACATAGCCTATCAGCTCCTGGGTGTATTCCATTACTGATCTCCCTCCCTGTTTTAGGGTTTTCAGCTTGGTTCTGGCTTTTCTTTCTGCTAAAAGATCCTCAAAACGTGCTCTAAGAGCCATCATAAACTCATCAAAATTCCTGAGGGCGGGGTCCCTCTGTTCATGGAGGGAAACCATCCAATCTACCGCTTTTCCATCTAACGCTTGGGTGACCACTCTCACACGGGGCCGGATCATTTGGGAACTCTTCCTCATAATCCTCCATGTACTGATTTACTTGGGCCAAGAAATACCTTAGGCCTCCCGGTGCACCATCATATCACTGAGTAAAAGGAGGGGCATTTGGTGCTCTTCGCCTCCAGGCCTCCCCCTTGCTGTGTTCTCCCTGGTGGGGGGTATTTTGGCCTTGTACCAGAGAGGGGGTTTGGGCTGCTGCTCTCTGCTGCATTCCCTGCCCTGGGGGCCCAACTGTATCCTCTTCCTCTCCTTCTTCCTCACTCGTAGGGACTTTTAGGTATCTTTGGGCTTTTTTCTCCACCACTAATAGGGCTTCCTTTATGCCTGTAACCAACTCAGCTAACAGGTGGCCCTCCTGGTTGACCGTCGCTCCACTTTTCCTTCTTTTGTTTCTTATGGTGGGTCACATTTGCATCAGAAAAAAGAGGCTCATCCTCTGATATGCGACTTACTCTGACTCCCATGGACCATCTGGCCGCTCTGCTTGAAGTTAGTCCTCTCCACTTGGGGCCGAATCTTCCTCTTTTTGGAGTATGGGGGGGGGAGGGCTTCTTAAGCTGGAATCCTCCTCAGATTGTTCCTCTCCGCTCTCATGTTAGGACATAGTTGCCAGTCCCTGGTATAATTAATTCTCCAGGAGTGAATGTTTCAGCAGCCTTTGCTTAATGTCAACTGCTACAGTCAGTATTTAAGAAAAATAAAACTCATAAGGTTCAAAAGTGAATTTATCATAAATCAGAACTAAAAACAATCAAGGTTAAAGCAAAGACTGGAGAAAAAGGTGTGATACATGTGTATATCAAACCCCTTTTTGACTGCCCTTTGGGAAAATGGCCAATCCCTAGTGTCCATGACCATCAGGTGGATACATCCTCACTCCACATCACATTTATGGAATGTAACTTCTAACAGTCTCCTTCAGATCACCTGGTTTCAAGGAAAATGAAACTTATCTCTCTTCATAGGGCCTCCTGTTCTCTCCCCCCCTCACCCCAAGACCCCTCCCCGTTACTATTGGCAACCAAACGTAGAGATATGCAGAAAACATAGCGAAGGTTGACACTTGTTGAGTGTGACTATGAGTCCCTGTTGTGTCTTGCTCCATGAGAGAAAGCAAAAACCCAAAGCTCTTCCTATTCCTCTTTTGAAACACTTCCTTTCAATGCTATCAGAAGAGTGGTGAATTTGCAACCTTGTGCATACTAAATTCTAAATTTGATAAGACAGTAAGGTTTATTCATGAGGGGTCTTTAAAATCATGGAAATCACAATAAAAAACTTTTGAGTTTTGTTAACCTCAGTAAACAGAGCAGGAGTTTATAATCTTATTTATACATTGATAATTTTATAATATTGTATGTATTAATTGCTGGATCATTGTATATCTGGAGCAGAAGGGGAAAGAAAGCTGAAAAGTGAAGAATGGGCCCAGTTGCTTTGAAATGGGTAGAGAAGGGCTGGAATGCTGACCTTCTGAAATAGAACAGAGAATAAATGAAAACGGCATTGCAGCTGGCTGGAATCCTAAGCAAAAATATTCCACCTTACAAGTCTTATTTAAAGACATGTAACAGGAGAATCCAGAAGGTCATGTATGGTTGTCACAAAAAAGGAAAAAAATGTATGCATTTGCAGTGTATACGACAAGATGCAGGGCTTCAATTGCATAGACCTGTGATGGCGAACCTATGGCATGTGTGCCACAGCTGGCACGCAGAGCCCTCTCTGTGGGCACATGAGCTATTGCCCAGCTCAGCTCCACTGCACATGTATGCTCCTTCCACCAGGCCAGCTGATATTCAGGATGTGTGGGGGGCGGGGGGCATGCACGGGGGATCATTCATGCATACACACGGGGGAGCGTGGGGTGTGTGGCATTTCCTCTGCAGCCCATTTTTGGCCCCAGGAGGCCTGCTAGACTCAAAAAGGGGGTGGAAGTTATGTGCACATATGTGGGGAAGGAGGAGGGGGGTCATGCATGCATGCGCAGAGGGGTGCACTGCATTATGGGTGTTATTGTGCACTTTTGAAATATGATGAGAAAATGGTTAACCATCACTGACATAGACCCAGCAGTCATAATTTTCTCGAAATCTATCCCTGCAGACCCATGGTGCAGAAATAAAAGTTACAATAAAATTATTATTCTGTGGCAACTGATTGTTAAATGAATAAAAATGTCCAGTTGCTACTCTGTTACTGGTTTTGGGAACTAAGATTGATTTGTTATAAAGTCAATGTGGTCTAGTCAATTAACAGCTGTGAACAGTTTAAGATGTTCTCTCTAGCAGCTCATGTGCTTTGTATTTTCCCCACAGCCATTGGAAGGACTCTCATCCCTCGTTATTTTAGTACTGTCTTTGAAGGAGGAGTGACAGAACTACAGTACATCCTCAAGCACTCAAAAGAATCCTATCATAATTCTTCCATCACAGTGGATTGTGATCAATGCATCATGGTCAGCCAACATGGAAAACCTATGTTCACAAAGGTAATAGGAAAGGGTGATGTGAAACATGCAAATAGGTGCTCAAGATACTTTTCAGTGTACAGTGGAACCCCGACATAAGAGCTGCTCTACTTAAGAGCAACTCGAGATAAGAGCTGGGAGGGGAGAGATATTTTTGTTCTACTTACAAGCCCAAATTCGAGATACAAGCGCCAAGGAGCTGTCTCCTGAAGCCAAACGCTAACTTCCGCGTTCGGCTTCAGGAGACAGCTGCGAAGCGGCGCGCGTGTTTTAAAAGGTTGCAGCTGGCCTGGGGGGGCTCGGGGGGGTGCTTGCAGCTTTCTTTCTTGCTCTTTTTCTTTCTCTCTTTTACCTTCCCTTCCTCTATTTCTTCTTTTCTTTCTCCTTCCCACCTTCTTCCCTCCCTCCCTCCCTTCACTCATTCCTCTCTTACTCTCCCCTTTCATAAGTTTCCTTGCTTCCTTCCTCTGTTCCTGTCCCTTTCCTTCCTTCCTTCCCACCCTCCGTCCATTCATTCACCCATTCCTCTCTTGATCGCTTAAAGCCGGTCCCTGGTGCAAAAAGGGTTGGGGACCTCTGTCCTACAGGATTGGGTGGCAGAGAAGTTGAACATATGTAAATTTAAAAGTTTAAGAAAGTTTACAAGTTAAGTGAAAGAAACTTCATTATTCATTTATATGTACATGTACATTTCTTCATTAAAAACATGTCTTTCTGCATAATTTAGACTAACTTTGTGAGTTTTTTGAGGGCTGGAACCAATTAAAATTATTTACATTAATTCCTATGGGGAAAAGTCGTTCGAGATAAGAGCTGCTCGACTTAAGAGCCCAGGTCCGGAACGAATTAAACTCGTATCTCGAGGTACCACTGTATAACAAATGTTTTTTTCTGAGGGTTGATGAATTTCTTTGTTTCTTAAATCTTAGTATTTTTAAGGGACATATAACCATATTGCTAGTCATAACCAAGAAACTGGGAAAAAGCATTACTATTATGTTTAATATATTTTGTTTAAGAGCATGAAAAAGAGACTGCCAGATCTGGACACAAGCCCAGATGGATACTTCAATTTGTTTAGAAAAGGGACAATCATACAACTGTTCAATTAAATATGTGCTTGGCATATCATGCAAAGACTCAGTTGTATAGAGGCCAGGTTTGCACTACTCAAACACAAACATATGCACACTTCATATATTGTACTAAATTGGAGGTCATGTGTTCCTATCCTCTATCAGGAAATGAGTGTATCAGCCTATATAGGGACAGGCTATCTATCTATAGAGTCTTCCAGAAAACTTTATGATAGCCAAAAATATAACAAGTCTGACAGCACCAGAAGGACTACTTACTGTATTTTTGGTGTATAAGACGCACCTTTTTACTTCAAAAAGGTGCGTCAAAAATGGGTGTGTCTTATACAGTCATACCTCATCTTACGAACCTAATTGGTTCCAGGGGGAGGTTCGTAAGACGAAAGGTTCGTAAGACGAAACATTGTTTCCCATAGGAAACAATGTAAAGTCAATTAATCCGTGCAACCAAAAAAAAACCCCGCAAAAAAAACCGCTGCCGCCCGGCTGTCACCTTTTAAAACATCCTGGGGGCTTCTCAGCGACCTCCCGAACGCCGAACCCGAACTTCCACGTTTGGCGTTCGGAGACAGCTGGGAAGCCGCGTGGCTGTTTTAAAAGGTCACAGCCGGGCTGGGGGGCTTCCCAGCACCCCCCCGAACCCAGAAGTTCAGCAAAAGTTCGGGGTTCGGGGGGGTGCTGGGAAGCCCCCCAGCCTGGCTGTGACCTTTTAAAACAGCCGCGCGGCTTCCCAGCTGTCTCCCGAAGCCGAACGCCAAACCCGAACTTCCGCGTTCGGCGTTCAGAGACAGCTGGGAAGCCGCGCGGCTGTTTAAAAAGGTGACAGCCAGGCTGGGGGGCTTCCCAGCACCCCCCCGAATCCCGAACCCAGAAGTTTGGCAAAAGTTCGGGGTTCAGGGGGGTGCTGGGAAGCCCCCCAGCCTGGCTGTGACCTTTTAAAACAGCCGCACGGCTTCCCAGCAGCTTCCCGAAGCCGAACGCCAAACCCAAACTTCAGCGTTCGGCGTTCGGAGACAGCTGGGAAGCCACATGGCTGTTTTAAAAGGTCACAGCTGGGCTGGGGGGCTTCCCACCAACCTCACGAACCGAACCCGGGGTTCAGAAAATTTTTGCCTCTTCTTACGAACTTTTTTCGAGTTACGAACCGGCGCTCGGGAGGCTGCTGGGAAGCCCTGCCGCCCGTCTGTCGCCTTTTAAAACAGCCAGGGGGCTTCCCAGCAGCCTCCCGAACGCCGGTTCGTAACTCGAAAAAAGTTCATAAGAAGAGGCAAAATTTTTCTGAACCCCGGGTTCGTATCACGAGTTGTTCATAAGACGAGGGGTTCGTATCTTGAGGTACCACTGTACACCAAATGTTGGGCAGCGGGCAGCGACGGTGGCAGCTGTCCCTTAGGCTGCCTGGCAGTCCTCGGCTGGAGGCTGGCAGCTTGGCCCCGGGGATGAGTGGGGCGTGTGGTAGCATCTTCGGAGAAGCGGGCAGGCGTCCCCTCATCGCATACAGCCGGCGGAGGAGCCCGCGGGGTGGCTTTGATCATCCAGCGGGATGAGGCTCAGATCCATCAGCCCCAACCCCAATCTCCTGCCTTCAGGGGCACCTTTGGGAGGGCGTGGCAGTCGGTGAAGGTGCTCCGAGCAAAGCTGCCTCAGCTCGGGA
This sequence comes from Erythrolamprus reginae, assembly GCF_031021105.1. NCBI lineage: Eukaryota > Metazoa > Chordata > Lepidosauria > Squamata > Dipsadidae > Erythrolamprus > Erythrolamprus reginae. The sequence goes on along the minus strand of NC_091956.1, from coordinate 40,415,217 downwards.
ATTCCGCAGCTGGCGTCCTCTGCTCCAAGCGCCTTCGCTGACCGGTGCACCCTCCCAAAGGCACCCCTGAAGGTGGGAGATTGGGGTGGGGTCTGATGGAGCCAAGCCCCATCCCGCTGGATGATCAAAGCCACCCCGCAGGCTCCTCTGCGAGCTGCATGAGTTAAGGGGATGCCCGCCCACTTCTCCAAAGCTGCTGCCGCGCGCCTCACCTGCCTGGCGGCGGGCATTCCTCCCAGGGTCCCTGACGGCACCACTTCCAGTTCAGATGCCCACCTCGGAAGCCCAGGATCCACACACAAGGCTGGAAGACAATGCCCCTCAGGAACTGCCTTGGCCTCTAGACTGGGAGCTGCCTTTCCGGACAACTGAGCTTCTGTGGCATGAGCAGGTAGAACAAGACAACTTACTTTGCCCAGTGAGGAAAAGAGGCAGGGTGGTGCTGGAGGAGGAGGAGGTGGAGCTGTGGCTATAGCCACAGGTTACTGTCCCTTTACCTGCCAGGCTGGCCTGGGATCTCTCCTGACCCCTGGGGCTATGTCCCGTTGTATTTCCCTGAAGTTTTTTTGGGGGGAGGGGAGCCATTATTTTTCGGCCACCCTCCATCCCACTCCCCACTTTCTTGCTCTTTTTGGGAAACTTTTTCATGTGGGAGGAAAAGTGAGCTACACACACACCTGTGGCAACGTTTTCCAACCTCGGCAAGCGGCGTGTGTGTGTGTAGCTCACTTTTCCTCCCACATGAAAAAGTTTTCCAAGAGGGGCAAGAAATAAAACGCCTATTTCTGTGACTAAAGGAAAAACTAACAAAATGAATTTGCCTCATTTGTTTGTTTTGTTTGTTTGTTTGAGTTAGGGGTTAGGAGTGCAAGAGTCTTCAAATCTAGCAAGTTTAAAACCCTGCTGTCATGTTTCGAATCTGTGAGACTCAAAATCGAACTTTGAGGCCTTGTAAAAAATTTTCCCTGCATTTCTGAAACTTGAAATTTCATGACTTTTCATCATTTCAGGAGTTCTCTCTGACAATTTTTTTGGGGGGCGGGGGCCTTAGTTTTTGGTGGGTAAAGGAAGTCACACTTGTACTGCTTTCAAGTCTGTGTGACTCGAACTGTAAATTCTTTATTTTAAGTGCTTATATTTGGTCAATTTGAAAATCTCTTTCCCTTGGAAACTAGGTTGAACATTTCTGCAGACAATGAAATGAAAATTGAAATAAAAAATAATGCTTATTTTGCTCATAAAAGCCCCCCCCCCTTTTTTGTGAATTTCTTTTTCAATTTATAGATAGTTTATCCTGCAAAATATGTACAATTTTACTAAATTTGGTGTGGGATTACTAGTTTGAACATTCCTGATCATAAGAAAAATATAACTGAACTGAAAAAAATGATGCTTATTGGTTTTTTAAATCAGAAATAAGGCCTCCCCCCACTGGCTGCTTGCAACCATTTTCACTTTAATTTTTTTTTAGGCTCCAAATCCGAAATATTTTTAATGTCTTAGGCATTGATTTACTAAATTTAACATTGCTGATCATCATAAAAATACAAGCTTTTTGTGGGTGTCTTATAATCATGAAGATTTGAAAGCTGAAATGGGTGACCTGAAAGTTGATACAGGCGAAATGAAGGAAATGATGAAAGAATTAGATGGGAAAATTGTAGAAATACAACAAACCTTGAAAGAGAATGAACAAAGAATTAAGACAGTTGAAGGGAAAATGGACAACGTAGAGCAGAGAATGGATGAATTTGAGGATCACAGCATCGTAATCAATAGAGGATATGATGAGGCAATAACCCATTTAGAATTGCAACGCGCTTCTTATGACTTGAGATTTGAGAATATTATAGAAGAAAAAGATGAAGATTTAAATGCAAAAATGACAGAGATAATTGGAGAGATCCTTCAGGTCGATCCTCAGGAACTCATAAAAGGAATTGACGAACTTTACATAGTACAGACAAGCTATGTTAGAAAACATAATCTACCGAGGGAGGTCCATATTAATTTCGTAAGGAAGACTATAAGAGATGATATTTTAAAATGGACAAGAAATCAAACATTTGATTTTAAAGGGAAAGAAATTATAATTCTCAAACAAGTTCCAAGAAGAGTCAGAGAAGGCAGAAGGGAATATTATTTTCTGACTAAAATTTTAATCAAGGAAAATATAACCTTCCGCTGGCTTATCCCAGAACGTCTCTCATTGTATTGGCAAGGTGCAAGAGTGAAGCTTGAGAATGTCGACAAGGCTAGAGAATTCTTTGAAACAAGTGGCTTCAACAAACCTGAACAACCTCTGGGCTAGCACAGGAGTTCATGGCCACCATGACAGCCATGGACCTGAGTCAAGTATCATTTTCTACTGCGGCTTAACTTCCTGACTCCAATCCTGGGTCCATCAGGCCCCAGACGCCTGATGGACCCAGAGGGCTTTCAGAGGGCGCTTGGGGTTATTCCAGATACACTCATTCACAGTTCGGCAGAGTCTCTTGCTGAGGCCTGGAACAAGGCTGCAGCAGAGGCTCTCGACCGGATTGCGCCATTGCGACCTCTCTGCGGCACTAGACCTCGTAGAGCACCATGGTTGAACGAGGAGCTCCGGGAGTTGAAACGCCAGAAGAGATGTCTAGAGAAGCGATGGAGGAAGAGTAAATCTGAATCCGATCGAACACTTGTAAGAGCTCATATTAAGACTTACAAAGTGGTGCTCAAGGCGGCAAGATGCGCGTACCATGCTGCCTTGATTGCATCAGCGGAAACTCGCCCGGCCGCTCTGTTTAGGATGACCTGCTCCCTTCTTAACCAGGGGGGAGTTGGGGAGCCCTTGCAGAGTAGTGCCGAGGACTTTAACTCATTTTTCGCGGATAAAATTGCTTTACATCTCCACCCCATGTCCAGTCAACGAAGCAGTGGAAGTGATGTGCCAGTGTTTGGAGGCTGTTGGGGTCTGGAAATTGGAAAGTGCTCAAGCGGTAGTGGCATTGGGTTGGAAAGAGTTTAAAAAATGGACATTACAGAATTGGTACTGGTACATGGTGGATCATATTCATGGGGTGGAGATGTATAACTGGGTATCATCTGCATATTGATGATACCTCACCCCATGCCCTTGGATGATCTCACCCAGCGGTTTCATGTAGATATTAAATAGCAGGGAGGAGAGGACTGACCCCTGAGGCACTCCACAAGGGAGAAACCTAGAGGTCAACCTCTGACCCCCCACTAACACCGACTGCGACCAACCGGAGAGGTAGGAGGAGAACCACTGAAGAACAGTGCCTCTCACTCCCAACCCCTCCAGCCGGCGCAGAAGGATACCATGGTCGATGGTATCGAAAGCCGCTGAGAAGTCAAGAATCACCAGGACAGAGGACAAGCCCCTGTCCCGGGCCCGCCAGAGATCAACGCGACTAAAGCAGTTTCCTTGCTGTAGCCGGACCTGAAACCAGACTGCTGAGGGCCTAGATAATCGGCTTCTTCCAAGGACCGCTGGAGTTGGAGCGCCACCACCTTCTCAACAACCTTCCCCACAAAGGGAAGGTTGGCGACTGGACGGTAGTTATTGAGCACAGCTGGGTTCAGAGAAGGCTTCTTGAGGAGGGGGCGCACAAGTGCCTCCTTATAAGGAGTTGGAAAGGACCCCCTCCCTAAGGAGGCGTTGACAATCTACTGGACCCAGCTCTGCGTCACCTCTCGGCTGGCCGAAACCAACCAAGAGGGACATGGATCCAGTAAACAGGTGGCGGAACTCACAACTCCAATGGCCTTGTCCACTTCATCAGGTGTCACCAAGTCAAACTCCTCCCAGACAGATGGACAAAGACGTTTAGCCCCTGTCCCGGGCCCGCCAGAGATCATCCATCAACGCGACCAAAGCAGTTTCCATGCTGTAACCGGGTCTCAAACCCGACTGTTGGGGACATAGATAATCGGCTTCTTCCAAGGACCGCTGGAGCTGGATCGCCACCATCTTCTCAACAACCTTCCCCATAAAGGGAAGGTTGGAGACTGGACGATAGTTATTAAGTACGGCTGGGTCCAGGGAAGGCTTCTTATAGGGCGTTTGAAAGGACCCACTCCCCAAGGAAGCATTGACAATTTCCTTGACCGAGCTCTGTGTCACCTTTCTGCTGGCCGAAACCAGCCAGGAGGGACACGGATCCAGTAAGCAGGTGGTGGAACTCACAGCTCCAATGGCCTTGTCCACTTCATCAGGTGTCACCAGATCAAACCCCTCCCAGATAGAGGGACAAGTACGTGCCCCAGTCACCTTGACTGACTCATTGTCAGTCGACTCTGCTTTCCAATCGGAGTCGAGGTCCGCCCGGATCCGAGCGATTTTATCAGCGAAAAATGAGTTAAATTCCTTGGCACTGCCCTGCAAGGGCTCCCCAACTCTCCCCTGATTTAGAAGGGAGCTGGTCACCCTAAAAAGAGCGGCCGGGCGGGATTCCACTGATGCAATCAAGGCGGCATGGTACGCGAATACTTACACAACCCTTTGGTAATCTATTGGAAAAGACACAGGAAACAAATTAAATGGCAAATGAATAGGAATGTTTTACGAGACCCACAATATATTGAATGGACGGAAAAAGAATTAGAATTTTTTTTTTAAATCAACAAAAACTCAGAAACATCCCCACAAAATTTATGGGATACAACCTGTTGTGGTTGGCTCTGGCCCAGCTCCTGCCCCAGGGAATGGGGAGGTGGATGCAGGGGAAACTTCAACAGGTCACAGGCCTGTGTTATTGCCGACAAAATGAGTGCAGAGTTTAGTTTCCTCGGACGAAGAAGAAGGTGGGAGTGACTTGGCAGAGGAGGGCTTGGCACACAGCCAAGGCAGTCAATCTTCCTTATCTTCTATTGCTTCAAATAATGACATTTTGGACCCATGCAAGCGCAGAATTATGTGTAGAAGAGACCAAGTAAGAACATATTACAAGAAATAAGGGAGGCCACCTGTGTTTGGGTGGGGCTCCAGTAATTAGGGCTGCTGCTATAAATAGCAGCATGTGGGTTTGGCCGTTGTGGAAGAATATCTGTTGCAGTTTTGTCAGGAATCTTGTGTGCTAGACTTTGTTGCTTTTTCACACCTTTGAAACCAAAGCAAAGCAACGTGTGTGTGTCTCCCTTTGTTGGGAGAAGAAGGGGTGTGAACTGCTTAAGAGAAATTGTACAGACTACACGGTTGTTTTGGGAAGAGTGCTCTTTGCAATACAAAAAGAGTGCTTAGTTTATTTTGACTTTTGTGATAAAGAACATTGTTTTGAATTTTCAAACGTGTGTGTGTCTGAAATTTGTATCCTTGAATTTTTGGGAGGCTCCTATCAGAGAGCCCAGCAGAACACAACCAAGGCATATATTCGGGGATTAACGATTTCTTACACTGCAAGAAAAAATAGAGAAAAAAAAACAATATGAACAATTAGAAAAAGAACTAAAGGATTTAGAAATGGCATTACAAAATAATTCATATGATGAAAAGATAAAAAGAAAAAGGGATCTTGTTAAACATAAAATAAATCTTATAGAACAAGAACAAATAGCTGAAAAAATTAAAAGAGCCAAACAAGAATATTGCAAATAAACCGGGATGATGGTTAGCATTCAAATTAAGGAAACAGAGAATCAAAAATGATTTTAAAAATTGGTAGATAGTAAAGGAGTGCCAAGATTTAGAACAGAGGAGAAAATAATAGTTGAGGAATTTTATAAGACTTTATATAGTAAAGAAGAAATAAAAGAAGAAGAGATTTTTAAATTTTTAAATTCATTAGATCTACCTTTTCTGTCAGAAGAACAACAACAAAAGCTTAATGGCCCAGTTACTATGGCTGAACTTCAGTTGATTTTAAAAAACCAAAAAAATAATAAAGCTACAGGCCCGGATGCCATACCAGCTGAATTTTACAAAATAGAAAGTAATATACCTACCATAAACATGTTAGAGATTTTTAATAGGATTATAATGGATGGTAAAATTCCTAGATCTTGGTCGGAGGCGTTAATAACTTTAACACACAAGACAGGTACAGAAAAAGATAAAATACAAAATTATAGACCAATATCTTTATTCAATGTAGATTACAAAATTTTCACTTCTATTTATGCATTTAGACTTTGAAAAATTCTAAATGAAATAATACATGAAGATCAGAACGGCTTCCTGCCGGGTAGACAAATAAAAAATAATTTAAGAACGATCATCAATACATTAGAATTTTATTAACAACATCCAGAAAGACAAATGCCATTGATATTTTTTGGATGCAAAAAAAGCCTTTGATAATGTGGATTGGACATTTATAAAAATGCAATTAAATAAAATGAAATTTGGAACAAAATTTGTTAACATAATAGATGCAATATATTCAAACCAAACAGCTAAAATTATATTGAACAATAAAAAATTAGATAGTTTTGAGATTTTTAAAGGTGTTAGACATGGTTGTTCTCTTTCACCATTACTGTTTATTTTAACTTTGGAAGTTTTGTTAATAAAGATAAGAGCAAACAATAAAATTAAAGGATTAGAGATTGGGAAAGAAACTTACAAAGTTCAAGCTTTTGCTGATGATGTGGTTTTTATTGTAGAAAATCCTATAACATCAATCTCAAATTTAATAGAATTGATAGAAGAATATGGATGTGTTGCAGGCTTAAAAATTAATAGAAATAAGACAAATATTAATTAAGAATATGACAGATATACAAATAAGACAATTGGAAAATTTGACGGATATGAAGATAGTAAAGAAAGTGAAATATTTAGGTATTTGGGTTACAGCTAAAACAATGTCTCTAAAAAATGACAATTATATGAAACTCATTGGCGAAATTAAAAAGGATTTAGAAATATGGAATAATTTACAATTATCCTTCATAGGAAGAATTTCAACAAGATGAATATTTTACCCACAGTATTGTTTTTACTTCAGGTTATTTCAATAAATCCTGGAGGAAATTTTTTTAAAGAATTATTAAAGATTGTTAATAATTTTTTATGGCAAGGGAAAAAGGCGAGAATAAAACTTAGTGCTATTACCAATCAGCGGTCCTGCTATGGGCAAAGGAGTGGATAAGTCTCCAAAACCAGAGATTATTGGCATTAGAAGGGCATAATATTCTACAGGGATGGCACAGTTTTTTATGGAATGAAAAAGAGAAGATTTCAGTATATTTCAAAAATCATATGATTAGAGACTCCCTAATAAACACATGGTTGAAAATTAAAAAAGAGCACTACTCTAAAATCCCAAGGTGGTATTCCAGCCTGGAAGCCCTTACACACCCTAATCTATTTCAAATACAAAAATTGCTGAGCTACAATCATATATTGGATGAGAAGGGAATTATAAAAACCAGGCAACAATTACAAAATCAAAACATTAATATTGACTGGTGGTCTTATTCCCAAATTTGGACAAAATGGAACAAAGATAAAAAGAAAGAGGGAATTCAAGAAAAGGATAGTTTAATTGATAAAATACTACTAGGACATGGAAAAAAAAATTATAACTAGAATGTACAATTATATAATGGGATATAACATGGAAACTGAAATAGTAAAAGAAAATATGATTAGTTGGGCTCAAAATATAGGTTATAATATTTATATAGAGCAATGGGAGCAAATGTGGAAAAATTTGAAATTAACTAAATCAGTACCATACAAGGAAAATTCACAAAAAATGTTCTATAGATGGCATCTAGCCCCAACCAGATTGGCTAAGATTTATCCCAATCTGAAGCCAAACTGTTGGAGGTGCAACAACAAAACCAGATCCTTTTACCACCTATGGTGGACATGTTCACACATAAAAAAGTTGTGGAAAAAAATTCAAATATGGATTCAAGAGATCACGGCAATCACATTAAAATTAAAACCAGAAATTTTTCTTTTGGGCATAATAGATCTGAAATGTAAAAAAGAGGACTTCTATTTAATTCAACACATAATTACAGCCACAAGAATCACAATTGCGCAGAATTGGAAAAAAGAGGATACACCAACCGAAAGAGAAATTATTAAGAAAATATACGATTGTGCAGAAATGGACAGACTCGCCCAAAAGCTTAAAAACAAAGAGGACTCAAGATACTATGAGATCTGGGAAAAATTCTATGATTGGGTAAAAAAAAGAAAAAAAGAAAAAATGTAAACTAAATATACGCTAATAGGGGAGAAGTTTTGACACTGACAAAATATAAAACTTTCAATATCTTTATCGGATTGTTATCAACATTTTTCTCAATTCAATCGGACCTTAATTCAAGTGTAGACTAGGAAAAATATTAGAAAAACCGCGGCAACCATAGGCCGCTCAACCGTTAATCTAAGATGTTTAGAACTGTTAGAAACAGTTCACTGGGGGGGGGAGGAAGAGTTAAAAGGTAATGAATTATGGAGACAGAACGTTTTAAAAATTTAATTTTTTCACTTGGTATTTTGTTCGGTATTGATATGTATGTTGAACTGATAAAATTTATTCAAACAGAACAATTATATGATATAAATATAATAAGAGCTTTGTATATTTTTATAAATTTAATAAAAATTATTAAAAAAACAAAAACAAAAAAAACTTAGTGCTTTAGAAGATATTAAAGAAAGAGGAGGACTTGCTCTCCCTAACTGGAAGTTATATTACCAGGCTGCAGCCTTATCTTGGATTAAGGAATGGCTAACTTTGGAAAATAAAAGATTATTGAATTTGGAGAGCCATGATCTTATGCTTGGCTGGCATGCCTTTATATGGTATGATAAGCAATGTTCCCTCTAAATTTTTTTCGGTGTGGGCGGAAAAGTATAGTGTCTGAGCGACAGTCCCTTTGGGACTGGGCGGCATAGTAAAATAAATAAATAAATAAATAAATAAGAAAAAAAATTCCCTTCTTTTTTTATTAAAAGAAATTAATAATAAAACAAAACCAAAATCTATTACTATTATTATCTTCTCTTTTTCCATCCCTGTCTCCTCCCCCCTTGTGTGTGTGTGTGTGTGTGTGTGTGTGTGAACTCTTGAACCATTTCCAATTAGAGGTGAGCTATTGGAAATGGTTTAAGAGTTCACACACACACACACACACACACACACACACACAAACGGCTGGGGGTTTTTTTCTCTGTTGTTATTTGGGTGCTTTTTACCATATGCTTTAAATCAAGAGTCATTTCTCTCTCTTTCTCTCTCCCCCTCTTGCTCTCTCTCTCTCTTTCTCTCTCTATTGCTTTCTTTCTCTCTCACTCTTTCTTTCTATCTCTCTTGCTTTCTTTCTCTTCCCTCTCTTGCTATCTCTCTCTCCCTTTCATCTCTCTCTCTCTTTCTCTCTTGTTTTCTTTCTCTCTCTCTATTGCTTTCTTTCTCTTCTCTCTCTTCCTATCTCTCTCTCCTCCCCCTTTCTCTCTTTCTCTCAGCAGCGGTAGTAGCCGTGGGGCGGCGACAGGGTGATCAGCTGTGAGGCGGAGCTCTGGCATAGAGGCACCAACGGCGAGGGGGCTGCGAGAGCGCTTTCTCCAAGCGCTTCAGGAACACCTGCCCTGTCTCTACTGCAGCCCTCTTGCTGGAAGTCTGGGACGAAAGCGCTCCCAGCGAAGGGGCTGCGAGAGGGGCAGGGTGGCATTCCCGAAGCCCGCGGAGAAAGCCCTCTCTCGCAGCCCCCTGGCTGGCTGGCAGCGCTTTCATCCCGCAGCCGCCACTGCCGCGGCAGAAGTCACGCCCCAAGGCAGGAGGTGGCGGAGGAGGAGAGGGGGCAGATCGGGTGGGCAGGGGGCAGGGCCGAGAAGCCAGGGGCGCGTTTGGATGGAGGCACCGTGGGGAGGCAGGGGCGGCCGCGGCTCCCTTTCCTCCTTCTGCCGCAGCTCCTCGCCCCCGCCCCCCCCGCGGGCTGGCAGGGAATGGGGAGCGTGTGCCCATGGAAAAGGGCGCGCGGGGGGGTATTTTGGGGCACGTGCGCGCGCACGTGAACAGCTTACAGAGAACGGTGATGATAAGTATAAAACACATTCTTGTTTTAAGAAACATGCAATGAGAAAAGCATTATTAGATGTTTGGAAGGATATTAAAAAAATATTATTTCTTAACAATTCCTGAATGGATTTCTCCAATAGAAGCAATTTGCCACCCTAACTTAACTCAAGAAGGGAAGATATGGAAATATAAAAATTAGTAGATGAACATTTAGCACAGTCTAACATTTTCCTAATCACCATCTCTTCATTTGGTATATTTTCTTGTTTCCAAGTCTGTGTGAACAACGTTGCTGACGTTAATATGTGGGTTATTAAATAGTAATCTTCTTTGCTATGCTGTCCTCTGATTATTCTCAACAGATACATTTCCGGTTTCGTTTCCAATTGATAATTCAATATTTCCTTCAACCAATTTTTAATCCTGGACCAAAATCTTTCTGCTTCCGGACATAACCACCAAATGTGATAGTACGTTCCTATGGCAGATTTACATTTCCAGCACTTATTGTTTATACAGTGATACCTTGTCTTAGGAACTTAATTGGTTCCAGGACGAGGTTCGTAAGGTGAAAAGTTCGTAAGACGAAACAATGTTTCCCATAGGAATCAATGGAAAAGCGATTAATGTGCGCAAGCCCAAAATTCATCCCTTTTGCCAGCTGAAACGCCCGTTTTCACACTGGTGGAATTCCCCTGAGGCTCCCCTCCATAGGAAACCCCCACCTCCACATTTTTGCGATGCTGCAGGGAAATCCCAGCAGGGGAATTCCCAGCATCGCAAAAACGGGCACTTTGCTGGCAACGGAAGTCCAGAGGTGGGGTTTCCCAGCAAGGGGAGCCACAGCGAAATTGCAGCATTGCAAAAACACTGAAGTCCTTGACACCCCACCTCCGGACTTTGCCTCAGCCGTTTCTTCCGAGGGTGGCCCACTGTCTTTCCCCGCCGCCTCCTGTCCGCCGGGCTCTCTCCCGACGGAAAGAACAAATCAAGGTCTCTCCCAGCCCCCAGAGAAAAGAAGCCTTCCCTTCAATCCAGCCAGCCTGAATCCAAGGGAGCATTTTCCATTCTCTGGATGCTGGAGGAAGGGAAAGAACTCTCTAAGCCCTCAGAGAAAATGGAAAATGCTCTCTTGGATTGAGGCTGCCTGGATCAAAGGGAGGGATTCTTTTCTATGGGGGCTTAGAGAGCCCTTTCCCTTTCTCCAGCGTATTTTCTCTGGGGTCTGAATCCAAGAGAGTGTTTTCCATTCTCTGGATGCTGGAGGAAGGGAAAGAACTCTCTAAGCTCCCAGAGAAAAGAATCCCTCCTTTTGATCCAGGCAGCCTCAATCCAAGAGAGCGTTTTCCATTCTCTGGACACTGGAGGAAGGGGAAAAACTCTCTAAGCACCCAGAGAAAAGAATCCCTCCTTTTGATCTGGGCAGCCTCAATCCAAGAGAGCGTTTTCCATTCTCTGGACGCTGGAGGAAGGGAAAGAACTCTCTAAGCACCCAGAGAAAAGAATCCCTCCTGTTTGATCCGAGAAGCCTCAATCCAAGAGTGCGTTTTCCATTCTCTGGATGTAGAGGAAGGGAAAGAACTCTCTAAGCACCCAGAGAAAAGAATCCCTCCTGTTTGATCCGAGAAGCCTCAATCCAAGAGAGCGTTTTCCATTCTCTGGATGCTGGGGGAAGGGATATGTCTCTTCTAGCGCCCAGAGAAAAAAGCCCAACGTCAGTACTTTCTCCCCGTGGTGTCCTTGTAGCGGGCTGAAGAGCAAGCGAGTGAGTGAGAGAAACGAGCCTTCTCCGGCCAGGCATTGGAAGCTCCGCGGGGGAGGAGCAGTAGCCCAGCTGGCGCACACAAGGATTCGGGACCAACTCTGGCTTTGTGAAGATGGAGCCCTCCGTGCCTGCCTCCGCCTCCTCCTGCTGCTGCAGAAAGAAGCCGAGGGGTGCCCTTCCTCATTGCAGCCACAGAAAGCAGCCTGACTGTGGGGTCGCCTGCTTTTTTCCCCTCCTCTGCCGCTTTGGGCTGTGCGGTTGCACGCTTGTCCGGCGGCTGGCTCTTTTGCCACCATTGCTGCTTGGAGGTCACACCTTGCTCCACAGCCAGCCCGATTCCAGCGGGGAAGAAGGTGACAGATGGGTGGTGGTGCTTCTCGGCGTTACCCGGAACGCAGAACCCGGAAGTTCGGCAAAAGTTTGGGTTTGGCATTCAGGTTCGGTAGAGGGCCGAGAAGTGCCCGGCTTTTTCAGAAGGTGACAGCCGGGCAGTGCCGCCCAGCGGAACGCCGTTTTTGTGATCGGCGGCAGCCGGTTCGTAAGGCAAAAAAAGTTCGTAAGAAGAAGCAAAAATTTCTGAACCTCAGGTTCGTATCTTGAAAAGTTTGTATCACGAGCGGTTCGTATTAAGACATACCACTGTACTTGGATGGATTTTGGCTAGATGTGCTGGAGCATAATGCCACCTATAAAACATCTTGTGTAAATTCTCTTTATATGATACAGACAATGTCATCTTATAATTAATTTTCCATAATTTTTCCCAATCGTCTAGCTAAATAGAATAACCAAAATTTGCCATCCATGCTGTCATATTATGTTTGACTATTTCCTCTGTATTTTCATAATTTAGTAAATAATTGTACATTTTGGAAATATTTTTTTAATCTGATCCTGTTAAGATTTTATCTATTTCATTGGGTTTTTTACATATTCCAAATTCAATTAGATCTTTTTTATATCTGCTTTGTACCTGAAAATATGGTAACCAATCTAACTCTAGGCCTTCACTTTTAAGTTTTTCTCTGGACTCCCTTGGAGTCAATAAGTTCTTCATATGTTTTAGTTTGGTTTTTATTGATTATGTTCGGGTGTATTTGAGCTTCCAATGTAGATAACCATCTAGGCACTTCTCTGTAGTGTTTTTCCCTTACTTTTCTCCAGTATTCAAGTAGAATATTCCATATCTGGTGTTGTCTAAATTGTGAGTGTTTGATATGCTCTTTTTCCCACAGGTGTGCATGCCATCCCTCATTAATATTATGTCCTTCTATTGCTAAGATTCTAATGTTATCCAATTTAATCCATTCTTTAATCCATAATAATATTGTAGCCTGATAATATAATTCTAAGTTCGGAAGACCAAATCCTCCTCGCAATCTTGAATTCTGCAGTGCTTTGATACTTATCCGTGGTTTTTTGTTATGCCAAATACATTTAGGGATTATTCTATTTATGTTCGAAAGGTATAGCCATCTTGGGAGTATATTAGATTTTATAGTATTAATCCTTCCCATTAAAGATAGATTTAATTTGGACCATTTTTCTAAATTTTCTTTGGTTTTATTTAAAGGTTTCATGTAGTTTAATTCTTTTAAAGACGAATATCTAGATGTGAACCAAAGTCCTAGGTATTTAATTTTTTTTTTCTATTTGAAATCCAGTTTTCTCCATTAATGTCATGGTTTGGTCTTGCTTGCAATTTTTGGTTAATATCTTAGTTTTATTCCTATTTATTTTAAGACCAGCTACTCTTCCATATGTTTCCAATTCTTCTAATAAGTGTATCATTGAGTTGGTTGGCTCTTCTAGAAAGAAGACTAAGTCGTCTGCGAATGCCTGTGTTTTATAAACTTGTTTTTCAATCTTAGTTCCTTGTATTTGAGGATTCGTCCTAATTTGATTTAATAAAATTTTGATTGACATTATGAATATCAAAGGAGAGAGCGGGCACCCTTGTCTTACTCCCTTCCTAATATCAAATGTATCTGTCAGATCTCCATTGATTAGGATCTTTGCCTTTTGTTTAGAATATATTTTGTTTATCATATTTTCAAAGTTGGATCCAAACTCCATAGTTTTTATTAATTTTTTAAAGAAATCCCAATTTAAATTGTCGAAGGCTTTTTCAGCATCTAAAAACAGCATTGCAAATTCTTTATCGCTATGGCTTTCATAATGTTCCAGCATGTTCCAAGTTATTCTAGTATTGTACCTTATTTGTCTGTTAGGCAGAAAACCATTCTGGTCTGGATGGATTATCTTACTTAGTATTTTTTTTCAGTCTCTCTGCTATGATTGAAATGTACAATTTGTAATCGACATTTAGCAAAGATATTGGTCTGTAATTTTTAATCTGATCTGCATCTGTACCTTCTTTGTATATTAATGCTATATTGGCTTCTTGCCATGATAGAGGATATACGGCATTTTTTAACATGTTGTTGTAAATTTCTAATAATAAGTCTCCTGTTATATGTAATGTTGCTTTATAAAATTCAATTGGGAGTCCATCCGGTCCAGGTGTTTTATTATTATTCTGTTTCATGATTACTTTTTCTAACACTTCCTTAGTTATTTCTTTATTTAACATTTCTTTGTCTTCTTTACTTATAGGTTTGATTTTAGATTTTTCTAAGTATTTTAATATATATCTTCTTCACTAATGTTATCTTTATCATATAGTTCTTTATAATATTCTAATGCTATTTCTTTCTTTTTTTCTAGTTGGTGGTGTATTATTTTATTCTTGTCTGCTAATTGTTGGATTAATTTTTTTCCTTATCTTTCCTCAATTTATAAGATAACCATCTACTTGGTTTATTTGCATTTTCAAATTGATTTTGTTTTGCAGCTCTTAGTTCTAAGTTTTTCAGTTTGTATATCAATTCGTTTTTACATTGTCTTTTTTCTTTATTTTTTCTGGATGTATAGGCTATTGTTAATCCTCTCTGGTAAGCTTTAGCTGTGTCCCATAAATTCTGCAAAGAAGTTTCTTGGTTGTTGTTTTCTTTAAGAAATAATTCCATTTCTTTTTAAATCCAGTCTATATATTCTTGATCTTTTAATAATTGCAAGTTCAACATCCATCTTTTATTTTTTCTACCTTCACCTTTCCACAAGATTTTTATAGGGTTGTGATCTGCCCAATCGTTTATATCAATTTGGATTTGATTAATTAGATTTTCTACTTTACTGCTAGCCCAAACCATGTCTATTCTGGACCAACTCTGGTGGGCATTGGAATAAAATGTATATTCTCTCTTATCTTTGTTTCTTATTCTCCAACAATCTCTCAGACTTAATTCTTCACACATTTGGTGGAATGTTTTCGGAAGCACTTTTCTTTTTTTGTATAGATTTTTATTAACACTTTTATAGTCTTTAATAGCATCAATTATACCATTAAAATCCTCAATTACACAAATATCTTAAACTTCCAGTTCTACCAATTTCTGATGTAATTTACCAAAAAAAGCTTTAAGGTTTTTGTTTGGTGCATATATAACTACTAGTGTAACTTGTACATTAAGAATTAAAACTGAAATTATTAATATTCTTCCTTTTTTGTCAGCATATATTTTTTGAGCATCTAATTCTTTTTTCACATATACCGCAATCCCTCTTTCTTTATTGCGCGATAAAGCTGTGTATACTCTTCCTAATTTTTTATTTTCTAGCTGTTTTTCATTTTCTTGTGGGATGTGCACTTCTTGTAAACAGATAATGTTCAAGTTTTGTTCTTGTAATTTACTAAATATTCGTTTTCTTTTAACATATGAATTTAAACCGTTTACATTGATTGAGAATAGATTGACCGTATTTTCCATGCCCACTTAACTTCGTATTTGCCTTCTATTTATTCTATTTTCTTTCTGCGCTCTAGTGAGCATTCTTTCTTTTTCCTGTTCTTTATCTTTAGATGTTCCTTCTTTTCCACTGTCTAAGTCTATTAAGGGTTGTTCTTCTTGGCTTTTGCTTTCTAATTCTGATCTTTCTTCTACCATAAATTCCTCAAAAAATTCCTGTGCCATTAATTCATTGTCTATTTTGATCTTTTTTCCTTTCCATGTAATAAGCATTCCTTCTGGGACTAACCATCTGAAGAGAATTCTCCTTTTATTTAGTTGTTCTGCCAATGGGCGATACCCTCTTCTATTGTCCCTTAATCTTTTTGGTATTTGCTTAAGGATTCTAATTTCTTTCCCTTTATGCAATACTGTTTCATCTTTTGTAATTTTTAATATTTCATTTCTAATGTCTTTTTTGGAGCACCTTACATGTACTTCTCTGGGCAATTTATGTTTCTGGGCGTAATTGGTATGCACCCTGTAAATTTCATCTAATCCATTTGTGGTTTCTTGCTTATGTTTCTGTAAGATGTTGGCTATCATTTCTGTCATTATCTCTGCTAGATTTTCATTTTTGTCTTCTTCTACATTTTGAAATCTGCTATAAAACTCTGCTCTATCTATCTCTAAATTAATTATTGATTCTTCTAACTCTTTATTCATAAGCATAAATTTTTGATCTATTGTATCTACTTTTTTTTCATTTTGTTCCGTTCTTTTCTCAATTTGTTCCGTTCTTTTCTCAATTTGTTCTATTCTTTTTTCTTTTTTCTCTAAAATTTGATGGATTATTTCTATTTTATTATCCATTCTTTGCATATCTTCCCTCACTATCTATCTTTTCCTGGAGTTTTAACATTGTATCCTGGATTGCCAGTAATGTTTCTTGTGTTGTTAGTGAAGTGTTACTTGTTTTCTTGGATGCTAACATGCTAATTATTGATCTTTGAGTTGAGGGTGAACCTGTTGGTATGGTTGGGTTAGAGGGTGTTTTTTTTGACAAATTTCTTATATGTTGACATTTTAATTGCTTTAACTACTTCACTCCACTCTATCATGCAATTTCCCTCAAAGTTACCTCTTTCCTCTTTCAGAAGGTAGAATGGATAGTAATTCTATAGATAGGAATATTATTGTTTGTTGTTAATTATTAATTATTATTAATCCCAACATATAAATTGAGGTACTATAATATAATAATAATAATAATAATAATAATAATAATAATAATAATAATAATAAATGAACTTAAATCAAAGTCTATCTTAATCTATATTATTAATTATCAAACTTAATAGGTTAATAATAAATAAACTTAAATCAAAATCTATCTTAATCTATATTATTAATTATCAAACTAGGTTATAATAGGTTAATAAGATAACTAAATATAGTATTTAAATATCTAAAGCCAAAGAGTAACTAACAATCAAAAATCCTAGCTATCAAATGGATAAGCATATAACTGGTTATAAAGAATATAATACAAAGCTTTTAGAAATAAATATCTTACTAATTCTTAGAATATAGAGATCAAAATTCTTAGTATATAGAGATCAAAATTCAGAAGTAATATATAGAGAGAATTGAAGAAAGAAAGTGTTTCCCTAATTCCTTTAACAATTATATGTAGATAAAGTCAGATAGGATCAAATTCATTTGCTAAATTATTAATCAATCAGTTTTCGATATTCAATTTTTTTTATTTTATTTTTTTTAAATTGAATTTTAATTTTATTATCCTATATCTTTATTATTATTATTTTTTTTTGAAAAAAAGTTTTATTAGTTTTTATCAAAGTTATACAAACTGACATAATGGGAAACTTTTCAAACATTATTTCTCATATTACAAACCACAACCACTCAAGGTTATATAAGAAACATAAAATAAGTCAAAAAGATATGTATAAAAGTTTTCCCCCATAACAATTACACTAATCTCTTTCCCCCCCCCAACCTCCCCCCCTCCTTGAACTTCCCAGAGTGAAATCAGATTATCAATTCCCTCAAAATCAAAATCATACATACTTAAATTCTATATTAACTATTATCTCTCCCTAACCCTACTACTTTCACACCCAAATCCATTTAGGCTCTTTATACTAATAAAAAATCCTAAACTATTCATATACTATTTGAAGTTTTTTTGAGTGATATTTAATTTGAATATAATCAATCCATTTTTTCCAGTCCAATATATATTTTTCATTCGAGTGATCCTTCATGTAGGCCGATATCTTCGCCATCTCTGCTAGATTCATGACCTTTATTGTCCATTCTTGAATTGTGGGTAACTCTTCCTTCTTCCAATATTGGGCGATCAAGAGTCTCGCTGCTGTTATTAGATTCAATATCAATTTAGTCTCTATACTTGTACAGTCTGTGGTAATACCTAATAAGAACAACTGTGGTATAAACTTCAATTTTTTCTTAAGAACATTTTGCATAATCCACCATATTTTTATCCAAAATGCTTTTACTTTTACACATGTCCACCACACATGAAAGTAAGTAGCGTCCATACAATCACATCGCCAGCATTTAGGCTGTATATCAGGATATATACTAGCCAACTTCTTAGGATCCAAGTGCCATCTATAAAACATTTTATAAAAGTTTTCTCTCAAATTTTGAGCTTGTGTGAATTTAACATTTCTTACCCAAATTACTTCCCATGTATCTAATGTAATCGTTTCCACAAAATTCTGTGACCATTTTATCATACAATCCTTAATTAATTCTGTTTCGGAGTCTTTTTCTATAAGTATATTATATATTCTTTTTATGTGCTTTGGGCCTTGGTCCTTAATTTGTTTTATTAATTGTCCTTCCTGTTGTTCCATACCAAGTCTTTGATCCTTTTGCCATCTATCCTTCAACTGAGCATATTGAAACCATGTTTGCACTAATCCTTCTTCTTTTAAATCATTCAAAGATTTTAATTGTAATACTCCATCAGTTAATTTCAATAATTCCTTATATGTTACAACATCTTGCCTTTGTTCTATACTAGTATTCTCTATTGCGTGTATGGGCACCACCCATAAGGGTACTTTATAATCCATTATCCCTTGATATTTTCTCCAGACACGCAACAGAGCATTCCTTAGTACATGGCTCTTGAAAGTCCTGTCCACCTTTTGATTATAAACCAAATATGCATGCCAGCCATATAACAATTCATACCCTTCTATATTCAATATCATTTCATTAGTTAAATTTACCCAGTCACTTATAGCTACCAAAACTGTTGCATCATAATACAATTTCAAATTAGGCAATTTTAGGCCACCTCTTTCTCTCATATCCTGCATTATTTTCATTTTTATTCTGGGTTTTTTCCCTTGCCATACATATTTTCTTAATTCCTCTCTGCCATTCCAACAATTTTGACTCATTTTTAAGTATTGGAATCATTTGAAACAAAAACAAAAATTTAGGTAAAACATTCATTTTGATTACCGCTATCCTCCCCAACAATGATAATTGCAATTTTTTCCATTTATCCATCTCTATCTGTATCTTGGACCATAAAGTTTCATAGTTATACTTATATAATTTTCCATTGTCTACTGAAATATAAACCCCCAGGTATTTTACTTTCTTCACAATCTCACACCCAGTTACCTTTACCAAACCTTCTTTTTGATTCCCTGTCATATTTATTGTTATCATCTTGGTTTTCCCCACATTAATTTTGAAACCAGATACTTTTCCATACTCCTTGATAATTTCCATTAATACCTTAGTAGATTGTAGAGGCTGTGTTAATGTTACCACCACATCATCTGCAAATGCACGCACTCTGTAATCATGGTGTTTAACTTTAACCCCCCTTATTTCCTCTACTTTACGTATTTTATTTAACAACATTTCCAAAGTTAATATAAACAATAACGGTGATAATGGGCAACCCTGCCTTGTACCTTTACCAATTTGAAAAGAATCTGTTAAATTCCCATTAATTATTATCCATGCAGTTTGTTCTTTATATATTGCTTTAATAGACTGAGTAAAATATTCTCCCATTTGCATCTTTTGAAGTATCTTTTCCAAAAATTGCCAATTCAATCTATCGAACGCTTTCTCAGCATCTAAAAACATTAGCACCGCCGGAGTCTGAATATCTCTCCTAAGATACTCCAATATATTCACAATTTGTCTAACATTCTCTCTCATCTGTCTACCTTGTATAAAACCTGTTTGATCTTTATGTATTATCTGTTGCATAATTGGCATCAGTCTGTTAGCTAAAATTTTTGTAAAGATTTTATAATCTATATTAAGCAGTGATATAGGTCTATAATTCTTGGGCTGAGTGTGATCTTGATCTTCTTTTGGAATTAGTGAAATAAAAGATGTTTTCCATGATGGAGGGATCCTATTTCCTTCTTGTATTTTATTAAATAATTCTTTAAGTGGTTCTACTATCTCATCCTGAAGGCTCTTATAATACACTGCTGTCAAACCATCCGTGCCTGGTGCTTTACCTATTTTTAACTGTTTAATTGCCAGTAAAATCTCCTCTTTAGTTATATATGAGTTTAATTTCTCTTTTTGTGCTTCGGAGATTTTAAGAGTGCACTCCTTATCTAAATATCTATCTATGTCAGTACCTTGTATTTTGTCTTTTGTGTACAAATCTCTATAAAAATCTATAAAAGCCTTTTTAATCAAATCCTGTTGAAATACCTCTTTACCTTTATATAATACCTTATCTATTGTTTGTGTTTTTTGCTTTTTCCTTAACATATATACTAACCATCTACCAGGTTTATTGGCATTACAAAAATTATTATGTTTTGCATATTGCAAGTTAGTAGCTACTTGGTCTGAAACCAACATGTTAAATTGTGATCTTAATAATGTAGTTATTTCTCTAATTTTCTTATCTTCTGGGTTATATATCAGTTCTTGTTCTTTCTTTTTAATTTCTTTTTCCAATTCCTCTTTTTTTTGTTTCTGTTTCCGTCTATAAACATTATTCTGGTTTATTAATACCCCCCTCATAAAGGCTTTACTTGCGTCCCAGACCATATCTATCGTTGTTTCCTTTTGCATATTTAAGATAAAAAATTCCTTCATCAGCTTTTTACATTCCGAAACATTCCCATCATATCTAAATAAATTTTCATTTAGACGCCACGTTCTCCTAGGTTTCTCTCCCGTTTCCAACTCCATCCATACTGGACTATGGTCTGACAGCGTTCTTGGACAAATCTTTATCTTCTTAACCCTAGAACAAAAATCATTTGTTATTAATATAAAGTCAATTCTTGAGAATGAGTGATGCCTATCTGAAAAAAAAGTAAAATCTTGTTCTTTATCATTCCTTTCTCTCCATAAGTCTCTTAATTCTATATCATCCATCATATCAAAAAACGATTTAGGGAGCTTAGCCTTATTTTGAATATTCTTAGAAGGGCCCTTCTTGTCTATTTTAACATCAATTACTCCATTCCAATCTCCCATCACTATATATGATTTACGATCCAAGTTTATTAATTTTTTGTGTAGTAACTCATAAAATTTTCCTTGCTGTTGGTTAGGTGCGTATATTCCAACTACCATAAAATTCTTTGTCTCTATTGTTAAATCAATTATTATATATCTGCCCAGATTATCAACTTCAATCACTTTAACTTTAAGATCAGGTCTTACATATACAACAACTCCATTCTTTTTTTCCGGAGCCGATGCAATATATGGTGTCCCTAGTTTTGCGTTCTGTAAAAACTTTTGATCTTCCAGTCTTATATGAGTCTCTTGCAAGCATATTATATCATTTTTAAATTGTTTCAAATAATGAAATACTTTTCTTCTTTTTTGCGGTGAGTTTAAACCATTAACATTCCATGTCAAAAATTTAATCGCCATCTTTGGTACCCGAAAGCCTCTGGAGCACTGCCTCCAGGTTCGCTGGAGTCGTTTTAGATCTGGCTCCTCCCACTGCTTTCGATCCATCCACCACTTGGGCATATGTCATCGAGGGTAGCTTGGTCTCTTGCTCTCTACGCCTTGCTACTGCGCGTGTTTGCCTCTGGTCTTGTGGTTTTAGATGTTTTCGGGTTTTACCCCGAACTATTATCTCTTCTGGTGGTTGTATTGCGCCTTCTTGTATAGCCATCGCTCCTTCCTGTGCCTGCTCCTTCGTTGGTGCTATTGCTTGTTCCTGACGTGCCTTTAAAATTTTTTCATAAAAGTCTCTTGCTTTCACTACTGTATTAAGACAATGCCTTTCTCCCTTGTATGTAACTATTAATCCATATGGGACATCCCATCTATATTGTACTTGTCGCATTTTTAGCTCAGAAACCAGAAAAGAATAGTCCTTCCTTGCTTTTAACATCTTAGGAGGGATTTCTTTCAGTACAGCAACTTCTTGCCCTAGAACTTGAAGTTTGTTTTGAAATGAGTGTTGTATAACTCTGTTTCTTGCACCTCTTGTAACAAAATATATAACAACATCTCTTGGTAATTTCCTTTGTCTGGCAATCCATGAGTTCACACGGTAAATTTTATCGATATTCCAAGCCCAGTCAACATCTTTATCCTCTAGAAATTTCTCCAGGACGTCTGCAAAGATTTGTCTTAAATCTTCTCCTTCATTTTCTCTCAGACCTCTTATTCTAATAGCCCCTTCCATAGATCTATATGATATTCAATTTTTCCAGTCAATAATAATAGTCAATAATGTTCAATTATCAAAGATTTAAATTAATTTTTTATAAGTCTCATTTCATAATTCTTGGTTCAAAGTAAATACTTCATCTTTCAAGTTCCTAGTTCCTTTAATAACCAAAGAGAAGGGAAAAAACAAAGTTCTCTGCCGCTGTCTGTTACTGTTTTTCCATTTAACTCACAGTTTCCTCTAGTCCAGTTTGGAGTTTTCTTTGTCAATTGTTAATCGCCATTTCTCCCCACACTGCTGTATTCTTTCTTTCTCTCTTCCTCTCGTTGAAGTTGAGTGTCTCCTCTTTTTCTCTTACATGCACTGTTTTCTTCAGGTGGTACCCTCTAACTCGTCTCCCTCTGGTTCCTTCTTTTTCCGGTCGTGTCGCCTTCCTCTGGTTCCTTCCACTGGTTCCTTTCGCTTTCCTGAACTCTGTTCTCGATCTCTTAAAGGGCCAATCTTCTCTTAAGCTTTCGAACTCTCAAACTCTGCCTCCACGATCTCCGCTTCCGATCAATCCACCGCCGCTATCCAATCCACCTCCACAATCAAATCAATCGGTCAATTGGGTCAATAAAGTTGATCAGAGTACATAGCTAGCAATCCATTTAGGTCACAGTCTCACTTTCCTTTTCTTTCTTATAAGATTTGTTTTTTTCAAAACTCTTTTGGTTTGTTGTTTTCACAATTCGCGTGCTATCTTTTTACGTTTCCTTTCTCCTTTCTCCTTCGCTCCCCCCACCACCGGGTAGCCGCTATTTAAATTTTGTGGTTCCTTTTGTACTGTCACACTTGGTATATTATCACTTATTTATCTATTCAAATAGTTCATTTAATTACCGTATCGGGTCTCTTCTTAGTCGTAAAATTAGAATTGTATTATATCTTTTCTCTCTTCCTCTGTTGCAATGGGCTGTCACAGCACTACCGTCACCATGTTGACTGGTGGCTCTCCTGCATCAGAGTTTGCGAGGCTCTCCTTTCTTCATGCGGGGTGATTGCTTTTCACCACAGCGCTTGAAGGTACCCTCGCTCCTTCACCCACTCCTCTGGTGTGGATGTGCCAAAATTCTGGCCTCCGAATACTAGGTTCCAGGTCTAGGAGAGCGGAGCGTTGCTCTCCCCTGCCTGCTCGCCGTGGCTCCGCCCCGGAAGACTGTAATAAATTAAGTAAATTAACGTATGAATTACAGAATAAACAAAATAAGGACTACTATACAGTTGGGGGAAACTATATAATTGGATAGAAAAAAAATAATAAAAAATTGAACTAATATTTAAGGGAAGGAAATGAACTAATAAAAACAGAATTGTAAAGTATTAAACATTAAGCAATTCAATCTGTACATATAAGTATGTTTATATGTCTTGTTTTGTTTGTTTGTATTATAATTTTTAAAAAAGAATTAATAGATGAACAAATGAAACTCAAATCTAGACAAAAGTTACAAGATGAGGGAGTAGCAATAGATTGGTGGCAATATATGCAGATTCAGTCCAGATATCAAAAAGACATCAAAACATATATATTCAGGAAAGGAAAAAATTATTTAGGAAACATGTTAATTACAAAGCAGAGGAAACTAATAGGAAAAGTATATAAATATTTGATTAGCTTTAACTACCGATTTGATTTTAAAAGATAATATGATAAGTTGGTGTAAAAATTTAGGAAAAGAAATTGACTTAGGTACTTGGGAAAGAGTCTGGACATATAATTGGAAAATAACTAAATCAGTTTCATTTAAAGAAAATCAGATTAAGATGTTTTACAGGTGGCATTTACCACCTAATAGAATCTCGAAAATGTTTCCGAACACATCTCTAAATTGTTGGAAATATAAAAGAGAAATAGGTTCTTACTATCATCAGTGGTGGACTTGCCAAAAAGCCAAACTCTATTGGAATAAAATAGAAAGATGGATAAAAGAAATTACCCTTCAGGAGATTAGGAAAACCCCAGAATTTTTTCTACTAGGTATAACAAATCAAAAATATAAAAAGGAAATTTATTATTTAATAACTCATATCTTGGTTGCCGCAAGGATTGTATATGCACAAAAATGAAAAAAAAAAAAAGATATCCCCAAAGGAGGATAATGTACTAAAGAAAATCATAGTGTGCAGAGATGGACATGATGACGAGGCGGTTAAATAATCAAGAAGAATCAGATTTTTATAAAATTTGGGAAAGGATTTATATATGGTTGAATAAAAAGAATACGAAATAAATGGAATAGAAAGAAATATATATATATATATATATATATATAAATTGATTCTCTTACAAAAGTTTTAATATATGAAAAAAATGTTTTTTCTCTCTTTTTTATATTCTCTGTATTGATCTTACAAATTTTAGTGTTTTCTTTTCTGTATTAGAAAGACTTCTATTTTGAGCAGGGCAATTGTAGCCCCTGATATGATCAATGTTTGTTTGTTTTGTTTGTCTTTTTATGAAAAATTAATAAAAATATTAAATATATATACTGTATATATATTTTGGGGGTGGGGGCTAACTTTCTTCTGGGCAAAAAAACTCATGTTGAGTCTGTTTCAGGTCATATACGCCCTTGACCAAAAAGATTTTTTAAGGTACTTAAATTTGGTCTTTTTGAAAGCTTTTTTCACTGGGAAACTAGTTTGAACATTTCTGAACATAATGATATGAAAATTGAACTGAAAACAATTGATACTTATATTTTTATTTTGATCAAACCCCCCCCCCCTATTTTTTGAGCATTTTGTGTCAGTTTATATTTTTTTTAGGCTACAAATCTCTAAGGAATTTCCCCCCAAAAGTTTTGATATACTAAATTGAACATTCCTGATCATACAAAAAATAGAAATGAACTGAAAAAATGATGCTTATTTGTTTATTTTGCTCACAAAAGGGCCACCCATCTTGGCCTTGCTGTGTGCTATTATTTTCACTTTTTATCTAGATTTGGCTATAAATATTGGGAATATCCTTTTGAAAAGCAAGCATGTGATAGCCAGACAACTAATTTTATGAAAGAAATCAATTTTCCTAAAAACAAGTATGTAATTTTGAAATTAACAGCATAATTTTTATATAAATTGAAATAATTGAACACAGCGGGGGGGGGACTTTTATGTGCAAAATAAACAAATAAGCATCAATGTTTCAATTTCAATTTTCATTTCATTATGTTCAGAAATGTTCAAACTGGTAATTCAATGCCAAAGTTATTGAAAATATTTGGAATTAGGGGCCTATAAAAATTTATAAAGTGATATGCTTGAAAAAACGGGGGGGGACGGCCCTTTTGTGAGCAAAATAAACAAATAAGCATCATTTTTTTCAGTTCAATTTTCATATCATTATGTTCAGAAATGTTCAAACTAGTAATTTATAGATAGTTTTTCAGGCAAAACTATCTATAAATTGAAAAAGAATTCACAAAAAAGGGGGCTTTTATGAGCAAAATAAACCAATGAGCATTATTTTATTATTTCAATTTTCATTTCATTGTGTGCTGAAATGTTCAACCTAGTTTCCAAGGGAAAGAAGTTCTCAAATTGACCAAATATAAACATTTAAAATAAAGAATTTTCGGTTCGAGTCACAGAGACTCGAAAACAGTACAAGTGTATAGTGGTTTTGAACAGCGCAGCAGGGTTAAGGCTTGTGGACTTCAATTTCCATTTCTGAGCTAGCATGACTAGTGGAGGAATTCTGGGAATTGAGGTCCACAAGTTATAAAGCTGTCAAGTTTGAGGACACCTGAGTTAGAGGTTAGGAGTGCAAGGGTCTTCAAACCTGGCATGTTAAAGGCTTGTGGACTTCAGTTCTCATTTCTGAGCTAGCATGACTGGTGGAAGAATTCTGGGAATTGAAGTCCACAAGTCTTGAAGCTGTCAAGTTTGAAGTTTGTAAAAAGTATACATGGTTTTTAAAAGTATACATGGTTTTTAAAAGTATACATGGTTGTAAAAAGTATACATGGTTGTAAAAAGTATTCTGCTACACTGGTATTTTATTAAACAATATAATACTACACCATTTGGTTCAGAATACTTTTTTCCTTGTTTTCCCCCTCTAAAATCTAGGTGCGTCTTACACACAGGTGCATCTTATACACTGAAAAATACGGTAATTTGGAGAAAGTAAAGCTAGGGAAGAATTCATTATGAATGTTTGAACATGCACTTGAATGGAATTGAAAAATTCTGTGTGCCTAGGTATTGAGGAACCTGGAACCAACAATCCCAGATACCCTGACAAAAGATCAGACATCATCATCATCATCATCATCATTGTATTTGAATGCCATCAAGTCATTACAGCTCCAAGTTCCTTAAAAATTGAATAAAATGACATAAAGCATAAAAAAACCCAACTTTAATGAAACACCCATGATAAACAAAGAAAATGTAATAATTAAATTTTTACTCCACAGCCCTCGTAACATTAGAGCTCAAAATAACCTTAAAATCAAATCAAAGGTAGCATTACTAATATTTTTTTGAGATACTTCCGGTCTGGACTGGAGCTGCGCCGGGAGCTGCAGGACAGGGCTCTGTTCCTGAAGCTTCCTTTTTCCCCTCCAAGGGTCGCCCTCTGCAATCAGATCGGACCCGGACGGTCCGGTCGAAGAACAGGGGGCTCACCGGACTCTGAGGAGCTAACGCCGAAGCTCCGAAGGGGAAGGTTTGCCCTGCAGCCTTGGAATTGGAAAAACCGAGTCTCTCCATGAGATCTCGACCATTACAGCTTCACCACACGGGCGGAAGAAACGACTAGAAAAGAAGTCAAACTACTGCAGCAGAAGGAAAAGAATTGAGAAGCAAAGAAGAAAACTAAGGTACAAGCTTATTTTGGCAATTTAAAAACGTCTAGAACTGTTAATCTTCTAAAATAGAAGGCGAACTTGAAAAAGTAAAAAGAGGGAAATATATCCTTGGGCAAGAGTCTGTCCGGAACTTTTTTTCTTTGTGAAATAATATATAACGAAGAAATTAAGAAATACAATAAATCCAGCTAATAATTCGACTCATATTTAAATTCCCATCTCCAAAGAGTATTCTAGGAGATGAGAACCAAATAAAAGTAAACTCAAAACAAAAAAGTAAAGTTTAAATCTGGCAGCTGCTTTTGGAACTATTTTGTCAGTACGTGCTGCGGAAGGATTGCTCTTTGGATGGTATTTTGAACAAATAAACACGAAAAGAAGAATAAATCTGTGAAATAAAGAGATAGACAAAGAAAGGAAAAACCTGGAATAGAAAAACTTTGGGTTTTTTTCTTTTCAAATTGAGATATATCTTCTTGGGAAAAATAAGAATAAGTTGTACTAAGCAAAGCTTGAATACATGATTAAATCGTATGGCCTGGAAGAACCAATGTGGAAAACTTCTAATTATGGAATATAATTAAAACTTTTTAAAAAGTGATTTTATATTGAAATTGGACTCTAGATATTGGACATAAATGAATTAGACTCATTTTAAAATTAACATTTGGATCTTTATTTCAAAACTATATCGTTTTGGATTACAATTACTTTTGGATTTATACCCTTTTGGATTACAATTATACTTTGTTTGGGGGATCTCTATTTGGAAAATAACTGGACTACTATTTGCTTCTTCGCTGGACTTTGATTTGGATTTAGAATTTTTTTATTAAATCATTTTGGATTACAAGTACATTTGGACTGAAACCTAACTGGATTATAACTATATTTTGCCTTTAGAATTTTTATTGGAATTACAATTAAATTACTTATTTGGCCCTGGATTTAAACTTGGTTTAAGATCGTGACTGAGCTTACTGTTTTGGAATATAAACTGACATACACAGGATTGTAACTAAAGATTAAATTGTCCTCTGAAGAAGATTTCAAAGTTTGGGGATCCACAATCAACAAACAAGAACAGCCCCAAAGATTTCTGCAGAAAAGAAGAGTTGAATTAAGTATAATTAAGTATAATTAAGTTTGTTTGAATATATATTTGTTTGCTAGGGTCTTTTTTTGTATTAAGAAACTGTATTAAATATTTAGACTTTATTGTTAAAATTACATTAGACCAAAACTGACATAAATATTGAAATATTGCTATACTGTACTGTTATTTTGCTTTTACTCTTTTTCTGTATTTAAGCTTATAAGGTTTCCTTCAGATTGAAAATTAATACCAAATGAATTGCTAATTTTAGATTTTCCTCTTTCCTGATTTGGTGTGCCTCAGCAAGAAAAGAATAGGATTGCTATTATAAAGATCAACTTATTTACTGGTTTAATTATTTTTATTATTATTTTTTTAAATACAACTGGAATTAATTCATTGGATTTTAATTGATATTTCCTTCTTTCCTTTATAAGTTGCAATTTTAAGGTTTATAAAGTATTAATGTAATTATATTTGAAATAAGATAATTTTGGAGTGTAACTTTTTAATACTATTTTATATTAATAAGGTATAGGAGTGTTTGGATTTTGATCATTTTCAAGTGATATTTAACATATAGTATATTTTAAATATTTTATGTATTTCAAGCAAACTACAACAAAGTTTTTTTTTCTGATAAGATAGATTTGAAACCTTTTTCTATTTTTGTTCTTCTACCTATGCTTTATATTTTTAGAGTGTGATGTATAAACATTTATGATCTAGGAGAAACATTGAGATATAGTTGAATTAGAAAATTGATTCACTGTGGTGACTTTTAAAATCTTGTTTTGGAGTTTAATTGAATAAATTTAAAGTATATTTCTAGTTAGAAAGTTAGGGAAGTTGGTATAGGGAAGGTCTTTCACCCCCTGTATAACTTGCATCATCAACAACATCAAATGTTAGGGGGAAGGAAAGTGAAGAAAATTAGACTTACTTTAAATAAAAGATAGTCACAAGATATATAAGAATGACAAGTACCTCTATTACTACAAAGACAATCAAAAAACCAACCTTAACCACCTCTATTTCTCCACAACTATCTCCATTACCCTCACCAGTTCACAAAAAAACAATTACAAGCATGTTAGCTAAAGAAAAAGAAAAAGAGAAGGCGAAACCACAAAGACAACCAACTTTATTGACAATCCATGAAACACTCGCAGCTATGCAAGACTTTATGCAGCAATCCCAAACTGAAGCTAAACAAGAACGTGAAGAACTAAAAGCAGAAATGTGAGAGTTGAAAGTGGATACAGGAGAAATGAAAGTGAAGATGAAAGAAGTTGAAGACAAAGTATTGGAAATACAACAGACTTTAAAAGAAAATGAACAAAGAATTAAGACAGTAGAAGGGAAAATAGACAAAGTCGAACAAAGAATAGAAGCTGTTGAAGATAGAACCGACTTTCCAAACAAAGGATATGACGAATCAATTACTCACTTAGAGCTATAACGGGCATCCTACGGTGTGAGATTCTGAAGAAAAAGATGAAGACCTTCAAGCAAAAATGGCAGAAATTATAGGAGGAATCCTCCAAGTGGACCCAATGGATCTAATAAGAGAAATTGATGAAGTTTATAGAGTGCAAACCAGCTATGCCCATAGACATAACCTACCAAGAGAAGTCCACATTAAATTTGTGAGAAAAGCTATAAGAGATGACACTTTAAATGGACACGGAACGAAAAACTTCAAGATAAAGGAAAATAAATCATAATATTAAAACAAGTTCCAAGAAGAGTACGAGAAAATAGAAGGGAATATTATTTCCTGACCAAAATATTAATTAAAGAAAATATTATTTTCCGCTGGCTTATACCAGAAGGTCTCTCTTTCTTTTGGCAATCTCAAAGAGTTCAATTGGAAAATATTGAAGATGCCATAAAATTCTATGAAATGAGTGGTATACGTAAATTTGAGCAATCAACAAAGGAAGTGTCTATAAGGAAAGAAGATGAGCTGGGGGCCACCGGCCAGGATAAAGAAGAAAACAACCACAGCGAGAATCTAAAGAAACCACGAAGTACTATAAATAGTTATGTCAGAAGATATGAAAATATTTTCAGTAAATATAAATGGATTAAATGAACCAGGGAAAAGAAATCAAATATTTTCAAAACTTAGAAAGCAAAAAGCACAGATAGTGATTTTACAAGAAGTTCATATTAAAAAAACTAATAGGAAGTTATTGCATAATCCAAAAATGGGGAATTTATTTGCTAGTTTAGCAAATCAAAAAAAAGAGGCATTGCAGTGTATATTGAAAACTCAATAAACTCCAAACAATTATATACTGATTATGAAGGTAGAATATTAATTGTACAATTGAATACTGAACCAAAACCCTTTGTTATTGTTTCTATTTATGCACCCAATGATTAAAAAACAGAATTTTATAAACAATTACACCAAAAGATAAATGAATTAAATATTGAAAATATGATTATAATTGGGGACTTTAACGCAATTTCAAATAGAACTTTAGATCATTCGGGTAAAAAGAAAGACAAGAAAAAAAAACAATATTACCTACTACATTTCAGAAAATGCGGTCAGAATTGTTATTAAATGACATTTGGAGGGAATGACATCCATTGACTAGACAATATACTTTTTATTCAAACCCCCATAAAATTTGGACAAGAATAGACATCGCCTGGGCTACGAAATTAACTATGGAACAAATTAAAGAAATCGAGATTGATACAAATACTTGGGCTGACCATAATCCCTTAGAGATATATTGGAGAAGGCATAAGAAACAAATAAATTGGCAGATGAATAGAAACATAGTAAATGAAAAACAGTGTAGGGAATGGATTGAAAAGGAATTAGAAATCTTTTTTAAAATTAATAAGAATTCAGAAACCTCTCCCCAAAACCTATGGGATACAGCTAAAGCATATATTAGGCGCTTAACGATTTCCTACACTGCAAAAAATAAAAAATAAAGAAAAAAGATGGAATATGAACAACTAGAGAAAGAACTAAAACAATTAGAAGTGGTTCTACAACATAACTCAGGAGACCGAGACATAAAAAGAAAAATAGATCTAGTTAGACATAAAATAAAACTTATAGAACAAAATCAAATAGCTGAAAAAATTAAAAGAGCCAAACAACAGTATTTTGAGCATGCCAACAAACCAGGAAGGTGGCTCGCCTATAAATTAAGAAAGAATAGACAATCAAAAATAATAAAGAAATTAATAGATAGTAAAGGAACAATAAAATATAAAATAGATGAAAAATCAAAAATAGTACAGGAATTTTATAAAGAATTATATTAAAAAGAGGAAATAAAAGAGGAAGAGATTTTCAAATATTTAAACTCATTAGATTTACCTCAATTATCTGAAGAACAGCGGATAAGTTTAAATAGCCCATTTACAATAACTGAACTACAAACAACATTAAAAAACCAAAAAAATAATAAAGCTACTGGACCAGATGCCATACCGGCAGAATGGTATAAAATTGAAAGTGAAGTTATGATGACAAATATGTTAGAAATATTCAATTGGATAATAATGGATGGAAAAATTCCAAAATCTTGGACAGAATCTTTAATAACATATATGAAACTTATTGGTGAAATTAAAAAAGATTTAGAAATATGGAATAATTTGAAATTATCTTTTATAGGAAGAATTTCTACAATTAAGATGAATATATTACCCAAGGTATTGTTTTTATTTCAGGTATTGCCGATAAATTCAGGTGGGAAATTTTTTAAAGACCTAACAGTGATAGTTAGGAAATTTATATGGCAAGGTAAGAAAGCAAGAATAAAATTAAGCGCACTAGAATATATAAAAGAGAGAGGAGGATTTACATTACCAAATTGGAAGATTTATTATCAGGCAGCAGCCTTATCTTGGATTAAAGACTGGATAACATTAGAAAATAGAAGATTATTAAATTTAGAAGGTTATGATCTTATGCTTGGCTGTCATGCCTTCATTTGGTATGAAAAGGATAAAACACATTCCTATTTTAAGAGACATATAATAAGAAAATACTTATTAGAAGTTTGGAAAGATATAAAGAAAAATCATTTCTTAACGATTCCAGAATGGATCTCTCCACTAGATGCGATTTGTCACCCTAATTTAATGCAGGAAAAGAAGACACCAAAATATAAAGACTTATTAAATAACCAAATGAAATTAAAATCAAGACAAAAACTACAGGATGAAGGAATAATAATAGATTGGTGGCGATATACACAGATACAGTTTAAACATCAAAAAGATATCAAACATATTCATTTATGAAGAGTAAAATTTTTTTTAGGTAATTTATTAACAACAAATGACAGTAAATTAATAGGAAAGGCATATAAATATCTGATAGGTTATAAAAATATAGACCAGACGTTAAAAGATAATATGATAAGCTGGAGCAAAAATCTAGGAAGAGAGATCGATTTACAAACGTGGGAGAAAGTCTGGATATTTAATTGGAAAATGACAAAATCAGTCTCATTAAAAGAAAATCAAATTAAGATGTTTTATAGGTGGCATTTGCCACCAAATAGAATAGCAAAAATGTTTCCTAACATGTCCCCAAATTGTTGGAAATGTAAGCGAGAAATAGGTTCTTTTTATCATCAGTGGTGGACTTGCCAAAAAACTAAGTCGTATTGGAATACAATAGAAAAGTGGATAAAAGAAATTACTTTACAAGATATTAAGAAAACGTCAGAATTTTTTAAATTGGGTATAACGAATCAAAAATTTTAAAAGGATATTTTTTTTCTTAATTATTCATATTTTAACAGCAGCTAGAATAGTTTTTGCACAGAATTGGAAGGGAGGAGATATTCCCGAGGAAGACAACGTAATAAATAAAATTATAGAGTGTGCCGAAATGGATATGATGACAAGGCAGTTAAATAACCATGACAAATTAGAATTTTATGAGATTTGGTATAAATTGTATATATGGTTAGGTAAAAGAGAAAAAAACAAAATTCAGATGATCTGAAAGTATGTATGGATATTAAAAATAGTTTTATTTTGTTAACTTTACACGAAATAAAGATATAATAACAATTTTTTTTCTTTATATCTGATTTATTATATTAATCTTATAAGTTAAGAGTGAACCTTTTTTTCTGTATTAGTGAGACTTCAAAAACAAGTGGGGTAATTGTAACCCCAAATAGTTGTTATATGTATGTACGTGATGTTTGTCTTTTTATGAAAATTCAATAAAGTTTTATATATTAAAAAAACCCTAATATTTTTTTTTTTAAATCATAAAATCACTGGTAAAGGATCACTTCCCAACTATATTTAATACCTTCTGGAAACCTATTACCAAAGTACCTATTCTATCTTCTAGAGGTAGGTTGTTCAAAAAAAAGAGTTGATAAGCAATGCTTTAGTGTCATTGTTACGTACTGATGTATGGAGTAAATTTGCATAGCCGCTGCTGATTAACCCATACAGCAGTGGCAGAACTGAATGGTTGTCACTGGCCAGCCAGGTTTCAGAGAAGTCCTTAAAAACAGCTTCCCTCCAACTCGCTGGCAGTTCTTTCTCAGTATTAGCTGAAGCTCAGTAAAGGTGCTCAACTGTTCTACATCTCACTTCTTCATTCCCATACAAATCTAACACTGACGATGAAGGTGGTGGAAGAAAACAACAGGACAAAGGCATGTCGTGGCATCCACTGCCATCTTTGAAACACAACCCGATCTGCTCTGGCACACCAGAGGATGGCACACCAACAGTCTCCAGCTCCAACTTTCTTCAACCTGAAGACGGAAGAATGGCAAACCTATATGTTCTGGTTTCACATATTCCTGGAGGCAAACAATTTCTAGGATATACCAGACAACAGGAAGAGGGCTCTCTTCCTAACTTACTGTGGCCCTCGGATGTACAAGATGGCTCAAACTCTGGTGGCACCAGCAGACACAGAATCAATGTCATGGTCTACATTGTAAATGGCCCTGAGAAACACTACGTGCCCTCTGATTCCCCAATGATCAGCAGAAATGAGTTCTACCATTGGAAACAACAGAAAGGGGAATCGATCAATGATTTTGTAGCCAAACTCCAGGAACTTGCATCCAAGTGCGAGTTCATTAACCCGGATGATATGATGAAGGACAGAATCATCCTGGGCATGAGGGACCTGAACCTCCAAAAGAAACTATTCATTGCATCTCATTCAAAGATGTGGTTGATGAGTCAAGATCCACCACCCTGCAGCCATCATCAGAAGAACCAGAGGGCTCCATCAAACCCAGTGGCAGGTTAATTGGAGGACTGAGGTTCCAGAGGATGAGGAAGACTACAAATGTGAAGACCACGTGTACCAAATCCAACAGGAGAGAAGGATGAGCCCCAGTGAATTTGAGCAATGGTAGCCTTGTTGTTCTGGTTGCTTAGGGAACCATACCAGGGCAGTGTATAAATTCCAGGGAGCCATTTGATGCCGTTGCCTAAAGAGAGGCCATATAACTGAGGCTTGCAGAGCCATATAACCAGCAATGTACCAGGCCACCCCACTGTCTCCCAGACCGCCTATGAGTCTAAGCAGACAAGGGCAGAACCAACCTGGGGGACAGAGGGGCAGATGAAGGGAAGACTACCTGTATCAAGACACCAAGGGTCTCTACTATACTGTGGGACGGGATTCCATGTGATATGGAAATAGACACTGCCTCTGCATTTACCATTATAGCCTGGGGGTCTGCTTAAGCAGCTCATGCCAGCATTCACAAGGCAGCAGCTTAGGTCACAAAACATACGGCTTAATGATTTCCAAGGAAATTCTATTTGAGTCCTGGGACGAGCCCGGATCCCATCAGCGACAACCCAATAGCCCCAAACATCCGTGAAACACACCCGGAGCCTGGCAGAGCCAGCACATAGCCCCTAATGCCCACGGAAGGCACCCAAACTCCAGCTGAGCCACTCAGAAGTCCCAGAAGACAGCAGAACAAGATGAGCCCAGAAGAGGCAGTCAAAAGCCTCCGACCGCAGCAGTAGAAGCCCAGAGCCCAGCAAAAACAAAACCACAGCCCTACCTAACAGCCGGTTGAAGAAGAAATTCAAATCCAACTAAGCCGCCCTTAGGGAAAGGGAACCCCCCCCAACCAACCCAAACCCAGACCATGTGCTCCCCCCAAAAAAACAGGAAGCCACCATCACAGGCAAACAAACCACGTGGCCCCAAAAGGATACTAAGAGATCATATGACCTCATTTAACCAATAGTAAACAAGTAAAAAAAAGATCCAGCAAAGCCAACCAGAAACCCCCAACACCTGCAATACTCTACTGGAGCTCCCCTATCAAGTTGCAACTAGACCACGTTCCCCTAAAGAAAAGAGTAAGAAATAACACAAAATATAACAACTAACAATTGGGTTTTTTTTAAAAAAAACAAGTAACAAACAAATCAACAAATACAAGAATATAACTCATCATAACAACAACACATAAAGAGCACTCATCTGAACATCACTGGACTAAACTGGACACTCAATCCTTCCCAAGCAAGATATAACTCCTCACCACTCTCCCACACTCTCACAAAATACAGTAATACCTCATCTTACGAACTTAATTGGTGCCTGGAGGAGGTTCGTAAGGTGAAAAGTTCATAAGACGAAACATTGTTTCCCACAGGAATCAATGGAAAAGCGATTAATGCGTGCAAGCCCAAAATTCACCCCTTTTGCCAGCTGAAGTGCCCGTTTTCACACTGGTGGAATTTCCCTGAGGCTCCCCTCCATGGAAAACCCCACCTCTGCGTTTTTGCGATGCTGCAGGGAAATCCCAGTTTTGCTGGCAACAGAAGTCCAGAGGTGGGGTTTCCCAGTGAGGAGAGCCTCAGCAAAATTGTAGCATCGCAAAAACACTGAAGTCCTCAAAACCCCACCTCCGGACTTTGCCTCAGCCATTTCTTCTGAGGGTGGCCCACTGTCTTCTTTCCTCGCTGCCTCCTGTCTGCAGGGCTCTCTCCCGAGGGAAAGAACGAATCGAGGTCTCTCCCAGCCCCCAGAGAAAAGAAGCCTTCCCTTCGATCCGGACAGCCTGAATCCAAGGGAGCATTTTCCATTCTCTGGATGCTGGAGGAAGTGAAAGAACTGTCTAAGCGCTCAGAGAAAGGAATCCTTCCTTTTGATCTGAGAATCCTCAATCCAAGAGAGCGTTTTTTCATTCTCTGGACGGTGGAGGAAGAGAAGGAACTCTCTAAGCCCTCAGAGAAAATGTAAAACGAAGTTGCTTGGATCAAAGGGAAGGATTCTTTTCTCTTGGGGTTTAGAGAGATCTTTCCCTTTCCCCAGCGTCTTATCTCTGGTTTCTGAATCCAAGGGAGCGTTTGCTATTCTCTGCACGTTGGAGGAAGTGAAAAAACTGTCTAATCCCTCAGAGAAAGGAATCCTTCCTTTTGATCTGAGAATCCTCAATCCAAGAGAGCATTTTTTCATTCTCTGGACGCTGGAGGAAGAGGAGGAACTCTCTAAGCCAGTGTTTCCCAACCAGTGTGCCGCGGCACACTGGTGTGCCGCGGGACATGGTCAGGTGTGCCGCCAGCCCGGCCTCACTGGAGCTTCCCTGGCAGTGACGGAAGTGAACTTTTGGGGCCCGGTGGGAGAGCGCCGGCCACTGTTGTTTCTAAGCTGCGTGGGCGTGCGCCCACACAGCCATTAGGAACCCCCCGCCCCCACAGAAATTTTTGAAGTGGCGCAAAGCCACGTAGTCCTGAATCGCTTCCTTCTCCGGCCAGCAAAGTCGGCTGCCCAAGAAAGCGCCGCGTTTCAAAAGCGAGCCGTTTTCCCAGGCAGCCGACTTGCTAGCCGGAGAAGGAAGCGATTCAGGACTGCGTGGCTTTGCGCCGTGATGACAACGGTGCCATGGTGGCCTCCAAGTGCCGCCCTTCGTAGCGCCCCACCACCCGTTCCTGCAGGTAGAAGTCGGGCGGGGTACCGGGAGGCGAAGGCGGCGCGTGGCCGGGCGCTGAGCGCCATGGACACCTGGGAGGGCGAAGGGTTGAATGTGGCTGCTGCCTCTTAGGCGGAGGCGAAGGTGATGGCGGAGTTCGCGCTGGGACCATGCGGGGCCGCTGATCCAGGGGGCCGCGGATCGGCAAGCCGCCCTCCATTCTCTCTCCGCTCTCTCTCTCTCTTTCTCCCTCTGTTACCAGCGTGGTGCACGAGAGAGAAAAAGAGAGAGAGAAAAAGGAGGGGAGAGAGAAAGCAAGAGAAAAAGAGAGAGAAGGAAAGCGAGTGAGAGAGAGAGAGAAAGAAAGAGAGAGAAAGAGAAAGAGAAGGAAACAAGAGAGAGAAAGAGAGAGAGAGAGAGAAAGCAAGAAATAGAGAAAGAGGAAGAGAGAAAGAAAGAAAGAGGACAGCAAGAGAGAGAGAGAGAGAAAGCTATGGAGACAGAAAGAGAGAAAGAGTGTGTGTGTGAGAGAAAGCAAGAGAGAGAGAGAAAGAGAGAGAGGAAGAGAGAGAGAGAAAGAAAGCAAGAGAGAAAGAAGACGAGAGAAGGAAAGCAAGAGAGAGAGAAAGAGAGAGAGAAAGCAAGGGAGAGAGAAAGAGAGAATAAAAGAGAGATAGCAAGAGAGAGAGAGAGAGAAAGAATGCAAGAGAGGGAGAGAAAGTAAGAGAGAAGGAGGGAAGGAGAGTGAGAGAAAGAGCAAAAAAGGAAGGAAGGAAGAAAGAGGGATGAAGAGAGAGGGAAAGAAAGAGGGAGAGAGAAATAGTGCGAAAGGGAGGAAGAGAGGGTTTTTTTGTCCAAACTTTTTTTGCCCCCTCGCTCCCCCCCCGCTCCCCCCCACACACACTCAATGTTCCCCAGGATTTTGTAAGTGTGAATAATGTGCCGCGACTCAAAAAAGGTTGGGAAACACTGCTCTAAGCCCTCAGAGAAAATTGAAAACAATCTCTTGGATTGAAGCTGCCCGGATCAAAGGGAGGGATTCTTTTCTCGGTGGGCTTAGAGAGTCCTTTCCCTTTCTCCAGCGTCTTTTCTCTGGCGTCTGAATCCAAGGGAGCGTTTTCCATTCTCTGGACACTGGGGGAAGGGATATGTCTCTTCTATCCCCCAGAGAAAAAAGCCCAATGTCAGTACTTTCTCCCATGGCGTCCTTGTAGCGGGCTGGAGAGCGAGTGAGTGACCAAGAGAAATGAGCCTTCTCCGGCCAGGCATTGGAAGCTCCATGGGGGAGGAACAGTAGCCCGGCTGGCGCACACAAGGATTCAGCACCAACTCTAGCTTTGTAAAGCTGGAGTCCTCCGTGCCTGCCTCCGCCTCCACCTGCTGCTGCAGAAAGAAGCCGAGGGGTGCCCTTCCTCATTGCAGCCTTACTGAGGGGTCGCCTGCTTTTTTTTCTTCCTCTGCCGGCATTCAGGTTTGGTAGAAGGCTGAGAAGCGCCCGGCTGTTTCAGAAGGTGACAGCCGGGCGGATTTTTGCGATCGGCGGCAGCGGGTTCGTAAGGTGAAAAAAGTTCGTAAGAAGAGGCAAAAAATTTCTGAACCCCGGGTTCGTATCTCGAAAAGTTCGTATCACGGGGGGTTCGTATCATGAGGGACCACTGTACCTACACTCTCAGCAACAGCCTAACAAACCATAGGCAAAACTTCCAACACTCTACTCTTCCACCCCCACCCTGCACCTACCTTACACACGAAGAATGAACCATGCACAGAGAGAGTAGACATGGAAGACAAACCCACCACTTATAAAGACGAGGAAGGACCTGAGCTCCATGGTTAGCTGCAGACTGTGCTCAATGTATACACTCCTACCTTCAAATCACCTAAACTTTACTTGCAACAAATGCAAACTTATCCAACTACTTGAGGAAAAAATAGAAAACTTAGAGAAAAACCCTGAAATACCAACATCCAAATGAGAAAGACCAACATACCCCCATCAGAACCAACACTCCAGAGGAGCAAACCAGAATACCCTCCCAAGGTAGTAAATGGCTGGACACATGTCACCCAAAGAAGAAAAAAACCGAACAACCAAAAACCTCTACTAACTCCAACCCACCTCCTCCCAACCCTACTGCCAACAAGCAACAAATATACAGTACTTCTGGCACAAGAAAACCAACAATCACCTGACAAGGAACCACCAAGAACCAAGCACAAAAACACAGCACTACTAAATGCCTCTACAACAAAAACTACCCCCCCCAACCCAACCAAAAAGAAAAGGAGAGTGCTGGTAATTGGAGACTCAATTTTCAGGGGAACTGAACCTGCTGTCTGCAGGCCGGACAATCAGTCCAGAGAAGTGTGCTGGCTTCCTGGAGCTAAAATCTCTGACGTAACGCAAAATCTTACCAAAATATTAAAGCTCATGGACTACTACCCCCTACTGGTGATCCATGTGGGAACAAACGACACAGAGAAAGACATGAATCAAATAATGAAAGACTATGACCACTTGGGCAACACAGTCAAAAAGACAGGGGCACAGATTGCATAGCCAGAGAACGCAAAATCCCACAAATACACTACTGTCTAAGGAGATGGTGTCACCTCCAAGAAGGGCTTCCATCAAAACACGGGCTACACCTCACCAGAGCTGGGAAGAACCTCCTAGGAAACTGACTGGCCCAACTTATCAGGAGGGCTTTAAACTAGATCCAAGAGGGACGGGTGACCAAACTATAAGACTGAATAATGAACAAAACAAGGAGGAAGAACAAATCAAGCCTACAAATAAATCAGAGGATAAAAAATGTCCACCCAGAATCAAACGCAAACATCTAAAATGCCTGTACACAAATTTACAAAGCCTGGGGAGCAAGCAGGATGAACTAGAATTACTAATGAACGAGGGTGAATACGATCTAATTGGAATAACAGAAACCTGGTGGGACAAAACACATGACTGGAATACGCATATAAAGGGCTACAATCTCTTAAAAAAAACAGGTCAAACAAAAAAGGAGGTGGAGTTGCACTATACATAAAAGACCACTTCACTGCCACCGAACTATGTCCAACTAAAGAAGATAACCCCCTAGAAATCATATGGGTTAACATGAAAGAAAAAAAGTGCAACACCACAATTGGAGTATACTAGATGCCACCAAACCAAACTGATACAATGGACAACCTCTTTACAAGCCAACTAACAGAAATATGCAATAAGCACAGTACAACAATAATGGAGGACTTTAACTACCCTGACATTAACTGGAAAACAAACTCAGCACCAAGTGGAAAGTCTGATAGATTTTTCATCAGTCTCACTGATAACTTTCTAACCCAAAAAGTGGAAACCTGAACCAGAGGGACTGCTACACTAGGCCTAATACAGTCATACCTCGTCTTACGAACCTAATTGGTTCCAGGGGGAGGTTCGTAAGACGAAAGGTTCGTAAGACGAAACATTGTTTCCCATAGGAAACAATGTAAAGTCAATTAATCCGTGCAACCAAAAAAACCCCCCGCAAAAAAACGGCGTTCGGTGACTGCTGGGAAGCCGCGCGGCTATTTTAAAAGGTGACAGCCGGGCTGGGGGGCTTCCCAGCAACCTCCCGAACCCCGAACCCGGAAGTTCGGCAAAAGTTCGGGGTTCGGGAGGTTGCTGGGAAGCCCCCCAGGCCGGCTGTCACCTTTTAAAACAGCCGCGTGGCTTCCCAGCAGCTTCCCGAAGCCGAACGCCAAACCCGAACTTCCGCGTTCGGCGTTCGGCGACTGCTGGGAAGCTGCACGGCTGTTTTAAAAGGTGACAGCCGGCCTGGGGGGCTTCCCAGCAACCTCCCGAACCCCGAACCTGGAAGTTCGGCAAAAGTTCGGGGTTCGGGAGGTTGCTGGGAAGCCCCCCAGGCCGGCTGTCACCTTTTAAAACAGCCGCGCAGCTTCCCAGCAGCTTCCAGAAGCCGAACGCCAAACCCGAACTTCCGCGTTCGGCGTTCGGCGACTTCTGGGAAGCCGTGCGGCTGTTTTAAAAGGTGACAGCCGGCCTGGGGGGCTTCCCAGCAACCTCCCGAACCCGGAAGTTCGGCAAAAGTTCGGGGTTCGGGGGGGTGCTGGGAAGCCCCGCCGCCCGGCTGTCACCTTTTTGAAACAGCCGTGCGGCTTCCCAGCAATCTCCGAACGCCATTTCGTAACTCGAAAAAAGTTCGTAAGAAGAGGCAAAATTTTTCTGAACCCCGGGTTCGTATCACGAGTTGTTCGTAAGACGAGGGGTTCGTATCTTGAGGTACCACTGTACTAACAAACAGGAAAGAAACAATAGAGGGAATAGAAGTAGAAGGGACATCGGGTGAGAGTGACCGTGTCATCCTAAAATTCAACATAATGTAATCACTAACTGCTGTACCCAATACCACTGTGGTCCCAGACTTCAGAAAAGTGGACTTCAACAGGCTCAGAGCGAACCTGGAAAAAATCCCCTGGAAGCAACTTCTAAACGGTAAATCCATACAGGAAGCCTGGGAGACCCCAAAAAACACAGTCATAGATGGCCAAAACAATACAATCCTCATGAAAAAGAAAAACAAGAAAACTAAAACAAAACCAGCATGGCTAAACAAAGACCTCGCAGACAACATAAAAGAAAAAAAAAGCCAAATACAAAAAATGGAAAGGACAAATAACCAAGGCAGAATTTCAGTAAGCAGCCAGAACCTCCAAACAAAAAATAAGGACAGCAAAGGGCTAACACGAACAATACCTTGCCATGAAAGTCAATGACAATAAAAACAGCTTCTTCCATCACATAAACAAGAAGTAAATCAAGGAAACAGTCACTACACTAAAAAATGAAGACGGCAATGAAATCACAGACAACAGAGATAAAGCACAGCTGCTCAACACCTACTTTGCATCAGTCTTCACACAAAAGGAACCACCAACCAACCAATCATCAACCCAACTACAATAAACAGCCCTGGAATCGAACTCAACACAGACAAAAACACAATACGGGGCTATCTGTGGGAACTCAATGAGTACAAATCACCAGGACCAGACAGACTTAACCTCAGAGTCCTAAGGGAACTGGCAGACACCATAGCGGAACCACTTCTCCTTATCTACCAAAACTCCTGGACCACTGGAGACCTACCAGAAGACTGGAAACGAGCTGATGTAGTCCTCATCCACAAAAAACGTAAAAAGACTGACTCAGGCAACTACAGGCCTATCAGTCTGACTTCTATACCTGGAAAAATACTGGAGAAAATAATAAAAAAACAGCTTTGCCACTACCTAGAAATAAACAAGATAATATCCAACACGGGTTTGTCAGAAACAAATCAAGCCAAATCAATCTCATATCATTTTTCAACACCATAATCAAATCAGTAGACCAACACAACGTAGTAGACCTCATATACTTGGACTTCAGCAAAGCTTTTGATAAAGTAGATCACAATCTCCTAATCCACAAATTTGAAAAAAAAACGGGATAGACTTCAACACATGCACATGGATAAACAGTTGGCTGACCAACCGCACCCAACGGCTCCAAATCCACATGGAAGAAGGTAGGTAGTAGGGTACCACAGGGTTCTGTCCTGGGCCCTGTGCTCCTCAACATTTTTATCAATGACCAGGATGAGGGGATAGAGGGGGAGCTAATCAAATTTGCAGACAACACCAAGCTGGTGGGGATAGCCCACACCCTAGAGGACAGGCTCAAAATATAGAAAGACCTAGACAGACTAATGCTGTGGGCCCAAACCA
This sequence comes from Erythrolamprus reginae, assembly GCF_031021105.1. Taxonomy (NCBI): domain Eukaryota; kingdom Metazoa; phylum Chordata; class Lepidosauria; order Squamata; family Dipsadidae; genus Erythrolamprus; species Erythrolamprus reginae. The sequence continues at coordinate 40,372,336 of NC_091956.1, read as the reverse complement.
ACAAAATGATGTTCAATGTTGAGAAGAGTAAAGAACTACACATAGGTAAAAAAAAAAACCTAGACAGTCTGGGAGAAACCCCACTTAGCAGTAGCGACTATAAAAGTGATCTCGGAGTCTTGGTGGATAATCAATTAAACATGAGCCAGCAATGTGCAGCAGCGGCTAAAAAGGCCAACACGATTTTAAGCTGCATCTACAGGGGGATACACTCCAAGACCAGGGAGGTATTAATACCACTCTATAACTCCCTGGTCAGAGCTCACCTGGAGTACTGCATTCAGTTCTGGTCACCACACCTCAAAAGGGACATTAAAACTCTGTCTCTGTCTCTTGAAACTCTGCAGAAAAGAGCAACCAAAATGATTAGGGGACGTGAAAGCAAGATTTATGAAGAGAGATTGCTCAAACTGGGTATGGACAGCCTTGAGAAAAGAAGGGCCAGGGGAGACATGATATCAGTGTACAGGTACTTGAGGGGTTGCCACAGAGAGTAGGGGGCCACACTATTCTCCAGGGCACCAGTGGGCCAGATGAGGAACAACGGTTGAAAGCTGACCAAGGAAAGATTCAACCTGGAAATAAGGAAGAACTTCCTGACGGTCAGAGCATCAACCAGTGGAACGGCCTACCAGCGGAGGTTGTGAACTTTTATTTATTTAGTTAGTTAGTTATTTCATTATTTAGTTAGTTATTTTTTTATTTTTTTATTTATTTATTTATTGTTAGAGTTGGAAGGGACCATGCAGGTCATCAAGTCCAACCCCCTGCCTAAGCAGGAACCCTATAGCATCCTAGCCAAATGGCAGTCCAATTTCCTCTTAAAAATGTCCAGAGTATTGGAGTTCACAACATCCGCTGGTAGGTTGTTCCACTGGTTGATCGTTCTGACCGTCAGGAAGTTCTTCCTTATTTCCAGGTTGAATCTCTCCTTGGTCAGCTTCCAGCCGTTGTTCCTCGTCCGGCCCTCCGGTGCCCTGGAGAATAAAGTGATCCCCTCCTCTCTGTGGCAACTCCTCGTCTACCTGTAGACTGCTATCATGTCCGCTCTGGCCCTTCTTTTCTCTAGGCTATCCATGTCCAGTTCCCGCAGTCTCTCTTCGTAAGTCTTGGTTTCTAGACCCCTGATCCTTTTGGTTGCTCTTTTCTGTACCTTCTCCAGAGTTTCAATGTCTTTTTTGAAGTATGGTGACCAGAACTGAACACAGTACTCCAGGTGTGGTCTGTCCAGGGCGTAGTAGAGTGGTATTAAGACTTCCCTGGTCTTGGACTGTATTCCCCTGTTGATGCAGCTTAGGATTGTATTGGCTTTTTTGGCTGCTGCTGCACATTGTTGGCTCATGTTTAGTTGATTATCCACCAAGACTCCGAGATCTCTTTCACCATCGCTACTGCTGAGAGGGGTTTCTCCCAGGCTGTATGTGTGTCCAGGTTTTTTTTTACCCAGGTGAAGGACTTTGCTCTTGTCGATGTTGAACATCATTTTGTTGGTGTGGGCCCACTGTGTTAGTGTGTCCAGGTCTTTCTGTAATTTGAGCCTGTCTTCAAGGGTGTTGGCTACCCCTGCCAGCTTGGTGTTGTCTGCGAATTTGATTAGTTGCCCTTCTATTCCCTCATCCAGGTCATTGATGAAAATGTTGAAGAGCACAGGGCCCAGGACAGAACCCTGTGGTACCCCGCTGCCTACTTTCTTCCATGTGGATTTGGAACCATTGAGGACAACTCGTTGGGTGCAGTCGGTCAGCCAACTGTTAATCTATCTGCATGTGTTGTAATCTACCCCGCTTTTTTCTAATTTGTTGATTAGGAGATTGTGATCAACTTTATCGAAAGCTTTGCTGAAGTCTAAGTATATGAGGTCCACTATGTTGCCCTGGTCTACTGATTTGGTTATGGTGTTGAAAAAAGATATGAGATTGGTTTGGCATGATTTGTTTCTGACAAACCTGTGTTGGCTGTTGGATATTATCCTGTTTGTTTCCAGGTAGTGGCAAAGCTGGGGTTTTTTTTATTTTCTCCAGTATTTTTCCAGGTATTGAAGTCAGACTAATAGGTCTGTAGTTGTCTGAATCCGTCTTTTTACCTTTTTTGTAGATGGGAACTACATCAGCTCGTTTCCAGTCATGTGGTAGGTCTCCAGTGGCCCAAGATTTTTGGTAGATGAGGAGAAGAGGTTCCGCTATGGTGTCTGCCAGTTCTTTTAGGACTCTGGGGTGAAGTCCGTCAGGTCCCGGTGATTTGTACTCCTTGAGCTCCCACAAGTAGTCCCTAATACAGTGGTACCTCATGATACAAACTTAATTGGTTCCAGGAGGAAGTTCGTAAGGTGAAAAGTTCGTAAGACGAAACAATGTTTCCCATAGGAATCAATGTAAAAGCAAATAATGCGTGCAAATCCTTCAGGAAAATCCCAAACTTTAGAAGGGAGGTGAACAGAGGTCAGGGAGGAGCAGCTAAAGGGGGTGGGTGGAAGAAGCAAGGCTAGGCTAAAGGGTGAGTGGGAAGGAAGAAAGGCAAGGGAGGCGCCCCTCCCTTTTCTTTCTTCAAAAGACACTCAGTGCCTCTGCAAGCAGCTGTTCTCTGCAAAGTCTTTCCCCCTCCAAGCCGCCCCTCCCTTTTCTTTCTTCAAAAGACACCCTTTGCTGTTCTCTGCAAAGTCTTTCCCTCTCCAAGCCGCCCCTCCCTTTTCTTTCTTCAAAAAAGGGGGGAAAAGAAACCCCTTCATCCCAGCAGCAGCGGCTTGGGTTCGTAAGGTAAAAATAGTTCAGAAGAAGAGGCAAAAACATCTTAAACACCGGGTTTGTATCTTGAAAAGTTCGTTAGAAGAGGCGTTCGTAAGATGATGTACCACTGTAGTAGCTTTATCTGTGTTGTGTTTGATTCCGGGGCTGTTTATTGCAGTTAAGTTGTAGCTTGGTTGGTTGGTTCCTTAATGTGTGAAGACTGATGTAAAGTAGGCATTGAGCAGCTGTGCTTTATCTCTGTTGTCTGATTTCATTACCATCTTTATTTTTTAGTATAGTGACTGTTTCCTTCATTTTCTTCTTGTTGTTTATGTGATGGAAGAAACTTTTTTGTTGCCATTAACTTTCATTGTGAGGTATTGATTGTGTTGAGCTTTTGCTGTTCTTATTTTTTGTTTGCAGGTTCTGGCTGTTTGCTGATATTCCACCTTGGTTATGAGTCTTCTTTCCATTTATTGTATTTGGCTTTTTTTTTCTTTTACGTTGTCTATGAGGTCCTTGTTTAGCCATGTTGGTTTCATTTTAGTTTTTCTGCTTTTCTTTTTCATGGGGATTGAATTGTTTTGGGCCTCAATGATAGTGTTTTTTAGGGCTTCCCAGGTTTCCTGTGTGAATTTACTCCCCAACTCTGGACATTTTCAAGAGGAGATTGGACTGTCATTTGGCTGGGCTGCTGTAGGATTTCCTGCCTAGGCAGGGGATTGGACTTGATGACCTGCAAGGTCCCTTTCAACTCTAATAAATAAAATAAAATAAATAAATACCATATATACTCGAGTATATGTCGGCCCGATTATAAACCGAGGCACCTACTTTTGCCACAAAAACTGGTAAAATCTATTGACTTCAGTATAAGTCAAGGGTGGAAAATGCAGCGGCTACTGGTAACTTATAAAAGGTAACTTATAAAAGTGGAAACCAATAAAATTACATCAATTGAGGCATCAGTAGATTAAATGTTTTAGAATATTTATTTCAAAGAAAACCAGTAAACTAGCTCTGTAAGTTTAAAAGAGGGTAAACAGGTATATATCCCCCCAAGGCAGTTTTGGCAAAAAAAATGCAAGTACTTACCTCAATCCCCCGCTGCTCCTACTGGTTTGGGTTAGGGTTAGGTACCTGGCCGTTCCTTGCCTGAAAGAGATACAATTTCCCTCTCTATTTACTATTACTGAACATCCAAAATATACTATTTAATTCTATGTATATATATGCCATATGTGTACATACATATTACACACAGGCACACAAAAATATACTGTACATTATTTACTATATAAACTGTATGCGTATATACAGAGAGAGAGCTCTTGTAAAATTATATACCGTACATTCAATCTCACTTACTGTAATAGGAAAACCAAACCCAGAGTCCACTTTCTGCCACACAGTTAACCATAACTAGAACATTAGACATGTCTTCAGATGTACCGGTACTTCCCTAGATTACATTAGATTAGATTTATTGGATTTATATGCCGCCCCTCTCCGGAAACTCGGGGCGGCTCACAACAATAATAAAAACAGTACATAGTAACAAATCCAATTCCCACCAATCTAATTACAATTATAAATTTAAAAATTCATAAAACAATTCCAATACATATAAAAACAGACACACAGTCAATCAATCAGACGGCAAAACAACATGGGCAAGGGGGAGATGTTTTAGTTCCCCCATGCTTGATGACAGAGGTGGGTTTTAAGGAGTTTATGAAAGGCAGGGAGGGTGGGGGCAATCCTAATCTCAGGGGGAAGCTAGTTCCAGAGGGTCGGAGCCCCCACAGAGAAGGCTCTTCCCCGGGTCCCGCCAGACGACATTGTTTAGTCAACGGGACCCGAAGAAGGCTGACTCGGTGGGACCTAACTGGTCGCTGGGATTCGTGCGGCAGGAGGCGGTCCCAAAGATATACTGTTAGAGTATATCTTGGATTGAGTAAAATGTGGTGATTCTCACTTAACAACACTTTTGCTTAACAACAAATTTTGGGCTCAATTGTGGTCATAGGTCTGCCTTCCTTCCTTCCTTCCTTCCTTCCTTCCTTCCTTCCTTCCTTCCTTCCTTCCTTTCCTGTCTGTCTGTCCTCCTCCTCCCTGGATAAATTACAGTCAATACTGTACTGGGTTTTTTATTTAAGGTTACAAAGCAAATGAAGAATCATTTTGAGTATTCTCTAAAATTTCTTCAGTGGGATCCATAGCTTATCTGGCAAAAGATTTTTCACCTGGCAGGAGGTGAAAAATGTTGCACTCAGGTGGACAAGCAGAGAAAGCAGTTCCCAAGTGCACATAATTAGGGTGCCTTAGAAGTTCATCCTTTCCAAGCCTTGAGTAAAAGATTATACTATGTAAATGGCAAAAAAAGAAAAGAAAGAGGATTACCTAAAGTTCAGAAATAGATCAGAGTTATATACTATATAAGTACAGCATTTAACCTATTAATTTAGGCTTGTGTGAGAACAAACTTTCTAGCTGAACAAAGGAATTTAAAGAAAAAAAACTTTTTAGTGTTGACATTGGGCACAGTCAGACAGATATCTTAAAGGGCAAACAAACAAACTGTCAAAAAAGTATGTTTTAAAAAAATATAATATCTTGGTTGTTGAAATTAATTCTGCCTTGTCCCAGCAGATGGGCGGCTGGCGAGGACTACGCGCTTCCATCCTTGTTTCCGCTGGGGTTGAAGGAAAGTTTAGGTACCCCCACCCCGCTGAGAAACACCTCGGCGATGACATTCTGAGAGTTTTTGTCTCCCCACACTGAAAACCCCACTTCTTGGCGCCCTGCTGAGGCTGAGAGGAGAGCGCGGGGCAGGTGCCGCCTGTCCAAAGTGCTCTCGAGAAGTGGCTGAGGGAAGGCGGGTCAATTGCCATCTCTCCCTGCTGAGGGAAAGGCAAGCGCCTGCCTTTCCTTCAGCGGGGAGAGGCGGCAACTGCCCTTCGCCTCCCGCAGCCGCTTCCCTGATAGTGCTATGGGCCAGCACTTCGGGAGCGCCCGCCTTTCCTTCAGCCGGGAAGGTGGCAATTGCCCTGCACCACCCGCAGCCGCTTCCCCGAGCGCTTCGGGAGTGCCTGCCATTCCTCTAGTGGGGAGAGGCAGCATCTGCCCTGCGCTTTGGGGCAGTGCTTCGGGAGCGCCTGCCTTTCCTTCAGCCGGGAGTTGCGGCACCTTCCTGAAGTGCTCAGGGAAGCAGCTGGGGGAGGTGCAGGGCAGGTGCCGCCTGTCCCCGCTGAAGGAAAGGCAGATGCTCCCGAAGTGCTGGTCCAAAGCGCTCTCTGGGAATTGGCTGAGGGAAGGCGGGTCAGTTGCCACCTCTCCCTGCTGAAGGAAAGGCAGGAGCCTGCCTTTCCTTCAGCGGGGAGAGGCGGCAACTGCCCTGCGCCACCTGCAGCCGCTTTCCCGAGCGCTTCGGGAGCGTCTGCCTTTCCTTCAGCTGGGACATGTGGCAACTGCCCTGCGCCTCCCCCAGCCGCTTCCCCGAGTGCTTCGTGAGTGCCTGCCTTTCCTTCAGCGGGGAGAGGCGGCAACTGCCCCACGCCTCCCGCAGCCGCTCCCCCAAGCACTTCGGGAGCGCCTGCTATTCCTGTAGCAGGGAGAGGTGGCACCTGCCCGTGCCTCCCCCAGCCGTTTCCCCAAGCGCTTCGGGAGCGCCTGCCATTCCTGCAGCGGAGAGAGGCGGCACCTGCCCCCGCCTCCCACGGCCGCTTCCCGAAGAGCGCTTCGGGAGCACCTGCCTTTCGGGAGCTGTAACGGCCCAGCCCCTACACAGCTCGCTTGCCCGAGCTGCCAATGCTTTCCGGTCTCCCGCGGGCGCCCTCTGCTCTAAACTGGAGTCCCTGATGGCACTCGTGCTATCGCAGCGCCCGAGCGCCTTCAGTGACTTGAGTATAAGTCGACTATAAGACTCGAGTGTAAGGCCCATTTTTGGGGCTTTGGGGCAGCGCTTCGAGAGCACCTGCCTTTCCTTCAGATGGGAGTGGCAGCACCTTCCCGAAGTGCTCGGGGAAGCAGCTGGGGAAGGTGCAGGGCAGGTGCTGCCTGTTCTCGCTGAAGGAAAGGCACAGCTCGCTTGCCCGAGTCGCCAATGCTTTCCGGTCTCCCGTGGGCGCCCTCTGCTCTAAACTGGAGTCCCTGATGGCACTCGGGCTATTGCAGCGCCTGAGCGCCGTCAGTGACTCGAGTATAAGTCGAGTATAAGTATAAGACTTGAGTATAAGGCCCATTTTTCAGCCCATTTCTGGGCTGAAAAACTCAATTTATACTCAAGTATATATGGTAAATAAATAAATACAATACAAAACATTTAGAAATCTAATATTACAAATCTAAAAATTTCTAAAACCCCATTATCTTAAAAATACAACCATCCACATTCATCTAACTAATTTAACCATCCATGGCCGGAGTTAGCTCTTAACACTCACGGGTCCTCATGCCTGCCACTAAAGTTTGTTTTCAGGGCCTTGTGAAAGGCCAGGAAAGTGGGGGTGGTATAAATCTCCGAGGGGAGTTGGTTCCAAAGGGTTTGAGCCACCACAGAGAAAGCTCTTCCCCTAGGCCAGTGATGGCAAACCTTTTTTCCCTTGGGTGCCAAAAGAGCATGGGCACGCATATGCACAAAAACAGCTTCCCCCGCCACCCGGAGACCCTCTGGAGGCCAAAATGAGCCTGTTTCTCAACTTCTGGTGGGACCAATAAGCTCATATTTTGCCCTCCCAAGGCTCCAAATGTTTCCCTGGAGCTGGCGGACGGTAAAAACGCCCTCCCCATCCCCCTAGAGGCTCTCTGGAACCAAAAACCCCCTCCCAGAGCCTCTGTGTGAGCCCAAAATTAGCTGGCCAGCACACAAATGCAGGTTGGAGCTCAGCTTGCCCTCAACAGCTCCAGCAGATATGGTTGCATGTGCCACCTGTGGCACCCTTGCCATAGGTTCACCATCACTGCCCTAGGCCCTGCCAGATGACATTGCCTGGCCGATGGGACCTGAAGAAGGTCAACCCTCTGGGACCTGACCAGTTGCTGGGATACATGAGGAAGAAGGTAGTCCCATAGGTAATCTGGTCCTATGCCATGTAGGGGTTTATAGGTCATAACCAACATTTTGAATTGTGTCCAGAGATCAATCGGCAACCAATGCAGCTCACGGAATGAGGTTGAGATATGGGCAGATTTTGGAAGACCCATGATAGCTCAAGCAGCTGCATTTTGCACTATTTGCAGTCTCCGAACATTCTTCAAAGGTAATCCCATGTATAGAGCATTACAGTAGTCAAGCCTCGAGATGATAAGGGCATGAGCGACTGTGAGAAATGACTCCCTGTCCAAATAGGACCGTAACTGGTGGACCAGGTGCACCCGTGTGAATGCCCTCCTCGCCACAGCTGAGAGATGGTCTTTTAAATTCAGCTGTGGATTGAGGAGGACGCCCAAGTTGCAGACCCTTCCTGAGGGGGCAAAAGCTCCCACCCAGAGTAATGGATGGACAGGTGGGATTGTCCTTGGGAGGCAAAACTCACTGCCACTCCGTCTTGTCGGGGTTGAGTCTGAGCCTATTAACCCCCATCCAAACCCTCACAGTCTTCAGACACCGGCACATTATTTCCACTGCTTCACTGAGTTGACACAGGGTTGTGATGTAAAGTTGAGTATCATCAGCATACTCATGATAACTCACCCCGTGCCATTAGATGATCTCACCCAGCAGTTTCATGTAGCTATTAAACAGCAGGGATGAGAAAACCCACCCCTGAGGAACTGCACAAGGGAGGGACCCAGGAGTCAACCTCTGGCCTCCTGCCAACACCGACTGGGACCGACCAGAAAGTAGGAGGCAAACTACTGTAAAATGGTGCCTTGGACTCCCAGCCCTTCCAGCCGGTGCAGAAGGATACCATGGTCGTTGGTATCAAAAGCCGCTGAGTGGTCAAGAAGCACCAGAAATCATCTGTCAGTGCGACCAAAGCAGTTTCACTGCTTTTGCCAGGCCTGAAACCAGACTGCCAAGGGCCCAGATAATTTGCTTCATCCAAGGACTGTTGGAGCTTGGAGCGACACCACCTTCTCAACAACGATAGTTGTTTAGTACACCTGGGTCCAGGGAAGGCTTCTTGAGGAGGGGGCACAAAATTGCCTCCTTACAAAGAGCCGGAAAGGACTCCTCTCTCAATCACCTGGACCCGGCGCTGGGTCACCTCCCTGCTGACCGAAACCAGCTAGGAGAAACAAGGGTTCAATAAACAGTTGGCAGAGCTCATAGCTCCCATGGCCTTGTACACTTCATCAGGTGTCACTAGGTCAAACTCCCCCACAGAACAGAACTAAGATGAGCCTCTGTCACCTCACCTGACTCATTGTCAGCCGACACTACATTCCAGTTGGAGAAGGTATGTCCGGACCTGAGTGATTTTATCTGTGAAAAACTGATTAAAATCCTCAGCACTGCCCTGCAAGGGTTCATCACCCCCCCCTCCTGGTTAAGGAGGGACCAGACTATTTGTCACATACTTCCCAAAGACCAATAAGAACTAACAGGATTGGCCTTCTCTGGGTTCCATCGACTAAGTAATGCAGGTTGGTGGGACCGCTTCACTATAGCTGCTCCAGCTCTGTGGAACCAACTTCCCCCCAATGTCCATACTGCTCCCACCCTTACTAGCCTTCTGAAAGGCTATGAAGACCTGGCTTTACTGGCAGGCCTGGCTTCCATGTATACTAACATCTGTCACAGCTGAAGTAAGTTGATTGGTATGCCTGTTGTTTGATTGGTTTGATTGTGTGTTTTGCAATGGGGATTTTCATAGTTTGGTATTTACATTTGACTTTTTATTATTGTATTGCTTTTTATATTGTTGTAAGCTGCCCTGAGTCCCAAGTTATTGGGCAGTATAGAAGTCTAAATAAGAAAAAAAGTAAGTAAGTAAATCTCAGATAATTCCTCATACATCCACAACTACATGTTACCAATTTAACAAGTTTAACCCTGCTGTGCTATTCAGGTCTGTGAGACCCGAAATCAAAGTTTGAGACCCTGTAAAAAATTTTCCCTGCATATCTAAAACTTGAAATTTCATGACTTTTCATCATTTCAGGGTTTCTCTCTATGAGAATTTTTTTTGGGGGGGGGGGTTCTATCTTACTGGGGGGGGGGGGAGTCACACTTGTTCTGTTCCGGGATCACCCTGACCCGGACCGAAAACTCTTCATTTGAAGTGCTTATGCTTGGTCAATTTGAAAACTTTTTTCACTTGGAAAGTAGTCTGAACATTTCTGCACACAATGATATGAAAATTGAACTGAAAAGAATTATGCATATTGCTTTATTTTGATTATAAAAGGCAGGAAACCCCCCCCCCCCATTTTTGTGAATTTTTTTTCAATTTATAGATAGTTTAGCTTGCAAAATGTGTTCAATTTTACTAAAGTTGGTGTGGGGTTGGTAGTTTGGACATTTCTGAATGTAAGAAAAATATAAATAAACTGAAAGAAATGATTCTTATTGGTTTTTTTAAAATCAGAAATAAGCCCCCCCCCTTGGCTGCTTGCAACCATTTTCACTTTATATTTTTTTAGGCTCCAAATCTGAAATATTTTTAATATCTTAGGCATTCATTTACTCAATTTAGGTACAGTGGTACCTCAAGATACGAACCCCTCGTCTTACGAACAACTCGTGATACGAACCCGGGGTTCAGAAAAATTTTGCCTCTTTTTACGAACTTTTTTCAAGTTACGAACCGGCGTTCGGAGACTGCTGGGAAGCCGCGCGGCTGTTTTAAAAGGTGACAGCCGGGTGGTGGGGCTTCCCAGAAGCCTCCCGAACGCCGGTTCGTAACTCGAACAAAGTTCGTAAGAAGAGGCAAAATTTTTCTGAACCCCGGGTTCAGTTCGGGAGGTTGCTGGGAAGCCCCCCAGCCCGGCTGTCACCTTTTAAAACAGCCGCGCCGCTTCCCAGCTGTCTCCTGAAGCCAAACGCCAAAGCCGAACTTCCGCGTTCGGCTTCAGGAGACAGCTGGGAAGCGACGCGGCTGTTTTAAAAGGTCGCAGCCGGCCTGGGGGGCTTGCCAGCATCCCCCCGAACCCCGAACCCAGGTTCGGGGGGTGCTGGGAAGCCCCCCAGGCCGGCTGTCATGTTTTAAAACAGCCGCGCGGCTTCCCAGCAGTCGCCGAAAGCCGTTTTTTTGCGGGGGGTTTTTTGGTTGCACGGATTAATTGACTTTACATTGTTTCCTATGGGAAACAATGTTTCATCTTACGAACCTTTCGTCTTACGAACCTCCTCCTTGCACCAATTAAGTTCGTATCATGAGGTATTACTGTACTTGAATTTGGTCTTTTTGAAAACCTTTTTCACTGGGAAACATGTTTGAACATTTCTGAACGTAATGATAGGAAAATTAAACTGAAAGAATTGAGGCTTATATTTTTATTTTGATCAAAAAGCCCTCCCCCCATTTTTTCTGAATTTCATGTCAATTTATATTTTTTTAGGCTACAAATCTCTAAGGAACTTTCCCCCAAAAGTTTTTATATACTAAATTGAACACTCCTGAACATAAGAACATAAGAAAAATAGAAATGAACTGGGAAAAGAAAGATTCTTATTTGTTTATTTTAGCCCCCCCTTGGCCTTGCTGGGTGCCATTATTTTCACTTTTTATATATATTTAGCTAGAAATATTTGGAATATCCTTTTGAAAAGCAAGCACATTGTAGCCAGACAACTAATTTTATGAAAGAAATCCATTTTACTAAAAACAAGTATGTAAATTTGAAATTAACACCATAATTTTTATATAAATTGAAATAATTGAACACGGGGCGGGGGGAAGAGACTTTTATGTGAAAAATAAACCAATATGCATCAATTTTTCAAGGTCAATTTTCATATCATTATGTTCAGAAATGTTCAAGATACCAATCCTACACCAACTTTAGTAAAATAGAACGCGTTTTGCAAGCAAAACTGCATAAATTGAAAAAAAAATCACAAAAACAGGGGGGGGCGCACATTTTATCAGCAAAATAAACCAATAAGCATTAATTTTTTCATTTTTATTTTCATTTCAACGTGTGCAGAAATGTTCAAACTTGTTTCCAAGTGAAAAAAGCTTTCAAAAAGACCAAATATAAGTACCTAAAATTATTAATTTGTGGTCCGGGTCAAATAGACCTGGGAACATCACATTAGGGAGTTTTTCTGAATAGCACAGCAGGGTTAAAATGTTTTTATATAATATCACCTTTAGTTAAAATTTAGAGTCCATATAATCTGTTTTCATTATCAAATTCTAATGTCCAATTCAAATATTAGTTCAATTCACTCCAAGTCAAAGGTTTGATGTCTTCCAAAGTTATAAAAAATCGAGGCCAAGCAAAGTAGAAAAACTTGCATTCCTTTTAAGTTCTCACAGTTCCCAAATTATCATTCAATAGTCAAGATCAAATTACACAGCTGTATTGTCTCTTCTATCTTCCATCCAGTATTGCAATGCGCTTTCCACTAGCAAATGGCTTTCTCCAATCCACAATAATCTCAAATCAGCTGTTTATCAAAACTGTCAAGAGTACTTTAAATCCCCATAAAAATATTTTTCTCCAAATTCTTTCCTTTTGTGTTTTTAATATTATTTTTAAATTTCTCCAAGTTCAATTGTAAAAAATAGTAATCTTTTTGAGCTTTGTGGCCATGTGACTGATTGGGAGTGGCTATGCAGTTATGTGACTGGGTGGGGGGTTGCTGGATGGTCATGTGACTGGGTGAGCATTACACTTACATCCAGGGTTAGGGTTCAGGTGCCTGGCTCTCCTCATCTTAAAGGCCTCAACGAGATTCAATTTCCCTGTCTATTTACTACTACTGAACATCCAAAATATACTACTATTTAATCCATATTACACACAGACACACAAAAAGGTACATTATCTACTATACACACACACACACACACACACACACACACACTTCTTCTAAAATTACACATTCAATCTCACTTAACTGCATTTAGAAAAAGGCACCCAGAGTCCACTTTCTGCCACACATTTAACTTCTGTACATTAGAACATTACATATGCTTTCAGAGGTTCTTCCCTAGCTTGCACCTCACTGTTAGAGCCAGGCAATCTCAAGGTTTGCGTAAAATGTGGTGAAACTCACTTAACAACGCTCTTGCATAGCAACCAAAATTTTGGGCTCAATTGTGGTCATAAGTCTTCTGAAGCCATATCTAGTGGCAGGGTTTGTGGTGCTTTCGTCCTCTTCTTCCTTTCTTTCTCTCTCTCTCTCCCACACACATACATACACTCTTGCTCTTTCTTTTTCTTTGTATCTTTCTCTTCCACTCTTTTCTCTTGGGGAAGAGATGGGGAATTTATCAAATTTGCAGATGACACCAAACAGAAATAGCCAACACACCAGAAGATAGTCTCAAGATACAGAAGGACCTTGACAGACTTGAACATTGGGCACTATCTAACAAAATGAAATTCAAGTCATGAAAAAAGTAAAGTTCTACATTTAGGCAAGAAAAACAAAATGCACAGGTACAGTATATGTATTACCTTGCTCAATAGTAGTAACTGTGAGAGGGACCTTACAGTCCTAGTGGACAACCATTTAAATATGAGCCAGCAGTGTGCAGCAGCTGCCAAAAAAGCCAACACAGTTCTAGGCTGCATAAACAGAGGGATAGAATCAAAATCACATGGAGTGTTAATACCACTTGATAATGCCTTGGTAAGGCCACACTTGGAATACTGCATTCAGTTTTGGTTGCCATAATGCAAAAAGGATGTTTCTACACAGTATCGAGGATATCAGCAAAGATGATTAGGGGATTGGAGCTAAAACATATGAAGAATGGTTACAGGAACTGGGTATGTCTAGTTTAATGAAAAGAAGGGGAGACATGATAGCACTGTTCCAATGTCTCAGAGGTTGCCACAAAGAAGCGGGAGTCAAACTATTTTCCAAAGCACCTGAGGATAGAACAAGAAGCAATGGGTGGAAACTAATCAAGGAGAGAAGCAACTTAGAAATAAGGAGAAATTTCCTGACAGTTAGAACAATTAATCAGTGGAACAAGTTGCATCCAGAAGTTGTGAATGCACCAACCCTGGAAGTTTTAAAGAAAATGTTGGATAACCATTTGTCTGAAGTGGTGTAGGGTTTTCTGCATGAGCAATGGTTCGATTAGAAGACCTCTAAAGTCCCTTCCAACTGTTATTCTATTCTATCTGTTCTCTCCCCTCTCTCTTACACACACAGAGAGAAACACACACACACACATATACACCCTTTCCTCTTTCTTTCTTGCACCATAGTAGCAACAGCGAAAGAAGGAAGAAAATGCATCCACCGGACTTGAGCCCACCATGGCAGACAACCAAAAGCCTCCCATATGTTGCTCCAAGCCTTTGCCCACACCTCCATACCGTTTTTGGGTGCCCAGCTTACTGAGTTCCCCTGGCCATGTTGTGGCTCTAATGGCAGCTGCTTCAGGAGACGCTGGCAGCACAGGGGCATGGGCAAAGGCTGGGAGGTGAGTGCAACACACAGTAGGCTCCCTACAGTTCCTCTGCTTGTGTGGGCTGCAGCTGAGCCCGTAGCCATGAGTCGGCAAATGGAGGCACCCCTTCCCAGACAGATCTTTCCAGATGAGACTTGTAGGAAAACGCAGCTCATGGCTACTACATTTTGCTGTGCTGCACAAAGTTTCCGAGCAAAAACAGTGAAGGGGAAGAAATAGCCAGTGGAGAGCACACAGAGCTGCCCCTTTTTCACAACTGAGGACCTCTTCCGCTTGGAGCTACAAGCTGCAATTCTGGCAGTTTCAGGGGCTCTTTTCTTCAGTGGTTCATTTTCTTATCTCTTGGTGGCTCTGCGCCTTTTGATCTTTCTCAGGGACGGAGAAAAGCAACCTTGTGAAGAAACAGAGTCCGCTTACCTTGCCTCCGGTTTGCTTCCTTCCTGCGCATGTGCAGTACCAAAAACTCGGCTTCTGCATATGAGCAGAAGAAAAAAACTGAAAAAATATATATTTTTAAAAGATAGAGGTGCCCACGGATTAGCACCAATCAAACCGGGTTGGTGACATCATCATGACATCATCACAATGATGTCACATGATATCAGCTAGTAGCGGGTTGCTACCAGTTCGGGCAAACTTGTCCGAACTTGGAGGAACCCACCCCTGTGCTGGAGCTATTTAATTCTTAGAGCTTTCTTGATTTCTGAGACTTTAATGTCATAATTTTCTCAATTGTGATGTTGCCTAGTATATTTTGTCTTATTATGTACAGTATCTGTTACTGTTTTAAAATGTGTGCTTTCAGTATTAACTTCAGTATTTTCAGGGGATCTAAAATTACCCAATCCATTAAAAGATAACCATCTATTTGTTTTGCATGGCCTAATGTATTTTTCTTCAGGAAGTACGGCCCAACTAAATTAGAATTTTGGGGTAAAAAATATGAGTTCCAATCCAAACGTTTTAGAAAATTGGTTGATTTCAAAAATCCTGCCTGGGAAAGAACCTTAGTAATGTAAGATTATAGAGGATTTAGGAAAGAAAATTCAACAGTTGTTTCAATTTGCATTAGAGTGGATTCTGATCCCTCCCCCCCTGCACACCAAAAAGGCTCAACACCTCTGATCCCTAGGAACAGAAATACAAAGAAACATTTGAGTGGGGGTTTTCTCCTCAATCTCAATCTTGAAATAAAGATCTGAACTAGTCCAGGAATCCTAACAATTGAGTTTTGGAGTTGGAAAAAAGATTGCACTTTTGAAAATATGCTAAAATTCCAGAAGATATGCTCAAGGTTTGTTCTGTGACATTTCCATTATGAAAATTGGAATGTTGAAGGATGTGGCAGTCTGAACATTGGCAGGCTGTTCAATGAAATGAACAAGGATACTCTATTTAAAGTATGTGTTTTTTATACTGGATTCTTTACAGTTGTTAGACTTGTCTCCAATGTTACTATATGAACATTTTAGAGACCTCCTTAATTAGATCATAGATAAATTGAGTCTTATTCTTTTACATATTTCACATATGGGAATATAACCTTTTATGGTTTATCATAGTGGTGGAGAGAAATGGATTTGGTTAAAAATAGATTGTCAGTTTATTCTTATAGCTTAATATAAATATTTTTACAGACATCAGCACTTATAATAATGTGATCCAGATATAGCTAAAATATACTTTTCCTTCCTATGCAACCAGAAGCATCTTCCTCAATCTTGGGTACAACCCCAAGGTTCAATTTTTGCCTTCCAATTTTATCTGAACTAAAAAAAAAAGGGAAATGCACACATACTTTATTTTGTATATTTATACAAACTATATTTCAGGTAAAGAGTTTTGGTCTCGGTAATAGAAGTGAAAGTCAAAAAATAATTCATAACTTTGTAAGATACTTATTCCATTCCATTTAAAAAAGAATTAAAATAAAGGGTTATCCTTGCAAGTTATAAAATCCTCGCAATTAGCTGAGAAGATGAAAGGGTTAATCAGTGACTGGTGAATTGTAGAAATGTTCTTTTTCCATCCCCCCCCCCAACCTTTCCTCTCCTGGCCTACTATAGCACCTGATCTGCCGAAAGCTGATGGGCCCTTTCTTGTTGATTCTCTAGAGCAGTGATTTTCAACCTTTTTTGAGCCGCGGCACATTTTTTACATTTACAAAATCCTGGGGCACACCACCAACCAAAATGACACAAAATGACACCCTAAGACACTCTCCTCTCTTTTTCCATCCCTGTCTCCTCCCCACCCTTGTGTGTGTGTGTGTGTATACACACTCTTGAACCATTTCCAAAAACAGGTGAGGGCTGGGGGTTTTTCTCTCTTATTCTTTGGTTGCTTTTTATCATATGCTTTAAATCAAGAGTCACTTCTCTCTCTCTTTTGTTTCTCTTTCCTCTCATTCTCTGTCTTAATCATTTTCTCATTTCTCTTTTTTCCTCCCCTTTTTGCTCATTTCTCTCTCTCTCCCTCTCCTTTTCTCTCTCTCTCTCTTGCTTTCTCTCTCTCTCCCTTCCTCTCCTTTTCTCTCTCTCTCTCTTGCCTTCTTTCTCTCTCACTCTCTTTCTCTCTCTCTTGCTTTCTTTCTCTCTCTTTCTCTCTCACTTTCTTTCTCTCTCTCTTTCTTTCTCTCTCTCTTTCTCACTCTCACTCTCTCAGCAAAAAGTTGCGAGACCGGAACCTGAGCTTCCTCAGGTCTCTCTGTATCGAATTCCTATAGTGTTCTTGCGGATTTAAATAGTAAGGATGTTGGAGATATTAGCAAGGTCCCTCAGGCAGAGAATGAGGGGATGTTCAAAGGGGAAGTTGTCGTAAATGTCACCAAACCATCAAGTACAGTTAGTAGAAATAAAAAGAGGACACATTTTCTTGTGGGTGATTCGACCGTTAGAGGTGTTGATTTGGGACAGAGCAAGGATGTGGTTAAGGTGCTGAGGTGTCTCCCAGGGGCCACTGCCAGCAGGGACAGGAGGCGGATTACAAACATTGTTAAGACTGTGAGTAAAGGTAATAACGTTGATGTGGTGGTGCATCTTGGCACAAATGATTTGTCCCAGAGAAATGTTAATGTAGTAAAAAGAGATTTTCAATGTCTAAGTGTGGAGCTGGGTAAAATAACTGATTCAGTGACTTTCTCAGAGGTGTTACCGGTTTGTGGCCAAGAGGATAAAACAACGTGTATCAGAGAGTTTAATGTGTGGTTAAGGCAGTGGTGTAAAGCTGAAGGTTTTGGCTATGTAAGTCATGATGTCAGTAGGTGGTCTAATAGGGAGTTGTTTAAGAGGGATGGTTTGCATCCATCATACAGAGGTACCCAGGTGCTCGGTGAGGAATTCAGAACTTTTTTGGACAGGCATTTAAACTAGGTAAAGGGGACAGAGATGTAACTGATGTGGGTGATTTCTGTCCCCGACCAATGAGGATAAAGCAGTTTTTGGAAGCTTATGAAAAGGGAGCTGCAAATAATATAGATGTAGTTGTTGATGATAAGGGGCAAACTAATAACGAAAATAATGTTCTTCGGGTAATGTGCACAAATGCTCGAAGCTTGAGCAACAAGCTCTGTGAATTAATGGCCATAATATCTAGAGATAATTTGGACCTGGTTGCCATAACTGAGACATGGTTTAAGGATTCTAATGAATGGGAAATATCCATACCAGGATATACACTGTATAGGAAGGATAGAATAGAGAGAAGGGGAGGTGGAGTAGCCATTTATATTAAAGAAAGTCTAAAAACAACACTAATTCAAAATACGTGTCAAGATCTAGAGACTCTCTGGATTTGCATGCAAAATAAAGAAGGTTCTGTCATTAGAATTGGGGTGATCTATAGGCCTCCAGGGCAATCCGAGGAATATGACAACAAGATGGTGGATGAAATTACCCAAATGGCAGTAAAGGGAGATATTGTGGTTATGGGTGATTTCAACATGCCTGATGTTGACTGGAATATCCCCAGTGCCCTTACATGCAAAAGTAAGAATATAGTAGAGGCCTTTACAGGAGCAGCTCTGGCACAGCTGGTTAAGACACCAACTAGAGGGGAGAATATTCTAGATTTAGTTTTTACGAATGGGAATTGGGTTTCAGATGTCAAGGTGGGAGAAAATTTAGGTTGCAGTGACCATCTATGTTTGTGGTTTGATGTAAAAACTCATTGTGAGCAATCCTATAATGCAACCAAAGTATTGGATTTCAGAAAAACAAATTTTAATGCAATGGGAGAATATTTAGATAATGAATTAAAGGGGAGGGATAAAATGGCAGGAGCGAGCATCCAGTGGACTGTATTAAAAAAGGCCATCTTAAAAGCCACTGGACTGTATGTAAGACAAATAACTAAAGGTAAAAGGAAGAAGAAACCGCTATGGTTTAGCAATGATGTAAGGGCTATAGTCAATGAAAAAAAGGCTGCCTATAGGAGGTATAAAGAGTCTGGAAGTATAGCTGACAGGGAGGTATATAAAATGAGACAGAAGGAGGCGAAACAGATAATATATGCTGCTAAAGCCTCAAAAGAGGAAGAAATTGCCAAATCTGTAAAGAAGGGGGATAAAACCTTCTTCAGATATATTAATGATAAGAAGAAGAAAAACTGCGGCATCACGAAGCTTAGTACCGGGAATAATACATGCATTAATGGGAATAAGAAGATCGCTGACCATTTCAATAGCTACTTCTGTTCAGTTTTCTCAAAAGACACCTTACAAAATAATACTATAGAGGGATATAGCATTGCTTCCAGCTGTACGGATTCAGCTCCAGTGATCTTAGAAGCCGATGTCTTAGAAGAACTTGAACGATTAAAGATAAATAAGGCAATGGGTCCAGATGGCATCCACCCCAGAGTTCTTAAAGAACTCAGATCTGTCATTGCTACCCCCCTGACTGATTTGTTTAACCAATCCTTGTTAACAGGAGAAGTTCCTGAGGATTGGAGAATGGCCAGTGTTGTGCCTATTCACAAGAAGGGCAGTAGAGAAGAAGCTGGTAACTACAGGCCAGTTAGCTTGACATCAGTTGTAGTTAAAATGATGGAGACTCTACTCAAAAAGAGGATAAATCAGCACCTAAAAAACAATAACTTATTAGACCCAAATCAGCATGGCTTTACTGAAGGCAAATCATGTCAGACTAATCTCATTGATTTCTTTGACTATGTCACAAAGGTGTTGGATGAAGGTGGTGCCGTGGATATTGCCTACCTGGACTTCAGCAAAGCCTTTGATACGGTTCCACATAAAGAGCTGATAGATAAATTAGTGAAGATTGGACTTAATCCCTGGATAGTTCAATGGATTTGTAGCTGGCTGAAGCGTAGACATCAGAGAGTTATTGTTAATGGCGAGTATTCTGAGCAGAGTCAGGTTACAAGCGGTGTGCCACAAGGATCTGTTCTGGGTCCTATTCTTTTTAATATATTTGTGAGTGACATAGGGGAAGGTTTGGTAGGGAAGGTTTGCCTATTTGCCGATGACTCTAAAGTGTGCAATAGGGTTGATATTCCTGGAGGCGTCTGTAATATGGTAAATGATTTAGCTTTACTAGATAAATGGTCTAAGCAATGGAAACTGCAGTTTAATGTTTCCAAATGTAAAATAATGCACTTGGGGAAAAGGAATCCTCAATCTGAGTATTGTATTGGCAGTTCAGTGTTGGCAAATACTTCAAAAGAAAAGGATTTAGGGGTAGTGATTTCTGACAGTCTCAAAATGGGTGAACAGTGCAGTCAGGCGGTAGGGAAAGCAAGTAGGATGCTTGGCTGCATAGCTAGAGGTATAACAAGCAGGAAGAGGGAGATTATGATCCCACTATATAGAATGATGGTGAGACCACATTTGGAATACTGTGTTCAGTTCTGGAGACCTCACCTACAAAAAGATATTGACAAAATTGAACGGGTCCAAAGACGGGCTACAAGAATGGTGGAAGGTCTTAAGCATAAAACGTATCAGGAAAGACTTAATGAACTCAATCTGTATAGTCTGGAGGACAGAAGGAAAAGGGGGGACATGATCGAAACATTTAAATATATTAAAGGGTTAAATAAGGTCCAGGAGGGAAGTGTTTTTAATAGGAAAGTGAACACAAGAACAAGGGGACACAATCTGAAGTTAGTTGGGGGAAAGATCAAAAGCAACATGAGAAAATATTATTTTACTGAAAGAGTAGTAGATCCTTGGAACAAACTTCCAGCAGACGTGGTAGATAAATCCACAGTAACTGAATTTAAACATGCCTGGGATAAACATATATCCATCCTAAGATAAAATACAGAAAATAGTATAAGGGCAGACTAGATGGACCATGAGGTCTTTTTCTGCCGTCAGACTTCTATGTTTCTATGTTTCTATGTTTCCTTCTTCACGGCACACCTGACCATGTCTCGCGGCACACTAGTGTGCCACGGCACACTGGTTGAAAAACACTGCTCTAGAGAGCCTCTGCACTGGGGGCATTGATTAGAAACAACAGCAGGATTATACATTTTCTGTTACTATGCCAACAAATCAGCTGATTTGGGTTGCCACAGAAACAGAATGTCAGAGCTCACAGTGCAGGAACGTGAATTCAGCACAATTGAAAATGTTTTCTTAATTGGAGACCTTTTTCATTTCAGAATTTATGGGGAAGGCAGCTGGCAGGGATAGCTAAGGAGGAGAGCTTCAAGTAAGATTTTGCCTTAATTGATTAGAAAGTAAATTTAGGATTGTTTTTGTTTTTCTACAAATTGGAAAAACAAATTTTAAAAGTATGCTGTAATCTGTGGATTGTTGTTGCTTAGCTTTTCCTAACGAAGAGTGATCTAAAGTCTGGCATTAACGGAGATAGAGTTCAGTGGACATGATCCACCATTGGATTTACTAGGAAGAGATGACTCATGATTGAACAAGGACTAGTCACTAGAAATATTACAGAGTTTGGAGCTGCAAAACCAGCAGCAGCCACTAGAGAACAGTAGAAATATTCAAAAGACCCTCTGATCTCTAATGGTCCTTTTAATATTTGCAGATCAAATTTCATAGACTTTAATCTGAGCTTTTCAGATTTACCCATATCACAGGGTACCCACATGAAGGGGTAAAAAAAAACAATGGCCATAACCATGAAATCAAAGCTCTGCCTTCTTTTTATGTACAATTGTGCGGCATGTAAAAAGCATAGGGTTTTGATCACATTTGGTACATTGTAGCTACCAACTTGAATGTTTTGAGCCCCTGAGGATTCCCCTGGCCTGACCCATTGTTTATTACAGGCTCATCAATAAAATTTGAAGCTTTTTTCCCTGAAGCCACAGTTTTGAAAGGGCACTTGCTAACCTCACTATTGTATGTTTAAACTTTTAACTGTTTAACTGCAATAGATAACTGCCTTGAATATAACAAAGCTTTTAAAATGTGGATCTGAAGTAAATTGTGATCTCTATGTACATCATTAATATCAACAATTGAGTACAGTGGGAAGTACACCCCAAAAAGACAGTGCCAGAAATCTCACAGCACCAGAAAACCTCAGAAAACAGTGCCAAGAGACTCAAGCCAGCCCTTCCCCCTTTAAGAAAACCAAGAAGCACCAGCTGAAAGGAAAACTCAGAGACGACAGAAACACTTAAGTAGGGCCATTGAGATAAGGGAAATCGGGCTAAAAATAACTTACCAAGGCAAAACCAGAACTCCCTCAAGACCCATCTATACTGCCAGGCATGGAGGAGTTGAGACACCTTTCCCCCAGGCTCTTTAAATATTATGTTTGGTATGTATGTGTTGTTTGGTTTTTAAATATGATAGGGTTTTATATGCTTCTTTTTTAATATTAGATTTGTTTCGCTATAATATTGTTTTTATTATTGTTGTGATCCGTCCCGAGTCTTTGGAGAGGGGCAGCATACAAATCTAATAAATTATTATTATTATTATTATTATTATTATTATTATTATTATTATTATTATTATTATTATTTTATTTACCATATTTTTCAGAGTATAAGACACACCTTTTTCCTCCCTAAAAGAGGCTGATAATTTGGGTGTGTCTTATACTCTGAATGTAGCTTCCCACCCACCCCCAGCCCTAACTAGCTGCTAACAATCTTCCCAGCTCTTAGCTTGCAGGCTCTTTCATTGATTCTTTCTGCAAAGAATATTTTCCAAGCCCTAAGTCTTTGCAGGATTTTTTTTGCCATTTTTTCACCATTGGTCTAACTTGCTCTGAAACCAAGTTAGACCAATGGCGAAAAAATTCTGCAAAGACTTAGGGCTTGGAAAACATTCTTTGCAGAAAGAAACAATGAAAGAGCCTGCAAACTAAGAGCTGGGAAGATTGCTAGCAGCTAGTTAGGGCTGGGGAGCGGGGAGCAGAAGGGGTGGTCATCCACTGTGGCAACACGGCATTTTCCACTCCTACAGGGGAATTGCCGAACCCCCGCTGTCTGTGGATGCTGATTCATTTGAATCAGCCCAGAACCTCCCTGAAGGGGAAGGGAATAAGGGGGACCAGTCTGATGCCCATTTTGGGGTCTACACACCCCAAAATGTGTATTGTTTCATATATTCTTTAATAGAGTTTCTATTGTGTTGTGGTTAGCTGTGGCCTAGCTCCTGCCCCAAGGAATGTGGAGGTGGATGTGGGAGAAACATCCACATGCTACAGGCCTGTTTTGCTCCTGATAGAATCTGCTGACGAAGTCTCCTCTGACCAAGGAAGAGTGAGTGACAGGGAAGAGGGGAGTTTGGCAGACAGCCCAGGAGGAGATCAATCTTCCTTATCATCCCTGGATTCTGAACAAGAACTTATGACAGACCCTCGCATACGGAGAGTGATGCATAGGAGAGAACAACTGAAGGATTATTACAGGAGATAAGTGAGGCTACCTGTGGTTGGGTGAGGCTGCTGTAATTAGTGCTACAGATAAAAAGAGCAGCATGCTGATTTAGCCTTGTGGAAGTTTATCTGATTCATAGTTCGTCAAGATCGTGGTTTTGCTGTTTCCCTGTTCAAGACTGTATGTGGACTTTCTGGACTTTGGAATTTGGACTCAATTGCCCAGTTACTGGGTGAGAAATTGGATTGCATTTAACCTGTGCCTTCTGTGCACCAGAAAATCCCCTTGACATTTAAAAAGGGAGTTTTTTCTGCTTTTCTGTTGATAAAGACTTTTGGTTTTCCTTCTATCGTGTGGTGTGTGTCTTTCTGGACTAATTACTCTGTAATTACGGGTAGTTGGGACATGCCAGCAGAACATATTGCAAGTATAAAAATTAAAGGTGCTAGAGGGCAACCCTGGTGGACACCTCTCTTTATTGCTATTTTTTCAGTACTGTGGTTATTGAAAAGTATTTTCGCAGTATGGTGTGAGTAGATTGATTTGATTAGGTTAATAAAATTATCTCCAAATTTCATATGTTCTATTTGAGCTGTAAGGTATTCCCAATATAGTGGAATATTTGTGGAAAATATTTTATAATCAGTATTTAATAATGAGATAGGTCTGTAATTTTCGAGGTACTTTTTCTCCTTATTTTCTTTCAGCATGATAGTTATGTATGCTTTGGACCAAGTTTTAGGAAGTTTACCTTCTGTGAGGGCTTCATCTCTAGCATAATTGGTTCTAGTAGTTCCTGGTGATATTTATAAAATTTTGTGGGAATACCATCAGGTCCCGGAGTTTTATTATTGTGCTGTTTTGTAATAGCGAATTTGAGTTCCGTTGGGGTAATATTCTTGTTTAATTTAATGATTTATTTGTCCGTTAATGTAAAGGTTTCATTTTCAAGTAGGTATCTATTGGGTCTGTTTCGTATAGTTCCTGATAGAATTGCCTTATTATCTGTTTCTTCTCTTCAGTGTTTGATTTTAATGTGCCTAAGTTATCATTAAGGGCTTCTATTGTTTTTTCAGCTTTTTGTTGTGCCAATTTAAAGGATAACCAATGACCCAGCTTATTCGCTGATTCAAAATTAAACTGTTTTATTGTTTTAATTTTATCAGTAAATTGTTGTTGGGTTACTAAGTTTATTTCATGTCATATGGATTTAGTTTCAATTAAGGTCATTGTGTCATCTGGGTTTTGTTGAAGGGTATTTTCTGCAATCTGAAGTTTTGTGTTTAGGTTGTTAAGTTTCTTTTTTTTCTTTTTTTCTGGAGTTTGCCAGGTAGGAAATGTATATTCCACGGATGTAGGCTTTCGCTGTGTCCCAGACGATCTGTGAGGATGTAGCTCCATTGTAGTTGATTTGGAAAAAGGTTGGTAATTCATATTCTGCCCAGGAACCAGGTAAGATCTGTATATCTATTATTTGGTTTGTGATGTAGGAATTAGACCAAGCCATATTGATACAGGACCAAGATTTATGTGAATGGGGAAAAAAGGTGTATTGTATCTTATCTGGGTGATATGCTCTCCATATGTCTTTTAATGAAAATTCATAAACTAAGTCATCAAACGTAGTTGGGAGTATTTTTCTTAAGTGGTGTTGTTTATTGCTCTTGTAATCTTTTATTTTATCTTGTACAGCATTGAAATCACCTATAATGATAAAGCTAGACAAATTCATTTCCAGTATTTTTCATGTAGTTTTGTGAAGAATGTAGATTGTTTAATAGAAGGTGCATAGATTCCTATTATTATTATTTGTTATTTCGCAATGGTTATCTGGACCATTAATATTTGACCATCAGAGTTGTTGTAGATGAGTTTTGGTGTGTATTGAGCTTTAATATACATAGCTATTCCTCTTTTTTTAACTAGTGCTGAGGAGGTAAAGAGTTCACCAATGCCTGGAAGAAGTAGCACCGTGTTGTCTTTTTTGGTAATGTAAGTCTCTTGTAGGCATGTTATATGGAAATTGTAATTTAGTAATTTGTGAAATATTTTTTCCTCTTCCTGTCTGAATTCAATCCATTTATATTGGTTGAGAATATCATAATGTCGTTTTGGTGAATAGGTAGGGTTGTTATTTATTTATTTATTTATTAGATTTGTATGCCGCCTCGGGGTGGCTCACAACAATAACAATGTGTTGTGGTTGGCTCTGGCCCAGCTCCTGCCCCAGAGAATGGGGAGGTGGATACAGGGGAAAATTCAACATGTCACAGGCCTGTGTTATTGCCGACAGAATCAGTTCAGAGTTTAGTTTCCTCGGACGAAGAAGAAGGTGGGAGTGACTCAGCAGAGGAGGGCTTGGTACACAGCCTAGGCAGTCACTCTCCCTTATCTTCTCTTGATTGAGATGATGACATTTTGGACCCACGCAAGCGCAGAATTATGCGTAGAAGAGACCAAATAAGAACATATTACAGGAAATAAGGGAGGCCACCTGTGTTTGGGTGGGGCTCCAGTAATTAGGGCTGCTCCTATAAATAGCAGCATGTGGGTTTGGCTGTTGTGGAAGAATATCTGATCGGAGGTCATCAGGAATCTTGTGTTGCTGGACTTTGTTGCTTTTTCATGCCTTTGAAACCAAAGCAGAGCAACGTGTGTGTGTGTCTCACTTCATTGGTAGAAGAAGGGGTGTGAAGTTTCTTCACAGCTGCTAGTTAAGTACCTAATGACTACTTAAAGGAAATTGTACAGACTACCCGGTTGTTTTGGGAAGAGTGCTCTTTGCAATACAAAAAGAGTGCTTTGTTTATTTTGAATTTTGTGATAAAGAACATTGTTTTGAATTTTCAAGTGTGTGTGTGTCTGAAATTTGTACCCTTGAATTTTCGGGAGGCTCCTATCAGAGAGCCCGGCAGAACACAATGTATCACAAATCTAATATTAAAAAGTCTCTAAAAACCCCTTATTTAAAAAAAAAAAGACACACACACAAACATACCATTCATATATTATATAGGCCAGGGGGAGATGTCTCAGTTCCCCCATGCCTGACAGCAGAAGTGGGTTTTTAAGAAGTTTGCAAAAGGCAAGGAGGGTGGGGGCAATCCTAATCTCTGGGGGGAGCTGGTTCCAGAGGGTCAGGGCTGCCACAGAGAAGGCTCTTCCCCTGGGTCCCACCAAACGACATTATTTAGTCGACGGGACCTGGCAAAGGCCAACTCTGTGGGATCTAACTGGTCGCTGGGATTCATGCGGCAGAAGGCGGTCCCGGAGATATTCTGGTCCGATGCCATGAAGGGCTTTATAGGTCATAACCAACACTTTGTTATGATTTTTATTTTCTTGCTTCTGCCTTTGCTCTTGTGATCGGCACTTGTCTTTCATAATTATCTTGTGTTTGTCTCAAATCACCATCCTTGTCAGGAGGGTTGTCATCTGACCTTAGTTCTTCCGTGCTCATTTTATCTTTGCTATCTGCTTCTTTCGTAACAGTTTTTAACAGTTCTTCATAAAAATCCTTCGCATCTTCTGGATTGTTAATTTTATATTTCTTATCGAATAAGGTCACCCGCATTCCTTCAGGCATCAACCATCTAAACATAACTTTGTTTTTGTTTAGTTTCTTTGCCAAAGATTGGTACGGTTTGCGCTTTTCTCTTAAGCGTCTAGGAATCTGCCAGAGCACAGTGATCTCTTTTCCCCTATGGAAAATTACGTTTTCTTTCGATGCTTGATAGATTTCATCTCGGGTGTTTCTTTTATTGAATCTAATATGTGCCTCTCTCGGCAGTCTGTGGCGTCTTGCAAACGAGGTTGAAATTTGATAAATTTCATCCATTTGTTCTATCATTTCTTGTGTCGTTTTTCCTGTTATTTTTGCCAAGATTTCAGCCATAGTTTGAGGGAGGTCTTGGTCGTCTGATTCTGTTACATTTTGAAAACGGAGGAAGAAAGCCGATTTCTCCAATTCTAGATTCATCATTGCTTCTTCGAGATTCTTATTAATATATTCCGTTCTTGCTTCCGCAAATTGCAGGTGTGTCTCCATTCGTTCATTAGTCTCTTCTAATTTTTTAATTTTTTGGTCATTATTCGTCAAAATTCCATTTTGTCATCCAACTTTTCCATTCGATCATCCAGACTATCAACATGGTCCTGTATTTTTTTATATATCCTCTTTCATTATTCCCATATTTCCGGACATGGCTTCATAGTTGCGGTCGATGGATTCCTGCATTTTTGTCATCATGTCAAATAATGAGACCAATGTGATAGTCTGAGGTGGTTGCAAGGATTGAGCCGTTGTTGTTTTGTCATTGGGAATCATTTCAGATGAGCGTTGAGAAGACGGTATAGTCGGTTGTGGGACATTCTTTTTCTTTTTTTTTGTTAATGTTGTCTGGTTTTTTGTTAATGTTGTCTGGTTTGTCAAAGACATTTTGAATATTTTCCAAAAGTGGTCCACATTAGCCAATATTATCTTCAAAGAGGATTCAGGTTTTAGGTTAGAAGAAAAGTTTGGTCAAAAGTAGCAAATAGAATGTTTAGTAAAAGATAAGATTAATTTGAAGAATATATTAGTTATCCAAGAAAATAGAATAGTAGTAGTAGGTTAATAGGGGATGGATTCAGAGGGGGCAATATAGTCAATCTGTATTAAATATATAGTCAATCTATATATTGTAATCTATAATTGTATAATCAATCCAGTCAATGAAATATAGTCAAAGTATTAAACAATCACTGAAAAAAATAATTAATTAATCAGTTAATTCAATCTCGTAGTGAATTAATAGGGGATAGATTCAAAAGGAATAATATAATCAATCTATAATAAATATATAATCGTTCTATATGCTGTAATCTATAGTTCTGTAGTCAATCCATTCAATGTAATATAATCAAAGTATTAATCAGATATTTCAGTCTAGTATGTATACAAATTAATTAGGTAAATAATTTAGATCTAATAACTATTAACTTTTCAAAAAAATATGTTTAGTATTCTTTATCAATCCTTTGTAATACAGCTATATAATTAAGGCATCACAGTAGCATTGTTTTTATCCCCCAATTGTATAGCACTAGTAAATAAGATAATAAATAATAATGTCACTTAACCTTAACTTGTATTAATTAAAATGTGAAAAAAGCAATCAACTATTACATACAATATAGAGCTTATATATAGTATCAGACACCAAATATTAAATTAATTTTTAAGTACAAATTAAAGTTAAGTATACGGAAAAATTACAAAAAAGAAAGAAAAGGGAAAAAAGGAAAGATACCGTATCAGAATTGTATATATCTAAATCATTTATATAATCAGAAAAGGAAGAGAGGGAAAAAAGATTTTTGGGTTAGGTTTTCCTGTGTAATCCCCTTAGTGTACTTGTAAAGTTCCACAAAACTGTAGGTATTATTCTTTCTTTTCTTCTTTTGTAAAATAAATATGGAGTCCAAACTCAGGTTAAGTAGGTCTAATATAAAGAGGGAATTTGATTTAATTAATTAATTCAGTCATTCAGTCAATCAGTATTCAGTCGATAAGTTGATAATTGCACCAAGTTTATAATGTCAGTATAGTCCAAGTTTATAATCTTTGGAGTCTTCGGAGAGGGGCGGCATACAAATCTAAATAATAAATAAATAAAATAAAATAATAATTCCATATAGAAGATAAATCCACCAGTTCGGCAAAAAAGAAAAATAAGGAGCAAAGTAGAAAAAAGGGGGGGGGGAGAGAAATTGAAGCAATTGAAGCAAGAGTCCACAGGTCTAAAAATTCACAAAATCAAAAGGGAAAACAAAAGAAAAAATAGACAATACAAGGTTGGGAAGAAGATAAGCAGAGCAGAAATAGAATAGGTTCCGGTTGATAGTCTCAGTCACCCCCGACTCAATTCACTTCTCGATAATTCAAAATGACTTCAGCAGATTTAAATAAATACCTTACATGTTCCTTCTACACATTCCGGGTGCCTTTCACCTTTCGTAGAGAATATCCAATGTTTTTTCCTTCCATCTCTGTGGCTATAATCTTTTAAACCGGAGTCCAGCAAGCACGATCTGTCAAAGCTTTTCGGCTGTCCCGGCGGTTTACTACTTAGTCACTGCCGCCATGCCAGTTGGTAAAGATCGCAGTCGTCACCATTTAATTTAGCTGGCACAATCTCAAAACTCTCAAAATGTTCCATTCTACAAAAGGGATACTTTCTTGTCCATTCAAAAATACTGATCACTCACAGTCTCGCTCTTGCTCTCTAATCCATCAGTGCTTCAGTCGTCCTCGCGGCTTCCATAAGAGAGTCAGGAACATCGCATTTCAGGATCGGTGTGAAAGGCCAATCTCTTTGAAAGTCGGCAAAGGGGATTTCCCCGCTGTCTGAGGGGCCCACCAGCCGTCCCCAGGTGCTCTGGAGGTTCCCCTATCAGATCGTGGGCTCTACAGGTCCACAATCACCCACAGAGGTGGCTAAAATCTTTCAAAAGCCGAATCTTCTTCAGAGCAGCCGAGAGAAACGCGGCACCAGTGCAACATCACAACCGGAAGCCTAAATCAATACTGTTTTTATTTATAATATGAAAATTTTCTAAAATGTATTGAAGAAGTTTGTATGGAGAAAAATAAATTACCTGGGGGGGGAAAGAGAGAGAATCGTTGACTGAGATGTGCACTTTGGCCGGAGGAGAGATTTTGTTAAATAACTGTGTTATGCTAAAGGAACTTTCTGTCTAATTGGAGTAAGCGGCTAAATTGAAAACAGAACTTTCTAACTTGCAAAAATTAAGGAGAATAAGGAAGCAACTCTAAAATCCATTTGGATAAAAAATTGGACTTAAAGGAAAAAAAGAACTTTTAAGAGTTTAAATAATTAAAATGGAATCTTTTTGGTTTTAAATGATTTTTAAGTGTTTTTTGAGTATGAATTGGTGGAGCCACTTGCTGGTCAAAGCTTTATTGTTATTAGAATCATCTTTTACTTAGAGAATTTGATGCCTCAGCACTGGCCTTGGAAAAGAGAAACTAATTGGATTATTGATATATTGCCTGCGAAGAGACTAAGAAGAGATGAAAGGAGGGTTTGCAAATCTTATGTGAGCCTGACTTTGGTTGAACTGTTTAGTAAAATATAACTAGGCTGTTGGGAAGAGCTCGGAACAGCTGAAGATACGAGAGGACTGTGCAGACTGTGAGAAAATGGAAATGAAAATTCAAGAGATAAGCCAATTGTGTAAAGACCTGGCTGGAGACTTTAAAAAGCTGAGAAAATTGATGAGTGGATCTTTTCAAACTATTAAGGAGCTTACAATTGAAGCTAATCGAAAACTACAGGACGTGACAGAATCAAAGGAGACATTTGAAGGTGGAAATATTATAATAATGGATGTGCAGATGGGGAAAATAACGAGACTATGGAGAATTAAGCAATGATAAAAATGAAGTTGTACTAGTTAGTGGACATGATATTAAATACTTTGATTATCAAATTTCAAGTGATAATATAACAAAAAAAATAATTAAGAATTGCCTGGATATGGAAAGGGTTGATAACGACAGATTTTACTATGAGCACATTGAGATAAGCACAAATACAAAAGGGGAAAGATGTGGTCAGAAGCACTGGAATTTCCAGAATAACAGAGAAGTAAAAAATAAAATTGATCTGTTGGAATTCTTCAGGAAGCAATGGAGACAAAATAAAAAATGAAAGGGAAGGAAATGGGAATATAAAATGACTAGAAATAAGTTTAAATTTGGATTTACACAAGAGATCTGGGATTATGAGAAGGGTTGGGATTATGAAAATGGTTGATTAGCTTTAGACTAATTTTTAATTATCAGCTCTTATTTATTTATTTATTTATTTGATTTGATTTGATTTGATTTGATTTGTATGCCACCCCTCTCTGTAGACTCAGGGCAGCTCACAATATACAATGCAAACAATACATATACAAATCTAATAGTTTAAAATATAAACTAAAAATCCATTAATTTAAAAAACAGTCAATTTACTCAATTGCATAACATTTGTCAGAACAGAGGGGAGTGCATATACTAGTTGCCCCACGCCTGGTGACATAGATGGGTCTTAAAGCTTTTGCAGAAGGTGAAGAGGGTAGGGGCAGTACAAATCTCTGGAGGGAGCTGATTCCAGAGGGCCGGGGCCACCACAGAGAAGGCTCTTCTTCTAGGCCCCACCAAACGACATTGTCTGGTTGACGGGACCTGGAGAAGGCCAACTCTGGGACCTGATTGGTCGCTGGGATTTATGCAGCAGAAGGCAGTCGCATAAAATAGTTCAAACAATCTTAAGGAAATATATTAAGAAAATATTAGGTTGGTTGATTATATTAAAATAATCTTATTTAGTTTTATTGAAATGAACTAATAAAGCAAGTTGAATTTGAGAAGTAAAATTGGTATAAAAGAATAGAGATAGTTTGAAAGATTTAAAGAAATGCAAATTGTTATTAATAGATTATTTATCTTGTATTAAAAATGAATGAAATTGATTAAATATTAGGTTTATTGACTATATAAAAATAGGTTAATTGAATTTAATGAAATGTACTAAATAAGTAAGTTTATGTTTAGAATTTAGGGAAATATTTGGTTTGTTGAAAATATTAAAACAGGTTTAACTAACTTTAATGAAATATATTAAGGGAATATTAGTTGTGTTGATTGTACTAAAATAGATTTAATTAGTTTTAATGAAGTACAATAAAGCAAGTTGAATTGATAAGTAAAATTGGAATATAAGAATAGAGATGGCTTTGAAAGATTTATAATTAGTGAATAATAGATGATTTAAGATGCAATGAAAAAATGAATGAAATTGGTTGTATTTTTTTCTTTTCTTTTTCTTCTTTTTTTCTTTTTTAGTATTTTCAATGTTTGTGATTTGATAGACTATATAGGGGTTTCTAGATTTAAGTAAAATGTGTGAAGAGAAATAGGAGGTACTATGGCCTACCAATTAATTAGAATTTTAGAAATATTGTTTATTTGTATATATTTGAGGGAACATTAATGAAGAGAGGTAATGTATGATGACTGTGATTGCTGGAGGACAAGATTATATTTTTTTTTGCAATAAGGGATAAAGGATTTATAGAGAAATTAATAATTTTGTATTATGAATTTTTTTTCTGAGATTATACAAGAGTTACTAACAAAATACTGCATTTTATTGTACTGAAATTAGAAGATATTAGAAGGTATTAAAGTGTAGGAAGGAAAAAAACAATAAATTTTTTTATATCCCCTAACTTACTCTGAATGTTTCTTTCCAGTCCTAACCAGGTGCTAACAATGTTCCCAGCTCTTACCAGCTTGTTGTTTCTCTCTGTGAAGAATGCTAGGTTTTTGCAAAGTTTTTTCCATTGCTCTACTTGCTCTGAATGTTTTTTTCCAGGTGCTAATGATGTTCTCAGCTCTTACTGGCTTCCAAGCTTTCCTCCCCCAAAACTAAGGTGCATCTTATATTCCGGTGCATCTTATACTCCCCAAAATACAGTATATGCTGCCTCTCTCCAAGGACCAGGGAGGCTTACAGCATATAAAAGACAATGAAAACATCTTAAATCCAATTTAATTTTAAAACTAACTAATCTAAAACCCAAGTTTCTTACAAATCAACCACTACCATTCACCCAGCAAACATACATTTCATTCATCGGCACCAAGCCTGACAGCACAAATGAGTCTTCAGACTCTTGCGGAAGGCGAGGAGGGTGGGGCAGTGCAAATCTCTGGGGGGAGCTGATTCCAGAGGGCCAGAGCCCCCACAGAGAAGGCTCTTCCCCTAGGTCCCGCCAAGTGACATCGTCTAGTTGATGGGACCTTTTTCCTGCCCCCTGACAAGATTAATCCTTAGGACAAGAAAAGGCCCAGGAACAGGATAAACCCAGAGAAGACAGGAATACAAAACCCAGGGCAATCAGAAATACAGCAAACACATCAAGCTGCAGGAACCTCAAAGGGAAATTAAGCATAAAAGACTCAGATTCACACTCCCAAGCTGTTTGCAAGCCAGGAATACTTGAGTTGTGTCTCACTTTGCTTCTTGCCTTCCTACTTTTAAAGAATTTCACTTTCTGGTAGCTGGCTTCTGCATCCATTTCTTTTCAACATCTGTAGTGTGCATAGCTGGGAACAAATCAGGAACATTATTGGCAGTTATTTGGTTATCTTATTTATGATCAGTAGACAAAATCCCTTAAACTCCTTGCGATCACTACATTTTATATTAAGAGCCAGTATACCTTTCATGATGGGGGTAAAGGGGGAATTTCAGCAAGAATTGGAACTTTTTTTCACCTGGGTATCCTTTTGTTTTGGTGTTTATCTCATCAGTTTAGTCTGTGTAGAACAAATTACATTGGAAGCAAATCACTCTGCTGAATAGTTATTTATTTATTTACTTACTTACTTACTTACTTACTTACTTACTTACTTACTTACTTACTTACTTACTTACTTTACTTACTTACTTACTTACTTACTTACTTACTTACTTACTTACTTACTTACTTACTTACTTATTTGACTTTTATGCTGCCCCTATCCGAGGACTCAGGGCGGCTAGATCAGTGTTTCCCAACCTTGGCCACTTGAAGATATCTGGACTTCAACTCCCAGAATTCCCCAGCCAGCAAATGCTGGCTGGGGAATTCTGGGAATTGAAGTCCAAATATCTTCAAGTGGCCTAGGTTGGGAAACACTGGGCTAGATGATAGAAACTGGCTCTTTCTGGGAAACTGGTTTGCAGCTTAATGAATTTCCTGCCTTAGGGTGCTTTAGAGAATAGGTTATTCTTCATGCTCTGATCGATGGGGGAATCCAGGATGGATCATCTCTAGTCCACTAGCTCTATGACTGCATTGATCGAACTGAAGACATGCCTCCCTGTTACAGTCTCCAGTTTTTTCAATGCAGTCTCAGCTCTTGTATGTAAAACTCTAAGCTCCTGAGTTTGAGCTACTGCAGTTGGTTTTTAAATTTTATGTTTTTCTTCCTGGAAGAGAACTTTCTCTCTCTCTCTTTTAAAACAGTCTTCCTTGGACAATGTTCCCTCTAATTTTTTTTTGGTGTGGGTGGAAAAGTATAGTGTCTGAGCGGCACATTTTCATGCCTGAGCACAGATGTCACCCAAGACAACTTGTTGCGTAATTATTTGGGGCTCGGTGCTGGGGCAGAATAAGGTCCCTTCCCACTATGTTATTCTGTTATTTTATATTTCAATTAATATCATTATCCTCTTATAAATCCAGATAGGCCATTATGCCTACTCCTCCTTCTTATACATTCTTCTTAAAAGAAACAAAAAGCCCTTATACAACTTTTTCCTAATTAATAGAGGGGGAAATCCCTTCTTTTTTATTAAAAGAAATTAATAATAAAACACAACTAAAATCTATTACTATTACTGGACTTCTGGTTTGGAGTGGCGTCGGAGCGGAGCAGCCTCCAGAGAGCTCAGGGGCAGCTTTTTGCATTTCGGCTTGTTTTGGTTGCTATTTAGTGGTTGCGGCTCGAAGGGACACAAAACTAAAAGGGGAACCTCTGGAGCGTCCATGGTGGTGAGGCTGACTGCACAGAACGCAAGGGGGACCTGAAACCAGAGGTCGAAGAGATCGGCCCTATGGCCGGTCCGAAGACGCGGCTCTTTACACACCGATTAAGGAAGCCAAAACTTGAGCAGACCAATCTTGGCTTCAAAAGAGGGAAAAAGAAAGAAAAGGACAATGGAACTGTTGCTGACAACAGAAGAAAGAGAGATTTGGTAAGAATTCCCTTCTGCTGCCTGTTGTGTGATGTTCCAGAGATTATTAAAGTGGCCAATATAATTTTTCTTATTGAGCAAGACAGAAGTGAAGAAAGTGAAAGTGTCGGACTGGTAGATTGAAAACGAGAGATTGACCACAGACACTTTCAGTGTTATATTTAAAATAGACTGCTGTTAATTTGAGATACTAAGCAAGGAAAATATACTCGGAATGGATTTGGTTGATTTGGCAGCAGAAGGGGGAAGGACTTTGTATGTGGGAAAGTTGAAATAAGGTATGAGAGTGACTTGACAAACTGGAAGAGCGCACAGAAGACGAGGGAAACCGGCGGCCCTATGCATTTGTTCTGTCTTTTTTCTTTTCCTTTTCCTTTTTCTTCTATTTTTATTTTTCCTTTTTCTCTTTTCCATTTTTGGATAATACAATTAAAAATTTCAATGATCTATGTGAGTTGATTATATAATTAATCTTAGGACTGATCCAGAAACATCAAACAACTCTACTCGACCATTTTCCTTTTTATTACTATTTTTTTTTCTCTTCTCTTCTTGAATAGACTCTGGCATTATTATAGACTTTGAAACTAATATTTGATATTTCATCGAACTTTTAAATTTGTGCCTGGACCTCCTAAGTAAGAACTCTTGATATGCCCTAATACTGATCTATATTTTAGTAATCTTAACTGACTTATATTAAAAAAAAAATTGACATCTTCAATTTACAATCAACAACCACCTAGACTATTACCCAGAGTCATGAATAATAAGTTGAACTTTTATTGTAATCTGAATAATATTGAACACTACTACTGAAGTCAATATATCTGAAATTAATATATTTATATTTGGGATTTATTGGTGAAACATTTAAAAAAATTAGTTTGACTTGAAAATTAATCTTAATCTTAATATTAATTATTGATATTATTATATTGTCTTTAAAGATTCTATTAGATTGTATCCATAGACCTTATTAGACTGTATTTATAGACCTTCTGATTATATTTATAGATTCATAGATTTACCAATAGGTTTTTAATATTAATTATTGTGATTCTATATTACCTCAACTTAATTAATCAAATTTCTTAGACTAATTTAATTAATTTAATTAATTTAATGTACTGATCTATTTATCTATTCTGATTGAACTGATTTGAATGAATTGACTAAATTAGTGATAGAATTATAACGTATAGTAATTTTGTTTAAAATATTAATTGTAATACAAGTAATACCTTAGGTAAGTCTATCATAACAAAAGACAGAAGCATTCTATTGTATTTTGAAGGCACTTAAAATGTCCCAATTTAAAACTGGGAAAAAGCTTTCTGTACCACAACCACAAACTCCACAGAATCAATGTACCAAAGCAGCAATGACTGACAAGGCATCTACTCTTCAGGCATCAGATGTAATTCTTACATCCATACAAGAAATGATGTCAAAGATGCAGCAGTCAATAGATGAATCAATGGATCGAAACTATGAAAAACTGACTGGGAATATGGAGCTGTTGAGAGATGATATTAAAGGAGTTGAGGATAGGGTAGGCAGATTAGATGAAAAAACGGAACTCTTTCAGGAAGCCTTAACAAAAAGCAATGAAGGAATAAGAAATATAAAAGAGAAAAGTGAGAGGATTGAAGCAAAATTGCAGGAGACAGAGAAGCAAACAATATCAGTCACGAGAGAGCTGGTAGAAATGATACTGAATTTGGAATTAGGAAAATCATCCTTTTACCTCCGCTTTCAAAATATTCAAGAAAGTAAAGATGAACACCTCCCTGGAATAATGGTGGAAATCATGGCAGACATCATGGAAACAACACCACAAAAGGCCTTAAAAGAAATGGGGGGAATACATAAATTTTGTACCAGTTATGCCCGATGGATCAAACTGCCAAAAGAAATCCATGAGAGATTCACCAAGAAGGCAGCCAAGGATGAGGTTTATAATGTAGTCAGAGGTAATACGCTCACCTATAAAGGGTAATTGTCTTAAAACAAATCCCAAAACTTGTCCGGGGAAAAAAGAAGATCTTACCAATTCCTCTCCTCCAAATTAAACTGCCGTATAGTCCCTTTTAGATGGCTGATTCTGGAGAGAATGTTAATTACACTGCTTGATAAAAAATACAGAACAAATTCCATGGAAGAAGCAAAAGAGTTTTATGAACAACACATCAAAGAAATAAAGAAACACAAGGTCAGAGAAGAAAGAAGAGAGGAGGAGACAAGGGAAGAAATAAGCTCACAAGAAAAGAAAGGATACAGATAAAAAGGAGACACAGGATAACAACAACAGAGAGGGAGCCATCACCAGATTGAAAACAGCGGGAAAGGAACAAAAGTTAAAAGTAAAAGTAAACAATAATGGAAGAAATAAGATTGCTTTCAATAAACATAAATAGCTTAAATGCTACAAAAAAAGGAATAAAGTGTATCATAAATTAATAAAGCAAAATCTTGATATAATTTGTATTCAAGAAACTCACATGGAAAAGAAAATTAAATATTTAGGAATCTGGTTCACAGCAAGATTCTCTTCATTAAAGGAACTAAACTATATGAAATTATTAAATAAAACAAAAGAGGATTTAGAAAAATGGTCTAATCTAAATTTATCTCTAATGGGAAGGATCAATACTATAAAAACCAACATACTCCCAAGATGGCTCTATCTCTTCCAAACAGCTCCAATACAATTAGACAAATCATTTTTTCTAAAAAAATAAACAGAATAATTTCAAAATTCACCTGGCACAATAAAAAACCAAGAATAAATATGAAAGCATTACAAGATTTGAGAATAAGAGGAGGCTTCAGCCTCCCGAACTTAGAACTATTCCATCAGGCAGCCAAATTACTATGGATCAAAGAATGGATCAATTTAGAAAATACTAGAATATTAACAATAGAAGGCCATAATATCAATGAAGGCTGGCATGCACATTTATGGGGAAAAGAACATATAAAGCATTCACATTTCAAACAGCATCAGATATGGAATACTTTGCTGGAACATTGGTGGAAAGTCAGGAAAAAACATTATAGTGAAATACCCAGATGGCTGTCTACATTGGAAGCCCAAATCCACCTGAATATAATTAACCAAAAACAAATAATAACATATGAAGACCTCTTAAATACTAAGGGAGGTATAAAAACCAGGGAAAAACTCAAGAATGTAGGTATAGAAATAGACTGGTTGCCATACTATCAAATACAAAGTAGATACAAAAAAGATCTAGTAGAATTCGGAATATGTAAAAAACCAAACGAAATTGATAAAATTTTAACAGGCCCAGACAAAAAATTCATTACTAAAATGTACAACTGTCTACTAAATTATGAAAATACAGTAATACCTTGTCTTATGAACTTAATTGGTTCCAGTATGAGGTTCATAAGGTGAAAAGTTCATAAGATGAAACAATGTTTCCCATAGGAATCAATGGAAAAGCCAATAATGCATGCAAGCCGATTAGGAGAATCCAAAACATTAAGGCTTAAAAAAAAAAGCTGCCAGCAGACGAAGCTGAGGCGAACGGAGTGGGGGGAGGGACAGCGAGAGGTGGCAAGAGGTGGCAGTCCCAATGAAGCAAGGCGAAAAGAGACTGTTGATCTCCATGAGTCCCTCCCGTTTTTTCCCACCCTGTCCTGCACCTTTCTCCTCAAAAAGAGAGGTTCGTAAGGTGAAAAAAGTTCGTAAGAAGAGGCAAAAAAATTCCAAACCCTGGGTTCGTATCTCAAAAAGTTCGTATCATGATGGGTTCGTATCATGAGGTACCACTGTATAGAAGAAATAGTTAAACACAATATGATAGCATGGATGACAAACTTTGGCTATACAATTCAATTGGAAGACTGGGAAAAATTATGGAAAGTAAATTATATCTATACCTTACAAAGAAATCCTATATAAAATGTTCTTCCGATGGCACTATGCTCCAGCACGTTTAGCTAAAATACACTCGAACATAAGTAACAAATGCTGGAAGTGCAAAAAAGATATAGGAACATATTATCATATCTGGTGGCTATGTCCGGAAGCAAGGAAATTTTGGATTAAAATTCAGACCTGGCTGGAAGAAATACTGGAATACAAATTAGAAACGAAACCGAAAATGTATTTATTAGGAATAATTAGAGGCCAACACAGTAAAGAAAACCATTATTTAATAACACATATACTTACATCGGCAAGATTGGCATTTGCACAAATCTGGAAGCAAGAAAAGACTCCAAATGAAGAGATGGTGATTAAGAAAATGTTAGACTGCACCAAATTAAGCGAATTAACGTATGAAATACAAAATCAGCAAAATAAGAACTACTACAGAGTGTGGGAGAAATTGTACAACTGGATAGAAAAAAGGGGGGGGGGAACTAGCATTAAAGGAATATAATGTATTGAAAACAGAATTGTAAAATATTAACTATTAGGTATATAGGAAAATGTAAATGTTTAATGTTGTTTGTATGTTGGTTTGTTAGTAAAATAAAATTAAAAAAATATTTTTTAAAAAGAAAGAAACTCACATTAAAAAAGGACGATTATTAGAGAATTCAAAATTGGGTAATTTATACACAACACTGACACCAATTTAAAAAAGGGGAATTGCAGTTTATATTAAGCCATGGCTAAGTTCAAAATTAATATATGCAGACAGGATGGTAGAATTCTGATTGTCCAGATCAACAAAGGAGTCAAAACCACTACAATTGTAAATATATACGTACCAAGCATAAATCAATTCTACACAAATATTCATACAAAACTGCAGGAGATAAAATGGGAGAAATTGTTAATTATTGGCAATTTTAATGCAATAGTGGATAGGAAAAGAGATTATAAAACAAAGAATAAAAGAAAAAAGAAAATGAGGAAAATTTTACCTGATACTTTTCTGCAGATGTCAGAGGAGTATCAGTTAAAAGATATATGGAGACATTTCTATCCAAATACTTTTGACTACACCTTTTTTCCAACCCCGCACCAATCCTGGTCCAGAATAATTATGGCATAGGCAATTCAGGAACTAATAAATGGAACAACAGAATGTGAAATTCTCCCTAATACATGGGCAGATCACAATCTTCCGAGTATAAAATGGAAAGAACCCGATAAAAACGTTATTAAAAGGTGGACACTAAACCAGACAATAATTAAAGAGAAATCATATGTTAATATGCTGGGAAAAGAATTAATTTTTTTCTTACAGATAAACAAAAATGATGATACCACAATATTCAATCTATGGGACATCATAAAAGCTTATGTCAGAGGGCTATCAATAGCATTCTGGGCATCATATAATAAAAACAAAATAAAATAAAATAAATGAATTGACCACAAGTTTAAAAACACTGGAAAGATTCTTGCAAAAAAAAACCTCCGACACAAAATTATTAGAAGAGTTAAATACAACAAAACACAAAATTAATATAATAACACAAGAGGAACTGGCGCAAAAACTGAAAAGAACAAAACAGAATTTTTTTGAACATGGAAATAAGCCTGGCAGGTGGTTGGCATATAAAATAGCTAAAGAAAAAGCAGATATGAATATAGATATGCTAACTGATCTAAGAGGAAATTTGCAAAGTGACAATAAAAAGAAAAAATAACAGAATTTTATACAGATTTATATAAGCAAGAAGAAGTAAATGAAAATCAAATTGTAAACTACTTAGAACAAACCGATCTACCAACAATCTCAGAGAATGACAAGGAATTATTAAATAAGATTACCCTTATAGAATTAAGGGAAGTTATAAAGAATTTGAAGAATAACAAATCACCTGACCCACATGGCATTTCTTCTGAATTATATAAAGTAACCCAAAACACATTAGAATCAACAATGTTAGAATTATTTAATGAAATATTAGATAAAGGGAGAATTCCTGAATCTTGGAAGGAGGCATGTATTAGTTTAATACTGACAGATGAAGTAGATAAACAATTCAAAATTACAGACCAATATCTTTATTAAATACAGACTATAAAATTTTGACTGCAATAATGGCAATCGACTTTAAGAAATTTTAAACAAATTCATTCACCCCGACCAAAATGGTTTTCTCCCATATAGACAAATTTAAAAAATACAAGGATCATATTGAACGCATTAGAATATTATGATGTTAATATTGATAAACAAGTTGCATTCATTTTTATTGACACAGAAAAGGCCTTTGACAAAAATAAATTGGTCCTATTTTATCAAATTATTAAATAAAATGGAATTTGGCAATAAATTTTGTAGAATAATAAAAGTAATTTATGATCAACAAACTGCACGAGTCCTGATAAATGGAGATATGACCAACAAAATAGAAATTAAAAAAGGAGTTCGACAAGGGTGCCCTCTTGCCCCATTAATTTTCATATTAGCAATGGAGAGTCTATTAAGAAATATAAGAAATAAAAAAAAAAAAAAGGTATGAAAGTTAAAAAAAAGGAATATAAATTACAAGCTTATGCTGATGATATGGTCTTTATTGTTGAAGAACCATTAAAAAATGCCACCATCCTCTTTGAAGAGATTGAAAAGTTTGGAAAAGTTGCAGGATTAAAAATTAATAAAAGTAAAACTCAAATAATAGCTAAAAATATGACAATTAAGCAGAATGAAAAATTAGAGAATTCCTTAGTTGTAAATATAGTCAAAAAAGCTAGGTATTTAGGATTAATCTTATCATCAAAATGTTCAACAATAAAAAAAGATAATTATGATATGGTAATTCAAAAAGTGAAAACAGATTTAGAAAAATGGG
Source organism: Erythrolamprus reginae (assembly GCF_031021105.1). Lineage (NCBI taxonomy): Eukaryota > Metazoa > Chordata > Lepidosauria > Squamata > Dipsadidae > Erythrolamprus > Erythrolamprus reginae. The sequence continues at coordinate 40,330,645 of NC_091956.1, read as the reverse complement.
TAAAACTCCAACTATCACTTCTTGGTAAAATTGCATTAATAAAAATGAATGTACTTCCATAATTATTATATTTATTCCCCATTAAATTAAATAAAAACTTTTTTGAAACTTTAGATAAAATAATTCATAGATTTATATGGGCCAAAAGGAAAGCCAGAATTAAATTAAGGTATTTACAAGATCATAAAACAAGAGGAGGAATGAAGACTATATCAACAGACGGCATCTATGACTTCGATCAAGGATTGGATAATACTTCAAGATAGAAGAATATTGGCAATAGAGGGTTTTAATTTACAATTTGGCTGGCACTCTTATTTATTTGGCACAAAATAAATCATATAATTTCTTTAAACAACATTATATAAGGAAAAACTTAATTGAAATATGGTTAAAAATCAGAGGGCAACAACACATTTAAATACCAAATTGGACATCACCAACTGAAGCAATAATTTATTCAAGTACACTAGACATAAATAAGATATTAACATACGAACAATTATTAAATGACAACAACCAACTGCTTACAGAACAAGGGTTGCGAGAAAAAGGGATTGCCATTGATTGGATCCACTATTTACAAATAAAATCAAAGTATAGTGAAGATAAGAAAACAGGATTCTAACCAAAAAACCAATTAGATAAAATATTATTTGGCCCAGAAGAAAAAATAGTTTCAAAGTTGTATAAACATTTTCTCAATTCTGAAATGACAGAAGATCAGGGTAAGGGGTCACAAAATTTCGGCTATACTATTAACATTGACAAATGGGAAAAAATATGGACTATAAATTACAAATTAACAATATCATCTACATATAAAGAAAACATTTATAAAATGTTTTACAGGTGGCATTTGCCACCTGCTCGACTATCCAAAATGTATGCAAATATATCACCAAAATGCTGGAAATGTCAAAAGAAAATCGGAACTTACTACCATACATGGTGGACTTGCCCAATGGCCAAAAAGTTTTGGAATAAAATTTAAAAAAATTTAGAACAAATAACCAATTTACAAATTCCACTAAAACCAGAGCTATATATGCTCGGAATTATCACGCAAAAAATATCAAAAGAGGATAGATACCTAATAATACATATAATTACTGTGACCAGAATTACCTTTCTGCAAACTTGGAATCAAGTAATACTCCATCAACTTTAAACATAATAAATAAAATTTATGAAATCGCTGAAATGAAAAAAATGACAATGGAAATTCACCAAAAAGACAATACAGAATTCTACCCGACATGGAATAGATGGCATAATTGGGTCAACCAAAAAATTCTAAATATTCATATTACAGTCAACCAAAAAATTCTAAATATTCATATTACAGTCAAATATATTATTCGTTAGCAATCTTGTTACTTTTTATTATTCCTTTTTTTAAAAATTGGACATAAGTGTGAAATTAACACGGCCAAGACCCATATAAATGAATATAGAAAATAATAGTTAGAAATCTATAGTTGCAATGCCAACAAGTAGGTTGGCAAATTTATGTTTGTTTTATTTTTGTCTTTAGTCTTTGTTTTGTATTTGTTTTGTCTTTTTAAAATGTTAATAATTAATAAAGTTTTTTTTTAAAAAAAGACAACTATGTCTCGAATTGCCCTGACTGCACAGCTGCAAAAAAGAAGGCAGGGAAAAAAACACCAGGTTATTGCAAATTGTAGCTGAGCCATCAGCACCCTGAACAGAGATGTGTGTTTCATCATAGAACTGCCAGAAAGTGGGGGAAACACTTTTATTTGGGTAGTAATGGACCTGTCTTCTAAACAGGCCCACTTTATTCCCTGTCAAAAAAATTCCCTGTCAAAAAAATCCCCACTGGCAAGACACTTGCCAAAATATTTCTACATCACATTTACTGGTTACATGGTGCCTCCGCCCAGGATAATATCCAACCCGGGGGTATAATTCACATCCAAATTCTGGAGAGCATTCATGAACCTTCCATGTACTGCCTGGGGCTTAAGTTCTAGTCATCACCCCGATACTAATGATGGGATAGAGAGAACAAACAGTGTTCTAGAGCAATATTTAAGATATTAAATTAGCATTAGTTTTAGACTTATACAGTGATATCTCTTCTTATGAACGCCTCTTCATATGAACTTTTCGAGATATGAACCTGGTGTTTAAGATTTGTTTGCCTCTTCTTAAGAACCATTTTCACCTTACGAACCCGAGCCCGGGTGCGTGGGCTCTCTTACTGCGTGTGTGCTCTCTCACTGCCACAGGGATTTCCCCTGCCTTGTGACTGCCACCGCCGGGATTTCCCATTAGCTTGCTGCTGCCGCCGCCAGGATTCCCCACCTCCTTTTGCTTGCACCGGCAGTCCTGGCCATGGCAAGGACCCGCGTTTCGGCCTCAGACAAGGTTTCCTGGCTCTCACTCTGTGCTGGCGGTTGCTGCCAAAATGGAGGACAAAAAAAGTTTTCCTTCACTTAGCAGCATCTCGGCTGGTCCCTCCAGTCTAGACCCCGCTGTATCTCGGGCAGGCGGTGGCAGCTGGTGCAGCCCGGTGGAAAGCAAATGCCGAAGCTGTCTGGAGTGGGCCGACTTCAGGAGGGGGGAACGCTTGAGGGGGGACGCTTGAGACCATCCTTGCAGAGAGGCCACCAGGAAGAAGGAAGAGGAGTTGGTCCCGAATCCTCGTGTGCACTGCAGAGGGGCAGCTCTGCCCAGCCGGGCTACTGCTCCTCCCCCTAGAGCTCCCAATGTGGCAGGAGAGCAAGTGACCGAGTGAGTGAGAGAGACAAGCTGCAGTGTCCTTTTAGCAGGTAGGAGAGCCAGCACGCAAGAGAAACGAGTCTTCTCTGGGAGACGTTGGGAGCTCCGGTGGGAGGAGCAGTAGCCTGGCCAGGCAGAGCTGCCCCACTGTAGCACGTACGAGAATTCAGGACCAACTCCTCTTCCTTCGGGCGGCCGAAGAAGGCTTGTTTCTCTCCCTCTTTCTCTCCTGCCCACTACAAGGACACCGCGGGGAGAAAGTCCTGACGCCGTGCCTCCCTGTCTTTGTAGCTGGCAGGAGAGCAAGTGAGCCAGAGAAAGAGATGAGCCGCAGTGTCCTTGTAGTGGGCAGGAGAGCGAGCGCGAGAAAAATTAGCCTTCTCCAGCTGCGCGAAGGAAGAGGAGTTGGTCCCAAATTCTCGTGTGCTACAGCAGGGCAGCTCTGCCTGGCCAGGCTACTGCTCCTCCTGCCGGAGCTCCTAATGCCCACCGGAGAAGGCTCGTTTCTCTCTCACGCTTGCTCTCCTACCCGCTACAAGGACACCGTGGCTTGTCTCTCTCGCTCGCTCACTTGCTCTCCTGCCAGCTACAAGGTCAGGGAGGCACAGCGTCAGGACTTTCTCCCCGCAGTGTTTTTTTTTTAAAGCCTTAATGTTTTGGATTTTCCTAATGGGCTTGCACGCATTATTTGCTTTTACATTGATTCCTATGGGAAACATTGTTTCTTCTTACAAACTTTTCTACTTATGAACCTGGTCACGGAACAAATTAAGTTTGTTAGAAGAGGTACCACTGTATACTGCTTCATAGTACTTTTACAACCCCCTCTAAGTGGTTTACAAAATCAGCAATTGCCCCCTACAATCTGGGTCCTCATTTTACCCACCTTGGAAGAATGGAATGCTGAGTCAATCTTGAGCCAGTGATGAGATCTGAACTGCTGAACTACAGATAGCAGCTGAAATAGCCTGCAGTGCTGCACTCTAACCACTGCACCACCCTGGCTCTTGGGTGTTTTATCAACTGCCAACAAGACAACCTCTTCCCATTTTCAGAGGACACATATAACAATTCAGAGCACTGGTTTCAACCCCTTTAGAGTTGCCACAGGTTAGGACTTCAACCCAATGCCAACATACCCTCCCTTAAGAAGTGGATACAACAACTACAAAACACCTGGCCAGTAGTAAGAAAAGCTTTGAGTGAGGCTTTAAAACCCAAGCTGACAAAGAAAAGGATACAGCCTAAGCCTTTTAAAATAGGGGATAAGGTATAGTTACTTATCCGCCAAATTCCTATAATCCTTGCAAGCCTCAAAAAACCCTAGGTCAAAATTCATAGGACCTTTCCCCATCACTCATATCATAAACCTGGTAACAGTTGAATTGCTACTCCCCAAAACCCTTAGGCAGGTCTACCCAGTGTTTCATTGCAGTCTATTGAAGCCAGAGATTACCTCTCTCCTGAGGCCACCAGTAGACATCCCACCTATTCCTATCATTATTAAGGGGGAACAGCATTTCAAAATTAAGGAAATCCTGGATTCACTCAAACACCATGGCACCACGCAATACCTACTTGCTTGGAAACATCGTTGCTAAAAACATATTAGGGCTCCCAACTTACTGGGGGGAAAAATCCACTCACAGTATCCTGACAAACCCAAATAGCTCATTGCTTTTTTTCCTCTTTGTGCTTATTTTGCAGGTGGATTTCTCCTTTTTCTGCTGGTGGTGAGGAGAGTATGTAGATAGATTCCTATCAGATCCTGCCATTCTTATGAGAAAGAGGCCTAGGTGCATTCTTTAATTTATAGCTTTTTTCCCTGATGCCTATGTATCCTGTACTTGATTTACCTTCTGGAGAATGTAAGGCAGGAAGGCCGTTTGTTGTGTCTCAGCTCTTGAAGCCTCCAACAAGAAACGCCTGGGAACAGTTTCTTATCACCTTCTCAGCCTGTTTTTCTCACAACAACTTTGCACCTGTAGATTGGCTCATTCAACATCAGACTGAAGGGAGGGGTTTCTAACTGCTTTATGCTAACTGAATTGCCCAGGAACATTAGATCCTGTTTTCTTTCATCCTGCAATCACTCTCCTTCAATAGGATTCCTTTTGAAATGCTGATGTTTCAAGAGTCTTTACCTTCTTGAATGGAGAGGAGAGACACACCCTTACAGATAGCTTGCTTTCATTTCCTTGCAATTCCAAAAGTCCAACCTAACTGTTTACTTAAAGGACTAATTAAAACAGAGGTGCGCAACCTTTGCAGTGCTTTTTTACCATTATGCCTTTTTCTTTCAAGCAAACATGGCTCTCAGCATGGTTGTTTGCTTTTTTAAAAAACCTATTGTCCTGCTTGATCCTCTGAAGAATTGGTTGAGGACAACACTGTTCTCTTTTTAAATTGATGTAGCAGTTTGGAGCACTGAAAGGGGGCAATTTTAAATGGGTTGAGGTTTTTTCTCTTCCTTCTGGTGTTGCATCATCCAGTTTTTTAATTTTGTCTGTAGCTTATTAAATGAGTTCAACAGGAAAAAGATATCTTATCCCAGTAAAGGCAGAGGAAGTTCATGCTTACTTAAATTAATGTTATTAATGGATGACTTACATGCTTTAACTATGGCTGGTATGCTGACAGGAGGAACCCAGAGCAAAACTAAAAGTAAAGTAAAGTAAAAATCTAAAAACAAAGAGAAGGAAACTGTAGTAAATGAAAGGGGATAAATATTGACACCTGTGAGATATATCTGTATTGAAATCAGTTGAATAATTGCTCATATTTCAATACCTATCAGTGCTCGTGTTTTGGCATGCGTGGAAGCAAAAAAAACCCTCTCCAAAACATGGACGCATCTGCGCCTCTGTGCGCAATTTTGCTATTTTCACAGGTGCAGAAGCAAAATCGCGCTGCCCCTGCAAGCACTCATGAGCCACGGCAGCGAGCAAAATTTAGTGTTCTGGCTAGCAGCTCACCCCTGTATATGCCTATATGTATGCAAATACATCACCTATTTCAAAAACCAGCTATCCTGAATGTACTACTGCTGATCACACTCAGAGTAACAGGCTTAGTATTGTTAACTAGCAACAGCAATTTCAGAGAGAAAGAAGAGATAAATCAGTTTTTAGAACTCACTACTATAAAATCTACAGTTTGATCAACTGCCCTCAGTTGCTTTCTCTTAATTCTTATCTGCTCAGGAAATGATACAATTTTCAAAACTTTTGTAGTAAATCTATTTACATTTTTGTCATCCTTTATTTTATGCTTGTAGGTGTGCACAGAAGGACATCTGATCTTGGAGTTTACCTTTGATGATCTTATGAGAATAAAAACATGGCACTTTACCATTAGACAATACAGAGAACATGTCCCTCGCAGTATTTTAGCCATGCACGTAAGTATTCAGCCCAAATTGCTTTCTAAAACTTTTGGAAATCATCAAAGCCATACTTTGTTGTCTCAGAGAATCAGCAGTGGGCTACTAGCTGGAACGCTAAATTTTGCTCGCCGCGGTGGCTCGTAAGTGCTTGCGGGATCAGCACGATTTTGCTTCAGCACCTGTGGAGGTAGCAAAATTGTGCATGGAGCCGCAGGTGCATCCGTGTTTTGGTGAGGGATTTTTTTGCTTCTGCGCATGCCGAAACAAGGGCGCACCTGCAGCTCTGTGCGTGATTTTGCTACCTCCACAGGTGCAGAAGCAAAATCGTTCTGGCTCTGCAAGCACTTATGAGCCGTGGCAGCGAGCGCAATTTAGTGTTCTGGCTAGTAGCCCACCGCTGCAGAGAATGTATGTTAGGTTGTAGGGGAAAATCTTAGAAGAGGTATTGCCTTTGCCAACGCATAGTGATGTATTGAACTACAGCATTAGGTTGATATATCTGAAATTTCACTTAATATGTTACGTTTTGAAATAAAATTAGAGGCACATTCAGTGCCATACTTGCACACATTCAGATTTACTGAGTGTTAGAACAACTCACGTTAGCCAGGAAGGTCAGCAACAAGATCCTGCTTTCAGGTTCACCCTCAAAATTTGTTAAATAGTACATAGAAGAGCAGTGGATAGTTATCTTCAGAATCCTCTTTCAACAGAAAAAGTACTGAATCCATTTATTTATTTATTAATTAAATGGTCATCTTCTCTACTTAGTGTTCTGCCGGCTTATGACACAAGCCTTCAATTAAAGGTAAAAGTAGCCAAAACAGACACACCCACAGGAAAATGCAACAATAGTTTCTTTATCCAAAAAAAAAAATAGAAGCAAAACTCCCTTTTTAAATTCAAAGGGATTTCTTGTAAAAACAAAACACACTTGAATGCAGTGAGATAACAAAGACAATAAAACTCCAGTCAATTAACCAGTAACTCTGAAATTCGTCACAGCCACCACTCTTCAGACGTTGTAAAACTCACTATGATTTATGGTCAAAGTATTGAAATCCAAACAGAGTCCTGAGAAAATCCTGAACGGCAAGACAAGGTCCACAAGTACGATCAGATAATCTTCCACACTGTGATGCCCGCACGCTACCCATTTAACAGCAGCCCTAATTACTTGAACCCCACCCAACCACAGGTGGACTCTCTTATCGCCTGTAATACTTTTTAAGCTGTTCTCTCCTATGCATAGCTCTACGCACGCGTGGGTCTATCATTGTTTCCCCATCAGAGTTTATCAAAGATAATGAGGACTGGCTTCTTCCTGGGCTGTCTGCCAGGCCCCCCTCTTCCATCTCACAGACACTTCCTTCTTCAGATGATAATTCACTGGCCGACTCTGTCGGCAGCAAAACAGGCCTGTTGTCAGGCCCTATGCAGAAGAAAAACTTGCGATATCGATCCTCCCACTTTATAGTGGGGGTCCATTTATCCACCAAACCAAACCCAGGATGATGGCTTCTGACATTTGGGTGGCGACTATGAACCACAGGAACTCACAGTGTCGATCTATTTATACGAGGGAACCATCCACTTGTTGGAACCGGATGGGTTTAGCTAAAGGTTTGGACTTTGCACTACTGCTTTGCTGATTAGACATCTGGAGCATCCTGTGTCTAGCAGGGCCTTTACTTCCCCCTCCTCCTCCATGTTGATTACTTTAATCTTTGCCTTAAGGAGGAATGGGGGAATGGGTTCACTCACCATTGGGTCGTCTCCCCCAGCCGATTCCTCATTCCAGTTGGGTTAGGTCCTGAAGGGATGGCTTCTTCGGCCCCAGGAGTATCCTCAGGAGGGAACAGCTTTGTTGTTTGAAAAGCCCAATGCCCTGGTTCAGAGGGTCTTCCAGGTCTTCTCCTTGCCATTGCATGAAGTTTGGCTCTTGGGAGAGAGAGGGGGGCTGGTGCCAGGCACTCAGATGCTCTGTGCCCTTGTTTACCACACCGGTAGCAATTTACTCCCCTCATGGCCTCTGAATGAGAAAGGCCCAGCTGGCAAAGGAAAGGGCGGCGTCCTGGAGGTTTGTTAGAGGCCGGGGTGGTGGTGGTGGTTTCTTTTCAGTGAGAAGCACTTCATCTTAATTCTGGGTCAAGAGCATTTTTAAAAGTATGGACTAATAATCTTTCGGGCCAGTCTCTTAATTTACCAGCAGCTCTTCTGAATTCCCACACCAGTTCCTTCACTGGTCGGCCTGCTTGTTTTAGCAAACCAATCTGTTTTTCTGCATCTACCTGGCTTGCAAAGTCTTGAAATCTCAATCTCATTAACTCAACAAACCCTGCCACATCATTTAGCTCAGGAGCAGCTTCATCAAATAGTTCAGCTATAAACTCAGCTGCTTCCCCTTCATTTAAAGCCTCAGAAATGGCCTCAATCAGTTCGTGATCTGTTGGAAACAAATGGCTATGTTGCCTTACAAATGCTCCAACTCTGTAGAGAAAGTAATTAAGTTTCATCGGGCACCCATCATATTTTGCTTGGAAGGAAGGGGGGCCAGCCAAACCAGGGGGGTTGCAGCAGGCAAAGCGGCAGGCAAAGGGGTGTTAACCAATGGATGCATCCTCCTCACTGGTATACTCCCCCGCTGAGAAGGGGGCTCCTGTCTCTGTCTCATTACACTGGCAGGGGGAAGAACAGGGGGAGGAGGCTGGGCAGGAAAAGAAACAGCAGTCGTTCTCACAGTTTCACTCAAAAGGCTTGGCTGATGGAATTCCTGAGCAGGGGGGTAAGGGCCCCACTGGCACTGGGCCCATCCTATCCCTGGAATATACACAGTCCCAGGCATCTTCATTTCAGGGTGTTCCCCAGGCTCTTGTCTCCCCTGCTTGGTGCCTCCCCCATTGGATCTGGGTGCCAGCCTGGGCTCAGAAGGAAGGGTCACCCAGGTAGTTTTCAATTCTGCTGCAGCACCTTTAGGGGTTTCACTTGCAGCCGTGTGGAAGGAAAGGGTTTCTTCACTTCGCTGGGTCTCCTTCCCTAACCCAGCATTAAAATCCTCTGGGGCTTTCAAGACCCATCTGTGGGTCTGGGGGCTCTGTTTAGGGGTTGTTCCACTTGCAGTCAGATGTCCAAAATAGGGAGATCTTCAAAGGACTGGCTCCTGGACACCGATTGCAGGCTCCCAAATTCAGGCTGGTCGACAACTTGGCTTCTCAGCAATCTCCAATCTGCAGGGGGAGACCAGCCGGCACTGAATTGTGTCTCAGTTCTCTTGGTCAGAGGGTTCTGGCCTCCCATGGTTCCAAGAAGAGACAAATCCTGAGGGGGAGTTGTTTCATCAACAGCTCTCTTCCGCCATGCCCCTCCCGTGCTTTCATCTCTTTTTGCTCCATCTGGAGGAGGGGTTCTGGAAATTACAAGCTTCCCTTCCTTAGGAACTTTGCCGTCAGGCATGGGGAAACTAAACATCTCCCCCTGGGCCCGCTGAATTTATATATGGTATGCTTGTGTGTGTGTATATTAGTATAGGTTTTTTTAAAAACTTTTAATATTTTAATTAATTGGATTATGTATTGGATTGTTTTTCACTTGTTGTGAGCCGCCCCGAGTCTTCGGAGAGGGGCGGCATACAAATCCAAATAATAAATAAATAAATAAATAAATAAATATACTTCGGTTAACCCCTTATTTTGCATTTCTCCTGAGTTTACTTCTTAGCTGGTAGCGGAGGGAGGGGAGCTGAGGCCCCTGAAGAAGATGTGAATCGGGATTTAAATGCAGAGTGCGTACAGAACACTTATCCCCTCCCCCTTATGAAGGATCTACTCAATCATCTAGCAAAGGAGAAAATATTCACCAAGCTGGATTTAAGAGGCTCACTATCGCATCAGAATAAAGGAAGGGGACGAGTGGAAGACAGCTTTTAACTACCCATTGGGGAGTTTCCAATTCCATGTCATGCCATTTGGCCTAAAAGAAGCCCCCACGGTATTCATGCAATACATCAATGAAGTATTACACGCCCACCTTTACGAGGACGTCCTCGTGTATCTAGATGATATTCTTATCTATAGTCAGAACCTGCCTGACCACGTCAAATTGGTGAGGCAAGTCTTGAAAAAACTTTTGGCTGCTAAGCTCTATGTGAAACTTTCCAAATGCAAATTTCACAAAACTTCAGTAGACTATCTGGGATATCGCATCTCAACCAAAGGCATAGAGATGGACCCAGCCAAGGTGAAGGCTGTGCTTGACTGGCAAGCTCCCTGCACGCACAAACAACTGCAGAGTTTCTTAGGATTCACAAACTTCTATCGACATTTCATTCCAGCTTTTGCTGAAGTTGCTTTGCCTTTAACTGAGCTCCTAAAAACTGGGTCCATCCTACTAAGCCCAAACCTTCTCAGCCAATTAGGTGGACCATGGAATGCCAAAAGGCTTTTGAAGGCCTAAAAAGACTTTTTGCAAAGGAACCAATCCTGCAACATCCGGACCCAACACGAAAGTTTGTGATTCAGTCAGATGCCAGTGATGTAGCAGTAGTGGCTGTGTTGCTACAAGAGAATGGCAAAAGACACCTGTTGCCATGTGCACACCTTTCCAAAAAGCTGTACCCCACCGAAAGGAGATGGGCCATATGGGGGAAGGAAGCTTTTGCTATTCGAATGGCATTGGAGGCATGGAGACATTTCTTAGAGGGTGGACCAATTCCTTTTCAGGTGTGGACTGATCATAAGAACCTTGAGGCATTAAAAAAAAATGAAAGCTTTCTCCTAGGCAAGTACAATGGGCTCAATACTTCAAATGATTCGACTTCACACTGAAGCACATCCCGGCCAGGAAGAATCTTCTTCTGGATGCATTGTTGCATAAACCCCAGTATAACAGCTGAAGAGAAGAAGAAATCCACCCAATCATCCCATGTTCCTCTTCATCTTTGGAACCTAAGGAGAAAGCTGCTCCTGTCCACCCTCGAGGACAGATGAGGACTCATGCTCTTCTGGTTTCAAGATTGAAGCCATTAAAACCACCAGACCAAATCGAGTCTTTTAATTGTTGTGCTGAGGCAACAGTGGGAGAGCACCAATGAAAAAAAGGCTGCCTATAGGAGGTATAAAGAGTCTGGAAGTATAGCTGATAGAGAGGTGTATAAAATGAGACAGAAGGAGGCGAAACAGATAATACATGCTGCTAAAGCCTCAAAAGAGGAAGAAATTGCCAAATCTGTAAAGAAGGGGGATAAAACCTTCTTCAGATATATTAGTGATAGGAAGAAGAAAAACTGCAGCATCACGAAGCTTAGTACCGGGAATAATACATGCATTGATGAGAATAAGGAGATCGCTGACCATTTCAATAGCTACTTCTGTTCAGTTTTCTCAAAAGACACCTTACAAAATAATACTATAGAGGGATATAGCATTGCTGCCAGCTGTACGGATTCAGATCCAGTGATCTTAGAAGCCGATGTCTTAGAAGAACTTGAACGATTAAAGATAAATAAGGCAATGGGTCCAGATGGCATCTACCCCAGAGTTCTTAAAGAACTCAGATCTGTCATTGCTACCCCCCTGACTGATTTGTTTAACCAATCCCTGTTAACAGGAGATGTTCCTGAGGATTGGAGAATGGCCAGTGTTGTGCCTATCCACAAGAAGGGCAGTAGAGAAGAAGCTGGTAACTACAGGCCACTTAGCTTGACATCAGTTGTAGTTAAAATGATGGAGACTCTACTGAAAAAGGGGATAAATCAGCACCTAAAAAACAATAACTTATTGGACCCAAATCAGCATGGCTTTACTGAAGGCAAATCATGTCAGACTAATCTCATTGATTTCTTTGACTATGTCACAAAGGTGTTGGATCAAGGTGGTGCCGTGGATATTGCCTATCTGGACTTCAGCAAAGCCTTTGATACGGTTCCACATAAAGAGCTGATAGATAAATTAGTGAAGATTGGACTTAATCCCTGGATAGTTCAGTGGATTTCAAGCTGGCTGAAGCATAGACATCAGAGAGTTATTGTTAATGGCGAGTATTTTGAGCAGAGACAGGTTACAAGCGGTGTGTCACAAGGGTCTGTTCTGGGTCCTATTCTTTTTAATATGTTTGTGAGTGACATAGGGGAAGGTTTGGTAGGGAAGGTTTGCCTATTTGCCGATGACTCTAAAGTGTGCAATAGGGTTGATATTCCTGGAGGGGTCTGTAATATGGTAAATGATTTAGCTTTACTAGATAAATGGTCAAAGCAATGGAAACTGCAGTTTAATGTTTCCAAATGTCAAATAATGCACTTGGGGAAAAGGAATCCTCAATCTGAGTATTGCATCAGCAGTTCTGTGTTAGCAAAAACTTCAGAAGAGAAGGATTTAGGGGTAGTGATTTCTGAAAGTCTCCAAATGGGTGAGCAGTGTGGTCGGGCAGTAGGAAAAGCAAGTAGGATGCTTGGCTGCATAGCTAGAGGTATAACAAGCAGGAAGAGGGAGATTGTGATCCCCTTATATAGAGCGTTGGTGAGACCACATTTGGAATACTGTGTTCAGTTCTGGAGACCTCACCTACAAAAAGATATTGACAAAATTGAACGGGTCCAAAGACGGGCTACAAGAATGGTGGAAGGTCTTAAGCATAAAACGTATCAAGAAAGACTTAATGAACTCAATCTGTATAGTCTGGAGGACAGAAGGAAAAGGGGGGACATGATCGAAACATTTAAATATGTTAAAGGGTTAAATAAGGTTCAGGAGGGAAGTGTTTTTAATAGGAAAGTGAACACAAGAACAAGGGGACACAATCTGAAGTTAGTTGGGGGAAAGATCAAAAGCAACGTGAGGAAATATTATTTCACTGAAAGAGTAGTAGATTCTTAGAACAAACTTCCAGCAGACGTGGTTGGTAAATCCACAGTAACTGAATTTAAACATGCCTGGGATAAACATATATCTATCCTAAGATAAAACACAGGAAATAGTATAAGGGCAGACTAGATGGACCATGAGGTCTTTTTCTGCCGTCAGTCTTCTATGTTTCTATGTTTCACCTCAGAAGAAAAATGTGAATTCATTAGATTGTGAATGTCCTAAGGTATGAACTAAATTACCAGTAGATAAAGTTAAAAACTGTCCTTTACTTAACCATCATCTTTTAAATTTACATTAGGGTTAAGATTCAAAGCAATATTTTTCTCAGGAAAATGTCAAAAATGGATTGCCTCTGTATCCTTGCTCTTTTAGTGTTATGGTCATATAGTGAAAACATGGCTCTTCTAGAGATAAAACAGCTTAAATTCTTCAGACAGTTTTAAAACCTTTCAAGATCCCCAAAACAAGACCAGTCTCAAATGTAAACTATTAAATGCTAGACGTTTAGTCAACAAGATGTCTGAATTCCTCCTTTACTTGACACCTCCAACTTCGATATAATTTTTATATGCGAAACATGGCTAAATGCTTCCTACCCAGACTCCATTATCATATCAAAAAACTACCATGTTTTCCGCTCCGACTGTGAATCCCGCAGAGGAGGCGGAGTAGCTATATTCTACAAAAAATTGCTGAACTTAAAAATCCTCAAAGTTGCACAGGATCTATCGGTACCAGAAACTATTGTATGTGATTTATCCCTAAATATCACAATTCATTTCTTACTCTGTTACAGAGCCCCAGACTACGACATCGAACATGCTAACAAATTATCCACATTACTAACGTGGGCAACCAACTGTCTATACCCCATTATCTTCCTTGGAGACCTCAACCTACCACACATTAACTGGTCCTTAAATGAATGCAGCATGGAACCCATCCATTCTACTATATATAATACCGTCACCTATCTGGGACTCGACCAACTAGTAACAATACCAGACTTGATAACTGTCTGGATCTCATCTTCTGCAACAGCAAAAGTGCAATATATGGCTTACAAATAACAGAATCATTTTCCAATAGTGACCACAGCATGATAAACTTCAGTCTCAACCTAAGCCATACCACGATCCACCAAAATAATACAACACCAAAATTCAATTTCAAAAAAGCGAACTACGAACTCATTGAAACCCACCTCTCAACATTAAACTGGAAAACTCTATTCTCTGAATGCTACACTACTGATGACTACTACAACACATTCCTACTCGAAATGAAAATTATCATCAGACTTCATGTACCTCTAAGATGTACCAGAAACAAAAAAATAACCTCCCCATCTCAATAAGAAAATTACAAACAAGAAAATCTCTCTGGAGGAAAAACAAAAAAGGACAAGTTTCCAACTTCAAAAGCTGATATAAAAGCATTTGCAATCAAATAAAAGCAGAATGCCTGAACTACTACAGCAAACAAGAGGAAAACCTCCTACGCAACAAATCTAATAGAGCTTTCTACAACTTTGTCAACAATAAACTCAAAGACTCTAGACCTATCCCACCTCTCAAAGGACCCAACAACAAAGAATACCATGATGATTCATCCAAAGCCAACCTCCTCAACTCTTTCTTTGGCTCTGTCTTTGTTAACAGCAATGGCTCATCTCCCAATTTCATCAATCGCACCTCAAATTCCCTCAATGACCTAACCCAAGTAGACTTCTCTGAAGACCGAGTTGAAAAAGCAATACGTGACCTTAAACGTTCTCTATCAGTTGGACCAGATGGTCTTTGTGCTTACTTCCTAAAAAAACTCTCCATTAAGCATAATTTTCAAAAAATCCTTCAAAACCAGCACACTTCCTAAGCTATGGTCGAAAGCAATGGTCATCCCCATCTTCAAAAAAGGAGACCCCTCTCTTGTTGATAACTACAGACCAATTTCACTATGCTGCGTCCCATGCAAAGTCATGGGATCAATTATAAACCAATCAATTACTCTCCATCTAAAAACTAATAATTTGCTCTCTAACAAACAATTTGGTTTCAGAAAAAAACTATCCTGCAACCTGCAGCTCCTCCACTGCAAAAATATATGGACAACTCATCTAGATCAAGGAAAATCTATAGATGCAATTTATATCGACTTCTGCAAAGCCTTTGATTCAGTGGTCCAAGACAAACTACTCCTAAAACTCAAATCCTATGGCATTTCAGGATCCCTCCAGAGCTGGATTTCAGCATTCCTGTCAAACAGACAACTAGTGGTCAAAATAGGAAGCACCATATCCACCCCTGTCCCAGTTAAAAGCGGTGTTCCCCAAGGTAGTGTACTGGGACCGACGCTCTTCATTCTCTACATCAGTGATTTTCAACCTTTTTTGAGGCGCGGCACATTTTTTACATTTACAAAATCCTGGGGCACACCACCAACCAAATTTACACAAAATGACCTTTTAACGCAGTACATAACTTGGGCAACTTGGGCGTCCTCCTCGATCCACAGCTCACATTAGAAAAACATCTCTCAGCTGTGGCGAGGGGGGCGTTTGCCCAGGTTCGCCTGGTGCACCAGTTGCGGCCCTATCTGGACCGGGACTCATTGCTCACAGTCACTCATGCCCTCATCACCTCGAGGTTCGACTACTGTAATGCTCTCTACATGGGGCTACCTTTGAAAAGTGTTCGAAAACTTCAGATCATGCAGAATGCAGCTGCGAGAGCAGTCATGGGCCTACCTAGGTATGCCCATGTTTCACCATCACTCCGCAGTCTGCATTGGTTGCCGATCAACTTCCGGTCACAATTCAAAGTGTTGGTTATGACCTTTAAAGCCCTTCATGGCACTGCACCAGAATATCTCCGAGACCGCCTTCTGCCGCACGAATCCCAGCGACCGATTAGGTCCTACAGAGTGGGCCTTCTCCGGGTCCCGTCAACTAAACAATGTCGGTTGGCGGGCCCCAGGGGAAGAGCCTTCTCTGTGGTGGCCCCGACCCTCTGGAACCAACTCCCCCCGGAGATTAGAACTGCCCCTACTCTCCTTGCCTTTCGTAAACTCCTTAAGACCCACCTGTGTCGTCAGGCATGGGGGAACTGAGACATCTCCCCTGGGCATATACAATTTATGAATGGTATGTGTGTATGTATGTGTGCTTAGAAAATGGGGTTTTTAAAATGTTTTTAGTAGAAATTTAGATTTGCTGAAATTGTCTTCTGTTATTCTGTTGTGAGCCGCCCCGAGTCTGCGGAGAGGGGCGGCATACAAATCTAAATAAATGAATGAAAATGAAATGAAATGAATATTATATGTATAGTTAATAATATACAGTAATACCTCATGATACGAACTTAATTGGTGCAAGGAGGAGGTTCATAAGACGAAAGGTTCGTAAGACGAAACATTGTTTCCCATAGGAAACAATGTAAAGTCAATTAATCCGTGCAACTAAAAAAACCCCCGCAAAAAAACAGCTTTCGGCGACTGCTGGGAAGCGCCGCGGCTGTTTTAAAAGGTGACAGCCGGCCTGGGGGGCTTCCCAGCACCCCCCCGAACATGGGTTTGGGTTTCGGGGGGGGTGCTGGGAAGCCCCCTAGGCCGGCTGCGACCTTTTAAAACAGCCGCGACGCTTCCCAGCTGTCTCCTGAAGCCGAACGGCAAAGCCAAACTTCCGCGTTCGGCTTCAGGAGACAGCTGGGAAGCGGCGCGGCTCTTTTAAAAGGTCGCAGCCGGCCTGGGGGCTTCCCAGCACCCCCCCCGAACCCAGGTTAAAGACTTTGGTATACTAACAACAAAAGATTTAAGTGCCAAAGCCCACTGCAACAACATAGCCAAGAAGGCTTCAAGAGTTGTAAACCTAATCCTACGTAGCTTCTGCTCTGGCAATCTCACACTACTTACCAGAGTTTACAAAACTTTCCCCAGACCCATCCTCGAATATAGCTCATCTGTTTGGAACGCATATCGCATCTCAGACATTAACACCCTTGAAAATGTCCAAAGATACTTCACCAGAAGAGCGCTTCACTCCTCCACTCGAAACAGAATACCCTACGAGACTAGACTTTCAATCTGGGCCTAGAAAGCCTAGAACTAAGACGCCTTAAACAAGATCTAAGTATTGCCCACAAGATCATATGCTGCAACGTCCTGCCTGTTGGCGACTACTTCAGCTTCAACCACAACAACACAGGAGCACACAACAGATTTAAACTTAATATTAACCGCTCCAAACTTGACTGTAAAAAATATGACTTCAGTAACCGAGTTGTCGAAGCGTAGAACTCATTACTGGACTCCGTAGCGTCATCCCCAAACCTCCAACACTTTACCCTTAGATTATCCACGGTTGACCTATCCAGATTCCTAAGAGGTCAGTAAGGGGCGAGTACAAGTGCACTAGAGTGCCTTCCGTCCCCTGTCCTATTGCTCTCCTATATATCCTATACCTTTCTTCTATTCCTATTTCTCTTCTTCTATTCTTTCATTGATATGTTCTATTACTGTATCTTCTTTTCTATTCTTTCATAGATATATTTTACTATGAGTATCCCCTCTATAACCTTCATCATGTATTTTACTATGTGTATATATATAGTGTATATATAGAAGAAACCCGAATATAGTACATTTTCACAGGTACAGGTATGACGGTCTTGGTATATTCAGGTTTCTTCCCCTGTAGGATTTGGAAATTTCTGGCGACGTTTCGACGAGGTCCCACTCGTCATCTTCAGGCTGGTGTTTCTGTCTTGTGTTCGCCCGAGAACAAGGACAGAAACACCAGCCTGAAGATGACGAGTGGGACCTCGTCGAAACGTCGCCAGCAATTTCCAAATCCTACATGGGAAGAAACCCGAATATACCAAGACCGTTATTTATTTATATACAGTGGTACCTCAAGATACGAACCCCTCGTCTTACGAACAACTCGTGATACGAACCCGGGGTTCAGAAAAATTTTGCCTCTTCTTACGAACTTTTTTCGAGTTACGAACCGGCGTTCGGAGACTGCTGGGAAGCCGCGCGGCTGTTTTAAAAGGTGACAGCCGGGCGGCGGGGCTTCCCAGAAGCC
Organism: Erythrolamprus reginae; assembly: GCF_031021105.1. Lineage (NCBI taxonomy): Eukaryota > Metazoa > Chordata > Lepidosauria > Squamata > Dipsadidae > Erythrolamprus > Erythrolamprus reginae. Next base: position 40,312,569 of record NC_091956.1, on the reverse strand, counting down.
TCCCAAACGCCGGTTCGTAACTCGAACAAAGTTCGTAAGAAGAGGCAAAATTTTTCTGAACCCCGGGTTCAGTTCGGGAGGTTGCTGGGAAGCCCCCAAGCCCGGGTGTCACCTTTTAAAACAGCCGCACCACTTCCCAGCTGTCTCATGAAGCCAAACGCGGAAGTTCGGCTTTAGCGTTCGGCTTCAGGAGACAGCTGGGAAGCGGCGCGGCTGTTTTAAAAGGTCGCAGCCGGCCTGGGGGGCTTGCCAGCACCCCCCCGAACCCAGGTTCGGGGTTTGAGGGGATGCTGGCAAGCCCCCAGGCCGGCTGCGACCTTTTAAAACAGCCGCGCCGATTCCCAGCTGTCTCCCGAAGCCGAACGCGGAAGTTCGGCTTTACCGTTCGGCTTCAGGAGACAGCTGGGAAGCGGCGCGGCTGTTTTAAAAGATCGCAGCCGGCCTGGGGGGCTTGCCAGCACCCCCCTGAACCCGATTTTGGGGTTCGGGGGGGGTGCTGGCAAGCCCCCCAGGCCGGCTGCGACCTTTTAAAACAGTCGCGCCGCTTCCCAGCTGTCTCCTGAAGTTGGCGTTCGGCTTCGGGAGACAGCTGTTCGCCTGAGAAGAAGGACAGAAACACCAGCCTGAAGATGACGAGTGAGACCTCGTCAAAATGTCACCAAAAATTTACAAATCCTACACGGGAAGAAACCCGAATATACCAAAACTGTCATTCATTCATTCATTCATTCATTCATTCATTCATTCATTCATTCATTCATTCATTCATTCATTCATTCATACATACATACATACATACATACATACATACATATATATATATATATATATGTAGATTGTTCTGAGTTCGGGTTTTGCCCTGTGTAATATTTTGCATGTTTATGCGACGTTTCGGTGAAATCACATCCACCATCATCAGGCTGAAGTTTCCAAGCTTCGTGCTGTTGTAAAATGGAATGTCTGCAACTGTCATTTCTTCCTAGTGTATAGTGTGGGGGTGGAGATTTGGTTTGAATGTAGCAAATAGATTGGGTGATTATGTTTCAGTGATCTGATTGGTTGGTGTAATCATAATTATTAGAAGGATTGACATGGTGATTTTATGAAGTGTTTTTTGTTTAAGGCTGGTTTCCAAATTTCAAAAGTCCAAAATCATAATTATTAGAAGGATTGAATGGTGATTTTTATGAAGTGTTTTTTTTGTTTAAGGCTGGTTTCCAAATTTCTGGTAGGCGGGACGTGTCATCTCTTTTATTCATGCAAAGGGGGCTCCTTTCAATTTCTATGGCTTCTAGGGCAATTCTTCTATATAAATTCTCTGTTTTGTGAAGTAATTTAGTTTTTTCAAAGTCAATTTTGTGCCCTGTTTTTTTAATGTGCTGGACAAGGGAGGAAGTCTTATCTTCTTTTTTAACTGCATTCACATGTTCTGCAAGGCGTGCACTTACTCTTCAGTTGGTTTGTCCAATGTATGTGGCTGCACATGTTTTGCAAGGGATTTCATAGATTCCTTGGTATTCCAATTGGATTTTATCTTTGGGGCTCCTTAGGATATTAGATATTTTTTGGTTGGTGCAAAATGAAGTTTTGATGTTATGTTTGTGCAGGATTTTACTAATTTTGTCTGTGGTGCCCTTGATGTAAGGGAGGATGGTGGTACCATTGTCCTGTTCTTGATCTTGTTTTTTGGGGAGTTTTTTTTGATTAGATTTGTGATTGTTTTCTCTTCGAATCCATTAGAAATTAATACATCTTTGAGTTTGTTCAATTCAGTTTTTAAGTGCTCATGGTCATATATATATGTGTGTGTATGTGTGTGTGTGTATATATATATATATATATATATATATATATATATATATATACACACACACACACACATATACACATATATACATATATACATATATACATATATACATATACACATACATACATACAGACAGACATACCACATCTTACGAACCTAATTGGTTCCAGGGGGAGGTTCGTAAGACGAAAGGTTCGTAAGACGAAACATTGTTTCCCTTAGGAAACAATGTAAAGTCAATTAATCCGTGCAACCAAAAAAAAACCCTGCAAAAAAAACGCTGCCGCCCAGCTGTCACCTTTTAAAACAGCCTGGGGGCTTCTCAGCGACCTCCCGAACGCCGAAGCCAAATCCGAACTTCCGGCAGCTTCCCGAAGTCGAACGCCAAACCCGAACTTCCGTGTTCAGCGTTCGGAGACTGCTGGGATGCCGCGCGGCTGTTTTAAAAGGTGACAGCCGGGCTGGGGGGCTTCCCTACAGCCTCCCGAACCTGGAAGTTCGGCAAAAGTTCAGGGTTCGGGAGGCTGCTGGGAAGTCCCCCAGCCCAGCTGCGACCTTTTAAAACAGCCACGCGGCTTCCCAGCAGCTTCCCGAAGCCGAACGCCAAACCCGAACTTCCGCGTTCGGCGTTCGGAGACTGCTGGGAAGCCGCGCGGCTGTTTTAAAAGGTGACAGCCGGGCTGGGGGGCTTCCCAGCCACCTCCTGAACCCCGAACCCGGAGGTTCGGCAAAAGTTCGGGGTTCGGGAGGTTGCTGGGAAGCCCCCCAGCCCGGCTGTGACCTTTTAAAACAGCCGCGCGGCTTCCCAGCAGCTTCCCGAAGCCGAACGCCAAACCCGAACTTCGGCGTTCGGCGTTCGGAGACTGCTGGGAAGCCGTGCGGCTGTTTTAAAAGGTCGCAGCCGGGCTGGGGGGCTTCCCTACAGCCTCCCGAATCCGGAAGTTCGGCAAAAGTTCGGGGTTCGGGAGGTTGCTGGGGAGTCCTCCAGCCCGGCTGCGACCTTTTAAAACAACCGCGCGGCTTCCCAGCAGCTTCCCGAAGCCGAACGCCAAACCCGAACTTCGGCGTTCGGAGACTCCTGGGAAGCCGCGCAGCTGGTTTAAAAGGTGACAGCCGGGCTGGGGGGCTTCCCAGCAACCTCCTGAACCCCGAACCCGGAAGTTCGGCAAAAGTTCGGGGTTCGGGAGGTTGCTGGGAAACCTCCCAACCCGGCTGTCACCTTTTAAAACAGCCACGCGGCTTCCCAGCAGCTTCCTGAAGCCGAACGCCAAACCCGAACTTCCGCGTTCGGCGTTCGGAGACTGCTGGGATGCCGCGTGGCTGTTTTAAAAGGTTACAGCCGGGCTGGGGGGCTTCCCTACAGCCTCCCGAACCCGGAAGTTCGGCAAAAGTTCGGGGTTCGGGAGGCTGCTGGGAAGCCTCCCAACCCGGCTGCGACCTTTTAAAACAGCCGGGCGGCTTCCCAGCAGCTTCCTGAAGCCGAACGCCAAACCCGAACTTCCGTGTTCGGCGTTCGGAGACTGCTGGGATGCCGCGCGGCTGTTTTAAAAGGTCGCAGCTGGGCTGGGGGGCTTCCCTACAGCCTCCCGAACCCGGAAGTTCGGCAAAAGTTCGGGGTTTGGGAGGCTGCTGGGAAGTGCCCCAGCCCAGCTGCGACCTTTTAAAACAGCCGCGCGGCTTCCTAGCAGCTTCCCGAAGCCGAACGCCAAACCCGAACTTCCGCGTTCGGCGAACGGCAAACGGCTGTCACCTTTTAAAACAGCCGGGGGGCTTCCCAGCAGCCTCCCGAATGCCGGTTCGTAACTTGAAAAAAGTTCGTAAGAAGAGGCAAAATTTTTCTGAACCCCAGGTTTGTATCACGAGTTGTTCGTAAGACGAGGGGTTCGTATCTTGAGGTACCACTGTATATATCCACTAAAACCCTCATTGTGTATTGGACTAACTAACTTACTAACTAACTAACTAACTAACTAACTAAATAAATAAATAAATAAATAAATAAATAAATAAATAAATAAGATAACAGCTATGATCAAAGCCACCATGTTGACTATTCTGTTACCTTGCTATCATTTTTTTTTGTATAATGATTCCTAAGTGTTTGATCAACTTCAGTCTGTGTTGAAGTACTGCATGTCTCTCATTGAAACATAAAAAGATATCTATTTTTTTGGTGCAGGCACAAGACCCTCAGGTTTTGGAGCAGCTGTCCAAAAATATCACTCGTATGGGTCTGACTAACTTCACTCTCAACTATCTCAGGGTAAGCTTTATGTGATTCATTTCAAGTATTACTCTTGTTGGTTCTTCATCGTCCAAATTTACATGCCTTCATCATCTTCAAGATTAAGTCACAACAATTTTTTTTTAACAAAGCTGGTTTTCTGGAAACCTGGGATTAATCCGTTTGCTCTCTACTTAGTGGTTTTTCACAACAAAGAGATACAGCTTGGCTAGTCAGAAGATGGGGCAATTTTTGAAAATTCTAGGACAATGAAAATACTTATTTCCCCCTTCAGTTCTGTTGCCTTAGACCAGTGATGTTCAACCTTTTTTGAGCCGCAGCACATTTTTTACATTTATCCGGTGGGGCAACAAGAAGGAGGGAGGGAACTGCTGCTCCGACAGATAACGGCAAAAAACATAAAAAAACATTAAAAATCACAAAAATAAAGAAAACTCCCGAGGGTGAGTACTAAAACCTGCCCAGTGCTAGTGCCGAGCTGATCCCCTGGGGACCCCCCGAGAATTCCCCGAGCCTAGCTTCCTAGCTACAGGGAGACCGATGATTGCCCAATAACTGGCCACGAGGATTCCCCTGAGGATTTCCCCTCTACGCCAGCTGCCTGCCTAGCGTGGAACCGGCCCAGAGCCCCAGCGCTACGTGGACTCCCCCTGAAACCCTGAAACCAAGACTCCTAGAGCCCAGCTACCTGGAGCCCCGACGCCCAGCTGACTACCCGGCGCGAAACCGGCCCAGAGCCCTAGCGCCGTGCAGATCCCCTGGGACCCCAACATAATCCCCAACTCTACAAAGATCTCCAAAGCTAGGAGGACTCCCCATAGCCTCCGTAGCCCTCAGAAGCCCCACCAAGAAGCCACAAGCCCTTTGCGACCTCCCTCCCCACCGACGCCATTACCTCGTGGCTGAAGACCAACTCTGCTCCTCATAACCTCTATCCTTCTTAAACCTAAAATCGCACCGCTTACAGTGAAGCTCCAACCCCATCTAGTGGCTGAAAATAAAAATAACAGTGCAGTCACTTCCAATCCTTTCCCACTCAAAGCTACAGATCCTCACAGATTCATCAAACAGAAGCTCCAACCCCATCTAGTGGCTGAAAATATCATTGCAGCCACTTCCATTTCCTACTGATACTCTCAGAATCTTCAAACAGAATTCCAATTCTCACCCCCTCACAATGCCATCCAAGAAGAAACCTCAAGCAAACATTTCCGTTAACAATTGCGTTATATGCAACACTAATGTAAATACACAAGAAGGAACCACAAAGTGCCAATCCTGCAAAAAATTGGCTCACCATACCTGCCTTAACATCAACAAACATGTTGCCACCTTCCTCAACGACAATCCCTCATTCTACTATTCCTGCCCATCCTGCACACCCAAATCAATCTCACTCGACAATTTATCCGAAGTAATCTTATCTGCAGTCTCAAAAACCCATCAAGCATATACCGAAAGTATCGAACCACGGTTCGCCTCCATAGAAAAAAATATCCAAGACCTGATAAACACCAAAACACCTAATCAACCACCCTGCAGCACCCCACCACCACCACCACCATACTCCCAACCCAGACCGCCAAAACATCTTCCTCTAAACCCTACCACCGACATCTCCACCCTGGTGAACGATGCCATGGAAAGGGCACAAAAACGCCACAATGCCATCCTTTTTGGCCTTGAGGAAAACGGGGAAACTCACTTAACAAATATACAAAACATTATCCACAATCAACATCCTCAAACAATTACCCCTGATGTCATCCTAGAGGTCTCCAGAAGCGGCCCCACACTAAAGTACAGCGACGGATCAACGGCTCCCCGACTGTGCAGAATAGTCTGCACTAACGAATCTTCCAAACAACAATTCATCAGGACCATGAACACCATTGCCAGAAACAACACCAAATACAACAAACTCAGATGCAGACCTGACTTAACATTACTCCAACGTATCCGCTCCCGTGAACTACGCGCCGAACTCAGGAGACGGTGCGAACTCGGCGAAAATAACCTCTACATTGACTACCGCTCTGATTGCATCAGAACCAAAACCTACAACCCTCCCTTCATCGTCAAACCCGCTACCCCTCCACAACTTTCCAACACTTCTCCACCCACCATCCCACATCAACAATCGGACCTCCCCAGCACCTCCAGCAATGAATAGGAAAATGCGCCCCTTACTACCTTGCCTCAATCCTGCCACAACTCAACGCAATCCAATCCCCTTCCTGAACTCAAACACAACCTCAAATGCAAACTAATCAATGCAAGAAGTTTAATCAACAAGTTATCAGAATTCCTCCTTCTGCTCAACACCAACTTATTTGACATAATCTTTGTTTGCGCAACATGGCTCAACTGTTCCTTTCCTGACTCCATCATTACACAAAATAACTACCTGGTTTTCTGGTCCGACCGCGAATCCCGCAGAGGAGGTGGTGTAGCCATATTCTACAAAAGCTCACTCAATCTAAAAAAAATTCAAGTCGCACAAGATTTATTCCTTCCTGAAACCCTAATCTACGATCTTTCCCTTAACACCACTCTCCGCTTTTTACTGTGCTACAGAGCTCCAAACTATGACACTTCCCATGCATCAAAATTAACTTCCCTACTAACATGGGCATCCTCCTACCCCTACCCCATCATCTTCCTAGGTGACCTCAACCTACCACACATCAACTGGACACTAAACGAATGCTCCACCGAACCTATACATACCGCCATCTACAACACCGTCACCAGCCTGGGACTGGAACAATTAGTATTAAACAACACCAGACTCAACAGCTGCCTCGACCTCATCTTCTGCAATAGTAAAAGTGCTATTTATGGACTGCATATCATAGAACCCTTCTCCAACAGCGACCATAGTATGATCAACTTCAACCTCAACCTACGCCATCATAACATTCAACAGAACAACGTGTCACCTAAGTACAATTTCAGGAAAGCTAACTACGAACTCATAGACGTCAGTCTCTCATTTATTAATTGGCAATCCCTCTTCTCCAACTGCATCTCCATCGATGACCTCTACAACACGTTCTTACTCCAAATCAATAGACTTATAGATCTGTATGTTCCAATTACTCCTCCTAGAAGAAAACAGAAAAACAACATTCCCATCTCATTAAAGAAACTACAAACCAAAAAAAGATCCCTCTGGCGTAGAAACAAAAAAGGTCCTGTAAACAACTTTAAAAACCGCTACAGAAGAATATGCCAACAAATAAAAGTAGAATGTCTGAACTACCGCAGTAAACAAGAGGAAAACCTCCTACACTCCAAATCTCACCGTGCCTTCTACAACTTCGTCAACAACAAACTTAACGACTCCAGACCTATTCCACCTCTCATTGGACCACACAACAAAGAGTACCACGACGACCCATCCAAAGCAAATCTTTTCAACTCCTTCTTTGGCTCCGTTTTTGTTAACAGTAATAACTCATCCCCCCTCTTCGCAAATCGCACTCCTAACTCATTAAATAACCTAAGCCAAATCATCTTCACCACAGACTACGTTGAAAAAGCAATCCGTGATCTCAAACCTTCCCTATCTGTCGGTCCAGATGGTCTTTGTGCATACTTCCTAAGAAAACTCTCATCTGCCATAGCTGAACCTCTAAGCATTATCTTCCAAAATTCCTTCATGACCAGCACTCTCCCCAAACTGTGGTCAAAAGCAGTAGTCATCCCCATCTTCAAAAAAGGAGACCCATCACTAGTTGACAACTACAGACCCATATCACTATGCTGTGTACCTTGTAAAATCATGGAATCAATTATAAATCGTTCAATCACTCTCTACTTAGAATCTAACAACCTACTATCAAAAAAACAATTTGGATTCCGTAAGAAACTATCCTGCAACCTACAACTACTTCACTGCAAAAACATCTGGACTACCCACCTTGATCAAGGAAAATCCATAGATGCAATTTATATCGACTTCTGCAAAGCCTTTGACTCAGTGGTTCATGACAAACTTCTCCTAAAACTCAAATCCTATGGCATCTCAGGACTCCTCCACAACTGGATTACCGCATTCTTGTCAAACAGACAACAAGTTGTCAAAATCGGAAGCGCCATTTCCTCCCCTGTCCCTGTCAAAAGCGGCGTTCCCCAAGGCAGCGTACTAGGTCCTACTCTTTTCATCCTATACATCAATGACCTCTGCGATAATATCGTAAGCAACTGTGTACTTTTTGCCGACGATGTGAAACTCTTCAACACCACCGACAACACACTCACTCTTCAAAAAGACCTTGACTTCATTTCAGATTGGTCCAACACCTGGCAACTTCAAATATCAACCAACAAATGCTCTACCCTCCACATCGGCAAAAAGAATCCAAACCACATATATGAACTGAATAAACAAATCCTCACTACCAACCAACACTCAGTAAAAGACCTCGGAATACTCATTTCAAATGACCTAAGTGCTAAAGCCCACTGCAACAATATCGCCAAAAAAGCCTCCAGAGTTGTTAACCTGATCCTACGCAGCTTTTGCTCCGGCAATCTCACACTACTCACAAGAGCCTACAAAACCTATGCCAGACCCATTCTCGAATACAGCTCATCTGCCTGGAACCCACACCGCATCTCAGACATCAACACTCTCGAAAACGTCCAAAGATACTTCACCAGAAGAGCCCTCCACTCCTCCACTCGAAACAGAATACCCTACAAAAATAGACTAACCATCCTGGGCCTTGAAAGCCTAGAACTACGGCGTCTAAAACACGATCTAAATATTGCCCACAAGATCATACGCTGCAACGTCCTTCCGGTCAACGACTACTTCAGCTTCAACAGCAACAACACAAGAGCACACAACAGATTCAAACTTAATATCAATCGCTCCAAACTTGACTGCAAAAAATACGACTTTAGCAATCGAGTTGTCGAAGCGTGGAACTCATTACCGGACTCAATAGTGTCAACCCCCAATCCCCTACACTTCTCCATTAAACTCTCCACGATTGACCTCTCCCGATTCCTCAGAGGCCAGTAAGGGGCGTATATAAGTGCACTGATGTGCCTATCGTCCCCTGTCCAATTCTCTTTTCTTACCTCTTTTATCTTATATATTCTCTCCTCTATACATATTCTCTTCCTATCCACTTCCCTTCTTTTTACTTCCTATCTTTATATATATACTGTATTCCTAATGTATATTCTCTCTCATATGTATTGTATATTGGACAAAGAATAAATAAATAAATAAATAAAAATTTACAAAATCCTGGGGCACACCACCAACCAAAATGACACAAAATGACACTCTAACACAGTATACATTATACAGTGATCCCCCACGTTTCGCAATCCCGATCATTGCGAAAGGCTATATGGTGATTTTTCAACCTGGAAGTCAAAACACCATCTGCGCATGCGCGCCCTTTTTTCTATGGCCACGCATGCGTAGATGGCGCCAGGCAGATCAGCTGCTGGGCGGCTTCCCTGGGTCTTCCCCCTCTTGCTGGCAGGAGGGCGAGCGGCGGGCATCAGCGAGGAGTTTCCCCACCGCCCATGCAAACTCCTCGCTGCTGCCGCACCCGCCGCTTGTCTTGTCCGCCCGCCGCTTGTCCGCCGCCGGCCTGCCCGCGTGCCCGCCGCTCGCCCGCCCTTCGCCCACCCACGCCGTTCGCTCGCGCCGCTTCCCAGCTGAGTCCTGAAGCGAACTTCCGCGTTTGGCTTCAGGACTCAGCTGGGAAGCGGCGCGAGCGAACGGCGTGGGCGGGCGAAGGGCGGGCGAGCGGCAGCGAGGAGTTTGCGTGGGCGGTGGGGAAACCCCAGCGCCGCTTCCCAGCTGAGTCCCGAAGCCAAACGCGGAAGTTCGCCTTTGCCTTCTGGCTTCAGGACTCAGCTGGGAAGCGGCGCGAGCGAACGGCGTGGGCGGGCGAAGGGCGGGGCGAGCGGCGGGGCGCGCGGGCAGGCAGGCGGCGGACAAGCGGCGGGCGGACAAGACAAGCGGCGGGCGCGGCAGCAGCGAGGAGTTTGCATGGGCGGCGGGGAAACCCCAATCTTCGGCTCCTCGCTGCTGCGGCGGAAGTAAAAACACCATCTGCGCATGCGCAGATGGTGTTTTTACTTCCGCACCGCTACTTCACGAAAAACCGATCATTGCGAGGGGTCCTGGAACGGAACCCTCGTGATAATTGGGGGACCACTGTACATATAGTGTCAGCTGGGTGCAGGGGCCTTGGTTCTGTCTGTTTTCATGGTGTATATAGAGATTTGAGCTCTTTAAGAAGATGACCTTTCATTGTGATGCATTGTATATCACCCTCTGCGGAGGCCTCTATTCTATTCTATTCTATTCTGTTGTGGTTGGCTCTGGGCCAGTTCCTGCTGCAAGGACTGTGGATGTTGATTTGGGAGAATCCTCACGTTATCAGAGACCGGTTTTACTGCCAACAGCTTCGGACAGTGAGGATTCTGTGTCAAGGGCAGATTCTGGGAGTGAAGCAGGATCAGATGATGAGGTAGTTACAGGCAGCCCATTAGCTAATGACCCCATTAGTGAATCATCATTAGATTCAGAGGAAGAGGGATTCATAGATGCTCGCTGATTTATGACGAGAAGGGAACAACTTATTGTTGGTGATGACCTATAAAGCCCTTCATGGCATCAGACCAGAGTATCTCTGAGACTGCCTTCTTCCACATGAATCCCAGTGACCAGTTAGGTTCCACAGAGTTGGCCTTCTCCGGGTCCTGTTGACGAAACAATGTCATCTGGTGGGACCCAGGGGAAGAGCCTTCTCTGTGGTGGCCCCGACCCTCTGGAATGAACTCCCCCCGGAGATTAGGATTGCCCCCACCCTCCTTGCCTTTCACAAACTCCTCAAAACCCACCTCTGCCATCAGGCATGGGGAAATTGATTCCCCTGGGCCGTTTCCACTTTACATATGGTTTGTATGACATGTATGATTGTTCTTTATATTAAGGGTTTTAAATTGTTTTAACTATTGGATTTGTACTGTTTTGTTGTTGTGAGCCGCTCCGAGTCTCCGGAGAGGGGAGGCATACAAATCTAATAAATAATAATAATAATAATAATAATAATAACAACAACAACAACAACAACAACAACAACTGTGCAAGTATTATAGAAAATAAGGGAGAACAGCTGTGGCTGGAGCAATTAGGCTTATGGGGCTGCTGATAAATTACTAGTGTCACTGAGAGCATGTATGGGAAATTATCCGTTTGGTGAGAGACGAGTGCTGTTTGATTTTGGACTGCTTCAGGATTTACCAGGACTTTTTGAATATTTCACTGTTAAGTACAGCTTGAGGACTTTTAAAGTGGGGTGGCTATGATGTCTTCATAGCTGCCTTTATCTGCTCTGCTTTTGTTTTTGCTTTTCACAGCATTCCAGGCTTGTGGGTTGTGGGAGAGCACTTTGGCTGATTAAAGTGCATGTGTGCCATAACAACAGTGTATGTGTTTGAGTTTACACTTCGGACTTAGTTGGGACTCGTAATGTGAAGCCCGGCATATTCTATTCTATTCTATTCTATTCTATTCTATTCTATTCTCACCTTTTGCCCAGCAGCCAGCCTTGCACTCTTCTTTTTCTTCCCCATTGCACCCCAGGCAAACTAGCACTGGTCTTCCTCCTCCACCTCTGGCACACACCAGGTCTGGCTGAGAGGGCAGCGGGTCTCCGAGGAGTAAGTAGCCTATCCTTCCATCTGCATTTCCCTTGGTTGTCCCCTCCCCCAGCTCCACAGCTGCCCAATACGACATGCCTGAGACTCATGCAGGGATGAAAGAATCATAAGTAGGAGCAGCACAGGGAAGCAGGCTGTGGGCACTGCGCCCTGCCGCGAGCTGCCACTGCCCGAAGCTGCCGCTAAAGCTGTCACCGCTGCCACCGCCGCTGCCATTTTCCTGCTTCCATCTCCTTTTCCTCCCATTGTTCCACCCCCGCCCATAGTTGGAGAGGGGTAGGAAAGCTGAGGGGGACCACTGTGCGCCTATTAAGCCGCACCCATGTCGATCATGCACACCTCCTGAATCCCACGTCCCCCTTTTCCTGAGGCTCGACCTTTCACTTCCCCTTTCAGAAAAGCGGTTGAACATGCCAGCTGCCACTCCCGCTTGAGGGGAGTTGTTAAGAAACCACAGCCTCACCCTCATTGCGGGGCTGACACATGACTTAGGCGGTTTTTGTAGCATTCTCTAATTTTTCCCACGGCACACCTGACCATGTCTCACAGCACACTAGTGTGCCGCGGCTTACTGGTTGAAAAACACTGCCTTAGACAATATATGCTTTGTTAATACCATTGCCTTTCAGAAGGATCATTACAAAGTTTAAAAACCTTTGCAGGAAAAGATAAATATAACATTCTTTTTTGCATGGTTGTATTCTATATTATGCAGTTGCATTTACCTCTGGTTTTCTCATGTGTCAAAACAACACTTTGTGAAGTAAGTTAGGTTGCAGACTACTAACTGACTCAAAGGCATTCAGGCAAATTTTCTATTTGAATGAGAAATTGAATGGGAAATTTGGTCTAATGATTAAGGCACCAGGCTAAAAAGCAGAAGACTATGAATTCAAGTCCCAAGAAAACCAGCTGGGTGACTCTGGGCCAATCACTCACTCTCAGCCCAATTCACCTCACAGGGTTGTTATGGAAATAATAGGAACATCATATACATTAAAGATTCAGATTAACAGAATTGGATGAGATCTTGTAGGTCATCACCCCTCAATCAAGCAGACCTTACACCATTATACAATTTCTTCTTCTTTTAATATAAGTTTTTTTATTTTTTATTTTTTACAAACACATCAATGCATGAATGGTGTGGCAACTGGGCATCATATATTCTAATACAAATAAAACTAATAGCATTAATCATAGTTAGTAATTTCAATCCAACTTGTATATTACTTTTTAAAATTATCTATTGATTATTTACATATAAAACAAGCCAACAAAATAAAACACACACACATATAAAACAATCAAATAAAAAGAATAAAATATATACATATCTCCAACTTCTCATAAATAAATGTTTAACAAAAAGACAAAAAAGAAAGTAAAGAAAAGAAAAAATGGAAGATCAACTATTCTGTTGACTGTCGTTTTTCCACAGCCCTTATATTTATTTTATTATTTTTATTTATTTGATTTTTATGCCACCCTTCTCCTTAGACTCAGGGCGGCTTACAACATGTTAGCAATAGCACTTTTTAACAGAGCCAGCATATTGCCCCCACAATCTGGGTTCTCATTTTACCCACCTTGGAAGGATGGAAGGCTGAGTCAACCTTGAGCAGGTGATGAGATTTGAATTGCTGAGCTACAGATTTACAGTCAGCTTCAGTGGCTTGCAGTACAGCACTCTACCTGCTGCACCACCCTGGCTTTTTATAGTATTGTATTTCTTTCCTATACTCTTTTTACAGTAATATTTAAATTTAATAGCTTTTTTTTTTCATTTATACTAATAGAGCATGAATTTAACAGCAACAATTTACTCTTCTAATCAGTTCTTTTAGATAGGATTTTAAGATTACATATCTATATTTCCATTCACATTTTCTTAAGAATCATGGGGGATTAGTAAATCTAGTTTAGGTTTTTATTATTATTTTTTAAAATATCTTTATTAATTAATTATGTTTAAAACAACAAAAGAAAAACATAGACATGAACATAACCCCCCCCCCCCAAAGAAATCTAAGCATATACAAACAAACAACATAACATAATAAAGCATGCTGTTTTATAATATAATTTACATTGGTATCAGAACATCTAATGAATAACATAAATGCCAGCTATGTTTCTGGACCTTATTATTTACAGCCTAACCCATGTTTTCTTCCATTTCATTTCCTAATTTTATTATAAACTACTCTTCTTAAATTGCCTTATTTCTGTCTCTTGGTACTTCTTTCCTTGGGTTATATTTAACTGTGGATTAATGGATCAATAGAGATCAATGGCTGCGTTTGTCGGTTTTTCCTCCCCCCCAATTTTCTTTTGGATGTGTATGCAGTATTAAAATTTTAAATATTTTTTTTTGTTTATCCAGTCATACCATATGTCCCAAATACTATGGAATTCTCTATTATCTCTATCCTGTAGCTCCTGTGTTAATTTGCTCATCTCTGCCACCTCGTATACTTTAATTATCAAGTTTAATGTTGAGGGGTGTGGGGGTTCGCTTCCAATTTTGAGCATATATAAGTCTAGCTGCTGTTGTTAGGCAAAGTAACAGATGTCTGTCATCTATAGTGGTTTTGTGCCTAATTATCCCCAATAAAAAAAGTTCTGGTCTTAGTGGGATTTTTTTATCTATAACTTGTTCAAGGATATCCCTGACTTTCCTCCAATTTTTTTTAACCATTGGGAACGTCCACCACATATGGAAATATATTCCTGGCTTTTCTTTACACTTCCAGCATTTTGGTGAAAGTCTAAGGTACATTTTGGCTAATTGGGCCAACGGTAAATGCCACCTGTAAAACATTTTATATAAATTTTCCTTCTATGGTACTGAAAGCATTAGTTTGTAGTTGGACGTCCATAACTTTCCCCACTCATCTAAATTTATAGTGTATCCAAAGTTTTGGGCCCACGCAACCATGGTGCCCTTAACTTCTTCCTCCACTAGTTTCTGTTGTAAGAGGTATTTATATAGTTTAGGTTTTTAAATAACTCTTTTGCTTCAACCAGTCATACCACCTGCTCCATGTTTTGTAATATTCAGTATCATCTTAATCTGGGAGCTCTAATGTTAGTTTACTCATTTCAGCAATTTTGTGTACTTTGTTAATTAGGTTTAATGTTGTTGGTATCTTCTATACTTCTAATAGTAATACTGTACATATTTATATAAAATTGCAATCATTATTGAATTATTCCATATTTTCTCTTATTATTACTCTTATTTTATTATATAAAAGTGTACACTAATATTTCCCTTTTCTCTTATTACTCCCATATCCTTCTCTAAGATCTTTATCTCTTTCTGCATCTGCTTCTTGGCTGTTCAAGCTGATTATTTTTCCCATCTGTACCCTCTTCCACTGTCTAGTTTCCAAAGTTTCTGCCCAAGCTCCTATCTTCCTTTCAAAGGTGTATTCCTGTGTCTCCAATTCTCTTTTTGACTCTCTTAATATCTTCATCTCAATCTTTTCCTCCATTTCTACTGTAAGGTCCTCCGCAGTGGTGGACTACGAGCCGGAATTGAAAGCCATATCATTGGCAAAAGCCTGTGCTTGTATTTCTACCTTTTTATTTTTAATCCTTTTATTTCTTGGTTATTTCTTACTGATATTAACAGTGTTTTAGTGCTAGTATAAATAATAGTTGGCATAGGAGACAGTCTTGATGTACCCCTTCTTAATGTTTACTTTTTCTGTTAGATCATTATTTACTAAAATGCTTGCTGATTGTTTTGTATACAGTGGTACCTCTACCTGCGAACCTAATTCGTTCTATGAATTAAGGTTCTTAAGTAGAAAGGTTTGTAAGAAGAAGCAATTTTTCCAATGTAAAAGCAAATAATGCGTGTGATTGGGGAAACCACAGGGAGGGTGGAGGCCCTGTTTCCTCCCAGGAGATTCCTAAAGAGGCCCCACGGAGGCTTCTCCCTGCCTTTTCCGGTAACAGTTTTGAAGGCTCGGGTTTGTAAGTGGAAAATGGTTGTTGAGAAGAGGCAAAAAAATCTTGAACACCCGGTTCTTATTTAGAAACGTTCGTAAGTAGAGGCATTCTTAGGTAGAGGTACCACTGTATATTTCTTTGATTAATCTGACAAATCTTCCTCCAAATCTCATCTTTGCTAAGTTGCAATTAGTTTTCCAATTGATGTGAGGGTAATTGAAGTCGTCCCCCCTCCATTACTATTATAGTGTGTTTCCTACATTTATTGTTTAGTTGGTTGGCAAAACGTACATATATTTGTTCTGCTTGGTTGGGTAGCCTGTAATATACATCTATGGCCATGTCATTCTTTTTTTTCTTTTATATTGACCCATATGCATTCTAGCATTTAATAACAAAAATTAGAATTATCATCAATAGAAACATAAATTTCCTGTATTTCAATACCAAAGCTAAAGAAAGTTCAATCCCTTTACATGGATTTATGCAAATTGAAGTATGCATGGAATCCATGAGGACAGAGGCAGTGAGCTAATCAATGTGAGACTGTCATAAGTCATCCAGAGACTGTGTTACTGTTTCGGTTAGATGTGTTTTCCTTGCTTCCTATAGCTTTCTTTGTTTCTAAGTATCCCTTATCATTATCCCCATTCCTTTGCCTTCCAAGTATTTTTATTACTGGCTTGGCTTATATAAGAAAGGTTATGAGGAGATGTGTTGGTGATTGCTTAACCTAGTTAATGCCATTTTTTTCCTTGAGATGTTAGAATTGTAATGCAGGTTATGTCGCAAATTGTCCAATTTTTTAATGTTTTGTTTGTCTTGTTGTATGTGTTTGTTTATAAATAAAATTTATTTTTAATAAAAAAGAGAGATGGGTCCATGCACATTCTTCTCTTGGAGAAGGCTTTGTAATTAAAGTTCTTATTCCCTCTTTTTAAGATCCCAAACTCTTGATTTGAAATAATGTGCTTTGTTTTCCTACAGAGTTTTATCTACATGGAATGTTCAACTGGAGAATCTAAACTCATGCTAAGAGGTTCAAGAGTCTCATGGTGAGAGAGTTTCTAAATTTGATAAATAAATGGGGTGCCACAGGGCTCAGTTCTCTCCCCTCTCCTATTTAACATCTATATGAAACCACTGGGTGAGATCATCCGACGGCAAGGGGTGAGGTATCAGCAATACACTGGTGATACCTAGCTTTACACCGCCACCCCGTGTAAGTTCAGTGAAGTAGTAGATGTGATGTGCCAGTACCTGGATGCTTTGAGGGTCTGGATGGGAGTTAACAGGCTCAAATTTAACTCTGACAAGACTGAGTGGCTATGGGTATTGCCGCTGAAGGACTATACTACCTGTCCATCCTTGGTTCTGGTGGATGGGTGGGAAACACTATCCCCCTCAGAATGAGTTCACAACCTGGGTGTCTTCCTAGATTCTCAGCTGAGATCGGAGCAACATCTCTCAGCTATGGCTAGAGGGGCCTTTGCACAGGTTTACCTAGTATACCAGTTGCAACCCTATTTGGATCAGGAGTCTCTTCTCACAGTCACTCATGCCCTTATCACCTCACGTCTCGATTATTGCAATGCGGTCTGCATGGGGCTACCCTTGAAAAGCATTCAGAAACAATCAAGAATGCAGCCATGTGAACTGTTGTGGGTGTACCTAGGTACACCAACATCGCGTCAACACTCCACGAGCTGCACTGGCTTTCAATTGGTCTCTGGGCACAATTCAAAGTGTTGGTTATCTCCTATAAAACCCTACATGGCTTAGGGCCAGACTATCTTCAGGAGCACCTTCTGCTGCACAACTCCCAATGACCGATAAGGGTCCAGAGGGTTGGGCTTCTCCAGGTCCCGTTGGCTAGACAGTGTCAGTCGTGGGGCCATGGGAGAGGGCCTTCTCTATGGTGGCTTCAGCTCTCTGGAACCACTTGCTCCCTAAAGCCAGTACTGCCCCCATCCTGCTGGCCTTCCAGAAGGCTGTGAAGACCTGGCTTTGCTGGCAGGCCTGGGGCTGTTGACTAATATGGCATCATTTAGATCTGGACCAAAATTGATATGAATGTTTTTATGGGTTTTAGATTGTTTTTATTCTGTTTTTATATGCTGCATGCTGCCCAGAATTTGAAAGGAATTGGGCAGCTTATAAGTATGATAGATGGATGGATGGATGGGTTTGGGTGGGTGAGTGGATGGATGGATGGATGGATGGATGGATGGATGGATGGATGGATAGATAGATAGATAGATAGATAGATAGATAGATAGATAGATAGATAGATAGATAGATAGATAAAAATAAATTAGGGGTCTCTATAATAATTGTGTTCCCCATATTCTGAAATCAGTTTATTTAGGATCTAAGTCCAGTCCCAAAGGTTGGCAATGTTTGTTCTCTAAATGGCATTTATTGATTGGAAAATTATATTCCATCTTTCCACTCATATAGTTGTTCTCCCCTTTGTGCAGGACTAATTAGAATATAATAGAATTTTTATTGGGCAAGTGTGATTGGACACACAAGGAATTTGTCTTGGTGCATATGCTCTCAGCGTACATAAAATAAAATATACATTTGTCAAGAATCATGTGGTACAACACTTAATGATTGTCATAGGGGTCAAATAAGCACTGAAGAAGCAATATTAATAAAAATCTTAGGACATAAGCAACAGGTTACAGTCATACAGTCAACATGGGAGGAAATGGGTGAAAGGAATGATGAGAAAAACTAGTAGAATAGAAGTGCAGATTTAGTAGAAAGTCTGACAGTGTTGAGAGAATTATTTGTTTAATAGAGTGATGGCGTTCGGAAAAAAACTGTTCTTGTGTCTAGTTGTCTTGGTGTGCAGTGCTCTGTAGCAACGTTTTGAGGGTAGGAGTTGAAACAATTTGTGTCCAGGATGTAAGGGGTCAGTAAATATTTTCCCCGCCCTCTTTTTGACTCGTGCAGTACACAGGTCCTCAATGGAAGGCAGGTTGGCAACAATTGTTTTTTCTGCAGTTCTGATTATCCTCTGAAGTCTGTGTTGATCCTTTTTATGTCCTTTTGGTGTATGGGAGACTTTTCCAGATCTGCCTTAGCCAGATGGGTGTGCATTGCCAAAGTTACCCCAACAAGCTTCAACCCTCAGATTCTTTGCATCCAGTCTTCCATGATAGTCACTGGAGTTTCATTTGATGGATTTTCTAAGGTCTTGTTTGCCCATATAAGTGTTGTAAATATATAACAATAAATGCACATAAAAGGTGAGGATCTGGCAATGGTTATAAGCATCAATACCCATTTTCCATTAAATGAATCTCCTCCCCTACTCATCCCCTTGTTCCATTAAATGAATCTCCTGAAGAGTATAGCATCACTCCCAACATAAACAAATCAGTTATTCCACGATGGAAATCTGGCAGTCAAAATACAGGAATGTCTTGTCAGCAGGAGGGACAGTAAAGGTATTGATGCTATGTACCGTATATACTCGAGTATAAGTCGCTCCGACTATAAGTCGAGGCACCTACTTTTGCCACAAAAACCGGGGTAAATTTATTGACCCGTGTATAAGTCGAGGATGGAAAATGCAGCGGCTACTGGTAACTTATTAAAATGGAAACCAATAAAATTACATCAATTGAGGCATCAGTAGGGTAAATGTTTTAGAATATTTATTTCAAAGAAAACCAGTAAACTAGCTCTGTAAGTTTAAAAGAGGGTAAACAGGTATATGTACCCCAAGGCAGTATAGGCAAAAAAAATGCAAGTACAGTACTGTACTTACCTCAATCCCCCACTGCTCCTGCTGGTTTGGGTTAGGGTTAGGATATTTGGCCTCTCCTTGCCTCAAAGAGATATAATTTCCCTCTCTATTTACTATTACTGAACATCCAAAATATACTATTTAATTCTATGTATATATGCCATATGTATACAGTGTTCCCTCGATTTCCGCGGGGGATGCATTCCAAGACCGCTCACAAAAGTTGAATTTCCGCGAAGTAGAGATGCGGAAGTAAATACACCATTTTTGGCTATGGACAGTATCACAAGCCATCCCTTAACACTTTAAACCCCTAAATTACCATTTCCCATTCCCTTAACAACCATTTACTCACCATTATTACTGGTACTCACCATTGGATAAGACACTTAATGATCCTGATATTTATAAACATAATTATTTATTAACAGTAATTATTTTTTTTGTTATTTATTTGCAAAAAATATTAGTTTGGCGATGACATATGACGTCATTGGGTGGGAAAAACCGTGGTATAGGAAAAAAACCGCGAAGTATTTTTTAATTAATATTTTTTGAAAAACCGTGGTATAGGCTATTCGCGAAGTTCGAACCCACGAAAATCGAGGGAACACTGTACATACATATTACACACAGGCACACAAAAATATACCGTACATTGTTTACTATATAAACTGTATATGTATATTTACAGAGAGAGAGAGGGAGGGAGCTCTTGTAAAATTACCGGTATACTGTATACGGTACATTCAACCTCACTTACTGTAATAGGAAAAACAAACCCAGAGTCCACTTTCTGCCACACATTTAACCATAACTAGAACATTACACATACCTTCAGATGTACCAGTACACATCACTGTTAGAGCTAGGAAATGTCATGGATTGAGTAAAATGTGGTGGTTCTCACTTATGTTTAACAACCACAATTTTGGGCTCAATTGTGGTCATAGGTCTGTCTTTCTTTCTTTATTTATTTATTTCTGTCTCTCCTTCCTTTCTTCCTTCTTCCCTCCCCCTTTCTTTTTCTGTCTGCCTATCTTCCTTCCTTTTTCTTTCCTTCTTCTGTCCCTTCCCTCCCTCCTTTCCTTTTTTGTCTGTTTTCCTTCCTACCATCTTTCTTTGTCTCTCTTCCTTTCTACCATCTTTTTTTCTTTCTTTCTGTCTTCCTTCTTTCCTAACTCCTTCCTTCCTTCCCTCTCTCCTTCCCTCTTTCCTTGCCGCCCAACTCGAACAGGACTCTGGGTGGCTCACAACAATCACAACAACTAAAAAACAATATAAAATGTAACAACAATACAACAGCATATAGCATAAAATGCATAAATAACCCTTAAAATGCCTTGACACTGGCAATGAGTAAAATGCCAACTGTATAAGACAGGGACTTTAAGACAGAGGAGGGGGGCACCCCTGCTCAGGTGCAGAGCACAAAGCAGGGCTAAGTCTCCAAATGAAAGATGCAGAGAACTACCGTAATTTTCCTGGAAGGCTTGAGCACCGGTGCTTTTCATTCTAGAAAAACAACTCAGCCTGGCATCCCCCTCCCCACCACGGAAATACCCATTGACAGGACGCCTGCCGGTGTCTCTTTCGGCTGCATCCACAGTTTACGTCACGCTCCCTTTAGCCTTCTGGGAGCCGTAGTGTCTCTTTGGGCAGAGCGGCTGAGCCTGCCTCCTCGAAAAGACTACAACTCCCAAGAGGCACTGGGAGGGAAGTGTGGGCGAAGGGGGCGGGTGCCCGCGGAGTTGGTCGTGGGAATAGTAGAATGAAAAGGCAGCCAAGTCGGCAAAATAAAGGCGAGTGAGTGAGGGAAGGGAATGTCGGGAGGGAATGGCTCACTGCTTTTCCACCCAGCCAGCCCCTTCCCACTGAGACAAGGGGGTTCATGCAGTCTGGCAAACCTTTTTCACCTGGCAGGAGCCTTGGCGCAGGGCAAGCAGAAAGTGAAGTCCCGGCAAATGGGTAGCTGGCAAGACCACATGCTCCCATTCGCCCCTTGCTTTGGCAATTTCTGAGGACACCCCCCCCCATCGCCCACTCCGGTAATTTTCTATTGGAAAAATCCATTGCTAAAATCCCAAACGTTCATTTTTTTAAAAAGCTGAGAAGCTGGGATTGCAGCAAGGAATCCCAGGGCGGGCGGGGGAGGTGCCTCCACGGACATAATCACCTTCTTTTGGTGATTGCTGCCTGCTTGGAACCCCCATCACCGTCAGGTCGCGATTTCCTTTCCTACAGCGAAAAGAGGCGGCACCTTCCTGAAGCGCTCGGTTAAGCAGCTGGAGGAAGGCGGGGCAATTGCCGCCTCTTTCGAGCTAAAGGAAAGGCAGACCACCACCTTTCCCTCAGCTGCTTCCCGGAGACCGCTTTGGGACATCGCTTTGGGTGCGCCTGCTTTTCCTACAACAAAGAGAGGTGGCTGGGGGAAGGGCTGGCCAGTTACCGCCTCTCTCCGCTGTATTATCGCCACCCCGCCGGCTTTTTTTCTCTAGCGCGCAAGCAAAGGAACAGCCAACCACTCGAACGCCGCGTTAGAGAGAAAAAAAGCCGGTAGGGTGGCGAGAATACCGCCTTCCCCCAGCCACTTAACCCAGCGCTTCAAGTTAACCGGCTGGGGGAAGGCGGGGCAGTTGCCGCTTCTTTCGAGCTGCAGGAAAGGCAAGACAGCTGCCTTTCCCTAAGCTGGTTCCTGGAGACCGCTTAGGGATATCACTCTGGGAGAGGGGGCAACTGTTCCAGTTAAGAAGCAAGAATCCACCCCCACCCCCAGCTTTTTTCCTCTCTAGCGCACAAGCAAAGGAACCAGCCAACCACTCGAACGCTGCGCTAGAGAGGAAAAAAGCTGTGTGTGTGTGTGGATTCTTGCTTCTTAACTGGAACAGTTGCCCCCTCTCCCAGAGCAATAACCCTAAGCGGTCTCCAGGAAGCGGCTTAGGGAAAGGCAGCCGTCTTGCCTTTCCTGCAGCTCGAAAGAAGCGGCAACTGCCCCGCCTTCCCCCAGCCG
This sequence comes from Erythrolamprus reginae, assembly GCF_031021105.1. Taxonomy (NCBI): domain Eukaryota; kingdom Metazoa; phylum Chordata; class Lepidosauria; order Squamata; family Dipsadidae; genus Erythrolamprus; species Erythrolamprus reginae. Next base: position 40,290,074 of record NC_091956.1, on the reverse strand, counting down.
GTTAACTTGAAGCGCTGGGTTAAGTGGCTGGGAGAAGGCGGTATTCTCGCCACCCTAACGGCTTTTTTGTCTCTAATGCGGCGTTCGAGTGGTTGGCTGTTCCTTTGCTTGCACGCTAGAGAAAAAAAGCCGGCGGGGGTGGCGAGAATAACGCCTTCCCCCAGCCACTTAACCCAGCGCTTCAAGTTAACCGGCTGGGGGAAGGCGGGACAGATGCCGCTTCTTTCGAGCTGCAGGAAAGGCAAGACGGATGCCTTTCCCTAAGCCGCTTCCTGGAGACCGCTTAGGGATATCGCTCTGGGAGAGGGGGCAACTGTTCCAGTTAAGAAGCAAGAATCCACCCCCCCCCCCCACCGGCTTTTTTCCTCTCTAGTTCGAGTGGTTGGCTGGTTCCTTTGCTTGTGCTCTAGAGAGGAAAAAAGCCGGTGGGGGGTGGATTCTTGCTTCTTAACTGGAACAGTTGCCTCCTCTCCCAGAGCGATATCCCTAAGCGGTCTCCAGGAAGCGGCTTAGGGAAAGGCAGCCATCTTGCCTTTCCTGCAGCTCGAAAGAAGCAGCAACTGCCCCGCCTTCCCCCAGCCAGTTAACTTGAAGCGCTGGGTTAAGTGGCTGGGGGAAGGCGGTATTCTCGCCACCCTACCGGCTTTTTTTCTCTCTAACGCAGTGTTCGAGTGGTTGGCTGGCTCCTTTGCTTGCGCGCAAGAGGGGGAAAAAGCCGGTGAGGTGGGGGTGGCAAGAATACAGAAGCAAGAATCCATCCCCCCCCCCCCTCACCGGCTTTTTTCCACTCGCGCGCAAGCTATTTTAGCCGGGAAGAGGCTAACCCGCCCAAGCCAGCAATGCCAGCCAGACTCCCGCTTGCGCCCTCTTGTGGTGACTTGTCAGTCACCTGAGTATAAGTCAAGGTCGGGTTTTCAGCCCATTTTTTGGGCTAAAAAACTCGACTTATACTCAAGTATATACGGTAATTCTAAACAGCTCATGTCCTGCTGGACAGCTCTTCATGAAGCGACTGCAGTCGTCCTTATTCTATTGAAGCTTACTGAAGCAAAAAGACAATCGCACCATACTATGAGGAGACTCTATGGTGGGGGAACCAGACTTCCGGTAGGCTCCAGAATTGAATGGGGAGCATCCAGTTAGGACTTTTGTGGCTCTTTGAGTGTTTAAGGTTGCCAACCCCTGGACTAGGTGATGCGATTAGTATTCAGGCTGAGTGATTTTCCCTTCCTTCAATGTTTGGATAGGAGACAGATTAGCAGTGAAAAGAGACTTGAAGAAAATTAATGAGTGCTATATTCTTATTTCTATTTTTCCTGTTGGTAAAATAACCAGAGTTCCTGTGAAAGGGTCAGTGTCAATATCTAAGGAAATCTAAAATGATTGCCTGATTTTGCATTGCAAAGAATGGAAAAGTCTCAGTTAGTACAAACTCCAAAGTGATATTACATTTTTACTTTCAGCTGAGATACCATTTTTCTTTTCAGCTGAGATTTTTTTTATTTCGTCCATATTTTCATTCCTTTGTAATTTTATATATACATTTATCATTTTTACTGTGGATTACAAACTAAATCTAGAGGGCAAAAAACTTGCATATAAGTCCTATTCAACATTAGCTATAAGATGAACCAAAAGTCTAACACTGAAGTATAAAAATGTTTGGTTTAATTATTTTACAAACTATTAAGAACAAATGTTTACATTTTGAACAAACATGTCTTTTGTTCCCTTAATGATTTGGTTACTTTTCCTGAGGGAGATTTTCCTGGCTTTTGTCCATGCTATTTACATGCCTTCACCAATTTTAAGTATGGTGGTTTTGGCCTAGTCTCACATAAGCCAGTTTCTTTCAGGGATATCCTTCTCACAGGGAGTCACTTCAAGCAGAACAGCTTGAAGTACCTGAGCAAATCATCTGGGATAATTTCTCCTACAGTGAATTGCCTGGGTGAGGCAGTGAAGGGATACCTGAGGAGGAACACCTGTGGTGGAATCTACTACAACTCACCATGGCCAACTTGCTATGGACAACTTTCTGCAGCATACACTAATATTGAAGAAATAGTGGATTAGAATTATTAAAGAAAAAATGACAAAGGAGGGACAAAATGAAATGTGAATGACAAAAATGAAAATATTTTTAAAATGTTTTTAAATAATTAAATTGAATTGTTGAATTATTTTGAAGTGAGGTATCCCATGATGAGTGAGTATCCCGTGACAGTGAAGGGGCTGTGGTGAAGCACTAAGGCAAAGTGGCTCCAGCAGATTGTTCTAAAACGTAGGTTGTCAATGCAGTTCTGTTATCCAGAGCTCAAAGGATTGCGATACATTTTGTTCCAGTTTAAAATAATTAATTCTTAATTCCTTCAAATATATTTAATTAAAACTTATTCTTATTATTATTCTTATTATTATTCTTATTATTATTCTTATTATTATTATTATTTAGATTTGTATGCAGCCCCTCCCTGAGGACTCGGAGCGGCTCCATCTTCACATGACAGTTCTTTATTTTGTGTAACTTCAAAATTAGCATTTATTGCAGCATCAATACACCTTTGTGCATCCATCTGCCCACCATATCTAAATCTAGAGCTTGTAATGAAAATGGTTAGATAAAGAAGGAAAGGCTTCTAAACTTCTGTCCTTTAAAATTGTGAGAACTAGCAGGTTAGTTTAAGATGGGAGTTTAGGCAGGTTAGGATACTCATACTTTCTAGCAGGTTTGCTATAAAAGGAGAGTTTGTTAACTACTGCTTATATTTTTCTTTTCTTTTAAGAGAACATTTTGTGGTTTTTGATGTGCATTTTCCCCACTATTTTAAAACAGAACGAGGCCTTCAGGGTTGTACACAAGCGGGGAATAAAGGAGTCTAATTGGTGACCATAACTATATAGTCCTGCAGATATCTTCCACAGACAATATTGAGTATTACAAGAATGTAAAAACAAGTCACAAAATCACCAAAACTTTGCATTATATGATCAAGAATTTGGGTGCTTATTAATCATGCTAGTAGACCCTTTCCCAGAGTTATAACAACAGTCAACAATTATTTGGCTAAAGGCCAAGTTTACCTTTGCAGGGCTATGTTACCAGGCAATGTACTGTGGTTCTTGCATTTATTAATGCAACAGATTTCCTCCAATTCAATAAAAAAAATAGAATCAATTATGTGAAAAACATGACATTTGGGCCTGAGCTAGTTTAAAAATTGGATTTTTTTCATGTGGACCTGGAAGGCAATTTAGTACTGAAAAGGCTTGCATCTTTTAAATGGGAAACATGTTGTCACGATCACATGTAGGTAGTTCCTAATAAGATTCTGAAATTTTAATCAGTGTAACCAATAAATGAATCAAATAAAAATTAATTGATTAACCACATTTAATTCAATGAAAAGATACTGGTTAGGTTCACACAGTGTCAGTTAGCCATGAATCAACCCTAACAAGTCTGGGTTTGAGCCAAGTTTGTTAAGGCTCACAGGAACAAGCCAAGGTTAACAGAAATCCAGTTTAACATGCTGCATAAAAGTAGTTGCTTGTTTTTTAGTTGTCCTAGTTAAATTATTGTGGTTTGAACATACATTTGGTACTAAGGATTCTTTCTGTTTTTGAAAAAAAGATTTTTGCTGAAGGAAAATGAAAAAGGAAATATTGAAAAATGTTTAATATATTAAATATATTGAAAATATTGAAGATGGACTTCCTTCTCTTTAAATCTGGTAACCTTTACAAGCTATTTTTCCTTTGATAATGAAAGATACATTGGTACCTCTACTTACGAACTTAATTCGTTCCGTGACAAGATTCTTAAGTACAAAAGTTTGTAAGAAGAAATAATTTTTCCCATAGGAATCAATGTAAAAGCAAATAATGCATGTGATTGGGGAAACCACAGAGAGGGCAGAGGCCCTGTTTCCTCCCAGGAGATTCCTAGACAGGCCCCACGTGTTAGGCCAGGCTTCACGTTACGAGCCCCAATTAAGTCAGAAATGTAAATTCAAACACACATGCTGTTGTAAAGTAAATCCGGGAGTTAGTTTATCAAAACAAAAGTATTGTACACATGCACTTTAAAACAGCCAAACTGCTCTACCACAAACCACAAACCTTGAATGCTGCGAAAAACAAAAACAACACAGAGCAGATAAAGGCAGCTGTGAAGGCTTCAAGAGTCCACAAAATGTACTTAATAAAATGTACTTAACTGTGAAATATCTAAAAAGTCTTTGTAAATCCTGAAACAGCCCAAATCAAACAACACTCGTCCTTCTCCAAATGGATAATCTCCCACGCACGTTCTCAGCGATGCTGACAATTTATCAGCAGCCCCATTAGCCTAATTGCCCCAGCCACAGGTGTTCTCCCTTATCATCTATAATACTTGCACAGTTGTTCCCTTCTTGTCATAAACCTGCGCCTGCAAGCATCTATTAATCCATCTTCCTCTGATTCTGATGATGACTCACTAATGGGGTCATTAGCTAATAGGCTGCCTGCACCATCCAATTCTGCTTCACTCCCAGAGTCTACCCTTGACACAGAATCTTCACTGTCCGAAGCTGTTGGTAGTAAAACTGGTCTCTGAGAACATAAGAATTCTCCCAAAGCAACATCCACAGTCCTTGGAGCAGGAGCTGGCCCAGAGCCAACCACAATACCATCTCCCCTCGGAAGGCCCCTCCCCTGAATCCTGCGCAAGGGACTGGACTTGTGGACTTGTGCGGAAACTGCACGTGAAATGCCTGAATGAGCATGGAAGCATCCACCAGTGCGGCCTCCACCCAAGAGCAATCATCTGGCTCGCCCTCAACCCATTGCACTAAATACTGAAAGCAATCGTCCACTCAACGTGAATCCCAAATGGCATAAATCATGACATCGGGCAGTGATCCTGAATACAGTGTGCAGGCAGGGGGGGTACACTAGGATGGAGCGGGCAGTCAGGATGAACAGGATGAACAGGAGCCGCCCCGAGTCTTCGGAGAGGGGCGGCATACAAATCTAAGTAATAAATAATAAATAAATAAATAGGGAATGATGAAACACCAAGTGAACTCGCATGTTGGCAGGCAGGGTTAGATGATACGCTACAGGATTGATGACCTGCTCAACGGGGAAAGGGCCGCTGATTGGTCCTGTTGAGATTGGCTGTCGGAGATCAGGTGTGGATGTCCACAAAGTACATCGCCTCGGAGTTGCCCCGTCAAAAGTTAGATCCACTGTTCATAGGCCCTAAGCAGATATCGTTTCACCATCTCATGCACCATGTGAAGTTCCGAGAGAAAGTCCTCCGCTGCCGGGACTGGGGAATCTAACAGGGTTAGTGGAAAGAACCGAGGATGGAACCCATAATTGGCATAGAAGGGCATGATTCTTATGGATGTATGATGGGAGTTATTGAAAGCAAACTTGGCCACCGGGAGACAGCATGACCAGTTCGACTGCCGGTCCAACACAAAACACCGCAAGTATTGCTCAAGAATGCCGATGACCTTCTTGGTGCCACCATCGGTCTGAGGGTTCTGTGTCAATGCGAGACAAACATGCACCTATAAAGTGGACATGAGTTCCCTCCAGAACTGTGCTGTGAATTGAGTCCCCCGGTCCGAAACCACCTGATCTGGAAGTCCATGGAGCCAGAAAATGTTCTGTAGGAATAGCTGGGCAGTGACATGAACTGTGGGCACTCGGCGACATGGAATAAAATGTGTCATTTTAGTCAGCAAGTCCACCACCATCACCGTGGTGAACCCCGAAGACACCGGCAAATGGGTTACAAAGTCCATGGACACAACTCCCCACAGCCTCGTGGGTGTTGGCAATGGCTGTAACAATCCTGCTGGGGCTCCTGTAGCGGATTTGGCCGCGTGACAACGTTCACAAGTGTTGACATTGGATTGTACATCATCATGAAGCTGCAGCCACCAGAACGTTCGGGACACTAAGTCCAACATCTTGAACAATCCAAAATGACCAGCGGCAGGATTGTCATCACGTTGGGACATGATTAAACCACGAAGTGGCCCTGCTGGCACGTACAACTGCCCCCGGCAATGTTCCCTGTAATGCATGCAACGAGCTGGGGTGCAGGCAAAAACCAAGCTCAGCCCAGAGTTTTCCATGCCAGTGTGATGGAGCCAGCGCCCTAGTGGGCTCTAAACCCCACCCGGCTTCTCCGGCTCTCTCGCTGCGCGCTGCTTCCCCGGGCGGCCTTAACATCAGCGGGCCCCTGTACCGCAGGGGGGCGGCCGCGTGCAAGCCCCTTGCCTCTACCGCCTCCTCTTCCACCACCCCGCTGCCTGAGCCTGTTTACAAGGGGTTGGTGGAAGATCCGATGTCGCTTTTGCTCTTTTTTTTGCCTACATTTAGCAAAAGCGACATCGGGTCTTCCACCAACCACTTGTAAATGGACTCAGGCAGCGGGGCGGTAGAAGAGGAGGTGGTGGAGGCAAGGGGCTTGCAAGCGCCCCCCATGGCACAAGGCGAGCACGGAGGTCAGGGCAGCAGGGGCCCCCTGACATCAAGACCTGGGATGGCCAGCAAAGCCGGCCGTGGGCTTGACGTCAGGGGGCCCCTGCTGACAGCAACCACCCAACTGCTGTGCTTGCTTTGTTCCGCAGGGGGGAGGGGGGGAGGGCCGTCCCCAGGAACAGCGCTTTTCACTGTGAAGGAGTCTCAAAAGCCTCCTGAGGGGGCTTAAAGCAGGGCCTGAAGATTGCCCCTCCCGCATTTTGAAATGGAGAATCTGGCTGTCCATTGTGAGTGCTGAGACAATGGGAGGAGTTGTGAAACTTCGGAGAGGGGGGTGGGGGTTGGAGAGGGAAGGTGAAGCTTCGGAGAGGGAGGATTCTCTTCCCCACCCCATTTCCCTCCAACACAGCCGGGTCGTCCCGTCCCCCCCCCCGGTTTTGGAGCCAATGGAATCTGCTCCAGGACGATCCTTCCTTTATTTCTTTGTTGGTCAAGTGTGATTGGACACACAAGGGAGGAGAGAGAAACAAATGAGAGAGTGAAGGAGGGGAGAGGGAGAGGACACAGGAAGGAGAGAATAAGAGAGAGGGAAAAGAGAAAGAAAGAAAAGGGAAAGAGAGGGATGGAAAGAGAGAAGTGGAGAGGAAGGAAGGAAGGAAGGAAGGAAGGAAGGAAGGAAGGAAGGAGAATGAAATGAATGGAGGGAAAGAGGGTGGAAGGACTTTTGGGGGGGGTAATTTTTTTTTATTTTTCTCTCAACATACATTCAAACAATACAGTGTACCATCTAATTTTCCATGAATAAAATGCAGTATTTTCTTAGCAACTAATATCAATCATCCCAAAAGTTGCAAAAGTTTTTTTTCTAATTTTGTCATCCAGTTACATACATTTTCTTTTAGTTAAATTCACTCCTTAATGTTCCTTCACAAAGTACAACACCAATTATATTTCCAACTTATTAACCAGTATGCCAAAGTGCTAAATTCAATTCAATTTATGCATTAATCCAAATCAGTATCACCTACTGCATATCTTATTATAATCAATACTTCTAACTTTATTAAAACAGATCAGCAATTCCTAAATTCATATATCTAAATAGAAAAAATAATTAAAGTTAAAAAAGAGCAAACAAAACAATACTCCAAGCTTAATCAACCTTTCTCAAACTCCAATTTCTTCAACCTGAGCAGAACTTTGAACCAAACCTTTTCTTTTTTATTTTTTTGTATCCCCTTTTAATGCCCTTTTCCATTTTATTCTTTCTATTCTTCTTTCTAGGAAGAAAGGATTTTGTTAGAAAAATAAAGTGGTTATTGGATCAAACTTTGGACACTTGACAAGTTAGTTATGATGGAGGCCATGTCTCAGGGCTATGTGAACATCTTTTGGGATCTTCTGAGAAGCAGCTGCAGGGATTCACTTAACGACTGTGGCAAGAAAGGTGGTAAAGTGAGGCAGAACTCACTTAATAACTGTCTTACTCAGGAGATAGAAATGTTGGGCTCCATTGGGGTCAGAAAGAAGTCGAGGATTATTTGTCTGATCAGTGCACTCTTTTAGAAGCAGATCAGCAGTCCATTTTGAAGATCCACAGAAAACATCTAGGGGGAAGGCAGGTTGTCCTTGACTTACAATGGTTCATTTACTGACCGTTCAAAGTCGCAACAGCCCTGAAAAAAGTGACTTATGCCCCTTTTTCATACTTAGGACCTTTGCAGGAGCCCAATGATCGCAGGATCAAAACTTTGCTGCCATTTCATTTTTATGACCGTTGCTGTGTGTCCTGAGGTCACGTGATCTCCTTTTGTTTCTTTTTTTTAAAAATATTTTTTTATTGAATTTTCAAAAGGACAAACAAAGACATACAACACAAAACATTTAAGGAGCTACCATTGCTCCGCTTGTCATAGAAGTCTAACTAATACAAAAATATAAAAAATCCTAACTGTAATCAGATCAAAGCAGAGATGCCACACATGTAAGTTACATTCTTATTAAATTTAACTCTATATTTTTAATATTAAACTTGTTAATTAAATTTCTTTATATTTTAAAATATTCTATGCTTATACAAAAGGAAAAGAAAAAACGTTATGTTGTGATTCAGCCTGAGGCTCCTCAGGGACCAGCTGGATCTCTGCCGGATCCATGCCCAGAGGAGGAGGAGGACAGTGACCAGGAGGGGGAGGACCAGGCACACGGGGGAGAGGAACGTCAGGAAGAGGAGGAGGGAGAGCAGCCTGAGGCCCCCGGGGGGGGGGCTCTCCCCAGCTAGTAGCCTGGATTCATTGGATGAAGACGCACAGGCTATAATAGACATGAGGCAGCGACGTGCAGCTCAAAGAAGGGACCAATTAGAAAGGTATTTACATCCCTGAATTGGCAACAGCTGGGTTTGGGTGTGGTTCTCCTCAGCAGGGTTGAAAAGGCAGGCCCGCCCTTACAGTCTTGTGGAGAGTTATCAATTGGGAGTCCTGTGACCTTGCTTCGATTCTTGGTGTCTCTGATCTTGGCTTGTGGCCTAGAAGTCTGGAAGACTTGGGGGAGGCGTGGGTTTTATTATCTCCAGCGTTGTTTTTGCCAGCAAGAATCCTGTTTTATTGTCTGGCCTTCGTGAAATCTCTGTGAAGCTTCAGAGTGTTCCTGTCTGTAAGAACAGTTTTTGTTACCTGTGTTTGCTTGGAATTATATAAACTGACTTTGCTTTTTACCAGTGTGTCTGGATACTCTTTTTGGTTGGTGTTGGCTTCTGGGGGGGACCCAGACAGAACACGTTATTAGTAATACTATTTACTATTTCATTCTATATTATAGTTAATTATTAATACCATTTTTAGAATTCCACCAATCATATACTTTGTCCCATATTTTATAATATTCTGTTTCAGTTTGATTATTTAAACGTTTAGTCATCATATCTAGTTCTGCACATTCTATAATTTTTTTAAATACTTCAATATCTTTTGGTATTGTTTTTTATTTCCATTTCTGTGCAAATACTATTCGAGCCGCAACCAATATATGTATTATTAAATAATAAGTTTCTTTTTTATACTTTGTATTTGAAATACCCAATAAAAAGAGTTCGGGAGATTTTTTGATCTTCTCCTTTGTTATTTCATTTATCCAATTTTCTACTTTGTTCCAAAATATTTTTGTCTCAGAACATGTCCACCATGCATGATAATATGTACCAATTTCTTTTTTACATTTCCAACAAATAGGCGATACCGACGGAAACATTTTAGAAATTCTATATGGTGGAAGGTGCCATCTGTAGAACATCTTAATTTGGTTTTCTTTAAAGGAAATTGATTTTGTTATTTTCCAATTATACATCCATACTTCTTCCCATGTATCTAAATTTATCTCTTTGCCTAAATTTTTGCACCAACTGATCATATTATCTTTCAATATCCAACCTATCGTTCTATAATTTAATAAGTATTTATACACATTTCCAATTATTTTTGGATAATTTTGAAATAATAATTTACTCAATACATTATTTTCTTTTTTAAAAATATAAATCTTTACATCTGTTTGATATCTAGAACTGATCTGCATATATTGCCACCAGTCTAAGTCAATACCTAAGTCATGTAATTCTTGTTTTGTTCTTAATTTAAATTGATCATCTAACAAATCCCTATATTTCCAAATCTTACCCTTTTCTTTAAAATTCGGGTGTGTAATAGCTTCAATGGGTGAAACCCATTCTGGCATTACTAAAAAATGATTTTTCTTTATTTCATTCCATACTTCTATCAATGCTTTCCTAATAATATTATTTTTAAAATATGAATGTGTTTTTAATTTATCGTACCATATAAATGCATGCCAACCAACCATCAGATCGTGACCTTCTAGGTTGAGCATCCTTTGGTTTTCTAAGGTCAACCATTCTTTTATGCATGTCAAGGCGGTGGCGTGATAATATAATTTCCAATTTGGGAGACCTAGGCCTCCTCTTTCCTTACGATCTTCTAATGAATTTTGTTTTATTCTTGATTTTTTACCTTGCCAAATAAATTTTTTTATTGTCTTATTTAATTCAGCAAAAAATTTCGGTCCTGGGTTTATTGGAATAACTTGAAAAAGAAACAAAATTTTAGGAAGAATATTCATTTTAATTGTAGAGATTCTTCCTACCAATGATAATTGTAAATTACTCCATATTTCTAAATCTTTTTTAACTTGACTTAATAATTTTAAGTAATTATCATTTTTCAAAGATACCGCTTTGGAGGTCATCCATATCCCTAAATATTTCACTTTTTTTGTAATTTTCATGTTTGATAAATCTCCTAAATACTTTCTTTGTGTTTCAGTCACATTTTTTGTTAATATCTGCGTCTTTTCTTTATTTATTTTCAATCCTGCAACTTCCCCATATTCTTCAATTGAATTTATTAAGTTTAAAATAGATTCTGTTGGGTCCTCTAAAACAAACACCACATCATCTGCAAATGCTTGTGTTTTATAAGTTTCTTTTTTAATCTTCAATCCTTTTATTTCCTTATCTGCTCTTATTTTTATCAACAATACCTCCAATGTTAAAATAAATAATAGTGGCGATATTGGACAACCTTGTCTTACTCCTTGTTGTATATCTACTTTTTTGGTCTGTACACCATTTATTATAATTTTAGCTGTTTGTTCAGAGTATATAGCATCTATTATGTTAAAAAACTTTGTTCCTACCTCCATCTTATTTAGTTGTATTTTCATAAAGTTCTGGGTGGAGCCCGATCGCGCCGGACGTGCGGAAGCCGAGCTCTCGCTCCGCAGCCTGCCTTTCCAGCCTACAGGACGCTCCTTCGCGTTGCGCTGACACCCGGAGGGGTTGGCCGAGGACAGGGGGTTTCCTGGACCCCCCGGGACAGATCGCCACGGCCCCGGGGGTTAGGGACAGCCCCGCAGCTGCAGGAATGGAGAGCTGCGACCAGGCGGCGGCCTGGACGCAGCCATAGCGATCTCCAAAAGCGGAAGTTCAAAAGCAGATCAAGAAGTCTACAGGGAAGCAGATCGGCAGATAAGGGTGATTGACAGCACCACACGGAAATCTTTTGGTATTTGAGCAAGTTGTGAAAAGAAGATTTCAACTGAAGGCGAACATAAACAAGGGAAAAACTGTAAGTGATATCCATACGCGGAAAGAAGAACAGCCGGAACTACTTGTCTTTGTTAAACCTAATAGTACAATCTCTTTTTTAAATTTTAAGATTATAGTGTGGTGTTTCTATTTTTTCCTTTTCGTTATTCATTTTTTATGATTATATTTTTCTCCTTTTAAAAAAAATAATGATAATAATTAAAGACTGTTTTGACATTTATTCGATTGGATGAAGTAGAAATATTTTTAATGAGTTGAATATATGATTATATGAATTGAATAGAGATTACACCATTTGAATGAAATTTTACTGAAGCTAAAATGACTCAGAATAAATTTTGGATTGCCTATTTATTTTTCTATTTTTACAACTTCTTTCTTTTTATCTTTTTCTCTTTGGACTTTTGTGGGACTATTTTTTGCTAACACGACATTAGAGGCATAAGGATACCTTTTTCTTTTCTCTTATATAACAAGAAGATATAGACTTTATTTTTATAATCACCTTAATTTGGACATTATATTGAACATTGTTTCTGGAATACTTTTGGATATTTTTATCAAAGCACAACTCATATTTGGACTATTTGGACTTATTAAACTTTTTTTGGATTCTTTTTTTAGATATATATATATATATATATATATATATATATATATATATATATATATATATATATATATTATTTTTAATATTTTTTTCCTTTTTATTAGTTTATGGTGTGATCATTACTATCTTATCTATCTATTCCTTTTATTTATCTATTTTTCTTTCTACTCTTTTGTATTTTTAGAATATTAGAAATAATTTTTCTTTTTTTTATTATTTATTTTTTAAATAAATTTTTCTTATTCTTTACAAATAATTTCTAAATAGGTTCTTCCCCCTTTTTTTCCCTTTCTCTTCTCCTTTTTCTTCTCTTTTTTCCTTTATTTCCTTTAACCTTTTTAAAATTATAATTATATCCCTTCTTTCTCTTTATTATTGACTAGCTAATTATGAGCTAGAAGCCTTGTTTCTTCCCCTCCACACCTGATCCCCCCCCAGGATTCTAGGATTTCAGAAGACTGAATTACTTTTCTTCCCTTTTTCTTTCTACTTTCTTTCTTTGTAATTAACTCAAATAACCAATTATTGTATTAATTGAATCAAATTGATATTCCTTGTTTTCTTGTTTATTAGTATTTTGGATGTAAATTCTTCACCCTTTAAATAACCCCTAAACAAAGTAGAAATTTTGGAATATGAAAGGTTCTCATAGGGCACAAAGCGTGACTTCAGTGACTACAATAACAACGCGAAAACAAACAACTACTCCTGCTTCAACTTCAACTACTACACCAAGAGTCTCCCCAACTTCATCACCATTACAACAAAGGACTATAACTACAATGTTAGCTAAAGAGAAAGAAAAAGAAAAAGCCACTGATGGATCCTAATTTCCAGATTATTCAAGAAGCCCTAGCTGGTATACAAGAGTCACAAACTCAAACAAAAACTCATACAATGTTCTTTCTGATCAAAATGCTTGTAAGAAAGTAGTATTGTCTTCTACTCTCTCGAACTCTCCTCGGTACTTGTTTCAGAATCGTGATTTCTTTCCCATTACGTTGAAAAGTCTCATTTTTTGTCTTACAACATGTTAGCAGTAGCACTTTTTTAACAGAGCTAGGCTATTGCCCCCACAATCCGGGTCCTCATTTTACCCACCTTGGAAGGATGGAAGGCTGAGTCAACCTTGAGCTGGTGATGAGATTTGAACTGCTGACCTTCAGATCTACAAGTCAGCTTCAGTGGCCTGCAGTACAGCACTCTACCTGCTGCGCCACCCCGGCTCATACTTTTCTGCTTACATCGAAAAAAAATTAGAGGGAACACTGGTCCCCGGTATGAGAGCAGTCCATCCGCAAATGTCCAGGGAGAATTGGGACCCATCTCCCGCACCCGCTATTTCACAAAACCATCTCCCTGCTGCATCTCTCGAATATGCCACTGCAAATCGACAGGATCATGGGTGGCAGCCAAAGCTTCCGCAGACAGGATCGTTTGTAATGGGGCCGGTTCTTTGGGATGCATGAACTCAGGTTTTGGAGATAAAGCATCCACTTGAGGGTTTTGATAACTCGGTGTGTACCAGATCCGAAAGGTGAACCGCGCAAAGAAAAATGACCAACGTATCTGTCGTTGGTTCAACTTTTGGGCCGTTTGCAGAAACTCCAGGCTCCGATGGTCCATCCGGACCTCCACCTGGGGCCAAGCTCCTTCGAGATGATGCCTCCATGTCTCAAATGCAGACTTGACAGCCAACAATTCTTTCTCCCAGATCATGAAATTCCATTCCGAGGGTGTGAGCTTGCAGAGTGGTAGGCGCATGGGAACAGAGTGCCACCATCCAGATGGGCCTGAATAAGTACAGCACCGACAGTGACATCAGAAGCATCGGTCTCCACAACAAATGGCCGATGTGGGTCTGGATGCTGCAGCAGGGGTTCCTTCACAAAAGCGTCCTTGAGAGCCACAAATGCCTGCTGCTCAACCTCACCCCATTGAAACGGCATGTGCTTCTGCAACAGGCGGGTGAGGGACACGGTCAGGGTGGCAAAACCTGGGATGAATGTGCAATAATAATTCACAAACCCCAACAATCTGTACTTCCTTCACCCTCCGCGGGGATTGCCAGGTTTTGAGAACTGACACCTTGCCCGGGTCCATGGCTTATGCCCCCTGGAGAAATGATGTGCCCCAGAAATTCAATGGTGGTCTGAAAAAACTGGCATTTCTCCAACTTGGCATATAAGCTGTGCTCACGCAAATGGTGCAGAACTCGGCGCAAATGCCATAAATGACTGGACTGTGATGGGGAGTACAGAAGAATGTTGTCAAGATAAATGACCACAAAATGGTCTAACATATCCTTGAACACATTGCTCATCAGGTGCTGGAAGACCACCGGGGCATTGGTGAGACCGAAGGGCATAACGGTGTACTCAAAATGCCCGTACCTGGTGCCAAATGCTGTTTTCCACTCATCCCCTGGTCATATCCGCACCAAATTATATGCACTGCGTAGATCTATCTTGGAAAACACCTTGGAAGCTTGAAGACGTTCCATTAACTCGGGAATCAATGGCAACGGGTACCGGTTGTGCACCATAATGGCATTCAGGTATCGGTAATCACAGCACAAACGTAAATCCCCAGTCTTTTTTTTGACAAACAAAATGGGCGCAGACAGGGCCTGATGAACCCTTTAGCAAGATTCTTTTCAATGAAGTCCTTGAGGGCCACTAGTTCGGGTTCAGACATGGAATACAGCCGACCGGCAGGAAGCTTGGCATCAGGAAAGAGTGCTATGGCACAATCATATGGTCGATGCGGCGGCAGCCAATTCGGTGAGGCACGCAGGTAAAACAGCCCCAGGAATTCCGGGCCCTTGAGCGCACAAACATGACGGTGATGGTCCACACAGTGCAAACTTGAAAAGGTGACCATGTTCTGGGACCACACCATGTGAGGATTGTGCACGCGTAGCCAAGACAATCCCAAAACTACAGGAAAAGGGAGGCCTCGGGTGACGTCTGCATCCCTTGTGGGTCCCAATGACCATATGCACCAGCAAGGTCCGAATGGGCCCAGACAACAAAATTGATAGTCTCTACAGTTAATGGAGGATCCATAGGACACAATGGTAAAGAATGTCTCTACACAAAAGCCTCGTCCAAGAAGTTCGTGGTGGCCCCCCCAATCCATGAGGGCAAGAGCCGTGAGATGCCAGGTACAATGGTCTATATAGAGTTGTACTGCAAGCGTTAAGTATTGGTATGAGCCAGGGTCATCAGTCAAAGAGTCCGGAGAGGGTTGAATACTAGCCCGACCTAGCGTTGCCACGAAGCCGGGCTCCCCTTTTTTCCCAACAGAGCCTCCGGCTGAGAGGCCAGGGTCATGGGAACCGACACCGAGGAATCAGGAACTGTGGTTGGAACACGGGGTGCAGACTCGGGAATCTGTCCTGGAGGAGTCGGGATGGCAGCAGTCAGTATAGGAGTGATTGGGACAGCGGCGGCAGCCGTGCTCTGCCATTTGCGAGGGCAGGCATTCGCAAAATGACCTGCCCCCCCCCCCACAATAACAACACAGACATGCCGCATGTCGATGAGCCCTCTTCTCAGTAGTCACGTGGGACCTGGCGAAGGTCACGTCCATCGGTTCCACCGGAGATGCACAATCCACCATACAAGGAGGCAGGGCTGGCATGAAACGGCGGGATGCAGGAACCGGATACTGGACTGGCACAGTTGGCATCCCCCTACACGGAGCAGGCACAGGCATGGGGGGGAGAGGACCGCCCAGTCCAATGCACCTCTTGGGCCAGCAGCCAGGCTTCTTTGTCCAGGCAGTGCTGCTCCAGCCCATCCAGGGTGCACGGCAGGGCCTCGTGAACCAGCTCATCCAACATAGCCTCGGGCGCGAGCCTAGTTTCAATTGCTTCAACACCCTAGTGGCCGTCTGCTCCTGCACTTGATCTGCAAACTGCCATCGCAACTGGTTGCAAAAAACAGTGTAGTCCTGCAGCAGTGGATCATTTCGGTCCAGCAATGGTGACACCCATGCTGCAGCGGGGCTGGCCTATAAGCTGCAGAGGAAAGCCACCTTCTCTGCATCCCTGGGAAAATGTATCATTTGTGCATTGATAAACAGCTGCACCTGGCTGAAGAAGGCAGAAAATATGCTACGTTTGCCCCAAAACATCTCAGGCAAAGCCACAAAACACTTCTTCCATGGCAGGGGCTGTGGAGCAGGAACCACCGGCTGCATCACGGGAGGGGTTCACTGCTGTGATAATACATCCACCTGGTTCTGCAGAGCAGCCACCGTCTGCGTCAGGTTTTGTATTTCCAAACGGAGGGCCTCAAAGACAGCCTGCATCTCAGCCATGCCAGCAGCCATTGCAAAAACAAATGCAGGAAAAACAAAAACAAACAGGAACAGGCCACAAAACTTGATCGGTGTGTGAGTGAAAGGTGGGAGATTATTCTGTTATGCTGGGCTTCACATTACGAGCCCCACGTTACGAGTCAGAAATGTAAATTCAAACACACATGTTGTTGTAAAGTAAACCAGGAGTCGGTTTATCAAAGCAAAAGTATTGTACGCACGTATTTTAAAACATCCAAAGTGCTCTCCCACAAACCACAAGCCTTGAATGCTGCAAAAAACGAAAACAACACAGAGCAGATAAAGGCAGCTGTGAAGGCATCACAGCCACCCCCTTCAAGAGTCCACCAAATGTACTTAACTGTGAAATATCCAAAAAGTCTTTGTAGATCCTGAAACAGCCCAAATCAAACAACACTCATCCTTCTCCAAACGGATAATCTCCCACGCACGCTCTCAGCAATGCTGACAATTTATCAGCAGCCCCATTAGCCTAGTTGCCCCAGCCACAGGTGTTCTCCCTTATCGTCTATAATACTTGCACAGTTGTTCCCTTCTTGTCATAAACCTGTGCCTGCGATCATCTATTAACCCATCTTCCTCTGATTCTGATGATGACTCAGGAATGGGGTCATTAGCTAATAGGCTGCCTGCAGCATCCGATTCTGCTTCATTCCCAGAGTCTGCCCTTGACACAGAACCTTCACTGTCCGAAGCTGTTGGCAGTAAAACCAGTCTCCGAGAACATGAGAATTCTCCCAAAGCAACATCCACAGTCCTCAGAGCAGGAGCTGTCCCAGAGCCAACCACAACACCACGGAGGCTTCTCCCTGACTTTTCCGGCCCTGTTTCCTCCCGGGAGATTCCTAGAGAGGCCACACTGAGGCTTCTCCCTGCCTTTTCCAGTTACAGTTTTGAGGGCTCGGGTTTGTAAGTAGAGAATGGTTCTTGAGAAGAGGCAAAAAAATCTTGAACATCTGGTTCTTACCTAGAAAAGTTCGTAAGTAAAGGCATTTGTAGGTAGAGGTACCTCTGTATATAGGCTTTAGGATGTATTCTTGTTAAAAAGAATATTGCCTTTCATTTATGAGTGTTTCTTCATTATGAATTGTTTAAGCAATAGTCATTGTGGCTTGTACTAGATCTGTGATTGTAAACCTATGGCATGCATGCCAGAAGTGGCACAGAGTCCTCTCTGCTGACATGCACGCCATTGCCCCTGGTCAGATCCCTCTGGCATTTTTTTGTGAGCTTTTTTGTGAGCAAATGACAAAACAGAAGCTGACAAAAGAAAAAGATCTTACCTCTTGTCACGCTGCCAATGTTGGGATGCCCCACCTCCATGGTCCAGCTGGTCTTCGGGTGTTTGCTGTGCATGCACACACACATGTTCATGTTTGCACATATGTGCAGGCACATATCCCCACATGTGCACATTTACAAATGTGCACACGCATTTCAGTTTGAGCATGCACGTGAACACAGTTTGGGCACTTGGTGTCTAAAAGGTTTACTATTACTATACTAGATGCTAATGGAGGCCTGTCCTTTGCCGACTGACAGAAACAAAGCTTTGTCTCTTAGATCCTCTCTCCTGCTGACTTGTATTGAATGGCAAAATAATCCATAGGTTTGGACACCCCTATTTTCCTAGTCACCATTACCTTTTGATCCACATAGCTGAGAAAAATGGCTATGTGCTAGTGATAGCAGTGCCCCTTAAGACTTGGGAAACTGACCACACTGTTCTAGCCAAGAGTGGAAACAGTCCTGAGAAGTGGGAGAGATTAATTTTACTCCACTTACTCCATTTTTTCCATGAAAGGCCAAGAAAGCAAGTCTTAAAGTAATAGGAAAGTAGTATGTGATTGACCTCCTGGGTTTTTATGGTCAAGGAGAATGAGTTTTGGAGTAAATCCATCTCCTATCCTCAGCTCTTTGAACGAAAAAAGACAACAGTTATTAGATCCAACAGGAAAACACATGAGAGCAGTTTAATTGAACATGGAAAGTTTTAATTTGCCTTCCAAATTAGCAACAGCATAGACTAGAACTGGGAAATTAGAAACCATAAACAGGAAGATACTAATGCTGATTGATTGTTGATGATGAGACGTCCTACAGTACAGAGTAATCTCCTAAGGATGCAGTCAACAGGACAGCTGCAATTGGAAAACTTTGTATGCCATGCACTATCATGGCCATTATTGTGACCTGTTAAAACACAAGTGGCACTGAGTATCCAAACAGAAAACTGGTTAAGCAATAGCTGAAAAGGACCAACAAGGATAGAATCAAAGGTAACAGGGAATCTGAAGTGAGCACCTGTAGGCTTGACAAAATGAACACCGTAAGCTATAATTTACTAACTAACAAATATACCGGTATATAGGAAACATACTATAATAGTAATGGGAGAGTTCAACTGCCCTGACATCAATTGGAAGACTAATTCTGCACTGAGTGAGAAATCAAATAGTTCCTGTCCAAACGTCAGTAGGAGGGAATTAGAGAGACAGCTGTACTGGACTTAATCCTTACAAATAGAGAAGAAGTAATAGAGGGAATACTCATGGAAGACTGAATGTGTAGATTCTGAGGGTTGAAGCTTATTGGGGTAACTTTGGCAATAACAATACTTTTCTGCTCCCCTGTTCAATGCAAACCCATCTGGCTAAGGCAGATCTGGAAATGTCTCCCATACACCAAAAGGACATAAATTTTATGGATATGCAGAATCCAATAAATTAGTCCTGCACAAACGGGAGAATAACTACAAGAGTTGAAAGAACTAATATAATTTTCCAATCAATAAATGCCATTTAGAGAACAAACACTGCTGACCTTTGGGACTGGACCTAGATTCTGAACACAACTGATTTCAGAATATGGGGAACACAATTATTACAGGGACCCCTAATATTTATTTATCAAATATAGAAACTCTCTCACCAAGAGACTCTTGAACCTCTTAGCATGAATTTAGATTCTCCAGTTGAACATTCCATGTAGATAAAACAATGTAGGAAAACAAAGGACATTATTTCAAATCAAGAATTTGGGATTTTTAAAAAAGGGAATAAACTTGAATTACAATGCCTTCTCTGTAAGAAGAATGTGCACTAAATTCTTCTAAACCCACTAAAGGAACTCAAGGAAAAAATGGCATTAGCCAGGTTAAGCAGACCATCACCACATCTCCCCATAACCGTTCTTACATAAGCTAAGCCAATAATAAAAATACTTGTAAAGCAAAGGAATGTGGATAATGATAAGGGATACTACGAAACAGAGAAAGCTATAGGCAGCAAGGCAAACTCACCTAACAGTAATGGTCAATATAACACAGTCTCTGTGTTACATTGACCATTAATGTCCCACATTGCTTAACTCACTGCCTCTGACCTCATGGATTCCATGCATACTTCGATTTGCATAAATCCATGTAAAGGGGTTGAATTTTCTTTAGACTTTGGTATTGAAATACAGGAAATTTATGTTTCTATTGATGAGAATTTTAATTTCTGTTATTAAATGCTAGAAAGCACATGGGTCAATATAAAAGAAGAAAGAATAACATGGCCATAGATGTATACTACAGGCAGGGATGGGTTTCTACGGGTACGGTCAGGTACACAGTACCGGTAAGAAAATTTTGGTCAGGTACACAGCAGCAGTAGCAAAATTTTGAATTTTTTTCTTTTTTTCCCTTCTGGGTTCTGGGTATGTTTTTCCTATCACAGTAAATGAGGTTGAATGTGTATAATTTTAGAAGATCTGTACGTGTGTGTGTGTGTACATACACATACAGTTTATATAGTAAATAATGTATATTTTTGTTTGCCTGTGTGTAATATGTATGCACACATATGGCATATATACATAGAATTAAATAGTATATATTGGATGTTCAAAATAGTAAATAGGGAAATTGTATCTCTTTGAGGTGAGGAGAGGGCAGGCACCCTAACCCAAACCCTTGACACGAGTGACGTCAAGTTGGCCACCTTTAAGCGACACCCCAGTCACATGATTGTCAAGCCACTCCCACCTGGTCACCTGACCGGCAAGCCACCCAAAAAATAAGCCACACCCACAGTGTGGTAGTAAATTTTTTTGTAGCCCTTCACTGACTACAGGCCACCCAACAAGGCTGAAAAAATATATGTATGTTTTGCCAACTGACAAATATACCGCATTTTTGGAGTATAAGATGCATTGGAGTATAAAACTCACTGGAGTATAAAATACACTTTAGTTTGGGGAAGGAAAACAGGAGGGGGAAATCTGCCTCTGCCTCTCCCTCCCAGCAGTTTGCCTCCTTTTGGGGGGGGGACTTTTTTAAATTAATTTTTTATTAGTTTTAATTACAATATAAAACAAGTGTTTTGTGAATTGTGCCCACCACCAGACAAACATTCATACCCCACCAACAATCGGGGATGTTTCTTGTATAAACCATTTTAACCCAAGAGCAAAATATCTATTTACATATTATAAAGTGATTCCAATTTGATTCTTGTAGCTTGATCTCGGAGTCTACTCGTCATGTATCATCTTACCTTATCCCATCGTCCCATCAGTTGTCTCAAGTCAGTTTCATTAATCAAATTCATCCTTTTGTCCATAATCTCAAATTGAATGGGGTCAACCAATTTTGCATTGTCCATTTTGTCACATCCTTCCAACCCAAGATTATTACCACCTGAGCGCTTTCTATCGCTGCTTGTTTTATTTCTCTAAATTCTCCCATCTCATTACTTTTCACTAATACTGCCATTTCCTTAGTGATTATCCATCTTATATTTAATATCCTATTAATATCCTCTTGCACTTTTTGCCAAAAATTCTGCACTACCAGGCATTCCCAAAACATATGCATAAGCACTCCTTTATCTTGGCACCCATGCCAACAAACACCCTTAACATTCTGCTGAAAGTATGTGAGTTGAACGGGTGTGTAATACCAGTTATGTAATATTTTCCTTCTCATTTCCCTAACTCTTGTATTCTTAGTTTTCCTTATATTCTCTACTAACTATATTTTTCATCTCTTGCGTCTCTACTTGTATCTCATTTTGCCATCATTTAGTGCAGCGGTCCCCAAACTACGGCCCGCTGAGGTCATTTATCCGGCCCGTGGCAGTGTACGAGATTTTACCATCTATATACTAAGCTCCAGAATCTCCCGTCCACTCTGCTGCTGAGCGTCTGGCGGCGGCAAGGAGGAGGAGGAAAGCCAGGGGGCGGGGAGGAAAGTGGGCCTGCAATTGGCCCCTTTCTTTGCCGCCTTTAGAAAGAGAAACTTGCTGCCCTATGGCAGGGCAGCAAGAGTTCCTCTCCCTAAAGGCGAGAAAGAAAGGGGCCAATTGCAGACTCGCTTTCCTCCCTGCCCCCTGGCTTTCCTCCTCCTCCTCCAGACGCTCAGCTGCAGACTGTCTTGGTCCCTCCAGTGCCGCTTCTTTGCTTTTTTTTTCTTCAGGGAGGTTTGCGCATGTTTGGGCACTTTTGGTGTTGGAGGGGGGTCTGCTGCGGAGAGAGAGAAAGAGGGAGAGATAGAAAGGGAGTGAGTGTGAGAGAGAAATAAAGCAAGAAAGAGAGGGAGAGAGAGAGCGGAAGAGTACCACTTTTTTGCTTCTTCGCCGCCCTATGGTGAGGGCGCTAGCCTCTGCCCTCAGCCTGGAAGCCTTGCAAGAGTGGCTGGAGGGGGCCATAAGCAAGCCATCAGGACCCCCCAATGCATTAACTTGTTGACGGCCATGCCGTCCTGGATCACGGGGAGGAGAACTCTTCCCTGGCCAGGCGATGGCAAGGCCCTCCTGATGCTCGCCCGCCACCCACTTGGAGCCGGGTGTGACGGTTCTAGCCTTGTCTTACTTGGCCCCGGTGCAGCCGAAGCGTGGGGCGGAGTAGGCGGCGGCGGTGGCGGCTGCTCCAGGCCTGCCCCCGAGCTGAGCTTTCTTTGGCTTCCTTCGAGGAAGCCAAAACAATACAATGTACCATCTAATTTTCCCTGAATAAAAAGCGGTATTTTGTCAGTAACTAATATCAATCATCAAAAAAGTTGCAAAAGTTTTTTTTCTAATGTTGTCATCCAGGTACATACTTTTCTTTTAATTAAATTCCCTCCTTAATGTTCCTTCAAAAAGTACAACACCAATTATATTTCTAACTTATTAACCATTATGCCAAAGTGCTTTCTTCTTTCTTTATATATTTTTCTATAAACATTTTTATACATTTTTCTATAAACCAAGAAAACCTTGTATAGCCAACCAGATGTTAACAAAAGAAAATTAAAAACAAAACATAAACATATATGAATTTCAGACTTCTTCCCCCCCTCTAAATAGTACATTCCCATTTTGTTTTTTACGTTAAAATAAGGTATGTGCAGTGTGCAGGGCCACCATCAGGAATTTTGGGGCCCCATACAGCCTAAGTGTCTGCCCCCCCCCCCGCCATTTTAAAACTACTGCCCCCCAAATCCCGTGCCATGCCACCATGGCCACACACCCTGGGCAAGCCCTCCCCTGGCCCTCTAAGGTCAAACACAGCCCTGATGTGGCCCTCAATGAAATTGAGTTTGACACACCTGGCCTAGAGGCCAAATCCTATGACCAAGGGCTAAGAGAACGAGTATGTTTAGCTCAACAAATAGAAAACTGAGGGGGAATATAATAGTAGTTTCCCAATCCTTAAAGGGCTGCCACAGAGCAGATGGCATCTATTTATTCTCCATGCCACCTGAAGGTAGTACAAGAAGCAATGGGCGGAACCTCACCAAGAAGAAATGCAATCTGGAAATAAGGAAAAACTTGGGCCTGGGCTGCATAGAAATCAATCAATCAATCAATCAATCAATCAATCCCTTCTTTTTTATTAAAAGAAATTACTAATTAAAAAAACCCCAAAATCCATTACTATTAAAACTAAAACAACCAGCAAAACTATTAATAAAAACAGGTGAGGGCTGGGGTTTTTTCTCTGTTATTATTGAAGTGCTTTTACCATATGCTTTAAATCAAGAGTCACTTCTCTCTCTGTTTCTCTCTTTCCTGTCATTCTCTGCCTCAATCATTTTTTCATTTCTCTTTTTTCTCCCCTTTTTTCTATCATTTCTCTCTCTCCCTTCCACTCCTCTCTCTCTCTTTCTTCCTCTCTCACTCTCTTCCTTCCTCTCTCATCTCTCTTTATTTCTTTCTCTCTCTTTTTCTATCTTGCTTTCTTCCTCTCTCACTCTCTTCCTTTCTCTCTCATCTCTTTCTTTCTCTCTTTCTCTCTCTTGCTTTCTTCCTCTCTCTCTCACTCTCTTCCTTCCTCTCTCATCTCTTTCTTTCTTTCTTTCTTTCTCTCTTTCTCTATCTTACTTTCTTCCTCTCTCTCACTCCCTTCCTCTTTCATCTCTTTCCTTCTTTCTTTCTCTCTTTCTCTATCTTACTTTCTTCCTCTCTCTCACTCTCTTCCTTCCTCTCTCATCTCTTTCTTTCTCTCTCTTTCTCTATATTGCTTTCTTCCTCTCTCTCACTCTCTTCCTTCCTCTCTCATCTCTTCCTCTCTCTCTCTTCCTTCCTCTCTCATCTCTTTCTCTCTCTTGCTTTCTTCCTCTCTCACTCTCTTCCTTCCTCTCTCATCTCTTTCTTTCTTTCTCTCTCTTTCTCTATCTCTCCCCCTCTTGCTCTCTCTCTCTTTTTCTCACTTTCCCTCTCTTGTTTTCTTTCTCTCTCTTGCTTTCTCTCACTCTTTCTCTCTTGTTTTCTTTCTCTCACTCTTTCTCTCATTCTCTCTCTCTTGCTATTTCTTTCTCTCCCCCCTCTTTCTCTCTCTCTCTCTCTTTCTCACTTTCTTTCTTGCTGAAAAAATAAGTCACACTTGTTCTGTTCCCAGGTCACCCTGACCCGGACCGAAAACTCTTCATTTGAAGTGCTTATGTTTGGTCAATTTGAAAACTTTTTTCACTTGGAAAGTAATCTGAACATTTCTGCACACAACGATATGAAAATTGAACTGAAAATAATTATGCATATTGCTTTATTTTGATTATAAAAGGCAGACCCCCCATTTTTGTGAATTGTTTTTCAATTTATAGATAGTTTAGCTTGCAAAATGTGTTCAATTTTACTTAAGTTGGTGTGGGATTGGTAGTTTGAACATTTCTGAATATAAGAAAAATATAAGTGAACTGAAAGAAATGATTCTTATTGGTTTTTTAAAATCAGAAATAAGCCCCCCCCCCTGCTGCTTGCAAACATTTTCACTTTATTTTTTTTTTAGGCTCCAAATCCAAAATATTTTTAATATCTTATGCATTCATTTTCTCAATTTAACTTCTCAATTTAATTGCTGATAATCAAAACAATATTTTTGGGGTGGGGGCTAATTTTTTTCTGGGCAAAGAAAAAAATCACATTGAGTCTGTTTCGGATTGTATACGACCCGGACCAAAATGATTTTTTTTTAGGTACTTGAATTTGGTCTTTTTGAAAACTTTTTCCACTGGGAAACTAGTTTGAACATTTATGAACATAATGATATGAAAATTGAACTGAAAAAATTGAGGCTTATATTTTTATTTTGATCAAAAAGCCCCTCCCCCATTTTTTCTGACTTTCGTGTCAATTTATATTTTTTTAGGCTACAAATCTTTAAGGAATTTTCTCCCAAAAGTTTTGATATACTAAATTGAACATTCCTGAACATAAGAAAAATAGAAATGAACTGCGAAAAATGATTCTTATTTGTTTATTTTTGCCACAAAAGGGCCACCCCCCCCCCCTCAGCCTTACTGTGTGCCATTATTTTCACTTTTTATATATATTTGGCTAGAAATATTTGGAATATCCTTTTGAAAAGCAAGCACATTGTAGCCAGACAACTAATTTTATGAAAGAAATCCATTTTACTAAAAACAAGTATGTAAGTTTGAAATTAACAGCATAATTTTTATATAAATTGAAATAATTGAACATGGGGGGAGAGACTTTTATGTGCAAAATAAACAAATATGCATCCATTTTTCCAGTTTAATTTTCATATCATTATGTTCAGAAATGTTCAAGCTACCAATCCCACACCAACTTTAGTAAAATAGAACGCATTTTGCAAACAAACCTATCCATAAATTGAAAAATATTTCACAAAAGCAGGGGGGGCGCACGCATTCTATCAGCAAAATAAACCAATAAGCATTACTTTTTTCATTTCAATTTTCCTTTCAATGTGTGCAGAAATGTTCAAATTTGTTTCCAAGTGAAAAAAGCTTTAAAAAAAACCAAATATAAGTACCTAAAATGAACAATTTGCGGTCCGGGTCAAATAGAACCGGGAACATAACATTAGGGTGTTTGGTTTTTTTGGAAAAAGTTTACCTACACTTGTACTGTCCGGGTCTTTTTGATCCGAAACAAAAATAATTCTTTTAGGTATTTGATTTTGGTCTTTTAAAAAACCTTTCTCACTGGGAAACAAGTTTGAACATTTCTGAACATAATGATATCAAAATTGAACTGAAAAAATTGATGCTGAAAAAATTAAAACACTGGGGGGGAGGCTTTTATGTGCAAAATAAACAAATATGCATCAATTTTTCCAGTTCAATTTTCATATCGTGTTCAGAAATGTTCAAGCTACCAATCCCACACCAGGTTTAGTAAAATAGAATGCATTTTGCAAGCAAAACTATCCATAAATTGAAAAATATTTCACAAAAACGGGGGGGCATGCATTCTATCAGCAAAATAAACCAATAAGCATTACTTTTTTCATTTCAATTTTCATTTCAATGTGTGCAGAAATGTTCAAACTTGTTTCCAAGTGAAAAAAGCTTTCAAAAAGACCAAATATAAGCACTTCAAATGAAGAGTTTTCGGTCCAGGTCCGGGTGACCCGGGAACATAACATTAGGGAGTTTTCTTGAACAGAACAGCAGGGTTAAAGGGGAAATGTTGGGAGCATCCTCAGTGGGTTAGCAAATCCATGGGTGCCTCTTCGGATCAACAGATTTTTTTTGTTGACTCCCCTTTGTGGGGGTGCAGGGGAAGGGGCACTAGGGAGGGGGTTTAAGATAATTAATAAAGAATTTTCCATAAGGCTGTTTTGTAGGAGGGAGAAACACACTTAAAAGTATGTATAATGGGTGAAAGGATTTTAATGTCACTAAACGTGAACGGAACGGCGTCGCAAAAAAAAGTTACAGAATTATGAAGTTGGCCAGGGATAGTTGATTTTTTGTTTTTATCAGAAACTCACAAAGGAAGGAAAAGATCAGATAAATTAGTTAATAATAGTGATTGGAAATGGATTTATGAGTCTCGGGGGAATACAAAAAGCAGAGGAGTAGCAATACTTATTCATTAAAGAGTTCCTTTTGAGTTAACCCATATTAAAAGTGATAAAGATGGTAGAATGTTATTCATTAAGGGGAAAATAAATTATGTGATAACCTTAGCAGTAATTTATGCTCCAAATGTAAATACAAAGCAATTCATAATAAATGTAAAACGTAAGTTAGACAACTTTGCAGAAGGCATAGTGATCCTCGCAGGAGATTTTAATTTGGAATTAACAGCAGGAAAGGGGAAAAAGAAAAAGTTACACTTAAATAAAATTAATATGTTGGACCTCCACGCAAACATGGCAAATAGAGATATGTTTTATTCAGCAAGACAAAATAAATTTAGTTGTATTGATTATATATTAATGAATAAAACGGGGAATACACATCTCAAGAGAGCTGAAGTTAAAAGTATCTGGTTATCAGTTCATGCTCCATTATTAGCAGTGATAGAAATGGATCTAAACAGACAACAAAGGATCTGGAGATATAACCCTGTTGTTTCGGTTAATGAAAAAGATAGACTTAAATTGCAAAAAGAATTGTGTGAATTTTTTAATATAAACGATACAGGAGAAATTAAGCAAACAATAATTTGGGATACACACAAGGTTGTCATGAGAGGCAATTATATTAGTACTGAAACTTATATTAAAAAAAGATGGGAAGCAGAAAGAGAAAAAATAATTAAAGAAATAGATTTAATCCAAGAGAGCCTGAGAATCCCAAGAAATAGAGAATGGAATAAATTATTACAAATTAAGAAAAATTTACATTTCTCGAGGAGCAGCAATGGAATAAAATGAAGATGGTTGTAAAACAGAGAATTATGGGATGGGGGAACAAATCAATGAAACAAATGGTACATTATTTGAAAAAAAAGAAAGGAGAAATCTTGTATCCCTGCTTTAAAAGATAAGGGTGGTGTAATAAAACGTAGTAATATTGAACTGGAAAAAATAATGAAAGACTTTTATGAAAACTTATATAAAAAATAACAAGTTACAATGCAAACTATAGAGGTTAAGGAGAAATTAATGGAAGATAGACAAATATTAAATGCAAAAATAACAAATGATGAAATATCTAGAGTTATTAAAGGGCTAAAACCTGCTAAGGCTCCAGGCCTGGATGGTTTCACTGGTGAATATTATAAGACTTATATGAATGAATTGTTACCGCATCTGGAAAAATTGTTTAATAATGTTTTCCAAACCTTTGATATTCCACAGTCATGGAAGACCTCGGAGATCATAACTATCCCAAAGCCAGATCGCGATCTAATGGATCCAGGTTCCTATCGTCCTATCAGTTCACTTAATCAGGATTACAAAATATTTATGAAAATATTGGCAAACAGGATAGAGAATATTCTATCAAAGATAATTGGAGAAGATCAATATGGATTTGTTAAAGGAAGAAAGATTTATGAACCAATTAGAAATGTTGTTAATGTGTTACACCATGCTACCACTACCAAAAGGAAATTAAGTATTTTAAAGTTAGACGTGTATAAAGCTTTTGATAAAGTTAACCATAATTATTTGTTTCAGTTGTGTAAGGACTTAAATATGGGAGATAATTTTTATCAAATTATAAGAGGAATTTACAAGGATAATACCGCTTATATAAGGGTAAATGGAAATAGAACAGAGAAGGTTAAAATCCAAAATGGAACTAAGCAGGGCTGTCCACTATCCCCAATGCTATTTGCATTGGCAATTGAGGTTTTAGCAAATAAAATTAGAAACAACAAGGAGTGGGGAGGTTACCAAATAGGAAAACTTGAATTAAAATTAAATCTTTTTGCAGATGATGCTACAGTATTGATTGAAACCCCAATTGAAATGATGAAAAGAATAATGGTTTTACTTCAGGAATTTAAAGATCAATCAGGTCTTTCAGTTAATATAGAGAAATCAGAGATAATTTGTTTAAATACAGGTCCTAAAGAGCAAATTGAGATATGAAAAGTTTCAGGATTGAAATTAGGATGTAAAAAAATGAAATATTTAGGAGTTTGGTTATTAAAAAATCCTAATAGAATTGCAATGGTTAATTATAATTCAATATGGAAGAGAATCAAAAAGCAGATAAAAAACTGGAAGAAAAAAAGGATGATTATTCAAAAAATGATGTATTTATTTCAGGTCTTGCCAGGTACCTTTCCAGGGGCAAAATTGAGGGAATGGGATAGTAAACTAAATTTTTGGATTGAAGGAAATAAAAGACTTAGAATAAGGAAAAGATGGCTGTTTCCCAATGAGAAAGAGGGGGGGTGGGGGAGCCCGAGCTTAGAGTTATATAGGGAAGCATTTCAAATAGAAAGATTAATGGAAGTAGAGTTATTGGAGGGGGGGGAAGTGGGTGAAATTGGAAAAGGAAATCAACAATATAAATAATAAGGAGTTATTATTTAAAAAATGGAGTAAAATAGAAATTAATAATTTAACCGATCCTTTGAAAGCAGTTTTAGAAATATGGTCAAAATGGCAGGGGAAACTGGGAATTAAAAACTCAAAATTATCAACGTTACATGTATTGAATACAAATAATGACGTTAACTTAAACAGAATTATAAAAGAATTAAATTGTAAAGGGATAATGAGAATAGAACAATTATATGAGAAGAACGGAAGAGTTAATAGAACTCGGCTGGAATGGTGGTTGGGTCAACAGAAATGGCTGCAGATTAATGCAATATGTAAATATTTAAACAAAAGTGAAAATAAAGAAGCCTTTTTGAGAGAAGAAAATTGCTTAGAGAAAATATTAAAAGAAAAGATTAATGATACAAAAGCACAGGCAAGTAATATATACAGAATGTTATCGCAAGTGGAAGAGGGAGTAATAAAAGGCTTGACAAGATGCTGGCAAAACGATTTACAAATCGATGAAAGAGAAATGAAAGAAATAGTAGAAAATATATATAAGACTAAGAATACAAGAGTTAGAGAGATGAGAAGGAAAATTTTACGTAAATGGTACTATACACCAGCACAACTTTCACACTTCCAGAGGAAAGGGAAAGGTAATTGTTGGCATGGTTGCCAAAAGAAAGGAATCTTTATGGATATGTTCTGGGAGTGTGTTGAAGTTCAGAAATTTTGGAAGAAAGTGCAGAATGAAATAAATAAAATGTTAAATATTAAGTGGATAATTACAAAAGAAATTGTGATATTAGTTAAACAAAGAGAATTAAGAGACTTCAAAGAAATAAAAACTGCAGCATTGGAAAGCGCTCAAGCGGTAGTGGTATTGGGTTGGAAAGAATCTAAAAAATGGACATTACAGAATTGGTACTGGTACATGGTGGATCACATTTATTTTGAAATCATGGAAATAAGATTAAACAATTTTGATGAAAATAAATTGGAGAAGCTGAATAAGGTGAAAGATTATATGTTGAGTAGAATTTGTGACGAAAATGTGAAAAATAAACTCCAATCACTCTTTGAATAGTAAACAAATGCAAATTAGAGCTAAGGAAATAAAAGAATATAAAAATCTTTGGGATGGTAACAATCTCTGAAAGCTTCCATGTCTGCAGGATATCATGAGTTAACAATATTAAACATTATTAAACATTATTAAATATTATTAAACAGTGCAGAATGCAGCAGCGAGAGCAATCATGGGCTTCCCAAGGTATGCCCATGTTACTCCAACACACCACAGTCTGCATTGGTTGCTGATCAATTTCTGGTCACAATTCGTGTTGGTTATGACCTATAAAACTCTTCATGGCATCGGACCAGAATATCTCTGGGACTGCCTTCTACCGCACAAATCCCAGCAACCGATTAGGTGCCACAGAGTTGGCCTTCTCCGGGTCTCATCGACTAAACAATGTCATTTGGTGGGGCCCAGGGGAAGAGCCTTCTCTGTGGCGGTCCTGACCCTCTGGAACCAGCTCCCCCCTGAGATTAGAACTGCCCCCACCCTCCTGGCCTTTCGTAAGCTCCTTAAAACCCACCTCTGCCGTCAGGCATGGGGGAACTGAGATAACTTCCCCAGGCCTATACTGTTTATGTATGGTATGTTGTGTGTATATTTTCTTAAATTATGGGTTTTTAGTTTTAATTATTAGATTTGTATTGTACATTATTTTTCTATTACTGTTGTGAGCTTCCCCGAGTCTACGGAAAGGGGCGGCATACAAATTTAATAAATCAATAAATAAATGTGGCAACAGTTCATTCATATAAGTTTTATAAGTAAACCCATCCGGGCCCGGTGCTTTGGCTTGTTTTAACCCTTTAATTACTCTAGCAATTTCATCATGTGTAATTTCTGCATTCAATATTTGTTTATATTCTTCACTTACTATTTTCTCAATGTTAAGAACTCCTATATTTACCTGCTCCTCTTTATACAAATCCTCATAATATTTTCTCATTATCTTCTGTAGCTGCTCTTTACCATATCTAACCTCTCCACTAGGGTCTCTCAGTGCTAATATATATGATTTTTCTTTCTTCTTCTTCAAATATCTTGCCATTTGTTGCATTTATTTTGTCCCCCAGCTCAATATTTTTTGTCGCATCGTCATTCTCATCTTATTCCATTGGATCTCATCATACACCATCAATTGTTTCCTTTTCAATTTCAATAGAATATTCCAATCCCTATTCTTAGTTAATCTCAGCTGCTCTTGTATCAAATCTATGTCCCTTATCTTCCTTTCCCTTTCTCTACCCCACCTGTTTCTGATATCTACTTCCATGCATATACATTGTCCCCTCATACTATAAGCCTTACATGCATCCCACACAATTGATTGTTTAATATCATCCACATCATTAATTCTAAAATATTCACATAACTCTGTCTGCAATTTATCTTTATCTTGTTCACTAGAAGTTACAACTGCATTATATCTCCAAATTCTTTGATTACATTCCTGACCTATTTCCAATTCTGCCAGTAGTGGGTCATGATCTGACAACCAAATACTTTTAATGTCTACTTTTTTAACTTGTATATTGCGCCCCCCCCCCGTTCATTAATATATAGTCAATGCAACTAAATGTATGATATCTTGCTGAATAGTAAGTGCCTCTATTTGGTATATCTGCATGGAGATCCACCATATTAAGTCTATTTAAATGTAACATCCTACTATTTCCGATCCCATTTGTTAATTGCCTCTCCCTCCCAGCAGTTTGCCTCCTTGCAGTTTTAGTTTCACTTTCAATTTAGCATGTGGGCCTTCCTGCAGCCTCAATCATCTGTTGGTCAGGAGGCTTTTAATCAGTTGTTTGTGCTAATCAGGTTCTCTGTTGTTTGCTGCAAGGAGGTAAATTTCTGGGAGATAGAGGCCAAAGGGTGGGGGTGGCTGGGTGGGAATATTCAGTGTATAAGATGCACCCAGGTTTTCATCCTCTTTTGGGGGTAAAAAGGTGCATCTTATACTCTGAAAAATAGGGTATATAGGAAACAACTACAATAATAATGGGGGACTTCAATTACCCTCACATCAATTGTAAAACTAATTTTGCAACAACTGAAAAATTTAATAGGTTCCTGATCAAGTTACCCAACAAGCTTGTCGTCCAAAAGGTAGAAGAGGGAACTCGAGGGATAGTCATCCTGGACTTAACTCTTAGAAACAGAGACAAAGTGATAGAAGGAGTTGAAACTGCAGGAACCTTGGGTAAGAGTGACCATGTCATATCAGAATTCAACATAACGCAAACACAAGAAATAGAACACAATGATACCAGAGTCCTAGATTTTAAAGGAGCTGATTTTAACATAGTCAGAGTGAACTTGGGAAAAATTCCTTGGATGAAAATCCTAAAGAGAAAAACAGTTCAAGAATGAGAATCTCTGAAAAATATGATTATAAAAGTCTAATCCAGCACAATACTGCTGAAAAAGAAAGACAAGAAAGTCAAGATGAAACCAGCATGGCTACACAAAGATCTGCCTGACAAATTGAAAGACAAAAAAGGGCAAGCACAAAAAATGGAAAGAAAGAAACATAACAAAGACAGAATATCAACTGCCAGAATCTGCAAAGACAAAGTCAGAAAAGCAAAGGCTCAGAATAAACAAAGTCTTTCAACAAAAGTCAAAGATAATTTTTAAAAAGTTTCCTCCAACATAAAAATAAGGGGGGGGGGGGAAATCAAGGAAATAGTTGATCTACTAAGGAGAAAAGATGGCAAAGAAGAATCAGGCAGCAGAGAGAAAGAGCTGCTTAACTCATTCTTTGCATTGATCTTCATGCAAAAAGAAACAATAGTTTATTCATTTGTCAAACAATTATAGAGTGGTAATTTGTACAAATAAAACATTAGATAAGTAATGATAAAAAGTAACAAAAGACAATAGGACAGGGACGGTAGGCACAGTGGTGCGCTTATGCACGCCCCTTACAGACCTCTTAGAAAGGGGGAGAGGTCAATTGTAGAGAGTCTAAGGTTAAAGGTTTTGGGGTTAGGAGTAGAAACCATAGAGTCAAGTAGTGCATTCCAGGCATTGATTACTCTGTTGCTGATATTTTGCAGTCAAGTTTAGAGCGGTTGACATTTAGTTTAAATTGATTTCGTGCTTATGTGTTGTTGCAGTTGAAGGTGAAGTAGTTGTTAACAGGTAGGACATTTTGGTATATGATTTTATGAACTATAATTAAGTCGGAACAGAGACGACGGAGTTGTGAGAAGAGGAGTGAAGGACTCTTCTTGTAAAATATTTCTGGACTCTCTCAATTGTGTTGATATCAGATATGCAATGTGGGTTCCATACAGGTGAGTTGTATTCTAGGATTGGTCTGACAAATGTTTTGTAAGCTCTTGTTAGCAGTTCAAAATTACCAGAGAAGAAGCTGCGAAGGATTAGGTTAACAACTTTTAAAGCCTTTTTGGCAATGTTGTTGCAGTGGGCTCTAGGACTTAGGTCATTGGATATGAGTACCCCAAGGTCTTTGACAGATTGAGGGTTATCAACAAGTTCAATTCTTCCAAGTTTATATTCAGTATTCTGATTCTTTTTACCAATGTGTAAGACAGAGCATTTAGTGGTGGAGATTTAAAGTTGCCAGGTTTTAGACCATTCTGCTACGTGGTCAAGATCTTTTTGAAGGGTAGCAGTATTGTCGGTGGTATTAAATAGTTTGACATCATCTGCAAAGAGAACTCGATTGCTAGTGATGCAATCACAAAGATCGTTTATGTATAGTATGAATAGTGTTGGTCCTAAAACACCACTTTGAGGCACACCACTGTTAACAGGAGCAGGAAGAGAAGTGGCACTTCCTATTTTGACCACTTGTTGTCTGTTAGATAGGAATGCTGTTAACCAATTGTGTAGTAGTCCAGAGATGCCATAGGATTTGAGTTTCAGAAGAAGTTTGTTGTGGACAACTGAGTCAAAGGCTTTGCAAAAGTCAATATAGATCACATCAATTGGATTACCTTGGTCAAGTTGAGTGGTCCAAATGTTTTTACAGTGTAAGAGTTGTAGATTACAGGATTATTTTTTTCTGAAACCAATTTTTTTATTGGAAAGTAGGTTATTAGTTTCAAGGTAGAGTGTAATAGATTGGTTTATGATTTATTCCATAACTTTGCAGCTGACACAACACAAAGAGATAGGTCTGTAATTTTCAACGTTGCTTGGATCTCCTTTTTTGAAGATAGGAATGACTGTGGCAAATGACCATAATGTGGGTAGGGAGCTAGTACTGAAAGATTTATTAAAATTATACTCAGAGTTTCAGCCATGGTGGAGGAGACCTTTTTTAAGAAGTATGCACATAGTCCATCTGGTCCAATAGATAAATATGGTTTTAGGTTGTGTAATGCCTTTCTAACATTATCTTCTGTAAAATCAATTTGTGTAAGATCATTGAGGTTATTTGTGGTGCGGTTAGGAAATGTTGGGTATGAGCCATTGTTGTTAACAAAGACTGAGCTGAAGAAGGTGTTAAAGAGGTTGGCTTTGACTGATTCATCATTATGGTCTATGTTTTTTGGTCCTTTAAGGGGTGGGATGGGTCTTGAGTCTTTGAGTTTATTGTTAACAAAGTTGTCGAAGGCATGGATAGACTTTGTCCGTAGAAGGTTTTCTTCTTCGATGATGTGATAATTGATGCATTCAGTCTTTATTTGATGACACAAATTTTTATAGCGCCTTTTAAAGTTTGAAACATGGCCTGCTTTATTTTTGCGCCAAAGAATTCCTTTTTTGGTTTGGAGCTTTCTTATTTTTATGGGTAATTTGTTTTTCTTAGTTTTGGTGAATATTAGTGGTACGTATAATTTGATGACTCTTTGGATTTCAAGTAAAAACATATTGTAGTAGTCTTCAGTAGTGATGCAGTCAGAGAAAATTGTGTGCCAGTCGAGTGGTGAGAGGTAGGCTTCTATGAGGTTGTAATTGGCCTTTTTGAAGTTATAGTTGGCTTTTCTATCGTTAAGGTGGGTTTTATGAGGGTGTGTGTTTAGGTAAAAAAGTCAATCATGCTATGGTCACTGTTAGAAAAGGGTTCCTAATCTCCAGGGGGAGCTGGTTCCAGAGGGTCGGGGCCGCCACAGAGAAGGCTCTTCCCCTGGGTCCTGCCAGATGACATTGTTTAGTTGACTTTGAATTGTGACCGGAAACTGATCGGCAACCAATGCAGACTGCAGAATATTGGTGTTACATGGGCATACCTAGGGAAGCCCATGATTGCTCTCGCAGCTACATTTGTTGTCAGTAACTAATTGATCTAGTCCTAGGCTAGTAATGGCATTGTAAAGGGTTGAATGTATGGGTTCAGCAGAACATTCGTTTAGGGTCCAGTTTATATGTGGAAGGTTTAAGTCTCCAAGAAATATAAGAGGATGTGGGTGGGAGCTTGCCCACATTAGCAGTGAGATTAGCTTGTTCGCATGTGTGATATCATAATCTTGAGCTCTATAACATAGAAAGAAGCGAAGTGTGGTATCTAAACTCACTTCACAGATGATGGTTTCAGGAAGATAAAGTTCTTGTTTAACTTGCACATTTTAAAGGTTGAGTGATTTCTTGTAGAAGATTGCAACACCACCTCCCCTGCGGGATTCGTGGTCAGAACAGTAAACTTGATAGTCACTTACTGTGATAACGGAGTCTGGGAGGGATTCATTTAACCATGTTTCACAGATAAATATAATGTTGAATTTGTAGTAAGTTTGTAGTAAGAGGAGTTCAGGTATTTTATTAACGATGCTTCTTGAGTTCATCAGTTTACATTTGAGATTAGAAATGGATGTTGTTGAGGAAGTAAGGGGCATGCATACCTAGTCTTGGTTTATTGAGAGTTGGTTTTGAGTAGTGATGGATTGGAAGTTAGGTTGGTTGTGTAACCTCAAAAACATAACTGGTGTAACCTCAAAAACATAACTGTAAAATACAGATTAGAAATAAAAGCTAAAATAAGCAAAAAAAAAAAAGTAAGAGAACACCTGTCTGATTTTGATGAATACAAATCACCGGGACCTGATGGATTACATCCCAGAGTTTTAAAGGAGCTGGCAGATCTCAGACCCACTGTACTGCATCTTTCAAAAATCCTGGAGCACCAAGGAACTACCAGAGGACTGGAAAAGAGTTGGTGTGGTTCCTGTTCTGTCCAGTCCAGCTAATTAGCCGTAATTAAGCAAAGTCACTATGTATATTTGTCTATTCACAAAGAAACATGCTGGAAACAGCAATAAAATCAGAGGAATATCCATTTGACTGCCAAAGGTCCAGCGTTATTGACATAGCTGATAACAAGCGTCCAAAAGAAAATCATAAATTTAAATCATTATTTCTCGACATGGACAGGTACTCACAAATGCCTTCCAAAACTAGGATTGAAGGGTTGTAAAATGATTTAAGAGAGAAACTCTTCTGCACTGGAAATTCCCATCATCCTCCCCTTTTATACTATCTGTGATGACAAACTATGCATAGAAGTATTCAATGCCTAGATCTACATTGCCAGAGATACTCCTGTTTCCCTCACATTCTTCTTACTCTAACGGGGGATATTGGGTCCACAATATCCCCCTCCTCATCTGACTCTAACATTACCACAGCTGAGGGTCTGCAGCCTCTGGAGAGTCCCCAGGTGCTAACTCTACCTCACTCTCACTTTCTAATTCCTCTGATAAACACACTGGCCCAGACTGACCTGGTTCATTCTCCTAAAAGTCCGTCATCAAAGGAGCAGGATGCAAGAGAACGACAGTTACCATCTTCAAAAGGAGGGGAAACAGACCCAGGAAATTACAGACCAATCAGCCTAACATCAGTACTGGGAAGATATGGGGAAAGATAAACAGATCTGTGACATTTAGAAATAAGTAAAGTAATAACTAGCAGTCAGTGTAATTTGTTAAAAAGAGATCATGCCAAACTAATCTTATTTCATTCTTCAACATAGTCACTAAATTAGTAGATCAGCAAAATGCTGTGGACATAGTATACTTAGAATTCAACAAGGCATTTGGCATTTGACAAGGTAGACCACAACCTACGTCTTGGTAAGCTAGAAAAAAGTGGAATAGATGTCATCACCACCAGATGGATTAATAACTGGCTGACAAACTATACTCAATGATAATCACTAATGGCTCTATCTACATGGAGGGAAGTAAGCAATGGGATACCACAAGATTACAATTTAGGCCCAATATTGTTCATAAACGACTTACATGATGGAATAGAAGGGGAGCTTATCAAATTTGCAGATGATACTGAGCTGGCAGGAATACTTATTTATTTATTTATTCATTCGTTCGTTTGATTGGTTGGTTGATTGATTGATTGATTGATTAATTGATTTTTTTTAATGCCGCCCTTCTCCTTAGACAACAAGTTAGCAAGAGCACTTTTTAATAGAGCCAGCATATTGCCCCACAACCCAGGTCCTCATTTTTCTCACCTCGGAAGGATGGAAGGCTGAGTCAACCTTGAGCTGGTGATGAAATTTGAATAGCTAACACCCTAGAACAGCAATAGTAAATCTTTTACTTACAAACTGGAAGGTGTGCATACATGCATGAGTGCCAGAATCCTGATGACCAGCTGGCTGAGCTGGGGCAATGGTGAAGGCGTGCATGCATGCACACATCAGAAACCTGATGACTAGCTGGCTGATCTGGGGCAATGGTGTTGAATACCCACAGAGCAGGCTCTGCATGCCACCATCACAGCCAAAGAAGATACATTCAAGATCAGTCCTATCTAACAAAATTGAAATTCAATGTAGAGAAAAGTAAAGTCCTACACTTAGGCAAGAAAAACCAAAAGTACACATATAGATTGGGTGAAATCACACTTAATAGCAGTAACTGCAGGAGGAATCTTGGGACCTTAGTGGACAATCAGCTAAAAATGAACCAACAGTGCACAGTGACAGCCAAAAAAGCCAGTGCAATTCTAATTTACATTAACAGAGTGATGCAATCAAGATCAGGTGAGGTACTAATACTCCTCTATAAAGTCTTAGTAAGACCACACTTAGAATACTGCATACAGTTTTGATCACCACACTATGAAAAGATGTTGAGATTCTTAAAAAAGTACAGGGAAGAGCAACCAGTATGATTAGGGGACTGGGGACTAAAACATATGATGAATAGTTGCAGGAACTGGACACAGCTAGTCTACTGAAGAGATGGACTAGGGGAGAAATGACAGCAGTTCCAATACTTGAGGGACTGCCATAGAGGGGGGGGGGGGGGTTCAAACCATTTTCAAAAGTGCCTAAAGGCCAGACAAAGAATAATGGATGGAAACTGATCAAGGAGAGATTCAACCTAGAAATAAGGAATTTTTTCTTGACAGAACAATCAACCAATGGAATAGCCTGCCTTCAGACATTATGGGAGCTTCTTCAATGGAAGCTTTCAAGATGAGAATGGAATTTATCAGAAAACTAGCTGATAATCTGGCCTTGCCCAGGTATTTATTTATCCCAATCCTGTATTGGGGGCGGGGAGCACAGATGCCAAAGCCTTTGGCCTTTCTTCTCCCTACTCCCATGTCTATTATCCCTGCCCTCTCCCTTCCCCGCTCCCATGTGTTCCTCTTTCCCACCCTTCCCCCTCCCATGTACTCCTCTTTCCTGTCCTTTTTTTCGATCCTGTATAGATGTCAAAGACTTTGTCTGACAGGGAGCCATTGAGAGGGGCCTTCCCCCTATTCCCATGCCCATTATCCCTGCCTTCTCACTTTCCCCTCCCCTACACTCCTCTTTCCCACCCTTCCCCCTCCCATGTGCTCCTTTTTCCTTTCTTTCTACGATCCTGGCACCAATCCAGCATTGATGTATTCTGCCAAGAGAAGGGAACATCACTTGGTCTCCTTAGTGCCCCAGATATTCGAGCTGTCAGGCCAAAAGCCATTATGTGGAGTTAGAGGCTTTGGCCTGCCACAATAGCAAAGTATTAGGGGAATTGAGAAGGGGGTTTAGGACATTTTGCCTCTGCCAGTTGGATGAAGCTCTTTCCTCTGCTGCAGCTGATTTGCCGCTGCATTCTCTCCCTCGCCCAAAGGCCCCTAGCTCTTTGCCCCAGCCCTTTCGTCATAAAAATCCACATTCAGCCACAGCCTTTTGGCCACATGGGACACTTCGCCACCATCCAATCAGAACGGTTGTTACAAAATGCTACTTTTGGAAGGAAAGAATGGGATAGTTTGCTCTTTCATACACACACCAGTTGAATGATAGAGATGGAAGGGACCTCGGTGGCCATCTAGTCTGACCTGACCCCCCTTCTCATTCAGGAGACTTACAGAATGATAGAGAGGGAAGGGACCTCGGTGGCCATCTAGTCTGACCTGACCCCCCTTCTCATTCAGGAGACTTACAGAATGATAGAGAGGGAAGGGACCTCGGTGGCCATCTAGTCTGACCTGACCCTCCTTCTCATTCAGGAGACTTACAGAATGATAGAGAGGGAAGGGACCTCGGTGGCCATCTAGTCTGACCTGACTCCCCTTCTCATTCAGGAGACTTACAGAATGATAGAGAGGGAAGGGACCTCGGTGGCCATCTAGTCTGACCCCCAGCTCAAGC
The DNA here is from genome assembly GCF_031021105.1 of Erythrolamprus reginae. Lineage (NCBI taxonomy): Eukaryota > Metazoa > Chordata > Lepidosauria > Squamata > Dipsadidae > Erythrolamprus > Erythrolamprus reginae. The sequence continues at coordinate 40,250,158 of NC_091956.1, read as the reverse complement.
AGGAGAATGGAGGGGACCGCAGAGGCCATCTAGTCTGACCCCCAGCTCAAGCAGGAGAATGAAACAGAATGATAGAGAGGACCTCAGAGGCCATCTAATCTGACCCCCAGCTCAAGAAGGAGAATGAAATAGAATGATAGAGGAGGGGACCTCAGAGGCCATCTAGTCTGATCCCCAGCTCAAGCAGGAGAATGAAACAGAATGATAGAGAGGGAGGAGACCTCAGAGACCATCTAGTCCAACCCTCTTCACAAGCAGGAGAATTGGTCTTCCAGTCAAATTCTTGGGCTGCTAAATTGGCTGGTGGAACTCCTTGCCTCACAACAAACTAATCCTTTAAAAGCCAATTAGAGCAGTCCTCTCAAAAGAGGGTTGGGAGAGAGTGCTAGGTAGCATTCTCTTAGCAAAGGACAGATGTGAAGTTACTCTTTACTGTCTGGGGCCCCTTTATGACCTGCTCCTCATGGTAATCTTTGGAATTTTTACGATGCGTGGAGCATTTATGACAAAAGAAAGTGTCGAGAAAAACTCGGAGGCCCCAGACGTGGGTGTAGGGGGCCACCCCCACCCTTCACCCATACACATTTAACAAGAGTTGGAAGGGACGTTGGTGGTTATCCAGTCCCACCCTGTCCTCCCACCCATACACATTTGACAAATTCTGACCTGCTAAATTGGCCGGGGGAACACACTGCAACATGGTCCTCTCTCAAACTCCCTTTGCATTTCTCTCTCTCTCTCTCTCTCTCTTTCTCTCCAGGGTCCCTTCTAACACTTGTTAATTTGTTTGGGAATCTGTAGATGCCACTGATTTGAGAAGGGTTGGGAGAGACTGGATGACCTCTGTGGTCCCTTCCATCTTTCTGATTCTGTAGAAATCTGCTTGAGAAGGGGGTTGGACTAGATGATCTCTATGATTCTGGATGACCTCCTTAAGGTCCCATCCAATTCTGTAAGGGTCACCTGCTTGAGAAGGGGGTTGGACTAGATGCCCTCTAGTTTGTTTTGTCATAACCGCTTGTTCCCTTTGCATCTGCCTCGAGGCATCGTAAAAATTCCACAGATAATGACGAGCAGGTCATAAAGGGGCCATAGACAGCAACCAGCCATCACTTCTGTCCTTTGCTAAGAGAACGCTACCTAGTCCATTGCCCCAACTAAATGTGACCAGGTATGCCAATTTGTAGAATGATAACTCCTATATTTTTCTCATTTTTTGTTAATTCCTGTTTCTTTGAAGATGAGGAGCTTTTTTCACCCCTCCTCTGTTCAGGTGGTGAGTCCACAAAGTGTGGGGGGAGGGGGGAAGAGTTGGAGGGCTAATGATCTCCCCCTCTTTACAGAGAGAGAGAGAGGTCCGTTCATGCTGTGGGCATCTAGACGACCCCATGCCCTTTTCACCCCCTCCTCTGTTCATGGGGAGAGTCCACAAAGTGAGAGGGGAAAGAGTTGGAGGGCTAATGATCTCTTCCCTCTTTGCAGAGAGAGAGAGAGGTCCGTTCATGCTGTGAGCATCTAGATCAGTGTTTCCCAAACTTTTTTGAGCCGCGGCACATTATTCATATTTTCAAAATCCTGGGGAACATTGAACGGGGGGGGGGGGGGGGGGTAAGAAAAGTTTGGACAAAAAAAATCTCTCTTCCTCCCTTTTGCTCTATTTCTCCCTCCCTCATTCTCTTCCTTCCCTTCTTTCTGTCTCTCCATCACTCTTTCTTTCTTTCTCTCTTTTTTGCTCTCTCTCTCCCTCCTTCCCTCCCTCTATGTCTTTCTCTCTCCCTTGCTCTCTCTCTCTCTCTGTCTCTCTTGCTATCTCTCTCTTGCTTTTTTTTCTCTCTCTCACTTTCTTCCTTCCTCACTCATCTTTCTTTCTCTTTCTTTCTCTCTTGCTTTCTTCCTCTCTCTCACTCTCTTCCTCTCTCATCTTTCTTTCTTTCTCTCTCTCTCTTTATCTCTCCCCCTGTTTCTCTATCTCTTCCCCTCTTGCTCGCTTTCTCATTTTCTCACTTTCCCTCTCTTGTTTTCTTTCTCCCTCTCTTGCTTTCTCTCCCACACTCTTTCTCTCTTGTTTTCTTTCTCTCTCTCTTGCTTTCTCTCTCTTTCTCTCTTGTTTTCTTTCTCTCGTTCTCTCTCTTGCTATCTCTTTCTCTCCCCCCTTTCTCTCTCTCACTTTCTCTTGTTTTCTCTCTCACATTCTTTCTCTCTCTCATTCTCTCTCTTGCTATCTCTTTCTCAACCCTCTCTTTATCTCTCTCTCTCTTTTTCACTTTCTATCTTGCTCTGTCGCTCTCACTCTCTCGTTCTCCGGAGGCTGGCGAAAGTGATTTTCAATGTTGGGCGCGCGGGGGAGGGGGAGAGCGCACGCCAGCCCGCACGCCCGACATTGAAAATCACTTTCGCCAGCCTCCAGAGAACGAGAGAGATCGCCTTCGCCGCCTCTCCTGCAGCCCCCTCGCTGAGAGCCCGGGACAAAAGCAATTTCGGCGAAGGCAGCGGCGAGTAGCCAGGGGCGCGAGGGGGCTAGAGGCGCGGGGGGGGCGCCGCAGCTTCGGGTGCACCCTTGAAAAAGGGTGCGCGGGAGGGCGTTTTGAGGTGCACTGGCGCAGGCGTGCGCGGCCCAGCACCCTCCTGCTCCCATCGCCAGTGCCCTCTCTCCGGTCCCTAAACGACATTGGTTGCCGCCCCCGCCAGGGAAGCTCCAGGTCGGAGGCACTGGCAGCGGCAGCGCCCCGCCCAGCTGGAGCTTCCCTAGGAGTTTCGCGGCACACCTGACCATGTCTCGCGGCACACTAGTGTGCCGCGGCACACTGGTTGGGAAACGCTCATCTAGATGATCCCATCTAGATGATCCATCTGTAAAGAGGGAGAGATCATTAACCCTTCAATTCTTCCCCCCTCCCCCACACTTTGTGGACTCTCCACATGAACAGAGGAAGGGGTGAAAAGGGCATGGGATCATCTAGATGCCCACAGCATGAACGGACCTCTCTCTCTGCAAACAGGCAGAGATCATTAGCCCTCCAACTCTTTCCCCCCTGGCCCCACACTTTGTGGACTCTCCACATGAACACCGAGGTCCCTTCCCTCTCTATCATTCTGTAAGTCTCCTGAATGAGAAGGGGGGTCAGGTCAGACTAGATAGCCACCGGGGTCCCTTCCCTCTCTATCATTCTGTAAGTCTCCTGAATGAGAAGGGGGATCAGGTCAGACTAGATGGCCACTGAGGCCCCTTCCATCTCTATCATTCAACTGGTGTGTGTGTGTATGAAAGAGCATTTTGTAACAACCATTCTGATTGGATGGTGGTGAAGTGTCCCATGTGGCCAAAAGGCTGTGGCTGAATGTGGGTTTTTGTGACAAAAGGGCTGGGGTGAAGAGCTATGGGCCTTTGGGTGAGGGAGAGAATGCAGCGGCCAATCAGCTGCTGCGGAGGAAAGAGCTTCATCCAACTGGCGGAGGCAAAAAGTCCCATCCCCTTGAGAAGGATAGTTGAATGAAAGGGAAAGTTACTAGCCACAACAAAATTCTTTCTTAGAGTCCAAGATCATCTTTTGTTCTGCATCAACTGAAGGAAAGAGGAAGTTGGTGGAATCCCTGCACTCAGACTGGTCCTCGTGATGAACGTGTTGGTGTGGGATGACCCTTAACCTGGGTGGAGTACTGGAAAGAAGTTAGTATCGGAATGGCAATAGCATGAACAACATGGCTCTGATAATAAATTGAATAAATTATGTGAGAGAATTGGACTGAATCATAGAATCATAGAGTTGGAAGGAACCTCCAGGGTCATCGGGTCCAAACCCTGCTCAATGCAGAATTCATTAAACCATCCCAGAAAGATGACTGTCCAGTCTCTGTTTGAAGACCTCCAGTAAAGGCGAGCCCACCACCTCCTGTGGCAAACTGTTCCACTAGTTTATCACCCAGGAATCTGATTTCTGACCAGATGCTATTTGGGGCGTTGACAGCAAATTCCAATACTCCGTTTTCCTTGGCGATCTGAGCTCCCATCCCTCTGCAGAGATTATACTCAGGAGAAATGGAAGAGAAAAAGGTTAACCAAGAAGCCTGAGGTGGATGGGCTTGGAGTTTTCGACCCCCCTTTCCTGGAGGAACCAACCAGAATTGAAGGTACAGGGGAAAACCCCCAGCATGGGCGATGAGAGCTTGGGGGGGCACGGAGATGAAGGCGCCTTGGGTGGTATATATCCCAAGGATGGGATGGGGCTGATGCCAATGGATTCCTAGCCTCCCCCATCTCCAAGGGGCCCAACAGCCACCTCTCTATGCTGCAACCATGAGAACAAGTGCTGCCTTTTCCTATGCCCAGCCGCCTCCCCCTCCAAGTGAAATGGGACTGAGACGAAGCCCTTCCTTTCAGCAAGGAGATCCACCAGTGGAAGGATTCCATCTTCTGCTCACCCCCCTTTTTCCTACTGCCGTGCCTGCTGCTGCCCCTCCTAGCCTGACAGGGCCCCCTTTTTTCCAAGCTGAATATGATGGAGACCCAGGAGCTGGCCTATTTCCTCTATAGAGTTGAGGCATATGTGAGAGAATATGTCCATTTGTTCCCTAGAGATCAACAGTTGATTGATAGTATCTCAGAATGGATTAAAGAGAGGGAGGCAGCAAAATGGGTTTCTGAACTGCACAACAAGGGAGCCCCAGAGCTTGATGATGTGGCTGATTTTATTGAACTGTTGAGGTGGACATTTCTTGATGTTGCAAGCCAGGTGGAGGCAGAGAACCAGATTTTCTTATTAAGACAGTCAGGACGACCTGTGAAGGAATTTGTGGAGGAATTCAGAAGGGCTGACGACATGCTGAGAGAATGGCCAGAAAGACCTTTGGTCCATACTTTTAAAAATGCCCTTGATCCAGAATTGAGAGTGGCTTGTGAAATGCGTGGGGTGCCATGTGCCATTCAAAACTGGTATGCCACGGCTATCACTCTGGATGATATAGTTCATGCTGAAAATAAACCTCCCCCCCCCACCGTGCCCCACATAGACTTTTAAGATGACGTCCTTTCCCTCACCAGCTGGGCCCCTCTTGCTCAGGGGCCATGAGGGGAATAAAATCTATCGGTGTGAGCAGACTGGCCATAAGGGGCTGACTGCTTGGCCCCCCTCTCTCCCCCCAAAACCAAGCCATGCGCAGTCACCAACCCTAGTAGACCATGGGAAGAAACTATGGTGGATTTCATCGTGGAACACCCCGAAAGCAAAGGTAACATTGTTATTTGGACTGTCATTGATTTCTTTTCCAAACAAACTAATTTCATCGCTTGTTTGGGACTACCCACAGCCAGACATCTGGCTAAGTTATTCCTAAAAAGATCATATGCTGCAACGTCCTACCGATCAATGACTACTTCAGCTTCAACCACAACAACACAAGAGCATGCAACAGATTCAAACTTAATATGAACCGCTCCAAACTTGACTGTAAAAAATATAATTTCAAAAATCGAGTTATCGAAGCGTGGAACTCATTACCGAACTCAATTGTGTCAACCCCTAACCCCCAACATTTCTCCCTTAGACTCTCCATGATTGACCTCTCCAGGTTCCTAAGAGACCAGTAAGGGGTGTACATAAGTGTACTGGTGTGCCTTTCGTCCCCTGTCCAATTGTCTTTCCTTTCTCTCACTTATCATATATATTTTCTTTCTTTCATATATCCTCTCCTCTAAGTTCACTTTACCCTTATATATATTACTACATGTCTATTTTTCTTCCTATGTATTTGTGTATTGGACAAATGAATAAATAAATAATGCTCGTGTCAATGCCGCAAATAGCATCTGAGAAATAAATCAGATTCCAGTCCAATCCTCTCGCAAAAGGTTCGATTTATTATCAGAGCCATGTTGGTTATGTTTTGGCCATTCTGATACTAACCTCTTTCCAGTACTCCACCCAGGTTAAGGTTCATCCCACATCCCCACACCCACAAGTTCATCACAAGGACCAGTCCAAGTGCAGGGATTCCACGGACTTCCTCTTTTCTTCAGTTGATGCAGAACAAAAGATGACTTTGGACTCGAAGAAAGAATTTTGTTGTGGCTAATAACTTTCCCTCTCACTACCCTTCCCAATTCCCCTAATACTGTGCTACTGTGGCAGGCCAAAGCTTCTAACTCCACATGATGGCTTTCGGCCTGACAGGCAGCCCCCATTTGCAAAGAACCATCTCCTGAAATAATAGAATAAAACACATAGGGATTAGTACCACTTTTAAATCCTTCTCCCCGCCCCCCATGGGGACACTTAGGCTTGGTCGGGTAATTTTCATGGAACTGCGTAATTAACATATCAGTTTTGACATCCCAACTCTTAATCCAGGTAGCCTCCAGCAGAGGATACTCCTTCCAATGAATCAAGTACCGTAATTTACCCCGGAAAATGCGGGAATCTAAAATCTTTTTCATTTCATAGTGGGGGAGGGGGCGACTGTGTACATGGCCTAATGTTGGACCTGATCACCGGCTTTAGCGGGCTGCAGTGGAATACAGGGTGGATCCTCCCTAGGATACTAAGCAATGCAAACTGCACTGGGTTGATTACTTTCACAATTGGGAAATGGCCCAGGAGTTTAGGACCTAGCTTTTTGCTGGGCAGCCTTAACTGAATGTATTTGGTTGATAGGAAAACCTTATCTCCCACTTTAAAAGGGGGTTGACAAGATTGGTGTTTGTCTGCTTGTTTATTGTAGAAACAAGGAACCATCGCTTTCTTGGTGTTCTCCCATCCTCTCTTCAGTTTCTCCATCCACTCCACGGTGGACGAGGGAGGTTCTGTTAGGTAGTTCTGGCATGGGAATGAAATCTTTGTCCACTGGTGACCTGGAAAGGAGTTAGCCCTGTACTGCTGTGTATGGAATTGTTGTACGCTACTTCCGCAAAAGGCAGCAGTTCAGCCCAATTGTTTTGCTGGTAACTCACATAACATCTGAGCTAGGAGTGTCTTACCCCCACAGTATTTGTTTCCAGATAATAAGTCATCTGTGTACCAGGTTTTGTTGTAATTGCTCAAGGCATTCCAAAGTTATGCTGGAACATTCAGCCTACCTGCATACATAGATACATACATGCATACATACGTATGTACGTATGTACATATGTATGTATGTACGTGTGTGTGTGTGTGTGTGTGTGTGTGTGTGTGTATCGTGATCTCTGGAACATTAAAAAATTTATTTAAAACTACTAAGTGTTAAGTTGTCTTCACTCAGAATTTAACAAAAGTAAAACTCAGAGTCCATTTTAAACTTCAAAAGTGAATTTTACTACCGTATATACTTGAGTATAAGTCGACCTGATTCTAAGCCAAGGCACCTACTTTTGCCACAAAAACTGGGAAAATTTATTGACTTGAGTATAAGTCGAAGGTGGAAAATGCAGTGGCTACTGGTAACTTACAAAAATGGAAATCAATAAAATTACATCAATTGAGGCATCAGTAGATTAAATGTTTTAGAATAATTATTTCAAAGAAAACCAGTAAACTAGCTCTTTAAGTTTAAAAGAGGGTAAACTGGTATATGTCAGAACATATTCCGGTTCCGGGTGAGCGGTGAGGAGCATGGTGGGTCCGCTGCTCCTCTGAAACGACGGGGGACTCGTCAGAAAATGGGTCAAACCGGGTTCGAGATGGTCGGGGATGGGCCAGAGTCCACTGGCCACTTTGTCCCCCTGCTTTTTTGATCCTGAGGGTTGGGAATGTTCCCGCCTGTTGGGGGGTCGCCGAGAGAGACCACGGCAAGAAAGGTGGCCAGCTGAGACGCGGAGATGGCGGCAGCAGCAGCGGCGTCTGGAGCTTGGCGGAGCCTAGCAGAGGATACAGCCCTCTGCGAGATGCAGCCCTGCTCGAGAGGGGAGAGGACGGAGGACGGAGGAACACGAGTCATTACTGGAGGGGTGTTGAGGTGCCGAGGAAGAGCTGACAGAGAGTGCGGCACCGGAGGAACATCTGGCCGGCGCGGAGAATGGCGGCGGGACCGAACAGAGGTCGGAGGCTCGCGGCGCCGGCGGGGAGGTGATGAGGTGATGTGAGGAACCGTGGGGAGCACAGGGAGTCGAGTCCTCGTCGAGATGGATCCCCAGCCCGACTCCGGAAGTGAGAGGCCCGGCGTCGAGATGGTGGAAGTCAGCTGTAACACCAATAGAGGAACGAGGACATGTAGGGGAAATTCATTTAGCCCCCTCCCGCATGGCACCAGTGGGTGAGAGCTACTGGGGGTCAAGGGGAGTCAAAAAACAAAAAACTGAGCATTATTATCAACTCCCTTCCCACCTCCCCCCCCTTCTTTCCCTTCCCCTCCTTTCCCTCTTAACTTTAATCTATGATCTGTATGTATGGTCGCTGTTGATGAATTGAAGAACTATGCCCCCTTGTGGACTGATTTAAAAAGACACTTAGAAGAGAGAAATTAAGATCAAGACTTTTTAAATTAGACTAAGATCTAAGACCGCTGAAGACCAGAAGAACATTATTCCCGGATTGACTGATTACTGATGATTGAAGAATATTTTAAGATCTGATCTATTCCATTTTGTCTATTCCATCTACAAAATTAATTTATACTAATTTATAATTTAGCTTAGATAATTTTAGCCTATATTGTATGTATTTATATTTTAATGTTTTAATGTTTTAATGCTCTTAGATTATTATTACTACTATTTTATATTGCTATTAATTTAATTGATTTTTTAACGTAGTTGAGGTCTAAGTAATGGATGACTGGGATAATCAAAATTGGGGTTATGAATGGAATGATTGGTATGATTGCATGGGTGGGGGTGGGGGGGGTTATGGTATGGATGAATTCATTGATAGTAGTGTGAATGAGAGGTTTGGACCACCTGACGCTCGGGAGGTGGGAGAGGAAGGGGCACCGATCTCTGGGGGGGCAGGGGGTCGGAATATCCCTGTGTTGCTGGGGAGAGGCAGATATGGCGGGGGCCACAGAGTTAGCCGTTCCAGGGGAACGAGGGATCGTTGCTTAATAACGATCCCTTGTTCTGGCTCTGTGAGCCCAATCTTGGGTACTGGTGGTGAGTGTAACTCTGGCCCTGGGCTCAGGTTGTTGCTGCTGAATGCCAGGTCGGTGGTAAATAAAGCTCTCCTCATCCGGGATTTGATCCTGGATGGGGAGGCCGACCTGGCATGCATTACTGAAACCTGGCTGGGCCCAGAGGGAGGTGTTCCTCTCTCGGAAATTTGCCCAGCCGGGTTTCAGATATGGCATCAACCGCGACCCCAGGGAAGGGGGGGAGGAGTGGCCATTGTAGCCAGGGAGAGCCTTTGCCTGCGTAGACTCATTGCTCTGGAAATTGCGGGTTGCGAATCTCTCTTGATGAAGTTGGACTTAGGGGTTCAGGTGGGCTTATTTCTCACGTACCTGCCTCCCAGCTGCGTGTCAAAAGCCCTGCCTGTGCTACTCGAGGAGGTAGCCGGGTTGGCGGTGGAGTTCCCCGGACTTATTGTCTTGGGGGACTTCAACCTGCCGTCACTCGGCGAAACCTCTGGGTTGGCACATGGCCACCATGACAGCCGTGGACCTGACTCAAGTAGTACAGGGTCCGACTCACGAGGGAGGGCACGCACCTGACATGGTATTCCTTTCCGAGCAACTGAGTAATGGTCTGAGACTAAGGGGCTTAGAAGCATTGCCTTTGTCATGGTCAGACCATTTTCTACTACGGCTTGACTTCCTGGCTCCAATCCTCCCCCGCAGGGAGGCGGAACCAATGAAGATGTTCCACCCCAGATGCCTGATGGACCCAGAGGGCTTTCAGACGGCGCTTGGGGTTATCCCAGAGGCACTCGTCCACAGTTCGGCGGAGTCTCTTGCGGAGGCCTGGAACACGGCTGCTGAGGAGGCTCTCGACCGGATTGCGCCTTTGCAACCTCTCCGAGGCGTTAGACCCCGTAGAGCCCCATGGTTCAACGAGGAGCTCCGGGAGTTGAAGCGCCAAAAGAGACGTCTAGAGAAGCGATGGAGGAAGAGTAGGTCTGAATTCGAACGAACACTTCTAAGAGCTTTTATTAAGACTTACAAAGTGGCGCTCAGGGCGGCAAGATGCGCGTACCATGCCGCCTTGATTGCATCAGCGGAATCCCGCCCGGCCGCTCTGTTTAGGGTGACCAGCTCCCTTCTTAATCAGGGGGGAGTTGGGGAGCCCTTGCAGAGTAGTGCCAAGGATTTTAACATGTTTTTCGCTGATAAAGTCGCTCGGATTCGGGCCGACCTCGACTCCAATCGTAAAACAGAGTCGACTGACAACGAGTCAGTCGAGGTGACTGGGGCACGTACTTGTCCACCTGTCTGGGAAGAGTTTGATCTGGTGACACCTGATGAAGTGGACAAGGCCATTGGAGCTGTGAGTTCCGCCACCTGTTTACTGGATCCGTGTCCCTCCTGGTTGGTTTCGGCCAGCAGGGAGGTGACACGGAGCTGGGCCCAGGAGATTACCAACGCTTCCTTGGGGAGGGGAGTTTTTCCATCACTCTATAAAGAAGCGCTTGTGCGCCCCCTCCTCAAGAAGCCCTCCCTGGACCCAGCTGTGCTTAATAACTATCGTCCAGTCTCCAACCTTCCCTTTATGGGGAAGGTTGTTGAGAAGGTGGTGGCACTCCAGCTCCAATGGTCCTTGGAAGAAGCCGATTATCTAGGTCCCCAGCAGTCGGGTTTCAGGCCCGGTTACAGCACGGAAACCGCTTTGGTCGCGTTGATGGATGATCTCTGGCGGGCCCGGGACAGGGGTTTATCCTCTGTCCTGGTGCTCCTTGACCTCTCAGCGGCTTTCGATACCATCGACCATGGTATCCTTCTGCACCGGCTGGAGGGGCTGGGGGTGGGAGGCACTGTTCTTCAGTGGTTCTCCTCCTACCTCTCTGGCCGGTCGCAGTCGGTGTTAGTGGGGGGACAGAGGTCGACTCCTAGGTCTCTCCCTTGTGGGGTGCCTCAGGGGTCGGTCCTCTCCCCCCTGCTATTTAACATCTACATGAAACCGCTGGGCGAGATCATCCAAGGACATGGGGTGAGGTATCATCAATATGCGGATGATACCCAGCTTTACATCTCCACCCCATGCCCAGTCAATGAAGCGGTGGAAGTGATGTGCCGGTGCCTGGAGGCTGTTTTGGCCTGGATGGGTGTCAACAGACTCAAGCTCAACCCGGATAAGACGGAGTGGCTGTGGGTTTTGCCTCCCAAGGACAATTCCATCTGTCCGTCCATTACCCTGGGGGGGGATTATTGACCCCCTCAGAGAGGGTCCGCAACTTGGGCGTCCTCCTCGATCCACAGCTCACATTAGAACAACACCTTTCAGCTGTGGCAAGGGGGGCGTTTGCCCAGGTTCGCCTGGTGCACCAGTTGCGGCCCTATCTGGACCGGGACTCATTGCTCACAGTCACTCATGCCCTCATCACCTCGAGGTTCGACTACTGCAATGCTCTCTACATGGGGCTACCTTTGAAAAGTGTTCGGAAACTTCAGATCGTGCAAAATGCAGCTGCGAGAGCAGTCATGGGCCTACCTAGGTATGCCCATGTTTCACCATCACTCCGCAGTCTGCATTGGCTGCCGATCAATTTCCAGTCACAATTCAAAGTGTTGGTTATGACCTTTAAAGCCCTTCATGGCATCGGACCAGAATATCTCCGAGACCGCCTCCTGCCGCACGAATCCCAGCGACCGATTAGGTCCCACAGAGTGGGCCTTCTCCGGGTCCCGTCAACTAAACAATGTCGGTTGGCGGGCCCCAGGGGAAGAGCCTTCTCTGTGGCGGCACCGGCCCTCTGGAACCAACTCCCCCCGGAGATTAGAACTGCCCCTACTCTTCCTGCCTTCCGTAAACTCCTTAAAACCCACCTTTGCCGTCAGGCATGGGGGAACTGAACATCTCCCCCTGGGCACGTTTAATTTATGCATGGTATGTCTGTGTGTGTGTCTGTTAGCATATGGGGTTTTTAAATATTTAAATATTTTAAATTTGTCTGATTGCTTATGATTTGTTTTTACATGTTGTGAGCCGCCCCGAGTCTTCGGAGAGGGGCGGCATACAAATCTAAGTAATAAATAAATAATAAATAAATAAATAAATGTCCCCCCCCAAGGCAGGTATAGGCAAAAAAAATGCAAGTACTTACCTCAATCCCCCGCTGCTCCCGCTGGTTTGGGTTAGGGTACCTGGCCTCTCCTTGCCTGAAAGAGATACAATTTCCCTCTCTATTTACTATTACTGAACATCCAAAATATACTATTTAATCCTATGCATATATACCATGTGTGTACATACATATTACACACAGGCACACAAAAATCTACATTATCTACTATATAAACTGTATGTGTATATACAGAGACAGAGAGAGAGCTCTTATAAAATTATATACATTCAACCTCACTTACTGTGATATGAAAAACAAACCCAGAGTCCACTTTCTGCCACACATTTAACCATAACTAGAACATTACACATGCCTATTTCCGTAGCTTGCACATCACTGTTAGAGCTAGGAAATGTCATCAATTGAGTAAAATGTGGTGATTCTCACTTAATGTTTTTGCTTAACAACCAAAATTTTGGGCTTAATTGTGGTCATAGGTCTTTCTTTCTTCCTTCCTTCCTTCTTCCCTTCCTTACACACAGGCACACAGAAATCTACATTATCTACTATATACTGTAAACTGTATGTGTATATACAGAGACAGAGAGAGAACTCTTATAAAATTATATACATTCAACCTCACTTACTGTGATATGAAAAACAAACCCAGAGTCCACTTTCTGCCACACATTTAACCATAACTAGAACATTACACATGCCTTCAGACATTACACATGCCTACTTCCGTAGCTTGCACATCACTGTTAGAGCTAGGAAATGTCATCGATTGAGTAAAATGTGGTGATTCTCACTTAATGTTTTTGCTTAACAACCAAAATTTTGGGCTCAATTGTGGTCATAGGTCTTTCTTTCTTCCTTCTTCCCTTCTTCCCTTCTTCCCTTCTTCCCTTCCTTCCTTCCTTTTTTTTTCTTTCTTTCTTTCTTTCTTCCTTCCTTTCTGTCTCTCTCCTTCTTTCCTTCCTTCCTTCTTAATAATAATAATAATAATTTATTAGATTTGTATGCCGCCCCTCTCCGAAGACTCGGGGCGGCTCACAACAATAATAAAAACAATGTTACAGTGGAACAAATCTAATATTAAAAGAGAAAAAACATATAAAACCCCATCATTTAAAATCAAACAACACATACATACCAAACATAAAATATAAAAGTCTGGGGGAGGTGTCTCAGTTCCCCCATGCCTGGCGATATAGGTGGGTCTTGAGTAATTTATGAAAGACAAGGAGGGTGGGGGCAGTTCTAATCTCCTGGGGGAGTTGATTCCAGAGGGCCGGAGATGCCACAGAGAAGGCTCTTCCCCTGGGTCCCGCCAAACGGCATTGTTTAGTCGACGGGACCCGGAGAAGGCCAACTCTGTGGGACCTTATCAGTTGCTGGGATTCATGAGGTAGCAGGCGGTTCCGGAGGTACTCTGGTCCAATGCTATGTAGGGCTTTAAAGGTCATAACCAACACTTTGAATTGTGACTGGAAACTGATCGGCAGCCAATGCAGGCCACAGAGTGTTGTAGAAATGTGGGCGAATCTGGGAAGCCCCATGATGGCTCTCGCGGCCGCATTCCAAACACTTTTCAAAGGTAGCCCCACGTAGAGAGCGTTGCAGTAATCGAACCTCGAGGTGATGAGGGCATGAGCGACTGTGAGCAATGACTCCCTGTCCAAATAGGGAGTCCAAGTGAACCTGGGCAAACGCCCTCCTTGCCACAGCCGAAAGATGGTGTTCCAAGATGGTGTTCTTCTTTCCTTCTTCTCTCCCCCTTTCTTTTTCTGTCTGCCTATCTTCCTTCCTTCCTTTTTCTTTCCTTCTTCCATCCATTCCCTCCCTCCTTTCCTTTTTTGTCTATCTTCCTTCCTTCCTATCTACCATCTTTATTTGTCTGTCTCTCTTACTTCCTACCATCTTTTTCTGTCTGCCTGCCTGCCTGCCTTCTTACCATCTTTCTTTTTCTTTCTGTCTGTCTTCCTTCCTTCATAACATCTTTCTTCCTTCCTTTCTTTCTTTTCTGGTTGTCTTTCTGTCTTCCTTCCTTCTTCCTTCCTAACATCTTTCTCCTCCTCCCCCTCGGGTAAATTACACAGTCAATACTGTACTGGTTTTTATTTAAGGTTACAAAGAAAATGAAGAATCATTTTGAGTATTCTCTAAAATTTCTGCAGTGGGATTCATAGCTTATCTGTCAAAAGATTTTTCACCTGGCAGGAACCTTGGTGCAGGGCAGGCAGAAAGTGAAGTCCCGGAAGACGGGTGGCTGGCGAGGACCACGCGCTCCCATCCTCGTCTCCGCCGGGGTTGAAGGAAAGTTGAGGGACCCCTGCCCCGTCAAGAAATGCCTTGGTGGTGACATTCCAAGAGTTTTTGCCTCCCCACTCCGAAAACCTCGCTTCTCTGCATCCTGCCGAGGCTGAGAGGAGAGCGATAAAAAAGGGACTCTCGGCTTGGGACTTCTTGGCCGCTGATATGTTTCTCTCGACGCTGATATGTGCGCCGCCGCTGCCTTGCCCGCTTCCCCCAACCCCAGCTCCGTCCTCAACTGACAGAAGACGAAAAAACATGTCCTTTCCCATGGGTCTCTTCCCTGCAAATCCAAAAGTGAAATTAAAAGCCCTCATTTTCTCTTGCACCTCTTGTAGCAAGGAATCCCAGAGCGGGCAGGGGAGGTGCCTCCACAGACACAGTCGCCTTCCTTTCTGATCGCTGCCTGCTTGGAGCTCCCACCCCCACCCCCGTCAGGTCAGGTAATTTTCTTGCAGCAAGGAATCCTTCCAAAGGAAAATTACCGGAGCTGGTGGGGGGGGCTTCATGGTCACACGCGGGCCCGGGACAGGGGCGGGCCCAGGACAGGGGCTTGTCCTCTGTCCTGGTGCTTCTTGACCTCTCAGAAGCTTTCGATACCATCGACCATGGTATCCTTCTGCGCCGGCTGGAGGGGTTGGGAGTGGGAGGCACTGTTCTTCAGTGGTTCTCCTCCTACCTCTCCGGTCGGTCGCAGTCGGTGTTAGTGGGGGGTCAGAGGTCGACCTCTAGGTCTCTCCCTTGTGGGGTGCCTCGGGGGTCGGTCCTCTCCCCCCTGCTATTTAATATCTACATGAAACTGCTGGGTGACATCATCCAAGGGCATGGGATGAGGTATCATCAATATGCCAATGATACCCAGTTATACATCTCCACCCCATGTCCAGTCAACGAAGCAGTGGAAGTGATGTGCCGGTGCCTGGAGGCTGTTGGGGCCTGGATGGGTGTCAACAAACTCAAACTCAACCCAGACAAGATGGGGTGACTGTGGGTCCTGCCTCCCAAGGACAATTCCATCTGTCTGTCCATTACCCTGGGGGGAGAATCATTGACCCCCTCAGAGAGGGTTCGCAATTTCGGCGTCCTCCTCGATCCACAGCTCACATTAGAGAAACACCTTTCAGCTGTGGCGAGGGGGCATTCGCCCAGGTTCGCCTGGTGCACCAGTTGCGACCCCATTTGGACCGGGAGTCACTACTCACAGTCACTCATGCCCTCATCACCTTGAGGCTCAACTACTGTAACACTCTCTACATGGGGCTACCTTTGAAAAGTGTTCGGAAACTTCAGATCGTGCAGAATGCAGCTGCGAGAGCAATCATGGGCTTTCCCAAATATGCCCATGTTACTCCAACACTCCGCAGTCTGCATTGGTTGCCGATCAGTTTCCGGTCACAATTCAAAGTGTTGGTTATGACCTATAAAGCCCTTCGTGGCACCGGGCCAGAATATCTCAGGGACCGCCTTCTGCCGCACGAATCCCAGCGACCAGTTAGGTCCCACAGAGTGGGTCTTCTCCGGGTCCCGTCAACCAAACAATGTCGCTTGGGGGGACCCAGAGGAAGAGCCTTCTCTGTGGTGGCCCCGACCCTCTGGAACCAGCTCCCCCCAGAGATTAGAATTGCCCCCACACTCCTTGCCTTTCGTAAGCTGCTTAAAACGCCAGGCATGGGGGAACTAAAATACACTTTCCCCCTAGGCCTTCACAATTTTATGTATGATATGTTTGTATGCTTAAAACGCCAGGCATGGGGGAACTAAGATACACTTTCCCCCTAGGCCTTCACAATTTTATGTAGGATATGTTTGTATTTTTATATAATGGGTTTTTAACTGCTTTTTTTTTTAGTTTTGGATTTTGTTGTACTATTTTACTGCTGTTGTTAGCTGCCCTGAGTCTGCGGAGAGGGGCGGCATACAAATCCAATAAATAATAATAATAATAATATTTATTTATTTATTAATTACTTAGATTTGTATGCCGCCCCTCTCCGAAGACTCGGGGCGGCTAACAACAGCAGTATAATAATAATAATAATAATAATAATAATAATAATAACAACAACAACAACAACAACAACAACAACACGCACCACCCTGGCTTCGCTCCCACCCAGGCCCCAGGTAATTGAGGGGAGCCTAGCAAAAAAAGAGAGCTGCATTGTGCCAAAGCTTTTTCATCTGAGCTGCAGGCAGAGTGAGAGCTTCACAAGGGGGAAATAGACCACTTTGTGGCGGCACGGCTGGGCTCTCTTTTTTTCCCCTGCTGCTGCTGCTGCTACTGCTATCAGCGTGCTCCTCATTTTTTCCCCCTCTCCTCCTTCCTAGCCCCGGGAGGTGGCTGCGTGAGGCTGTAGGGGAGCCAGGCAGGAGAGAGGGAAGCTCACCAAGGCTAGGAAGAAGGAAACAGGGAAGAATTGAGGAGTGCAGATGCAGCAGCAGCAGGAGAAAAAAGGAGAGCCAAGACCGGTAATCCCGGAAGTGACTGCCGCTGGTCAATTGAAGCTATGCACAATTTCGTTTCCATCGGCAGGATGGTTCCATACCCTGGTGGGTCCAGCCTACCCCTGCTGCCAGCGCTCGGGCCATTGCAACGCCCGAGCACCATCAGTGACTTCAGTATAAGTCGAGGTGGGATTTTTCAGCACATTTTTTGTGCTGAAAAATTCGACTTATACTTGCGTATATACGGTAAATCAGAAGTGAATGCATCAAAAGCAAAGCAAAGTCTGAGGAAAAAGGCCTGATACTTGTCCTTATCAAAGTAACTCCAATTACACCCCTTGGCAAAACAACCAATCCCCATTGTCCATCTTCTTCAGGTGGACACATCTTCACTGGCATGTCATACTTTTGGAATGCATGCCACTAATGTACCCCATATCACCCCTTCTCAGGAGAAACGAAACACTCCTGGCCTTCACTAGAAGAAACAAAACTTACTTGGCCTCCTCCAGCAGACTTCCCCCTCCCAAATTCCAACACCTACTCCCACCCCCCATTTCTCATGATAGCTGAAGCGCAGTTGAAGGATGAAACACAGGGCGGATGACATTAAGCTTTCGTCAGCCCCTGCTGACTTCATCAGAGTGTAAAATCCCCGTTGAGGAGATACTTGCCTTTATGTAATGCCGATCAATTTGGTCACTGTGCACGTAATAGGCCCACACCCTTTCTTCCCACCTGTAATTAACTTTGTTGTTTCTGCCTTAGTCATGCTGACAGATGATGATGCAATTTCTGTTGCTTCTGTCCCCATTGTATATTGGGAGGGAGAGAAGGAGGGAGAGAGAGATGGTATAGGGTCTCCTGCTTGGACTAGATGACCTACATTGTCATTTCCAACTCCAATCTGTAATCTGAACTTCTAATTTACAATCTGTAATCTGAACACTTTTTTAAAAGTTTCAGTTGGATAACAAGTAAAAATAGAGGGGTTTGGTTATCTGCAAATTACAACATCTATTATAATACTTTAGGGATTTGTGTTAATATTAGCCAATACCTACTCCTCTCACAACCGGAAGCAAGTTAAAGTTAAAGTACAGGTAATGCAGGAGGAAGGCCCAGATCTTGCTGGGTCTTGATTCTTCAAAATAATTTTGGCCCAGTTATTCTTGCTAATCCCAGGGTATCATCAGGGCATGGTTATTTTTTTTTAAAAGGACAAGATAGCAGCCACAATGTATGACATCTAAAAAGCAAATAAAGCTTCAATAACATGGTAATGGCCACATCCTGGCTAGGAGGAATCTGCTAGCCCTGTCTTGCATACCATAGCATAAAAATCTAGAAGCAGGATGACTCTTTTTGCCCTTTAAAACAGCTCATGGCATTGTCCCTTAAGTTAAAAATCTATGGCCTTTCCTTTACTTTGATGTATCTTCCTGGGCTAGGGAGGACCATCTGTTTTGTCTCACCACTGAGGGAATAAACAAGTGATACCTGAGTACAACTTCTTATCACCTTCTCACTTTGAGGTTCCCACAAGAACCTCACCCTTGTGGATTGGCTCACCTCAGATTGGACAAAGAAGAGGATTTCTACATGTTTAACCTAACATTTTTGAGTGGGAATTTCAGGTCCTGCCTATTCTTCTTGCTATCACCATCTCCCAATAATAGTTCCTTTTGAAACATTGCCTGTTTCAAGAATTCTGTCTTCTTGAGGGGATAGGAAGGGTAAGTTCTTAAATTTGGTGGGATGTACACAGAGGAGTTCTGAGATCTACCTTGCCACATGAATTGGCCAGAAGACATCCTTCTAAACTGTTTCAAAGATGGGCTGAATGATGACCTCTACCACGCTTGCATCACTCACAGAACCCTGAATCACCACCAGACTAGTACATCCTCACAGAGGAGGCAGAGATCGACCAAACAAGGAACCAGTACCAGTCCAGCCAAGACTGGAAATGGTTCTCACCCATCTTAATGCGAGATGCCACTAAGCTCCTAGCAGTGCCTCTCTACTCAGCTGCCTGCTTCAAGCATGGCAGGGAAGGCCACTGAGCTGCAGAATGCTGAGTGAAAGCCCCGGCCAAGAAGGGAGACCCCCTGGCTGGGGGGAGACCAACAAAACCGATGTACCACAGAAAAGAATGATCCTGAAAAGCGGCAAGGTTGTCGAGTTCTGTATCTTCCTGAAGACCAGAGTGGGAACTCCAAACCCATCAGAAGAGGACTCCAACCCATCCAATAGCAATTTTGAAGATGACCCCCTGGTAAGTGGGCCAATCAAGTCAGTCACCCTGACCCTACAACCAATTTTCCCTCTAATTTTTTTTCGGGGTGGGCGGAAAAGTATAGTGTCTGAGCGGCAGTCCCCTTGGGACTGGGTGGCATAGAAGTACAAATAAATAAATAAATTTTAAAAAAATCCCTTCTTTTTTATTAAAAGAAATTAATAATAAAACAAAACCAAGCTCTATTACTATTAAAACTAAAACAACCAGCAAATCCAAAAACATAACTATTAATAAAAACAGGTGAGGGCTGGGGGGGGGTCTCTGTTATTATTTAAGTGCTTTTACCATATGCTTTAAATCAAGAGTCACTTCTCTCTCTGTTTCTCTCTCTTTCCTGTCATTCTCTGCCTCAATCATTTTCTCATTTCTCTTCCCCCCCTTTTTTCTATCATTTCTCTCTCCCTCTCTGTTCCTTCCACTCCTCTCTCTCTCTTGCTTTCTTCCTCTCTCTCACTCTCTTCCTTCCTCTCTCCTCTCTCACTCTTTCTTTCTTGCTCTCTCACTCTCTCTCTTCCTTCCTATCTTCTCTCTTTCTTTCTCTCTCTCTCCCTTCCTTTCTTTCCTTCTCTCTTCCTTCCACTTTTTTCTCTTTCTCTCTTTTCCTTCCTTCCCCTCTTCCCCTCCCTCTCCCTCTCTTTCTCCCTCTCTCCCTTTATATTTATCTCTTCCTTCCTTCCTCTCTTCCTCCCTTTCTCTCTCCCTCTCGTTCACTTTTCTCTCCCTTCCTTCTTTCCCTCCCTCCCTCCTTCTTTCCCCTCCTCTTTCCCTCCCTCTCTTTCCCTCCCTCTCTCTCCACATCTCCGGTGGGGAGCCAGCTTTGCTGACCGGCACAAGGCTTAAGCCAGCTGCCCGGGAAAGCCAGGAAGGTCCTCCTGCCCCCCCCACCCGAAAACACAACAGAGGTCTGCCGCCACCAGCTTGAGCCTCCCGTTGCTCCCTGCCGCTTCGCCTGTCATCCTGGACCTCTGTTGTGTTTTCGGGGGGGAGCGGCAGGAAAGCCCTGTGCCGGCCAGGAAAGCCGGCTTTCCGGGAAAGCAGTGCGCTTTTCAAATGCGCTGCTTTCCTGCAACTCTTTCCTGGGCAGGGGGGAGGAAGCCACTTCCCCCCCCAGGAAAGAGGTGCAGGAAAGCAGCGTGTTTAAAAGGTGCGCTGCTTTCCCGGAAAGCCGGCTTTCCTGGCCGGCACAGGGCTTTCCCGATGCTCCCCCCCGAAAACACAATGGAGGTCCAGGATGACAAGTGAAGCGTCGTGGAGCAACGGGAGGCTCAAGCAGGCAGCCTCTGCGCTTTTCTTTTGGCGGAAGAGGAGGAGAGGGGGCAGATCGGGCGGGCGGGCGGGGGGCAGTGCCGAGAGGCCAGGGGCACGAGGGGACCGGAGGCACAGTGGGGAGGCAGGGGCGGCCGCAGCTCCCTTTCCTTCTACTGCCGGCACCTCCCCGGGGGATGGGGAGTGCGCGCCCATGGAAAAGGGTGCATGGGGGGGTATTTTTGGGCGCAGCTTACGGGGAACGCTGCCTACAACTATTAATCTCCAGCTTGGGGAAGAAAGCCTTACTGGACTTGGGGTGCATCAGATGCTTAATAAGCCCAAATGTGAGAGGGAGTCTAGGGTCCTCCTGAAGAGACTAAAAATCCCAATTGTATTCTGTCAAATTCGTCTGTCGCGAATAAAGTCCCAGCTACATCTGCCACTGAGGCCTTGGAGCTAGCCATAGAGAGTCACACTGAGACTAATTTTCATGGTGGCACCCAGAATGGAATGGCCCCTTGTTTTAGGACTTATAAGGCACCAGGCGGACCTGGGCAAACGCCCCCTTCACCACAGCTGAAAGATGGTGTTCCAAAGTTAGCTATGGATCGAGGAGGACACCCAAGTTGCGGACCCTCTATGAAGGGGTCAATAATCCCCCCCCAAGGTAATGCACAGAGAGATGGAATTGTCCTTGGGAAGCAAAAACCACAGCCACTCCACCTTGTCAGGATTGAGTTTGATGTTAAATAGGAGAGGAAAGAGGACCGAACCCTGAGGCACCCCGCAAAAGAGGGGCCTGAGGGTTGACTTCTGTCCTCCTACTGACACCAACTGTGACTGTCCAGAGAGATAGGAGCAGAACCACTGTAGCACAGTGACTTCTACTTCTGACTCCCTTAGTTGTTGCAGAAGGATACCATGGTCAATGGTATCAAAAGCAGCTGAGAAGTCAAGTAGCACCAAGATAGAGGAATGACCTCCATCTCAGACTTGCCAAAGATATCCATCAGAATGACCAAAGCAGTTTCCATGCTGTAGCCTGGTCTGAAGCCCAGTTGAAAAGAGTCTAGATAATCCACTTGTTCCAATGATAATAGAAACTGGAGTAAATGTTCCCTCTAATTTTTTTTGTGTGTGGGTGGGAAAGTATAGTGTCTCAGTGGCAGTCCTTTTGGGACTGGGCGGCACAGGATTCAAAACAATATAAATAAATAAATAAATATTTCTCATTTCTCTTTTTTCTCCCCTTTTTGCTTTCATTTCTTTCTCTCTCTTCCTTCCTCTCCTCTCTCTCTTGTTTTCTTTATTTCTCTCTCACTCACTCTCTCTTTCTCTCTCTCTTGCTATCTCTTTCTCTATCCCCCCTCCTGCTCTCTCTTTTTCTCTTTCTCTCTCCCTCTCTCTCTCTTGCTCTGTCTCTTGCTCTCTGTCTCTTGCTCTCTGTCTCTCTTGCTTTCTCTCTCTCTTGTTCTCTCTTTCTCTCTCCTCCTTTCTTCTCTCTCTCTTCCTCTCCTTTTCTGTCTGCTCTCTTGCTTTCTTTCTCTCACACTCTCTTTCTCTCTCTCTCTTGCTTTCTTTCTCACTTTCTCTCTCTCTCTTGCTTTCTTTCTCACTTTCTCTCTCTCTCTTGCTTTCTTTCTCTCTTTCTCTCCTCCTTTTTCTCTCTCTCTCTTTCTCTTTCGTACACCACACCAGCAACAGAGAGAGAGAGAGAAAGAGAGAGAGAGACATAACGGAGGGCGGCTTGTTAGTCTGCGGCCCCTGGATGAGCGGCCCTGCATGACCCCAGCGCCAATCCGGCTCTCCAGCTAAGAGGCAGCAGCCATGTCCACCCCTTCACCCTGCCCGGCATCCATGGTGCCCAGCGCCCGGCCCTGCACTGCCTCCGCCTCCCAGGAGCGCACCCGACCTCTACCTGCAGGAACGTCAGTGGGGTGCCGCAAAGGGCTGTGCTTGAAAGCCGCCACGGCGCCGTTGTTGTTGTTGCCATCCCGAATTGCTCGCTTCTCTGGCCAGCAAAGCCGGCTGCAGGAAACCGGCGCATTTGAAAAGTGTGCGTTTAAAAAGCGCACCGCTTTCCCGGGCAGCCAGCTTTGTTGGCCGGAGAAGCGAGCGATCCGGGACTGTGTGGTTTTGCACCACTTCAAAAGTTTCTGCACAGGGGTTCTTAATGGCTGCGCGGGCGCGTGCCTGCGCAGCTTAGAGATGACAGTGACTGGAGTGCCACCACTTTCTCTACAACCTTTCCCACAAAGGGTAGATTGGAGATTGAATGAAAGTTCTTTAATTTAGCTGGATCCAGGGAAGGCCTCTTGAGGAGGGCCTTCACAACCACTTCCTTTAATGGTTGCAGGAAGGAACCCTCCCTCAAGGGCATGAAACCAATCAGGAGGGGCATGAGTCCAATAAACACATGGAGGAACTCATCACTCCCATAACCTTGTCCAAATCCTCAGGAGTCAGGATCAAATTCATCCCACACAATAGGATTAAGACCTAACCCTGTCACCTGAGTCAGAATTGCCTAATCAGAGTCCAGGTCCATCCAAATCTTGGTGACTTTATCTGACAGAAACCAAACAAATTCCTCAGCTCTACCCTGCAAGGGCTCCTCCATTCCCTCTGCATTGAGAAGGAAATGAGTCACCCTAAAGAGGGCAGCTGGGCACGAATCAGCAAACGCAATAAGTGCGGAAAAATGTGAACATTTTGCTGCCCGTATCACCACTAAGTAAGTCCTAATAAAGGCTCTTAACCGTGTTTGGTCAGATAAAGAGTTATAGGTTCTCCAGCATGTCTCTAGACATCTCTTATGGTGCTTCATCTCCCGAGCTCCTCAGTAAACTTTCCTGGATCCACTGCCATGGAGAGGTCGCAAAGGTGCAATCCAGTCTAGTGCCCTTGATGATGCCCTGTTCCAGGCAACCACAAGGGACTCAGCTGGACTATGGACAAGTGAGTCAGGTATTTCCTCACGTTCCCTCTGGAGCTCTTCTGAGTCCATTAGGCATCTGGGGCGGAACCACTTAATTGGCTCCATCTCCTGCGATGAGGGAGTGGTGCCTTAAAGTCTAACCTCAGTAGGAAATGATCTGGCCATGACAAGAGAGAAGCATCTATACCCCCTAATTCCAGATCATGTCTCCACTGCCCCCGAGAGGAACACTAGGTCAAGTGTGTGTCCCCCCTCCCATGAGTCAGAACCTGAACTACTTGGGACAGGTCCATGGTTGTCATGGAAGCCATGAACTCCTGAACTGCATCCAAGGATTCGTTGAAGTCCCCCAGCACCATAATCCTGGGGAACTCCACCGCCAATCCATTACTGCCTCTAGAAGCACAGGCAGAGTTGTTGTAAAGTGGTTGGGAGGTAGGTACATCATCAACAAACCCAACTGAATCTTTGAGTCCAACTTCAAGGGGAGAGATTCACATCCAACAAACTCCAGGGTAGAGATGCTGTGAGAGCAAAGATAATAATTCCACCCCTTTCCTGAAGTCGCAGCTGATGCATTACCTGAAACCTGTCAGAGAAATATTAAGAAAGATTATAGATTATGCTCAGATGAATAGATTGAAGCTTAAAGATAAAGAAGATTTGGACTAC
Organism: Erythrolamprus reginae; assembly: GCF_031021105.1. Lineage (NCBI taxonomy): Eukaryota > Metazoa > Chordata > Lepidosauria > Squamata > Dipsadidae > Erythrolamprus > Erythrolamprus reginae. Next base: position 40,226,115 of record NC_091956.1, on the reverse strand, counting down.
TATAAAATTTGGGGAAAGTTTTATGATTGGATGGAAATTAAAAATACGTAGTTAAAATAAATAACTACACTTAAGAAACAATGTAAAAAAGTTTTTACTATTAACTAGTGATAATCCAGGTGACAAGAAAAGATTTGGTGGCAGCACTAGTTAATGATATAACACGTGTTTAAAGTAGATATGATTTGAAAACTTTTTAAAGTTAATGCTGTTTGTTAAATAGTTTAAGTGTTGGATTGTTATGGGATGCTAGAAAAGTTTATTTAGAGAGAAATGTTATTGTGTTAAAAATGTTTTTATTTAGCTTTTAAATATTCAGTTTTTTTTAATACGTTAAATGTTGGAGAGATGAATTTGTGAAAATTTAATTTAATATAGGAACACAAGATGTTCCATTAGGATGTATTAGAGAAGAAAATTTTAGATATGCATATTGTTAGGTAATCATTATGTGCTTTGTATCAATGTATGTTTTATTTTTAAGGCAGAATTTTAAAAAAAAAAAAATTATACTCAAAAACCTGTCAGGGCACATCTCCAAGAGGGGAACACCCCCCCCCCTTCATGGCTCAGCCAGATCTCGATTATACATGCCAGGTCTGCCCCCTCCTCCAGGAGTAAATCTCAAAAGAGGGGGGCCTTAATGAAGAGGCTTCTTTTTCATTCAGGGCATCAAATCCCACATGAGATAACAATGGACAGAATGAGAACTGAACCAGTCTTTTGATTGGGCTTCTGCCTGGCTCCCTGCACTCTCATGGCCTCCTCTGCAATACGAGGAATGCAGTAACCTCAAGTCCCAGGAATTACATCATAGGACCAAGGCCCCAAGTGCACCTAGTCAGATAGACTTTCTTGTAAACCCCAGCCAATGAGAAACTAAATTGAGCTGGAGTTTAGGAGGTGGGGAGACAGCCTGTCCCCCTCCCACTCAGTCTGGTGGTGCCATAGTCTGCATAGAAAGCACCACAGGGGAAGCACCTGGAAGCTGGCAGGTGGGTGGCAATGGTGGCCTACTGGTGCCCCATGCCAAATTCTGAAAGCCCACCAGTTGTCTTTGCTTCTCCCACTCCCTCAACCAACCCTATCTCCATGGTGTGAGCAATGACAAAGCTCCTGGCAACTGTTGTATCCAACTGGTGCCTTTTTCTCATCTTCCTTCCTTCCCCCTCACCTCTTCCCATAGAAACTGCTATGGCTGCCCAGCCATCAAGCTCCTAGGGCACCAGGACCCTGCAGCCAAGCCCTCTGGGTTCACAGGTTTACCAAGCTGGAGGAGAGTAAATGGATGGTGGGGCTTCTGCTGAACAGGGCTGTTGTTGCCAGTGTTGCCACTGCAGAGTGAGGCAAGGCAGGTGTCGGGGCAGGGTTTGCCTGGCTGCAAGGTTCCAAGGTGCATGGGTACAGTGCAGGTTGGGCAGTGTGAGATGAACATGGCTTATTGGACACCCCATGTTCACATCCAGCTGGCTTTCACCAGCAGTTAAAGGGGCAATGAGCTGCAGCTGCTGCCAGGCACCTCAAGACCCTGTGCGCTCACCTACTGTACATGCACCCAGGGGGAGTGCCAGGACAGTTCCAAGGTGACAGGGGCCAGCCCCTTGCTGTCTCCAAGGCAGCCCCAAGAGTCAGATCTAAGCCCATTGCGGGCTGGATCTGGCCCTCAGATCTTGAGTTGGACATATCTGTTCTATGCTAAGGATCTTCACAACACAAGAGCAGAATTGTAATGTTCTTGGGATAGCTGGGGCTGGGGAGGATTGGGGGAATGAAAATAGGGAGCATTTGGTTAGCTGGGAAATAGTGAGGGTGAAGGCAACCATACATTGGGGAGAGCCTTTGTAAACCTGCCCCTGGTAGTAAAAGTGTGGATTTTCTGATCTGATTAAAATCCAAATAACAAAAACATTATACTGCATATTTATTTCCAACAAAATAATGAACCTGCAATCCATCTTTGAAACCCTAAAACTGGGAAACCTCCTATTAATCAAAATTTATATTCACAATTCTCTGCTTAACAGGAAAATAAGTTGGAGAGCAATGAAAGAAATGATTGAATCTTAAAATATCCATAAATGTGTTTTTTTCTGTTCCTTCTTTGTAGTTGTGTGTAATATTGGAGCCAATGCAAGAACTAATGTCAAGACATAAAACATATAATTTATGTCCTCGGGACTGCCTGAAAACATGTTTGTTTCAAAAATGGCAGCAGATGGTGGCACCTCCAGGTAGGAATTCTCTCTGGTCTCTAATTCTAAGTGGGTGAAAGAATAAAAATTTAAAAACATGGAATAAAGTCCTGTGACTATTCTGCAGATATTCGTTCTAAATCAGTGTTTCAATAGAATTATTGGATTCCTACATGTTAACAATTCTATGAGAAGGGAATGGTGAAAGAGAGTACATGATCTCACACACAGGATGATCATTGTACAAATAATGAAAAGGATAGTTCTGCCTAGCACATTCAACTACTTCTCCGTCATTTTAGTTGCATGCAGTTCTTCTGGATCATGTACAGATGTAATCCTACACCCTTAAAAAGAGATATGGAAACCAATTGCTGTTGAAATTAGCATGCCAGCCATTGTAGAGGTTGCCCAAAATGCACAGTTCCTTAAAAATGCAGGTGACATTCCCAAGATGTTTTGCAGTTTGCAGAGTCAAGAACATCAGGGATAAAAATGGTTGAGGCTGAAGCTTTTAGATTGTGCTTGAAGTCAAACGTTTTGAAGTGCCCTGTTCTTAGATGAATAACTGTGAGAAGAGACTCTGTCCAGATAGGACCGCAACTGGTGCACCAAGCAAACCTGTGCAAACATCCCCCTTGCCACAGCCAAAAGATGATGTTCTAAATGCTTCACTTAATTGACACGGGATGGAGATGTACAGCTAAGTATCATCAGTGTACTGATGGTAACTCACCCCGTGTCGTGGAATGATCTCACCCACTATGAGCTCTTTCTGATTAAAAACATTTTTGATTCAGTGTTTCTCTGAACCTACACTTCAGGATTTATCCAGAACAGAAGAGTTCTTTAAATAAATAAATCCCTAACTGCACCCCTTGCAAACTAATGCTTCTATTGACTTCTAGACTGCAAAGTCAATGGATGTAAATCTTAAATTTCTATTCTGACTCTGAGCCAAGGTAATCTAGTTTCTTGATAGTGCCCATTATGAATCCAAGCAATTTGTTTCCTCTTTTTGCACAGTTGACTATGACAAGCACCTTTGTACAAAGATTATAAAACACTATTACTATGATACAGTATTTCCCAACCTTGGCAAGGTTATGATTCTCCAATTAGTATGGCTGACTAGGGAATTCTGAGTTGAAATCCACATATCTTAAAGTTGCTAAAGTTGGGAAACACTACTATAATACAACACAATCTATACAGAATTGCAGAATAGCATTTAGCAGAGTATTGGTTTTGTATCATGGATGCCAAACTATAAACAACTGTTCCTTCTTTTTTCTACTTCTTAATTTATATGTGCTTTTTGACTCAGGTTAATTTTTTCAATAGTTAGCCTTATTTTCAACATTGTCTCTGCCCCCTTTTAATGAATTTGAGAGTGTGCAGACTTATGTATGGCAGCCAGATTCCTTCGACTCTCTGCATATGCCTTTGTGCTGCATCTCTACCTTTTCTCTCCCACAGCAGAGCCTGCAAGACAGCCCACCAGCAAAAGGAGAAAAAGAAAAATTTCCACCAGTAGTACCTCCAATATCAGTGCCGGGAATAACATCAACAGCACCAACAGCAAGAAGAAAGCCACAGCAGTGAACCTGAGCCTTGCCAATCAGGTACCTGTAAGTCTCCTTTTCCTTTTAGGCCTCACCTAAGACCACCTGTAGGCCAGGATCCCTAAAAGAGCAAAAACTGCTGCAAATCATTAAGCAATTTCTTCCCATATTGGGTTCCCAAGTGAAACAAATCTGTGAAGGGGAATAAAATATTTTTCAGATATATTAGTGATAGAAAGAATAACTGCAGCATCAAAGCTTAGTACTGGAGATAATACATACATTGATGGTAATAAGGAGGTGGCTGACCATTTGAATAGCTACTTCTGTTCAGTTTTCTCAGAAAACAGCTTACAATATAATACTATGGGTGGATATAGCATTGCTTCCATCTGTAGGGATTCAGCTTTCAGTGATCTCAGAGGCCAATGCTTTAGAAGAACTTGAATGATTAAAGACAAATAAGGCAATGGGTCCAGATTGCATCTACCCCAGAATTCTTAAAGAACTCAGATATGTGATTGCTACCCCCTGACTGATTTGTTTAACCAATCCCTGTTAACAGGAGATGTTCCTGATGATTGGAGAATGGTTAGTGTTGTGTCTATCCACAAGAAGGTCAGTAGAGAAGCAGCTAGTAACTACAGGCCAGTTAGCTTGACATCAGTTAAAATTAAAATGATGGAGAGTCTACTCAAAAAGAGGATAAATCAGCACCTAAAAACCAATACAGTGGTCCCTCGATTTGCGCGTTCTCGATTAGCGCGAAACGCTGCAACGCGGTTTTTCAAAAAATATTAATTAAAAAAATAAAATATTAAAAAATAAAAAATAAGTCCACGCTAGTTCTCTCTCTCTTTCTCTCCCTGTTGCCGGCGTGGTATATGAGAGAGAAAGAGAGAGGCAGAGGTCGGGCGCATTACCGGGAGGTGGAGGCGGCGTGGGGACGCTGGGTGCCGGGGACTCCGAGGAGGGGGTGGACGTCTGTTCCCTGAATGGAGACCGCCGGCCGCTCAATCGGGCCAGCAGGGAACAGAATGGAGCCTTCCGCGGCGGGGCTGGTAAGGGGGGGAGCCGAGGGGGGAGCCGAGCCCAGCCCCGTGGCATTCACACACGCCCCCCTGGATGAGCGGCCCCGCATGGCCCCAGCGCCGGACTCCGTTGCCGAACGGCGAAACCGGAAGGGGCGAGGTGGGGGAGAACGGGAGGCTCAGCATTCCGGCAGTCGCAGCGCTGGCTGTCAACTTTTCTTTTTAGCACTGGGGAGGCAAGTCAGCTCCTGCCCAGTTTTAAAAAGAAAAGTTGACAGCCAGCGATTGTTCCGCTGCCGCCAGCATGGAGCCCACGGGGGATTCGCTTTCCTCCCGCCGGCAGCCGACTGATCGTGGGCTCCTTCGCAACCTCGGAGAGCTTCCTGGTTTTCGTGAGCTTTCATGCCCTGGAAGCTCTCCGAGGTTGCGAAGGAGCCCACGATCAGTCTCGGCTGCGGGTGGGAGGAAGGCGAATCCCCCGTGGGCTCCATGCTGGCGGCAGCGGAACAATCGCTGGCTGTCAACTTTTCTTTTTAAAACTGGGCAGGAGCTGACTTGCCTCCCCAGTGCTAAAAAGAAAAGTTGACAGCCAGCGCTGCGACTGCCGGAATGCTGAGCCTCCCGTTCTCCCCCACCTCGCCCCTTCCGGTTTCGCCGTTCGGCAACGGAGTCCGGCGCTGGGGCCATGCGGGGCCGCTCATCCAGGGGGGCGTGTGTGGACTGGCAAGCGGCAAGCGGCAAGTGATCTGGCGGGAAGACCAAGGGAAGGTTCCTTCAGCCGCCCAACACCTGATCCGCTCCGCAGCGCGGCAGCAGCGAGGAGCCGAAGATGGGGTTTCCCCTTTGCCTTTACCCCATCTTCGGCTCCGCGCTGCGGAGCAGATCAGCTGTTGGGCGGCTGAAGGAATCTTCCCTTGGTCTTCCCCGCCGCCCACACGCAAACTCCACCATCTGCGCATGTGCGGCCATGAAAAAAATGGCGCACATGCGCAGATGGTGGTTTTACTTCCGCATCCAATATAACGCGGAAATCGGTTAGCGCGGGAGGTCTTGGAACGTAACCCCCGCGCTAACCGAGAGATCACTGTAACTTATTAGACTCAAATTAGCGTGGCTTTACTGAGGGCAAATCATGTCAGACTAATCTCATTGATTTCTTTGACTATGTCACAAAAGTGTTGGATGAAGGTGGTGCCGTGGATATTGCCTTTCTCCACTGCACTGCTCAGAGAGTCCAACGTGGGTAATACTTCAGCCTTATTGGCAGGGACTGAGTTAAAAATTAGCATAATTATTATGTCCCGCCCACCACTGCCCCCTCTTAGCCAGTTTTAAAAACTCAGTCATAGAGTAGGGACTATGAGTTTTGTTCTCTCCAGTTAGGAGATAGATTCTAATAATAAATGCATGCTTCTGTTTCTTTAAAACTAATCTTTTCTTCTCCCTTTTTTTATCTCCCTCTGCAGGAAATAAAAGCTGGAGTTCCTGGACTGAGAGCCTCTGCCCTCTGGGGTATCGTTCTCCAACTCTTCACCCCTGAGAAGCCTCTGCTCCCCGGAGCAAGCTTTGCTGACAGGGTGCGCTGGTATGGGGTCACTGACGTGAGCGATCAAACCCCCCTCCCCAATTAGACCCAGGTACCTCCTTGGGTGGCCAGCGTGAGGCAGCACCTCCGGATCGGTTGCTATGCCGAGTGTGAGGAGTCCCGGCTGTCTCATTCCATTCAGAAGCTTGTAAAACAGCTATTTAGCGGCTAAAAGGACCGCAATTTAATCGCGGCGGCAGGGAAGCCTTGTAATTGCCGAGCAGGAGTGGATTGCCCCCATCAGCACGGGGAGCACTAAATTGCCGAGAGGGGGCTGGAACGCCGCCCCAGAGCTAACCGGCAAAATGGCAAATTATGGGGATTAAAGATTCTCCTTGCCTCGTTAAGGGACAATTTTCTCCTCCTGCCTGACGTCACGGTCGCCATTTTAGCACAATGACTCAGCTACTTAAAGTTTTCCCCAGCTGCCATGTTTTGGGACTAACAAGAGTTGCCATGACAACGAGGTCAGTCAACAGACTTCTCAAGTCATAGACCAATCAGCCACTAGGGGGCGATGACGCGCTTTTTAGGCGTCACAATTTGCTTAGTCATTTTGCAATCTACTGGCCTCGTGAATAAGCCTTGTTTGCCGTCTGTGAGTAATTATATGATTATGTCGCAGTTACCACAAAACCCCCCTAGTGAGCTTAAAGTTCCCTCAACAAATAAAGGGAAAGGCAAGGCTCATGACACAAAATCTAAGGGGAAATCCTACCAAGCCTCAGGGAAGGCCTCCCAGTCCTCAGCACTAAAAGAGGCTGAGGAAAAGATTAAAGCCTTAGAAGCCCAATTGGAAACAACCAAGGCTAAGAAGGGCCCTAGCCCCTCAAGCAGTCTTCCCCCACGTCAACAGAGCCCCTTGGTCTCAGAGATTCCAATGGAGACCTTTCACTTCACAGGTGCAGGGGGATTGTCACCTGATCGCCCTTTAAGTGCACCACCTGCAGAAGGCTTTCAGAGGGCAGAATGGTCCAGACCAGCTATACAGCCAGGGTCTCAACCATCTTCAGCTGCAGCAGCCACATTCACACCAACTGCAGCGGGCCTTAGAGGGCCCATGGACAATTGGCAAACAATGTCTCCATCCTTGCAGGATATGATTGCTTCGGTCTACTCTCAGGGCATTGCAGTGGGTGCCCAGCAGAGGCCTTCCACTCTCCCTAGGCCTACCAGACAGGATCCTTGGACTGTACCTGAGGTGACCACATCTGTGCATGATTCCTTCCAGGAGGACCAAGACCTGGGTGAAATGCCCATGGACCAGGAGGATGAGCTTTCAGGAGATGAAGCCACCTTGCCTGAGCAACCTCCGTTAGCAGGTCTATTCAAGCAGTCTCTCTTCAGAGTTCTGTTAAATAAGGCCAAAGCCACTTTGACTCCTGATAACACTGCAAAGCCAGCAGCTCAGGATGTGGGCATCATGCCAGCAGCCAGACTCATCAACGAGCCACAGAAGGAGTCTGAGCACATCCCTGCAATACCCATCTTTGCGGAGAACATCAAAAAGCCCTGGAAGCAGCCAACTGCAGCCCTAGGACCATCAGCCTGGGACAGGAAGTTCTATACATTTGACCCAGAGGTGGAGGATCTACTCCAGTATCCCTCGGTGGATACACCAGTAACATCCTTGATGTCCAATGCAGTCGTGCCATCTGACATGGCAGATGGACTGAAGCCGGATGATAGAAGGGCGGAGAACATGATCAGACGAATTCATCAGCTGTCCGCCTGGTCACTCAGAGCGGCATCGGCCGCATCTTTCTTTAACAGGGCCTCCATCCTATGGTTGAAGGATATGCTTGCCAGACTAGGCCCGGAAGATGCCAGGCTCCGCCAAGATGTTAATAAGCTTATTGCTACTACAGAATTCTCCGCGGATGCCACTTTAGCGGCAGCTAGGTTCTCCTCCCGCACCTTGGCATCGAACTTACCAGCTCAACGCTTGCTTTGGCTCCGTTCGTGGCAGGCAGACGCCAAATCGAAATGGCGCTTCGCTGCGGCCCCGTATCAGGGCTCTCAACTCTTTGGCGAATCCCTAGACAAGGTCCTCATTGAGGATAGGGACAAGAAAAAAGTTTTGCCATGATCAGCAAGGCGTCAGGACAGGCGGGGAGCCCCTTATTACCGCAGGCAGTCCTTTTGTTCTGACCCCGCCTCATCTTCATCCCCGGTCACAAGACCTTACGGTCAGGGGACCTATACACCCACCTATCGCACTGACCGAGGAGGCTATGGGAACAGAAATCAACAGTTCCAACAATCCCATAGACCATTTCGAGGAGGCAATAGGGGAGGCTATCGAAAGCAGAAGTGACTCCTCCCAGGACAGTCCCATCGGTGGGCGCCTGCAGTGCTTCACTGACTTTTGGGAGTCCATATCCACAGACGTCTGGGCCTTGGACACCATAGATCAGGGTCTTCAACTAAGATTTCTACACCGGCCTCCCAACAGGTTTATAGAAACCTCATTGAATCAACCACAAAAGCGAGCCATCATCCTGCAGGAGGTTCAACACCTCCTCGACATAGGAGCAATAGAGCCTGTACAAACGCGTCAGGAGATGCTGGGATTCTATTCCATCGTGTTTGTGGTACCCAAGTCTTCCGGCAGCTGCCGCCTAATTTTAAACCTGAAACAGCTGAACCTTTACATCAGGTACCAACGCTTCAAAATGCATTCTCTGCACACTATTCTAGCATCTATCCGCCACCGGGACTGGATGACCTCCATCGATCTCAAGGAGGCATACCTCCATGTCCCGGTCCATCCACACCATCGACAATTCCTCCGCTTCTCTCTTCTCAACCAGCACTTCCAGTACAAGGCCATGCCCTTCGGTTTGTCCTCAGCTCCGAGGACATTCACCAAAATTTTGGACGCTCTAACAGCAAGCCTCAGGGCTCAATCCATCCATCTTCTAGCATACCTAGACGATGTTATCATTCTCTCCAGAAGCCCTCAACAAGCCAGACAAGACCTGGCCCGGACAATAGATTCACTAGAGAGGGCAGGGTTTACCATCAACCGAGCCAAGAGTCATCTAGAACCGACTATGCGCCTGCTCCAGCTGGGCGCTATAATAGACTCTTCGACAGGCCTAGTCTTCCTCTCATCAGAGAGGAGGCAGAAGATACGGGCACTGGTTCGTTCCATCTCCCGTCGCAACAGGACCTCCCTAGCACAGCTGTCTCAACTGCTAGGGATGTTCATCTCTTGTATCAACATTGTTCCTTGGGCCCGGCTTCACGCTCGCCCCCTTCAATGGTTCCTCCTCCCCTTCCAAAGGGCTTGTCTCAGCAACTCAAAAAGACAAGTGCACCTGACCACTACAGTTCACCTTTCCCTCACGTGGTGGACCTCACCGGCCTTAGCCAAGGGCTCCCCCTTCTTGGCTCACCAGGAGGTGACGATAACCACCGACGCAAGTCTTTCCGGCTGGGGGGCGCACTCACGGGGACAGGTGGCCCAGGGCAGGTGGTCCCCAGCAGACTTGGAGGATCCCAATATCAACAGACTGGAGTTACGAGCGGTGTTCAAAGCTCTACAGTCGTTCTCGGACATGGTAGAGGGCCAACATGTCCTAATCTTAACGGACAACGTGGCAACAAGGGCACATGTGAACCACCAAGGTGGCACACGCTCAGACCGCCTGATGCAGGAGGCCCACAAGCTAATGTCATGGGCAGAAAGACATCTTTCTGCCCATGACCAGCCGCCCCGAGTCTTCGGAGAGGGGCGGCATACAAATCTAATAAATTATTATTATTATTATTATTATTATTATTATTATTATTATCTAGCATCGATCCGAGCGGAGCATATCTCGGGGATAGAAAACACCCAGGCGGACTGGTTGAGCCGGACGACAATCGATTCCGGGGAATGGACATTGAACCCGGAGGCGTTCCAACTAATAGTGCAAAGGTATGGAGTACCAGTAGCGGACCTCTTTGCCACACAACACAACCAGCAATTGCCCAGATTCTTCTCCCGATTTCCGACACCAGAGGCTGAGCAGGTCAATGCATTGCTATCACCATGGCCCAAGGGGCTTCTGTACGCTTTTCCCCCTGTCTGTCTATTACACAGGGTGGTGGCCAAGATCATTTCCGAGGAGGCGGACATTCTCCTCGTAGCTCCTTACTGGCCCAGGCGCCCCTGGTTTGCCGACCTGATGGGATTGTCAATCTTACCACCATGGAGAATCCCACTTCAACGGCTGGTCCTGACACAGGGATCAATAGTGCATCCAGACCCACAGTGGTGGAAGCTTGCCCTGTGGAGGTTGAAGGGAACCGCATGAGAGAGAAACAGGTTCCAGAAAGTGTCATTAACACCATTCAAGCAGCACGGCGACCATCAACGACGCGTATTTACCAGGCTACCTGGACGGCATACTGCACCTTTTGCAGAGCTCAGGGAATCACGCCCTTGTCGTCCTCAGTACTACATCTCCTGGAATTCCTCCAGAAAGGACTAGACCAAGGGTTGACGCCCAACACACTCCGACGACAGGTGGCGGCGATAGCAACAGTTCTCCGACCAGACCCGTTTTGTCCAATTTCTCATCACCCTTGGGTGAAGGACTTCCTACGAGGAGCAGCAAACCTGTCTCCTCCCGTCATACACCACTTTCCATCCTGGGACTTACCATTGGTTCTAAGGGCGTTAACAGGACCCCCCTTTGAACCTTTGAGGGAAGTATCACTTCGTTTTCTCTCAATAAAAGTAGCTTTCCTAGTAGCCATCACCTCGGCCAGTAGGGTCGCGGAACTTGCAGCACTATCGGTTCGGCCGGACCTCTGTGTTTTTCATCCAGATAGAGTGACTCTGCGTCTGGACGCCTGTTTCATACCCAAGGTTAACACCAGGTTTCACAGAGCCCAGGACATTGTCTTACCAGATTTTTGCACACATGGCTCTCACCCATCAGAGCTGCGGTGGCATAAGGTGGACGTGAGAAGAGCAGTTAAGATTTATATTCGCCGCACTAGCACCTTCCGAAAGTCGGAGGCCCTCTTCGTGTCTTTTCTCCCTTCTTCAATGGGAGGAAAAGTTTCATCTAAGACCATCAGCAGATGGATCAGGACTTGTATCATTGAAGCCTATTGGTCCACAGCAACACCCTTACCGGGTAGGATTACAGCCCACTCTACCCGAAGCGCGGCTACCACAGCCGCTTGGACTACGCAGGCGCCAATTGAGGACATTTGCAGGGCAGCTACCTGGGCTGCCCCTACGACCTTTATTAGACACTACCGCCTAGACTCTTTTGCTTCAACGGAGGCAGCCTTCGGCAGAAGAGTGCTACAGGGAGTTTGTGTTCCAGCGCCCCTGGTCCGGCCTATCCCTCCCTAGAATGTGGCTTGGGTATATCCCACGTTGGACTCTCTGAGCAGTGCAGTGGAGAAGAACCGTTGAACTTACCTGAACGGTCTTCTCGCTGCACTGCGAAGAGAGTCCAAACCCGCCCGGCCTTTTGGCCCAGGTGCACAGTTTCTTAAGGGTTACAGTTGTTAAATAAAAGGTTTTGTTCCTTACTATTCCTTCGTTTTTATCACTGGCTAAGAGGGGGCAGTGGTGGGTGGGACATAATAATTATGCTAATTTTTAACTCAGTCCCTGCCAATAAGGCTGAAGTATTACCCACGTTGGACTCTCTTCGCAGTGCAGCGAGAAGACCGTTCAGGTAAGTTCAACGGTTCTTCTGGACATTATGTGGAACCTTTGATACAGTCCCACATAAAGAACTGATAGATAAGTTAGTGAAGATTGGATTGATTTGCAGCTGGCTGAAGAGTAGACATCAGAGGGTTGTTGTTAATGGTGAGTATTCTGAGCAGAGACTGATTACAAGCATTGTGCCACAAGGGTCTGTTCTGGGTCTAGTGACGATAACAAGGGGTTGAATTGGAGGGTCCCTTTAGGGTTCTAAACAGTACTGGGGCAAGTACTGTTTCTCTGAAAATGCAACTTACCCCAAATATCATACCAATGTAGCTTTGGCCCAGTGTACCCTGTATACAAAGTGGAAAGATTAGGCCAACATAGCTTCAGCCTGGTCTACCCAGTGCACAGAAGAAAGATTAGGCCAGCATGGCTTTGGCCTAGTCTACGCAATATGAAGAGGAAACATACCAGCAGTTTGTGCTACGAGTTTATTTATTTAGTGTAATGGCAAAAAATATTAAAAAGCACATCACAATTACATTGTCAAAGAGTAAATATTAAAGTAGTTATTTACAAATTCAGAGATAGATTATATACTCAATACAGAGTTGCATACAGAAGGTCTTTGGAATTCTTCTGATATGCACTCAGAGGGCACTGTTCCAGAATATTTATTTATTTATTTATTCATTCATTCATTCATTTATTTGATTTTTATGCCGCCCTTCTCCTTAGACTCAGGGCAGCTTACAACATGTTAGCAATAGCACTTTTTAAAAACAGAGCCAGCATATTGCCCCCACAATCTGGGTCCTCATTTTACCCACCTCAGAAGGATGGAAGGCTGAGTCAACCTTGAGCCGGTGATGAGATTTGAACCGCTGATCTACAGATCTACAGTCAGCTTCAGTGGGCTGCAGTACAGCACTCTACCTGCTGCGCCACCCCAGCTCTTGAATGTGCTACTGTCTGCCTTGGAGCACCACAGTTACATTCTAAAGAGGAGAGCTTTCCCCATTTATGGAGGGGATTAGTAATCTGCCATGTTGGGCCCTTTGAAGAATGTAGGAATATTACACTGGAGTCCCCCAGTTAACAATGCAGAGTCAGAGAATTCTTCCACAATGTCAGCCAGACAATCTTTGTGATCTCCTGATTTAAAACAACTAACTATAATAAGATCTCAAGAGAACAGTCTTTCTAAGGACTTAGCATCTCAGATCACCATCCAAATAAAGCAAATAATAAGGATGTGAAGTCCTGAGTTCATTCTTTTTTCCCATGGCTGTGCATTAAAGGCAGCTTTTTAAAGGGCTGTAGCAAAGAAGGGAGAAATAAGTTAGAATGTTAAGAAGTCAGGTAGGGTTATATGGGGAGAATGGTCAGAAAAGTCAAGATGAGCCTATGAACAAGTCTTCAATCATGCAGTCACAGTCAGCACCTTGACTTGTTTTGACCACCCCTGATTTAATCAGGAGACAGCTTTGAAGCCTCTTGTTAGAACAGATTTCATTAGATTTTGTCTTTGAGATTAATAAAAGTATTCCTGAGGTGATACTACTTGCTTTTGCTACCTGAAAACCCCACAAATATGATTGCAAACAAATAATGTGTTGATTCTATACAATGTCATGTTACACAATTGTTTCAAACCTTTCAGTCAACAGTTTGGAAGTTTTGAAAATTGGATTTCTGGATTTCCAAGTTAGCATATATAAACAGAATGCCAACAGTTTTGAATATACCCCTTTGAGGCCTGGCAGTGATAATATGGGGAAAGGTGTGGAAGGATTCTGTATAATCCTCTCATAGGAATTGAGATACTTTATTTCACTTGCTCCAATTTATAACATCAAACAAATCATGGATCCCTTTCCAGGATGTGATGGTTGTTGGGGAACCCACTCTGATGGGTGGAGAATTTGGTGATGAAGATGAACGGTTGATCACTAGACTGGAGAACATGCAATACGATGCAGCCAATGGCCTGGATGATGATGAAGACTTCAACAATTCCCCTGCCCCAGGAAATAACAGTCCTTGGAATAATAAAACTTCTACCAACCAGGAGACCAAGGCTGAGAACCCCACACCCCAGGCTTCCCAGTAGAGCTCCATATTCATCTCCTGCTCGACTGGTAACAACAACTAACCCCCATCTCACAGCAGTCCATAGGTAAGCAGAACCAAAACCACTAGATTTTTGACAGAGATAGAAGCTATTTATAAATGTACAGCTATCTTTTTTGAAATTTAAAAAATAATTTGTAAGCACCTAGGGGATGATCTTGGAAACTCTGGTACTTGCAATGATATTGGCACTGACCTCAGTGAAACTAAATATGTAAGTAGCACCTCCTGATTATTTTTACATTTTGATGGAGGATTTTTCCCCCCAGGATAATCCCTCTTTACTCTAAAAGGCCATATCTTCTGTCAGTGCTCAGGATCAAATGACTTTTTTTTTTTAGCATAAAAGAGGACAACCTTGCTTTTCTTGTTTTTCAATATAAATGGAAAGAGCACACAATTTGGAAACAGCCCTTATTTTCTGTCTGGGCCATTGATTTTTCTGGCTATCCTTTTGAGAAGGGAAGAGGCAGGAGAGAATATTTTCTTAATCAGGCTCCAAAAGCATCTTATTGTTATTATTTAAAAAATAGTAGCAAAGATTTAGTATTTAGTGTATATATTCTGGATTGAAACTTTTCCCCATCTGAATAAGCAGTTGAGGACCAGAAGATCTGATGCCACATAGTGGAGAATGCAAAAATTAAAATATTTTCTCAAAGGAAACCAAGCTTTCTAGGACAGCTATGATTCGGCCATGACAATGTGGCTTTATTAAATATGCTTACAAAATATAGCCTTGATATTTCAAATGATAAGTCTTTAAGCTGTTGTAAAAGGATCATAACAAAACCTCAGTATCTTTTTTTATGGCTCTGATCCATAGCAGATCCGGTGAGTTAGCACTCTGAAACTTGAACACTCCAGTTCCAAAGATGATTGGTAAAACTTCAAATTTTTGAAAGGGGTGTGAGCCAGTGAAGGGCTACCAAAATTTTTACTACCACACTGTGGGCGTGGTTTATGCAGGACGCCCTGCATTTTCTTTCAGCATCTTTCAGTGCAAATTGGGTGCTCTGGGGTGGAGCTTTATTTTTGTTACCCTACTGCGTCCCCCCACCATCCGGGCAGTGGTTTACCCCTGCCGTGAGATATACATATCTAGCTATATGATTGGCTAGGAATAATTGTGATATCAAAAGATACGCATGTTTCATTCTTCTGAAGTTGGGATTTGTCAAAAGTCCTGTCTTTCTCAACATCTCTATAATTTTCTCTTTCCTGACACAAATTGACCTTTTGCATTTTTTTTCTTTCTCTCCTTCATTCTCTCCTTCTATTCTTCATTGTTTTCAGGCAAATAATGTAGTTTTTCATTGCCTTGTGAAAAGCATTGATAGAATTATAAATGCCATTTTGTTTAATCAAATACATAGCAAATATTTTTATGTGGAAGGAGGGCAGCTGTACCCTATAAAAGTTTATGCTTTGTAAAATTACTGTTGATCTGAATTTTGAAAGCCATGTAATCCATCAATGTTATGAACAATTTGGGAAAAAAACCTAATCTGAGTTTTATTTGATTCTCTTCATCTGTTATTTCCTATATAATAATACTTTTTGTAAAGCCTTTCAAACTAATTAATTTTTTATTATAATATATTTATGTGAAACTTTATAAAATAAACTATTTTTTTCATTTACATAATATTTCAATTCATCATGAAAAAATACAGTGAGTTGATGTGTAATGATACAATTGTACTTTATGTATGCTTTGCCAATATGTGTGCCAATAAACTGTGTTAACAAACATGATGTTTACATTTCCTTTGTGTTCTGTCTGGGTTTTCCCAGACCTCCACACCCACTGAAAAATAGCCAGACACTCTGGTAAAATCCAAAAGTAATTTATAGCAGGAAAAAATAAGCACAAAGGAAAACCTGTCTTCACAGCAGACAGGTTACAATACTTTACAACAGGGTCCTGATGTCCAGTCAATTCCAAAAGCTTCTTGCTGGCACCCCCCCCCCCCCAAGGTTTCAAGAGTCCAAGGCACAAACCAGGATTGTAGCCACCAAAGTTCACAAACAGGTCTCACGAATCTCCAAGATAAAACTCCACAAGCCAGGAAGGGTGGGGCCGCCTTTTATCCTTTCCCAAGCACCACACCCAAACCCAGCTGCGACCCCTAATGCTGGAAATATCTGGCCAATTGCGTTCTTCTCTCGTTAGCTCTCCTCTGTCGCATATCTATGAAGTCACTAGCATCTTCCCCCAGGGAATCCAGGCTGCTTGCTGGGGAGAGCTCCCCCTGGTGGAACTCTGGCTGTCCTTCATCTTCAGCCTGGGATTCAGCTTCTTCATCAGTCTGCCCCTCCTGGTCCTCATCCTCTGAGCCGGACACCGACAGCAAATCAGCCATTCCCGGAGGGGTCCCAGGCTGAACCACAACACCTTGTAACAGAATATACAGCTATAAAATATTGGTATACATAAAGTGACCTTACTAATGCAGAATATTTGAGCAACGCATTAGTTTTTTCAGTAAAATGATTTTTATGAACTTATAGGAAAACATAAGGTGACATTGACATGCAGGGGAACCAAACAAACATTTGGAGGGAAAGTTGTCAATGAATAATACCTCCAGTATTATTCGGTCAATAAAAGTGGTAGATGTGGTATTCTCTGTAGCAAAATACAAATGTGTTTCTTTAATTTTAATTTTATTTTTATTGCAATTTTCTCTTTACATATCTCTAATACTTATTTAACAGATCTGTGACATTATTCATACAACTAAAATCAATATTCAGTACATTCTATACATTCTATTTCCAAATGTTCTACTTCTACATTTCCATTTCTTATTTCTATTATCTATCCATTCATACCATTTCTCCTATACTGCATAATATTCCAAATCTCCCTTTTCCTTTAACTCCAATGTGAGTTTTTCCATTTCCACGCAATCAAATATTTTTTGAATTACTAATCCCTCTGGTATATACTATCTTTCTTCCAATATTGCGCAAAAGCAATCCTTGCTACCGTTAATATATGTAACATCAAATACTTTATCTTTGTATTATAATTTGACTTAAATATCCCTAGGAGAAACAGTTCTGGTTTAATATGTATGTAACACTTAATTGAAAAGCCGCTGGGAGCTTGAATGCGGAAGAGTGAAGCAGCGACAGGTGGAATAAGATGGCGCCCAATGCACGCGGACAAGCTGAGAACTAGAGACATAAGAATGTCTTTAGATTGTTGATAGAGCCAAGAGAGTACCCGAGGGCTGCCACTGGGAATATCATCTAGGTGTTGAATGAACTGTGGACTGTGAATCCTGGTTAGCCTGTATGGTCGTTGGAGGTTTGAACTCGGAAGGGAGATCGATAGACTCGGCATGGAGAACTGGAAGGGAAGCTAGGCATTGAAGCCACGCAAGAAGTACAGTTGCTGCGGTCGCTACTAGATTTCACCATTTGACATAGAAAGCAGCAACCAAATGATCAGACAGCCCCTCAACACCAGGGTTAACATCGTCGGGGGGAGGTTGTAGCCCCCGAATGAGCCGAGCTTGGAGAGTCGGCTGAGAGGTGGAGGATAGTTTCTCATGCAACGAAGATCTGCAACCACTGACGTTACTCCTACCATTGCCATGCTGGCTTACAACTCCACAGTGCTTATGTGAACTGCTAGAGGAAACTAATGGAGCCCCTGTTTTGGGGGCAATTTGAACTTTGGGAACAATATTTTAAGAACTTTAAGAAGGAAGCCCAGATGCCTGAGATTAAGGACTTGGGCTCTAATATTTTATATGACCATCAACCTTGCTTCCATCTTTATATTAAGCCTGCAGTTGGAACTGACTATACCAAATGTTCTCCACCCCCACCCACCCCTTTTTCATGAAAGTGTGCAATTTCATCTCCTGATTTTATTGACTATCTAGACTTTTTCCTTCAGTAAAGGGCCCCTTTGATAATAATATTTTAACAAAATCTACAGATCCTTGTCAGAGGAAGGGTTGTTCCATCAATCCCCACTCCATTGATTGGACTGTTTATTGTTTATTTTATATGCTTGCATGAAATTTAATATAACCCTCTGCTCAGCTGTTCACTATTTAACTGTGGATTCATATTTTTACTTGGAGGGTGGTACTGGGTGTGTGTTTGCAATTGTATATTTGTATTATGGTAGATAGTGAATGTGATTGTTCTGGAGTATTCATTTTAATTAGGGTGGGTGGGGAGGGGAGAGTGATAGTGAATGATTATGAATGTAGGTGCAGACCTGCCAAAGAGGATTCAGGCCTGGGAAGTGGGGGGTGCTATCTCTGGGGAGGTGGAGGGCAGAGCTGGGAGTTCTGACTGGGAGAGGCAGATATGGCAGAAGAAAAGGGTTAGGCTTCTCACCAGGGAACTAGGACTTAAAAGTGATTCCTTGTTCTATCAAGCTCAAGCTCATCAAGCTCAACCCGTATAACTGGTGATAGGCAAAGCTCGGACCCAGGATTCAGGCTGTTGCTGCTCGATGCCAGGACTATTGGAAATAAAGCTCCCCTCATTCACAATCTACTCATGGATGAGGAGCACTGTTCCCTCTAGCATGCGTGGGCATGCGGGCATGCAGGCAAAAACCAAATGCCACGCAGGGTTTTCAAACCCCGCGCGGTGGAGCTGGAGCCATTTCTCCCCGCCTGATAGCTGATCTGCCCCTCCCAAGCTGTCTGCCATGGAGAAACCCCCGTTGACTCTGAGCCCCGCCCGGCTTCTCCGACTCTGTCTGGGGACCAAGCCCTGCCCATCCCACCTGCATGGTGGGCACCAGATAGGGGAAGGGTGGCCCTAAGCAAGATGGACACAATCCCTTCCTCCTCCCTCAGAGCTGCCTCAGGGTGAACTTGTGGGGGCCCCCGTAGCCTCTCCTTCAGGCAGTATTGCTACTACAAGGGCTCAGCTGTAGACAGGTTAGCCCTGAAACGAAGGAATGGTTTTCTAACTCAGGTGTTTTAAAGCAGTACAGAGAAGTGGCGTGATGAGCTTCAGTGCACTCTTGAATGCGCCAAGCACTAAAGCCCAGGGCCTGGGGGAAGGCATTTTATAGCACGAGGCCCGGCGCTGAAACCAAAGTGCCACGGACCCATTTTTAGTCCTCTCCGAGCTCCAGGGTTCCCGAGGCTGAGGAAGGTCTTCCTTCCCGTGGTTTTTGCTCATGCTCCGTGGTAGCTGTAACTTGCAGCTCATTGCTCGGAGCGGCGCCAGCCTTAACGCCGCCCTGGGGGAGGAGGAGGAGGTGAAGTGGAGCAAGTCCCAAACTCCTTGCCAAGTTTTCTCTTTCTCTCTCCCCCCCTTCACAGCTGCAACTCCCCCTCTTCACCAAAACTCTCGGCGTCGCCTGTTCAAAGGGCAGAAAGCGCCCTGGCGCTGCTTTCTTCCCTGCATGGTGAAGATGGTTGCTGTGCAAAGACGCTCCATGAGCTCGGAGAACAAAGATAGAGGGTAGCGGTTATGAACGGTAATGGAATTGAGTTTACGATAATCACAGCGAAGTCTTAGGTCTCCAGTTTTCTTTTTGACAAAAAGTACTGGAGCAGAGAGTGGAAAAGAGGAGGGTTGGATGAAGCCTCTGGCCAGGAAACTCTTTTAAGGAGGCCAATTCAGGTTGAGACATTGAGTAGAGACATCCCCCAGGAAGTTTAGCATTGGGTAAAAGATCAATGGCACAGTCATAAAATCGATGGGGGGGTAGTTGGTCTGCTTCTTTTTTGTCAAAAACGTCAGCAAAGTCTGAAATGTCTGGTGGGAGAGTACTGGCAAGATGGGCAGGAAGCAATGTACCCTCTAATTTTTTTTCGGTGTGGGCGGAAAAGTATAGTGTCTGAGCGACAGTCCCTTTGGGACTGGGCGGCATAGAATAATAAATAAATAAATAAATAAATAAATAAATAAATAAATAAATAAATAAATAAATAAATAAGAAAAAAATACCTTTTATTAAAAGAAATTAATAATTTAAAAAAACCAAAATCCATTACTATTAAAACTAAATCAACCAGCAAAACCAAAAACATAACTATTAATAAAAACAGGTGAGGGCTGGGTTTTTTTTCTCTGTTATTATTTAAGTGCTTTTACCATATGCTTTAAATCAAGTCACTTCTCTCTCTGTTTCTCTCTCCTGTCATTCTCTGCCTCAATCATTTTCTCATTTCTCTTTTCTCCCCTTTTTTCTATCATTTCTCTCTATCTCTTCCTTCCACTCTTCTCTCTCTCTCTTGCTTTCTCTGTCTCTCTCTCTCACTCTCTTCCTTCCACTCTCATCTCTCTCTTTCTTTCTTTCTTTCTTTTTCTCTCTCTTTCCCCCTCTTGGTCTCTTTCTTTTTCTCACTTTCTCCCTCTCTTGCTTTCTCTCTCTCTCTCTCACTCTTTCTTGTTTTCTTTCTCACACTCTTTCTCTCTCTTGTTCTCTCTCTTGTTCTCTCTCTTGCTATCTCTTTCTCTCCCCCCTTTCTCTCTCTCTCTCTTTCTCACTTTCTCTCTATCTTGCTGTCTGTTGCTCTCACTCACTCTCGTTCTCTCTCCGTTCTTCTCAGCGGAGGCTGGTAATATTCAATGTCGGGGGGGTTCGCGCCATTGCGCGCGCTCCCTATCTCCATACCAGGCCACTTGGAACATTCAAAATAAGAAAAGCATTCACTGGCAGGCGTTCTCTCAGCAGAGGCCGGCGAAGGTGATATTCAATGTCGGGGGCGCGCGCGCGCGGTTGCGCACGCTCCGTATCTCCATACCAGGCCACTCGGAACATTCAAAATAAGAAAAGCCTTTGCTGGCGAAAGTTTTTCTTATTTTGAATGTTCCAAGTGGCCTGGTATGGAGATAGGGAGCGTGCGCAACCTGCCCCGCCTCTCCTGCAATCCCCTTGCTGAGAGCCCGGGATGAAAGTGCTCTCAGCAAAGGGACTGAGACGGGCAAGGCGTGCGTTCCGGGTGCGGAGGAGTCGCGCCCAAAGGTAGGAGGCGGCGGCGGAGCAGAGGGGGCGGATTGGGCGGGGGGCAGTGACGAAAGGCCGAGGGGGCCGGAAGCAACATGAGGAGGCAGGGGCGACTGCGGCTCCCTTCCCTTCTGCTGCCGGCGCCTCCCCGCCCCGCGGGACTGCGCGCCCATGGAAAAGGGCGCGCGACCCGGTATTTTGGAGAGAGCGTGCGCGCACATGCGCAACCTACAGGGAACAGTGGCAGGAAGTTGAGTGGTAAAAGGTGGACGGATGTGGTTTACACATTGTAGACTAGGAAAGGAAATACAATTTTGGGACCACACAATGTGGGGATTGTGGGTTCTGAGCCATGCTAAGCCAAGGACTATAGGAAAGTGGAGACCTTTAGAGACATAAAATTGAATAGGTTCTTTGTGATGTGCGATGGTTAAGGTGAGTGGTTGGGTCTGAAATTTGATTGGTCCAGACAAGAGAATGCAGCCATCAATAATTTCGACAATAATAGGAGGTGTGACTGGGTATTATTATTATTATTTATTATTTATTGGATTTGTATGCCGCCCCTCTCCGCAGACTTGGGGCGGCTAACAACAGCAGTAAAACAGTACAACAAAATCCAATACTAAAAAAAAAAAAAAAAAAAAGCAGTTAAAAACCCATTATATAAAAACCAATCATACATACAAACATACCATACATAAAATTGTGAAGGCCTAGGGGGAAGGTGTATCTTAGTTCCCCCATGCCTGGCGACAGAGGTGGGTTTTAAGCAGCTTAGGAAAGGCAAGGAGGGCATGGTGTGAAAATCAGCGAAGGTCTCATCCATAAAGTTGGTAGTAGTTCCGTAATCTACTAAAGCCGTAGCAGGGCGGGTTTTGGGTGTGTTTTTTTAAGTTTACCTCAGTGGTTAAGGTTAGGTGTCTTGAAGGTCTTGGTTCATCTGCTGTAACATTGGAATTCGGTTTGGTGCCCACCCGGCCTAATGTTTCTTTTAGGCTGGGCTCTGGTCGTTTCCTGGCAAGGTTGCCTGGACCCGGAAGGCTGGCCCACTGTTCGAGACTGGAGTAGGAGCGGGAGTGCCATGTCTTTTCTGAGGGCAAGCATTTAGAAGGTGTCCAGCTTCTCCACAATACATGCAGAGGCCTTCCGCTCGATGTCTGGCTTTCTTAGCTTCACTCAGATGAGGTCTGGCCCTGCCCAGATCCATTGGTTCCTCTCAAGCAATGGCAGCTGGTCAGTTTTCCGTGTCTGCTGGCATCTGGAAGGGGCATCTTGGCACTGGGTTAAAACCATTGTTTTGGAATCTTTGGCATGGAGCTGGCACTGGTCTGGATTTCTCTCAAAACTGGCTTTCGTATCTGATGACACGGTTCTGGGCAGATAACAATTTAGTCTTGATGGTCAAACAGGTCTGGTAGAGTTCATTTACCGTGTCAGGAGTTGGTTGGTGCATCAGCTCATTCACAAACTTGGGGGACAGACCATCCTGGAACAGGTCCATAAGGGCTCCCTCATCCCTGCAACTGGTGTACCAGGCAAATCTGGCCAAAAGTCCCCCTGGCCACAGCTGAGAGATATTGGTCAAGCCTCAGCTGTAGGTCCAGGAGGACACCCAGATTATGGACCCTTTCTGAGAGGGTTAAAGTTCCCCCCTTCAGAACCATGGATGGACAGATGGTGTAGTGGGAGGAAATGCCTAGAGCCACTCGGTCTTGTCGGGGTTTTGTTTGAGCTGTGTACTCCCATCCAGACCCTTACAGTTTCCAGGCTTTATTGTGAAGCTTCCTGACAGAGGAGGAACATGGTCATCTGGACCGTAGTATATTTGTTTTCAAAACAAGTCCATTTCATTCTTTGCCCAGAGCTCCCATCAACAAAAATCTAGCTAAATTGTTTATTAAACAGATCTATAGCCTACATGGAATCCCCTGCAAAATCATATCAGACGGGGAGATCCAATTTACTGCAACATTTTGGAGAGAGTTTATAACATTTTAGTTCAGCTTTTCATCTGAGTACAAATGGGTTAGTGGAACGAACCAATGCAATAGAGTCCTGGCCCATGGGCTTACTATGGGCTTACTACCTCCAAGATGGACTGTTGGCAAAGGGACAGATTACACCTCACAAAAACTGGGAGAAACGTCCTCAGAAAATGAGTGGCCCATTTTGTCAGGAGGGCTTTAAACTAAAACTGAGTGGGGAGGGTGACCAATCTACAGGATCATTAGGACCTAACTCCAAGCAAGGACCCTTAGTAAGCAGGACAGATAATGAATTAAAAAGGGATGGGAAAGAAGATAAATTCAAATGTCAAAACAGGAGACACAGAAAGCACACTCAGAATCTAGCACAAAGAACTCAAATGCCTTTATACAAATGCACAAAGCCTGGGGAACAAACAGGGTGAACTGGAAACATTAATACATGAAGGTAGACACAACATAGTAGGAATAATCCCAGCATCCGGTTAGGTCCCACAGAGTTCGTCTCCTCAGGGGCCCATCAACTGGACAATGCCAGCTGGCAGGGCCTAGGGAAAAAGCTTTCTCTGTGGGAGCCCCGGCCCTCTGGAATCAACACCCCCCAGAGAATCGCTCTGCCTCCACCCTCCTTGCCTTCCATAAGGATTTGAAAACACATTTATGTCGCCAGGCTTGGGGTCATTAGACCCCAGCATTTGCCCAATGAATGTATCCGGTGTGATAGTATGTGTGTGACTTTTTGATTTAAAATGTTTAGTTTTAGAAATTTTATAGTTATTATTGGCATAGAATGTTTTATTTTTTTCTAAAATATTGTAAGCCACCCCGAGTCCATGGAGAGGGGCGGCATATAAATCAAATAAATAAACAAACAAACAAACAAACAAGCACACACACACACACACACACATACATACATAAACTTGGTGGGACGAAACCCATGATTGGAACACATAGATAAAAGGATACAAACTCTTAAAAAAAACAGATGACACAAAAAAAAGAGGCGGAGTTGCACTGTACATAAAGGACCACTATGTTGCTACCGAGCTACATGTAACTAAAGAAAAAAACCCCTTAGAATGCATAGGGTCAACATAAAAGAAAAAAAGAATGACATAACAATAGGAGTATACTATAGGCCACCAAATCAAATAGAAACAATGGACATTCTTTTTACCAACCAGCTAATGAACATATGTAAAGAAACACACAGCAATAATAATGGGAGACTTCAACCTACTGGATATCAATTGGAAAATTTGCTCTGCACAAGTGAGAAATCAAACAGATTCCTAACCAGCCTTGCCAACAACTTTGTTGTCCAAAAAGTGGAGAAGGAAACTAAAGGAACAGCCATACGGGAGTTAATACTCACAAACAGAGAAGAAGTGATAGAAGGAGTCGAAACTGCAGGAACGTTGGGTGAGAGTGACCACATCAAGCTGAAATTCACCATAATGCAAACATAAATAATTGAACACAATGACACCAAATCCCAGATTTTAGAAAAGCCAATTTCAACAAACTCAGAGTAAACCTGGGATGGAGGTCTTAAAGGGTAAAACTACTCAAGAAGCTTGGGAGACTTTGAAAAATATGATCAAAAAAGCCCAGAACAGCACAATACCAAGGAGCAAGAAAAAGGAAACCAGCATGGCTACACAAAGACCTCATCAACAAATTGAATGAAAAACAGACAAATACAAAAAAATGGAAAGAGGGAAGCATAACTAAGACAGAGTACCAACAGACAGCCAGAATCTGCAAAGAAAAAATCAGGACAACAAAGCCCCAGAATGAATAAAGATTTGCAACAAAAGCCAAATATAACAAAAAAAGTGTCAGGCCACCTGACACAGTAACAGCGATAGGGATATGGGCGGAGTGAGAGAGAGAGAAAGAGAGATTGGCACCATGCTACATTCCTTGTGCAGAGCCCTAGATCAACTGAACAAGGAAAGAAGCCAGCATTCCCTTCCCCGGATTGGTACATGTGATGCACTTGTGGGTGTGGAGTTGTGAAAACTTAAAAAGGGGATTCATCCAGCCTGGAAAATCCAGGACAGCAGCCCCAGTCCTCTTCAAGGAGAAGAAGGACAGAGGGGTTCATCTTGTGGTCGATTACCAAAACCTGAACTGTGTGTGTGTGCAGAACACGTATCCCCTCCCCCTCATGAAGGATTTGCTTAATCATCTAGCCAAGGGGAAGTACTTTACCAAGCTAGACTTAAGGGAGGCGTATTATTACAACCGAATAAAGGAAGGGGACGAGTAGAAAACCGCTTTCAACTGCCCATTAGGGAGTTTCCAATTTCGGGTGATGCCATTTGGCCTAAAAGGAACACCTGCTGTATTCATGCAATACATAAATGAAGTTCTACATGGCCACCTCTACAACGGAGTTCTTATGTACTTAGATGATATTCTTATCTACAGCCAGAATCTCCCTGACCACATCAAGTTGGTGAGGCAAGTTTTGAAGAAACCTTTGGCTGCTAAGTTGTATGTAAAACTTTCCAAATGCAAATTTCACCAGACATCAGTAGACTACTTGGGATACCGCATATCTAGCGAAGGCATCGAAATGGACCCCACCAAAGTGAAGGCTGTGTTAGATTGGTAAGCTCCCTGCACACGCAAGCAACTACAGAGTTTCTTAGGCTTTGCAAATTTCTACAGGCAGTTCATTCCAGCCTTTGCTGAGGTTGCCTTGCCCCTAACCGAACTACTAAAGACCAGGTCAGTCCCTACTAAGCCCAGACCATCTCAGCCAATCAGGTGGACGATGGAATGCCAAAAGCCTTTTGAAATGCTCAAAAGACTTTTTGCAAAGGAGCCAATCCTGCAACATCCTGATCCCGAATGGAAGTTTGTGATCCAGTCAGACACCAGCAACCTGGCAATAGCTGCGGTGTTATTACAAGACAATGGGAAAGGACAGTTACTGCCTTGTGCATACCTTTCCAAGAAGCTAACCTCCACCGAGAGGAGATGGGCCATTTGGGAGAAGGAAGCATATGCCGTATGTGAAGCTCTGGGGACATGGATGTAATTTCTAGAAGGCGTAGCTATTCCTTTTGAAGTATGGATTGACCACAAAAACCTTAAAGCGTTAAAGACCCCTCGAAGGCTCTCTCCTAAGCAAGTACGATGGGCCCAATACTTCAGATGTTTCAATTTTACACTGAAACATATCCCAGCTGGGAAGAATTACATGGCTGACACTCTGTCACGAAAACCACAATACAATAGCAAGAGAGAGGAAAAAGTACATCCAATCATCCCATGTCTCTTCCCCTCTCCTGAAAATGAGGAGAAAGCTGCGCCTGTCCTCACCCAAGACCAACCCAGGAGACAGTCTCCACCAGGAAAAGGGGAGTGAGAGAAAAATTGAAGTCAGCTTTGCCCACTGACCCGTGGTTCAACAACCACAAAGAAATCCTAAAACTGAAGGGAAGGGAACCAAACTGTATGTGCCTGCCAACTTGAGATTAGATATTCTCCAATGGAATCATGACTCCAGACTAGGGGGCCACTTTGGGTTCCTGAAAACATTGCACCTGGCGCAGAGACAATTCTGGTGGCCCAGAATGAGAGCAAAAGTCGACGATTATGTGAAAAGTTGTGCCAACTGTGCCACCAGAAAGCATAGGCCTGGAAGACCCCCTGGATTACTGCAGCAAGTAGCCAGCCCTACTAGGCCCTGGGAAGAAATAGTGATGGACTTCATAGTGGAACTCCCTGAGAGCAAGACTGTATGGACTGTAATTTATTCTCCAAACAAGCCCATTTCATCGCTTGTTGGGGGCTACTTACTGCCAGACACTTGGCGAAGTTATTCCTAAAATACATTTACAGGTTGCATGGAGTCCCCCGCAGGATCATATCAGATCGGGGGGGTTCAATTCACTGCCAGATTCTGGAGATAATTTGTTTGCACTATTGGTTCCAGCTAAGGACTTAGTTCTGCCTTCCACCCTTCCACGAATGGAGCAGTAGAGAGAACTAACATCCTAGTGGAACAATACCTTAGATGTTATGTGAGTTACCAGCAGAACTGTTGGTCTGAATTGTTGCTTTTCGCAGAAGTAGCTTACAACAGTTCTGTACACAGTAGCATGGGACTAACTCCTTTCCAGGTTACCAGTGGTCGAGATTTCGTTCCCATGCTGGAACTACACCAAGAAGGTGCTGGTGGTGGCAGTGCCAGCCTACAAGAAGCAAGCAGATAAAGACCAGTCTCCCCAACCCCCTTTTAGAGTGGGAGATAAGGTTTTCCTATCTACCAAGTACATTCGGTTGAGGTTGCCTAGCAAAAAGCTGGGTCCGAAATTCCTGGGCCCTTTCCCAATTGTCAAAGTAATCAACCCGGTCACGGTGCCTAGAATCCTAGGGAGGATCCATCCTGTATTTTATTGCAGACTGCTTAAGCCGGTGATTGGGTCCAACATTAGGCTACAAGCACAGCCGCCCCCTTCCCCTGTTGTGACTCAGGGGGAATCCTACTACAAAGTGGAAAAAAATTTGGATTTCCGCATTTTTAGAGGAAATTTACAGTACCTAATTCATTGGAAGGGATACCCTCTATCGGAGGCTACCTGGGTAAAGAGTGAGGATGTCAAGGCTGATAGGTTAGTCAGGCAGTTCCATGATAATTACCCGAATAAGCCAAGGGTTCCCGGAGGGAGGGGGTAAAATGTTTTGGAAGCGGTACTGCCCTGATGCTTTACTGTATTGTTCCAGGAGATGGGGGTTTGGGGAAGGGGGCCGCCTGTCAGGCCACCTGACACAGTAACAGCGATAGGATATGGGAGGAGTGAGTGAGAGAGAGAGAGCTTGGCACCATGGCACATTCCTTGTGTAGAGTCCTAGATCGACTGAACAAGGAAAGAAGCCAGCATTCCCTTTCCCGGATTGGAACATGTGATGCACTTGTGGGTGTAGGGTTGTGAAAATGAACTTTAACCTAAATAATTACGGAAGTGAATTCCAGTGTTGGTATTTCACGGCAAGAATCCAGACATGACTCTGATAATAAATGGAACTTTCTGTGTTTACACAGCAGTGGATTGGGATTTATTTCTCAGACGCTAGTTGGTTCACTGACAAAAAGTTTATTTCAACACATAAACAAGAAAAAAAATCAAAGAAACAGTTGGTCCACTAAAGAGAGAAGATAGCAAAGAAGTAACAGACAACACAGACAAAGCAGAACTATTTAATACGTTCTTTGCATCAGTCTTCACACAAAAAGAAAATGCAGCTCACAATGGCAATACAATTGCAAAAAATAGATTTGAAACAAAATGCAACATAAGCAAAAATACAGTAAGAGAGCACCTGAATACAAATACTTACTGAATACCAGGACTAGATAGATTACACCCCAGAGTCCTAAAGGAACTAGCATATGTCATTTCAGAACCACTCCATCACATCTTCCAAAAATCCTGGAGTGCAGGGAAACTACCTGAAGACTGGAAACATGCTGACATGGTTCCCTTCTACAAAAAAGTAAAAAAAACCAAACCCAGGTAATTACAGACTAATCGTCTTAAAATCAATACCTTGGAAAATACTTGAAAAAATAACTAAAAAACAGATCTGCCACCACTTAGAAACAAAGTAATAACTAGCAGCCAACATGGGTTTGTTAAGAACAAATTATGCCAAACCAATATCATTTCATTCTTCAACATTGTGACCAAACTAATTGAGCAGCGAAATACAGTAAATATAATACTCTTGGACTCAGTAATGGGCTGCTGCCTCCATGGGGGAGGGGGAGGAACGCAGTGGGGGTAGTAAGTTTATGTACTATTTATTGAATACTAAATAGTTTTTTTTATCATCCTTTCTTCTCTACGGAAAGGGGTGGCATATAAATCCAATAAAGCTAATCTAATCTAATCTAGTACCTTAGTATGATCCTTAATTACTTTTAAAATAGGAAATAATTAAATAATATGTTTTTACCCATAAACCTTTAATAATTTTAATCATTATCTAGAACTGAACTTTTATAGCAATTTTAAAAAATTGAACTACTTGCTTAATCTGTTCTCATGCTGAATCTTGTGGGTTCACAAGATTCAAATCTTTAAATATTACTGTGCTCCTCAACAAATAATGCTGTCTATCATTTGTTCTTTTTGTGGCTATTCAAATAATGTGATTTAATCAACTGAAAAAGAGTCCAAGCACCTATTTGAAAACTTATCTTGGTCAGTAAGCCACTCCCACATGATCTTTAAGCCACCCCCTAGTCACATGATTATCAAGCTACTCCCATCTGGTCACATGGCTGGCAAGCCACTCCTACCCAGTCACATGACCATCAAGCCATACCCACACAATAAGCCATGCCCACAGTGTGGTAGTAAAAGTTTTTGCAGCCCTTCACTGCTTGGACTTCAGCAAAACATTTGACAAAGTAGACCACAACCTACTTCTCTGTAAGGTAGAAAAAAGTGGGATAGACAACTACACAATCATATGGATCCACAACTGGCTGACTAACCATATCCAATGAGTAGTCCTCAATGGGTCTAAGTCCTCATTGAAAGAAATAAGCAGTGGGGTACCACAAGATTCTGTCCTAGGCCCGGTACTCTTTAATATATTCATAAATGATCTAGGTCAGAGGTAGGCAAAGTTGGCTCTTCTTTGACTTGTGGACCTCAACTCCCAGAATTCCTGAGCCAATCATGCTGATCTAGGTGAAGGAATAGAAGGTGAACTAACCAAATTTGCAGATGACACCAAGCTGATGGGAGTAGCTAATGCCCTAGAGGACAAGCGTAGGATCCAGATGGATCTTGACAGACTTGAACATTGAGCCCAATCAAAGAAAATGAAATTCAATGCAGAGAAAAGTAAAATCCTTCACCTAGGTAAGAAAAATCAAAGATATACATATAAACTTGGTGAAATCACTTTCAATAGCAGCAACTGCAAGAGGAATCTCAGAGTTTTGATAGACAACCAACTAAATATGAGACAGCAATGTGCAGCTAATTAATAGATACAATCTAGGACAAGGGAGGTACTGATACCAATCTATAAAGCCTTAGTTAGAAAATACCTAGTGTACTGCATCATGTTTTGGTCACCACACTACAAAAACAGACATAGAAACTCTAGAGAAAGTGCAGAAGAGAGCAATCAGGATGATAAGGGGAATGGAAACTAAAACATATGAAGAGTGGTTGCAGGAACTGAACACTGACATTCTGCAAAGAGAAGGATCGGGGCAACATGATAGCAGTATTCCAATACTTGAGGGGCTGCCACAGGGAGGAGGTGGTCAGACTGTTTTCCAAAGCATCATAATGGATGGAAGCTGACTAAGGAGAGATTCAACCTGAAAATAAGGAGATATTTCCTGATACTAAGAGCAATCAACCAGTGGAACAGCTTGCCTGTGGAGATTGCAAGAGCTCCAATACTTGAAACTTTCTAGTGGAAATTAGATGGACATTTGTCTGAAATGGTATAGGGACTCTTGCTTGAGTGTGGTGTTGGACTAGATGTCCTATAAGGTCCCTTCTAACTCTAATAATAAATAAAATAAAATAAATGATTGAACAAAATTTGAGGTCCTGTGTAGACTATCAACAGTCCAACTGGGCAAAATTACTGCCATTCACAGCAGTGGCATACAGGAATGCGGTGCATGGTAGCATGGTATTGTCCAAAGTCAGCACTGGAATGTAGTTGTCCCTATGTCCCTGAATTGCCAGAGAATCCTCCTCATTGATGTCATTAAATGAATGAATGGCTGATCATGGAAAATACTAAGTACACTTGAGAGAGGCAGCAAAAACATATAAAGAGCAAGCTCACAAGTGCCAGTCTCTCCAGCCACAATTCCAAGAGGGAGAGAAAGTCTACCTGTCTACAAAATATCTAAAATTAAAGCTGGTCTCTGTTGTGAGTGGTCCACGTCTGATTCAGATAGTCACAGATTTTGAGGATCAATAGGCAGATGAGTACTGGCATCACAGGCCAGTGTTCTTGTCACCTGAGTCTGAGAGTGAGTGTGAGGAAGAGTTAGAGACTAAGGGTCAACCAGAGACTGTAGCACCCCTAGTTATGGGATTGATTGAGACAGAGGACGATGGAGAATTAGAAGAGCAGGCCCCCCTGTTAGATGCGAGGGTCAAGAAGATGTGGTCTTGACATGAGTATCTGAAAAGAAGGGGGTCTTGGTGTTCATAGATCTATGGGATATTTGGCCATGCCTTATCAGTATATAATGGACTGCTTAAGGAGAAGGGGGTGTGGCAAACAATGTTTGTGATCATGTCTGTGTGAAATTTCCGGAGAAAAAGGACCATTGAACTTACTTGAATGATCTTCTTGATGCACTGCAAGGAGAGTCAAACATGGGTAATACTTCAGCCTGATTGGCTAGGGACTGAGTTAAATTAGAATAATTATAATTAGCTCCACCCTATCGCTACCCCCAATAGCTCAGTCAATAAAAACAAAGGAGTAGTGCAAAACAACACAACTTTATTAACTCAACAACAGTAAAATTCAACTGAGCCCTTGGGCCAATTGGCCGGGTTGGGTTTGGACTCTCCTTGCAGTGCATCGCAAAGACTGTTCAGATAAGTTCAACGGTCCTTCTCCAATGCACTGCTGCGGAGAGTCCAACATGGGATATATCCAAGATTATGATGATAGGGCAGGCGAAGGCTGGACCAGGGGCATATGTGTTTCACACACCCGCTGCAGTACTCTTCGGCCAAAGGCCGCTTCAGCAGACCCAAATGAGTCCAGTCTGTAGTGTTTCATAAATGTATCTGGAGTGGTCCAAGTGTCGACAAATGTCTTCCAAAGGAGCCTGAGAAGTCCATGCCACCGATGTTGCAGCGCTCCTTGTAGAGTGGGCAGTAATGTTTCCCAGAACTGGTAAGGACTGTGATTCATAAGCAGTCACGATATAAGACTTCACCCAACGGCTAATTGTCATAGGAGACATCTGCGTGCCCATAGATGATGACATAAAGGACACAAACAGGGCCTCCATCTTACGGTATGAAGCAGTTCGCCGGATGTAAATCTTTAAGGCATGATGCACGTCAAGTTTGTGCCAGCATAGTTCCAGAGAATGTGAACCGTGAGAACAAAAGTCCAGTAGGATGAGTTCCTTCGCTCTATGTAATAGCGTGTTAACCTTTGGCAAAAAGTAGGGTCCAGTCGCAACACCACTCTATTTGGGTAGAATATGTATAGGTCCGGCCTAACAGAGAGGGCAGCCAGCTCTGACACCCTTCTGACTGATGTGATGGCCACCATGAAGGCCGTCTTAAACGGCAGAAACCGTAGGGATATGTGGCGTAACAGCTAAAATGGTGGTGCAGACAATGCCTTTAAGACTGACGGAAGATCCTATGTCGGAAATTTGTGTACTACAGGTGGCCGTAGGTTGGAGGCACCTTTTAGAAAGTCTCTAACCCATGGGTGATGATTCAAGGATCTCAAAGTATCTATCTTCAGAATGGTTGAAATGGCGGCCACCTGTCTGCACAGAGTGTTAGGAGCTAGACCTTTGTCTAGTCCGGACTGCAAGAATTGTAACAGAGTTTCTACAGACAAGAATTGCGGGTCCACATGTATACTTGCAGAAAATTGGCAAAAGGCCGCCCAGGTGGCCTGATATATTTGGGTGTTTGATGGTCTATGAGCTGCTTGTATGGTTGAAATTACTTTGTCCGGTAAAGATGCTTGTCTCATTCGGTCCCCCTCAAGTGCCACGTGGCAAGTTTCCACCATGGGAGGTGCTACTAAGTCCATAAGATCTGCAAAGCACAGTCGCCGAGGCCAATATGGAGCAATGAAGATGACTTTGGCTCACTCCCATATGAGTTTGGCGATAACCCTGGGAATGAGGGACACTGGTGGGAAGCATAAAGAAGACCTGCCGGCCACGGTGTTCTCAAGGTGTTGATCCCCTCAGCTCCTGGTGAGGGGAAGCGAGAGAAAAAATGAGTCAGCTGTGTATTTTGTGGAGTGGCAAATAAATCCACGAGGGGCAAACCGAATCTGTTGGCAATGTCCTGAAAGGTGTCTGCTCCCAGGCACCATTCTGCTGGGTGTATGGTTGATCTGCTGAGTCAGTCCGCCTGAACATTGTCCACTCTGGAAATATGTTTGGCTCGCAGCGAGAGAAGGTTCCTCTCTGCCCAAGTCATCAGGACTTCTGCCTGCTGCATCAACCTGTACGATCTCATCCCACCCTGATGGTTGATGTGGGATCAAGTGGCCACATTGTCCGTGAGTATTAAGACGTGTTTGCCCTAACTCTTTGATCGGAAGGCTTGTAAGGCCAAGAACACGGCATGCAACTCTAGAAGATTGATGTTTATCTCCTCCAGGTCCTTGTATGTCCATAATCCTTGGGCCACCTGGGTTTCGAGATGGGCCCCCCAACCCGTAAGGCTCACATCTGTGGTGATGACCACTGCCTTCTGATTCAGGGAGGGGGTACCCCGTAGAAGAGCTGCTGATTGCCACCATAGCAGGTGGAACTTGACCCTTTTGGTTATACTCACTAAACGTGTGGAGTGGCTGGTTCGATTCCACTGAAAAGGTAGGAGGAACCACTGGAGTGGCCTGGTATGTAGGCGAGTCCAAGGTACAATGTCGATACAAGAAATTAATGTTCCTAGGACCTGGGATAGAAAGGCTAGGGACACTCATTTCCGGCAATGAAGGAGTTCTACCATGCCATGGACCTTCTGTTTGCGATCGTCCGACAGGTACACCTCGCCTGCTCAAGTGTCTATTATCATGCCCAGGTGAGGAAGGCACGTGGTCAGAATCAAATGGCTCTTAGGTAGGTTTATGGTAAACCCATGACACTGAAATACTTGAATGGTTATCTCGAGGTCTTCCCTTGCCTGTTTGGGGTTTCTTGAGAGGATGACAATATCGTCCAAATATGCCATAAGGCGAATTGAACAAGCTCTGAGAGATGCTGTCAGAATGTCCAATAATTTGGTGAATGTCCTCGGGGTGGAAGACAGGCCAAAGGGCATCGCTTGGTACTGGTAGTGCTGGTTGTTAATACAAAACCTGAGGTACTTCCGATGGTCAGCTTGCACCGGGACATGAAGATACGCCTCCTTCAGGTCAATGAAGGTCAACCAGTTGCCCCATCTTATTGCTAAGAGAATGGTGCGTAGGGAGTGATTCTTGAACCTCAAATACTTCCCATAGAGATTTAGTTGTTTTAAGTTGAGGATCAATCTGCATCCCCCTGAGGCTTTAGGTAAAAACTATTGAATAGTACCCTAGCCCTCTTTGTCCTGGGGGAACCGTCTCTATGGCACTCTATGGTCGGTGGCAAATAAAGCTCTCCTCATCCGGGATTTAATCCTGGATGAGGAGGCCGACCTGGCATGTGTAACTGAAACCTGGCTGGGCCCGGAGGGAGGAGTTCCTCTCTGAAATCTGCCCAGCCGGATTTCAGATATGGCATCAACCTCGACCCCAGGGAAAGGGGGGAGGAGTGGCTATTATAGCCATGGAGAGCCTTTGCCTGCGTAGACTCGTTGCTCCAGAGATTGCGGGCTGCGAGTACCTCCTGGTGAAGCTGGACTTAGGAGTTCAGGTGGACTTGTTTCTCACGTACCTGCCTCCCAGCTGCGTAGCACAAGCCCTGCCTGTGTTACTCAAGGAGGTAGCTGGGCTGGCGGTGGGGTTCCCCAGACTTATTGTCTTGGGGGACCTCAACCTGCCATCGCTTGGCGAATCCTCTGGACTGACACAGGAGTTCATGGCCACCATGGCAGCCATGGACCTGACCCAAGTAGTATAGGGTCCGACTCACGAGGGGGGGCACGCACCCGACATGGTATTCCTCTCTGAGCAACTGAGTAATGGTCTGAGACTAAGGGGCTTAGAAGTGTTGCCTTTGTCATGGTCAGACCATTTTCTACTGCGGCTTGACTTCCAGGCTCCAATCCTCCCCAGTTGTTCCGCCCCAGGCACCTGATGGATCCAGAAGGCTTTCAGAAGGCACTTGGGGTTCTTCCAGATACACTCGTCCACAGTTCGGCAGAGTCTCTGGCTGAGGCCTGGAACAAGGCTGAAGTGGAGGCCCTTGACCGATTGCACCGTTGCAACCTCACCGCGGCACTAGATCCCGTAGAGCTCCATGGTTCAATGAGGAGCTCTGGGAGTTGAAACGCCAGAAGAGACATCTAGAGAAGCGATGGAGGAAGAGTAAGTCCGAATCTGATCAAACACTTGTAAGAGCTCACATTAAGACTTACAAAGTGGCGCTCAAGGCGGCAAGATGCGCGTATCATGCCGCCTTGATTGCATCAGCGGAATCCCGCCCGGCCACTCTGTTTAGGGTAACCCACTCCCTTCTTAACCAGGGGGGAGTTGGGGAGCCCTTGCAGAGTAGTGCCGAAGATTTTAACACGTTTTTCGCTGATAAAATCGCTCGGATCCGAGCGGACCTCGACTCCAATTGTAAAACAGAGTCAACTGACAACGAGTCAGTTGAGGTGACTGGGGCTAAACGTCTTTGTCCATCTGTCTCGGGGAATTTGACTTGGTGACACCTGATGAAGTAGACAAGGCCATTGGAGCTGTGAGTTCCGCCACCTGTCTACTGGATCCGTGTCCCTCTTGGTTGGTTTCGGCCAGTCGAGAGGTGACACGGAGCTGAGTCCAGGAGATTGTCAACGCCTCCTTGGGGAGGGGGTCCTTCCCGGCTCCTTATAAGGAGGCACTTGTTGCGCCCCCTGCTCAAGAAGCCTTCCCTGGACCCAGCGGTGCTCAATAACTATCGTCCAGTCTCCAACCTTCCCTTTATGGGGAAGGTTGTTGAGAAGGTGGTGGCGCTTCAACTCCAGCAGTCCTTGGATTATCTAGGTCCTCAACAGTCTGGATTCAGGCCCGGCTACAGCATGGAAACTGCTTTGGTCGCGCTGATGGATGATCTCTGGTGGGCCTGGGACAGGGGCTTGTCCTCTGTCCTGGTGCTTCTTGACCTCTCAGTGGCTTTCGATACCATCGACCATGGTATCCTTCTGTGCCGGCTGGAGGGATTGGGAGTGGGAGGCACTGTTCTTCAGTGGTTCTCCTCCTACCTCTCCGGTCGGTCGCAGTCAGTGTTAGTGGGGGGTCAGAGGTCGACCTCTAGGTCTCTCCCTTGTGGGGTGCCTCGGGGGTCGGTCCTTTCCCCCCTGCTATTTAATATCTACATGAAACCGCTGGGTGAGATCATCCAAGGGTATGGGGTGAGGTATCATCAATATGCCGATGATACCCAGTTATACATCTCCACCCCATGTCCAGTCAACGAAGCAGTGGAAGTGATGTGCCGGTGCCTGGAGGCTGTTGGGGCCTGGATGGGTGTCAACAAACTCAAACTCAACCCAGACAAGATGGAGTGGCTGTGGGTCTTGCCTCCCAAGGACAATTCCATCTGTCCATCCATTACCCTGGGGGGAGAATCATTGACCCTCTCAGAGAGGGTTCACAACTTGGGCATCCTCCTCGATCCACAGCTCACATTAGAGAAACATCTTTCAGCTGTGGCGAGGGGGGCGTTCGCCCAGGTTTGCCTGGTGCACCAGTTGCAACCCTATTTGGACCGGGAGTCACTGCTCACAGTCACTCATGCCCTTATCACCTCGAGGCTCGACTACTGTAACGCTCTCTACATGGGGCTACCTTTGAAAAGTGTTCAGAAACTTCAGATCGTGCAGAATGCAGCTGCGAGAGCAATCATGGGCTTTCCCAAATATGCCCATGTTACACCAACACTCCGCAGTCTGCATTGGTTGCCGATCAGTTTCCAGTCACAATTCAAAGTGTTGGTTATGACCTATAAAGCCCTTCATGGCACCGGACCAGATTATCTCAAGGACTGCCTTCTGCTGCACGAATCCCAGTGACCAGTTAGGTCCCACAGAGTGGGTCTTCTCCGGGTCCCATCAACTAAACAATGTCGCTTGGCAGGACCCAGGGGAAGAGCCTTCTCTGTGGCGGCCCCGGCCCTCTGGAACCAACTCCCCCCAGAGCTTAGAATTGCCCCCACCCTCCTTGCCTTTCGTAAGCTGCTTAAAACCCACCTCTGCTGCCTGGCATGGGGGAATTGAGATGCTCTTTCCCCGTAGGCCTTTACAATTTTATGCATGGTATGTCTGTATGTATGTTTGGTTTTTATAATAATGGGTTTTAACTGTTTTTAGTATTGGATTATTATTATATGCTGTTTTATTATTGCTGTTAGCCGCCCTGAGGCTCCGGAGAGGGTCGGCATACAAATCCAAAATAATAATAATAATGATGATGATGATGATGATGATAATAATAATAATAATAATAATAATAATAATAATAATAATAATATATCGAGTAGGTGGCTCACCTCTTGAAGTAGGAATGCTCTCTTTTGAGGGCATCGAGTCTCTGGACAATGGAGGAATCATTGGGGGGGGGTGCTGAGAAAGTTGATTCGTAGCCCCTGGGACACAGTGGTAAGCGCCCACATATTGTTCGTGATGACCTCCCAAGTCCTGTAAAAGGACTGAAGCTGTCCTCCGATAGGGGTGTCTCTCACCAAGTCATTTCTGTCCTCTGAACCTCTTCTGGTTGTTGGGCTTGAAGGGTTTCCTGGACTGCTGATATTGCCTTGCTCGGTTGCCATATCCTCTGTCAGTTCTGAAGATTCCTTGATTGAATCCCCCTTGTGTATACGACCTTGGAAACTAGGGGTTTGCCAAGGAAGAGTCTTGTCGAAAGGGCTGCCTGCGTGAGAAAGTTGTCTGGCATCTGTCAGCGTGTCTGGTGGATTTTGGCAGCACCTTCCATTTGTCTTTGTCCTCCACTAGGACCTTATCGAGTGACTCTCCAAATAGCTGGTTCCCCTGGAAGGGTGCGGAAGCTAGGTTCCACTTTGACTTGGTGTCTGCTTGCCAAGTCCGCAACCAGAGGAGGCGTCTCAAAGCAAGGGTTGTGGCCATGGCCCTGGAAGCGAACTTTGCCATGTTCAATGAGGTGAGTATTAGCTTATTTAGATCTTGTCGGAGACGGCCGTCTTCTGGTCCCACCTTGGCTTGCATGTCTTGGAGCCAGAGTATTAAAAAAGGATGCGGCAGAGGCTGCTCTCAGTGACCAGGAGGCCATCTGGTGCATTTTGCGAATCAGAGATTCTGCCCTCCTGTCATCCGGCTTCAACCCATCGGCAAGCTCTGATGGTACTACTGCGTTCGAGACCAGACTTGCCACCGGTTGATCTATGGTTGGAAACTGCAGCAAACTCTCGATTTCAGGATCAAAGGTATAGAACCGACGGTCCATAGCCGAAGGTCCCTATGCCGCCGCCGGATGCTGCCACGGCTGCTTCACGTTTTCCATAAATATTTGAGAAGACAGGATGTGGCTTGATTCTTTCTGAGGTTCTGAGAATAAACGAGCCGCTGGTTGGAGACCTGCTCCCGCCTCTGCTGACTTGGAGGAGATGCCAATGTCGGTGATTTGTTTGGTTTTTCTCAGAAGAACGTCAAACAGAGCCGGTTTGAAAAGTGACGAGGTCACTGGCTGGTAAGGGAAAGTTCAATGTCCTGATCACTGTCCATTTCTCCTTCCTCCAGGGCAGAATCCTGTGTTATGGAAGAAGGTGCCGGGGCCGACCAGAGGTCTCTTCCAGGTGGTCTGGCATGGGTGGTCCTCTGATTTGTTCCTGTTGCCAAACCGTGAGAGTATACATTGGTTAGCATATCCTGCAGCGCTGGGGGCATGGTTTGCCAAACCTCATTGGAGCGTAAGCCCGCTGCCGACGGTGTAAACATGGTGGAGGGAGGCTGGGGTGCATGGAAGCCCTGAGGCTGAGGCTGGAACCATGGCTGGGATGCAGGCACTGTTAAATCTGGCCTGGATGGTATTTCAGCAGACAGGTAAGACGTTGCCTGACGGTCTGGGGACAAGTCAGCACTGTGTATTGATGCCACTGATCCCGTGTGAGCTCCGAGAGAGCTGGTGGGGAACCAGGAGGGCAGGGCCTGGTGTATCAGGGCCGGAGGCTGAGGGACTGGAGGTAAATTCAGCGAGGCCTGCTGCTGAGCGGCCTCTAGCTGTGCCTCCAGTGCCTTGATTTTCCTTTCGGCTTCTTTCAAGGTAGAAGAACAGGAAGCAGTTTTGGCCTTTGGTTTTGAGGAGTGCCCTCTATCCTTGGCCTTGGAGGCCTCCTCCCTCACATTAGTGGCCTCGGTGGCGCTATGGGCCTCAGGTGCAGGGTCTGCCATAATCAATGGCTTGTACTCACAATGCCTGTAAAGTTGGGCCTGAATAATTCACAATGCGCCACACACAATCAGAACTTGCCACCGGTTGCTCTCCTCGAAGGTCGAATGACTCATTCAGAATGAATTGGAGGCCTTTGGGGCGTGACTGACCTTCCGGTGGTCCAAGATAGCAAGTGTGACATTTCCGATGGCTAAAATGGTGGGCGCAACTGTTTTTGGTGCCCAAAGATCGCTAGGGGCTGTTCCAGCTTCTGAGGTGCCGGTGTGAATCCCCTTGCTGCACTTCGTGAACAGGGCATTTTGCTCCCCGTCGTCGATCAAATCTTAATGCTGACAGGTGGATGTCTCCTCCAGCAGCGGCTCTTCAAAGGCCCACCCATCAGCTGTAAGGCGGTCGCCGCCCCACTGTGCTTGCCGACGCCACCACTTCCCGGCTCGCAAATACAAACGGCAAGTGCTGCTGAGCCTCCAAGGCTGAGATTGTCTGTTGCCCGCCGGAACAGTAAGGGACCTCATGCTGTTGTGGGAACTAGTGTGGGGGAACTAGCCCCCTCCGTGGTGCTGTGAGCTGGTATGGTCACGGAGGCCAGGGACCTCACCACACGTTGTAGGCTTAGCTTGCAACCTAGGCTGGGAGGGGTATAGCCACGGAGGCCAGGTACCTGGCCTGGTAAGGATCTTAACCTCTGAGCAGTGCTCGCTCAGAGCAGTGGCCCTGAGGAGGTAAAGAGGATGCAGGCTATACCCTCGGAGGGCAGGGGCCTGAATTCTTCTGTCTTTTGTTCCTCAACTTTCAGATAGAAGAGAAAGGAGAGAGAGAAAGACAGGAAGAAAAGGCATTAATTTATTACATATAACAGGTAACAGTGGAGAAGAAAAACTCTAGTCCCTACATTACGACTGAGTTTTTAAGACTGAGCTATTGGGGGTAGCGATAGGGTGGAGCTAATTATAATTATTCTAATTTAACTCAGTCCCTAGCCAATCAGGCTGAAGTATTACCCATGTTGGACTCTCCGCAACAGTATATTGGAGAATGACTACTTCTGTTTTAAAATCAGCTCTGAAACCATGTAATCAGCATCCTAGTAAAGTAAGTGCTGTTTGAAGACCATAAACATTTCAAAGGAAAATTAATCGAGTCTGTGGAATTCAACTTAGCTCAAGCTTAATTGCGTTGGACGGGGAATGAACGCTCAAACACAAGAGCTGGATTAAAATGGGTCACTTTATTGAATTACAGAAAGAGTCCTGCAGACGAAGCTAAATGGGGCGGAATACCTGAACACAACATACCTGGGCAACTAATGGATGTAACTCCTTGCTTGGTAAGGGAGAAGCTTGCTCTTGTGTTCACTTTCTTATTAAAAACACTTCCCTCCTGAACCTTATTTAACCCTTTAACATATTTAAATGTTTCGATCATGTTCCCCCTTTTCCTTCTGTTCTCCAGACTACACAGATTGAGTTCATTAAGTCTTTCCTGATACGTTTTATGCCTAAGATCTTCCACCATTCTTGTAGCCCGTCTTTGGACCCATTCAATTTTGTCACTATCTTTTTGTAGGTGAGGTCTCCAGAACTGAACACAGTATTCCAAATGTGGTCTCACCAGCACTCTATATAGCGGGATCGCAATCTCCCTCTTCCTGCTTGTTATACCTCTAGCTATGCAGTCAAGCATCCTACTTGCTTTTCCTACCGCCCGACCACACTGCTCACCCATTTTGAGACTGTCAGAAATCACTATCCCTAAATCCCTCTCTTCTGAAGTTTTTGCTAACACAGAACTGCCAATACAATACTCAGATTGAGGATTCCTTTTCCCCAAGTGCATTATTTTACATTTGGAAACATTAAACTGCAGTTTCCATTGCTTTGACCATTTATCTAGTAAAGCTAAATCATTTACCATATTACAGACCCCTCCAGGAATATCAATCCTATTACACACTTTAGAGTCATCGGCAAATAGGCAAACCTTCCCTACCAAACCTTCCCCTATGTCACTCACAAACATATTAAAAAGAATAGGACCCAGAACAGACCCTTGTGACACACCGCTTGTAACCTGTCTCTGCTCAGAATACTCGCCATTAACAATAACTCTCTGATGTCTATTCTTCAGCCAGCTTGAAATCCACTGAACTATCCAGGGATTAAATCCAATCTTCACTAATTTATCTATCAGCTCTTTATGTGGAACCGTATCAAAGGCTTTGCTGAAGTCCAGATAGGCAATATCCACGGCACCACCTTGGTCCAACACCTTTGTGACATAGTCAGAGAAATCAATGAGATTAGTCTGACATGATTTGCCTTCAGTAAAGCCATGCTGATTTGGGTCCAATAAGTTATTGTTTTTTAGGTGCTGGTTCATCATCTTTTTGAGTAGAGTCTCCATCATTTTAACTATAACTGATGTCAAGCTAACTGGCCTGTAGTTACCAGCTTCTTCTCTACTGCCCTTCTTGTGGATAGGCACAACACTGGCCATTTTCCAATCCTCAGGAACATCTCCTGTTAACAGGGATTGGTTAAACAAATCAGTTAGGGGGGTAACAATGACAGATCTGAGTTCTTTAAGAACTCTGGGGTGGATGTCATCTGGACCCATTGCCTTATTTATCTTTAATCGTTCAAGTTCTTCTAAGACATTGGCTTCTAAGATCTCTGGAGCTGAATCCGTACAGCTGGAAGCAATGCTATATCCCTCTATAGTATTATTTTATAAGGTGTCTTTTGAGAAAACTGAACAGAAGTAGCTATTGAAATGGTCAGCGATCTCCTTATTCCCATCAATGCATGTATTATTCCCGGTACTAAGCTTCGTGATGCTGCAGTTTTTCTTCTTCCTATCACTAATATATCTGAAGAAGGTTTTATCCCCCTTCTTTACAGATTTGGCAATTTCTTCCTCTTTTGAGGCTTTAGCAGCATATATTATATGTTTCGCCTCCTTCTGTCTCATTTTATACACCTCTCTATCAGCTATACTTCCAGACTCTTTATACCTCCTATAGGCAGACTTTTTTTCATTGACTATAGCCCTTACATCATTGCTAAACCATAGCGGTTTTTTCTTCCTTTTACCTTTAGTTATTTGCCTTACATACAGTCCTGTGGCTTTTAAGATGGCCTTTTAAAATATAGTCCACTGGGTGCTCGCTCCTGCCATTTTATCCCTGCCCTTTAATTCATTATTTAAATATTCCGCCATTGCATTAAAATTTGTTTTTCTGAAATCCAATACTTTGGTTGCAGTATAGGATTGCTCACAATCAGTTTTTACATCAAACCACAAACATAGATGGTCACTGCAACCTAAATTTTCTCCCACCTTGACCTCTGAAACCCAATTCCCATTCATAAAAACTAAATCTAGAATATTCTCCCCTCTAGTTGGTGTCTTAACTAGCTGTACCAGAGCTGCTCCTGTAAAGGCCTCTACTATATTCTTACTTTTGCATGTAAGGGCACTGGGGGATATTCCAGTCAACATCAGGCATGTTGAAATCACCCATAACCACAATATCTCCCTTTACTGTCATTTGGGTAATTTCATCCACCATCTTGTTGTCATATTCCTCAGATTGCCCTGGAGGCCTATAGATCACCCCAATTCTAATGACAGAACCGTCTTTATTTTGCATGCAAATTCAGAGAGTCTCCAGATCTTTACATGTATTTTGAATTAGTGTTGTTTTTAGACTTTCTTTAACATAAATGGCTACTCCACCTCCCCTTCTCTATTCTATCCTTCCTATACAGTGTATATCCTGGTATGGATATTTCCCATTCATTAGAATCCTTAAACCATGTCTCAGTTATGGCAACCAGATCCAAATTATCTCTAGATATTATGGCCATTAACTCACAGAGCTTGTTGCTCAAGCTTCGAGCATTCGTGCACATTACCCGAAGAACATTATTTTCATTATTAGTTTTCCCCTTATCATCAACAACTACATCTATTTTATTTACAGCTCCCTTTTCATAAGCTTCCAGAAACTGATTTATCCTCCTTGGTCGGAGACAGAAATCATCCACATCAGTTACATCTCTGTCCTCTTTACCTAGTTTAAATGCCTGTCCAAAAAAGTTCTGAATTCCTCACCGAGCACCTGGGTATCCTCACCGAGCACTTGGGAAAATCAAATTATAATAAAATAAAGGGGACTGGAGGCTAAAACCTATGAAGAACAGTTGCAGGATTTAGGTATGTCTAGTTTAATGGAAAAAAGGTGTGGGGAGACATGATAGCAGATACCTCAGGATTTGCCACAAAGAAGAGGGAGTCAAACTATTCTCCAAAGCACCTGAGGGTAATACAAGAAACAATGAGTGGAAACTAATCAAGGAGAGAAGCAACTTAGAACTAAGGAGACATTTCCTGACAATTAGAACAATTAATCAGTGGAACAGCT
This sequence comes from Erythrolamprus reginae, assembly GCF_031021105.1. Classification (NCBI taxonomy): domain Eukaryota; kingdom Metazoa; phylum Chordata; class Lepidosauria; order Squamata; family Dipsadidae; genus Erythrolamprus; species Erythrolamprus reginae. The sequence continues at coordinate 40,182,297 of NC_091956.1, read as the reverse complement.
TGCCTCCAGAAGTTGTGAATGCCCCAACACTGGAAGTTTTTAAGAAGATGTTGGATAACCATTTGCCTGAAGTGGGTGTAGGTTTTCCTGCCTAAGCAGCGGTTGGACAGGAGACCTCCAAGGTCCCTTCCAACTCTGTTATTTTATTCTATTCTAAACACTCTTTAATATTGTTGGAGAATAATGAATAAAGTTTCTATATTTCCTCATCTAATATCATTTATACCATCACAAACACAAACACCTTCATCATAAAAAGCACTATGCTGGAACCTAGTCTTTAATTATTATATTAAATCTAATAATTATATGAGACAATGGCTTGACTTCTTCTATAAGAAGTGCAAATCACTTTCAAAGTGAATCTGCTGTTCCACTTTTAAGCAGATTCTAACTCCAACTGTGACTCAGAATGATGTCCTTCCTCCCTCCCTTTCTCTCTTTTTACACATTCTTTCCAGCTGTCCCAGAAGTCATAAATGCCAGCAGTAAATATCCAAAGTCTCTGCAAGTTTTGGTAAATCTACATTTCAAATAGAAATTAAGGGGCAGAGTCCCTCCCAAAAATATACATAAACATATATGTTCAATCATTTATATGATAGAACTGCTTTATTATATGAGAGATGGATACATTGATTGAGAAATAAATAGCTAAACACACCCTCCTCCAGGATGATTATCACAGGCACAACAAACACACATTTTCAAGCTCTAAGTGCATAGCTCCATCTTCTGAGAGTCAGGATGGCTGTTTTTCTGCTCAATCTTTCTATTGCTGCTACAACTTTGATCCAATGTGAGGCATCTGAAAAAGATGAAGATTCTAAGGGGAGCGGAACATGACTGGAAGTTGAAAGCTAAATATGACCCTAGGTTCTGCCTCCATTTATTTATTGTTAGAGTTGAAAGGGACCATGAAGGCCATTGAGTTCAACCCCCTGCCCAAGCAGGAACCCTATAGTACACCAGTCAAGTGGCAGTTCAATCTTCTCTTACAAATGTCCAGAGTGTTGGAGTTCACAACGTCCGCTGGTAGGTTATTCCATTGGTTGATCGCTCTGACTGTCAGGAAGTTCCTCCTTATCTCCATGTTGAATCTCTCCTTGGTCAGCTTCCAGCCGTTGTTCCTCGTCCGGCCCTCTGGTGCCCTGAAGAATAAAGTGATTCCCTCCTCTCTGTGACATCCCCTCGTATACTTGTAGACTGCTATCATGTCCGCTCTGGCCCTCCTTTTCTCTAGGCTATCCATGCCCAGTTCCCTCAGTCTCTCTTCGTAAGTCTTGGTTTCCAATCCCTTAATCGTCTTGGTTGCTCTTTTTTGCACCTTCTCCAGAGTTTCAATGTCTCTTTTGAAGTGTGGTGACCAGAACTGAATACAGTACTCCAGGTGTGGTCGGACCAGGGCGCAGTAGAGTGGTATTAAGACTTCCCTGGTCTTGGAGTGTATTCCCCTGTTGATGCAGCTTAGGATTGTGTTGGCTTTTTTAGCTGCTGCTGCATATTGTTGGCTCATGTTTAGTTGATTGTCCACCAAGACTCCGAGGTCCCTTTCACAGTCGCTACTGCTAAGAGGGGTTTCTCCCAGGTTGTATGTGTGTCCAGAGTTTTTTCTGCCTAGGTGAAGGACTTTGCTCTTGTCGATGTTAAACATCATTTTGTTGGTGTGGGCCCATTGTGTTAGTCTGTCTAGGTCTTTCTGTAATTTGAGCCTGTCTTTTAGGGCAATGTTTCCCAACCTTTTTTGAGCCGCGGCACATTATTCACTTTTACAAAATCCTGGGGAACATTGAGTGGGGGGGGCGGAGAGGGGGCTAAAAAAGTTTGGACAAAAAACCCTCTCTTCCTCCCTTTCACCCTATTTCTCTCTCCCTCCCTCTTTCTTTCCCTCTCTCTCTCCATCCCTCTTTCTTTCTTTCTTTCTTTCTTTCTTCCTTCCTCTCTTTTTTGCTCTTTCTCTCTCCCTCCTTCCTTCCCTCTTTCTCTCTTTCTCTCTCTCTTACATTCTCTCTCTCTCTTTCTCTCTCTCTTTCTCTGTCTCTCTTGCTCTCTCTTTTATTCTCTCTCTTTCTCTCTCTCTTGCTTTCCTTCTCTCTTTCTCTTTCTTTCTTTCTCTCTCTCTCTTTCTTGCTTGCTTTCTCTCGTGCTTTCTCTCTCACACACACTTTCTCTTTCTCTCTCCCTTGCTTTCTTTCTCTCTCTTTCTCTCTTGCTTTCCTTCTATCTTTCTCTTTCTCTCTTGCTTTATTTCTCTCTCTCTCTCTCTTCCTCTCTTTCTCTATTTCTTGCTTTCTTTCTCCCTTGTTTTTTCTCTCTCTCTCTTGCTTTCTCTCTTTCTCTCTCTCTTTCTTTCCTTCTCTCTTTCTCTTTCTCTCTCTCTTTCTCTCTTGCTTTCTTTCTCTCTCTCTCTTGCTTTCTCTCTCTGACACTCTTTCTTTTTCCCTTTCTTTCTCTCTCTTGCTTTCTCTCTCTTTCTCTCTTGCTTTCCTTCTCTCTTTCTCTTTCTCTATTTCTTTCTTTCTCTCTTTCTTTCTTGTTTTTTTCTCTCTCTCCTGCTTTCTCTCTCTCTCTCTCTCTTTCTCTCTCTTGCTTTCCTTCTCCCTTTCTCTTTCTCTCTTGCTTTCTTTCTCTCTCTCTCTCTTCCTCTCTCTTTCTCTATTTCTTGCTTTCTCTCTCTCTTGCTTCCTCTCTCTTTCTCTATTTCTTGCTTCCTCTCTCTTCTCTCTTGCTTTCCTTCTCTCTCTCTCTCTTCCTCTTTCTTGCTTTCTCTCTTGCTTTCTCTCTCTCACACACTCTTTCTCTCTCTCTCTACCTTGCTTTCTCTCTCTCTCTTGATTTCTCTCTTGCTTTTCCTTCTCTCTCTTTCTCTCTTGCTTTCTCTCCTCCTTTTTCTCTCTCTCTCTTTCTTTCTCTTGCACCACGCCAGCAACAGAGAGAAAGAGAGAGAGAGCAGAGAGAGAGTGGAGGGCGGCTTAACGGTCTGCAGCCCCCTGGATCAGCAGCCCCGCATGGCCCCAGCATGGACTCTGCCGTCGCCTTCACCTCCGCCTAAGAGGCAGCAGCCACATTCACCCCTTCGCCCTCCCAGGTGTCCATGGCGCTCAGCACCCGGCCACGCGCCACCTCCGCCTCCGCCTCCCGGTACCCCGCCTGACTTCTACCTGCAGGAACGGGTGGTGGGGCACCATGAAGGGCGGCACTTGAAAGCCACCACGGCGCTGTTGTTGTCATCACGGCGCAAAGCCACGCAGTCCCGGATCACTTGCTTCTCCGGCCAGCAAGCCGGCTGCCTGGGAAAGCGGTGTGCTTTTTAAACGTGCGTTTTTCAAACGCAGCACTTTCTTAGGCAGCCGACTTTGCTGGCCGGAGAAGGGAGCGATTCAGGACTGCTTGGCTTTGCGCCACTTCAAAAATTTCTGCGGGGGGTTTTCCTAATGGCTGTGCGGGCGCACGCCCATGCAGCTTAGCAGCAACAGTGGCCGGTGCCCTCCCACCGGGCCTCAAAAGCTCACTTGCCGTCACCGCCAGGGAAGCTCCAGCCAGGCCGGGCTCGCGGCACACCTGACCATGTCCCGCGGCACACTAGTGTGCTGCGGCACACTGGTTGGGAAACACTGTTCTAGGGTCTTGGCTACCCCCGCCAGCTTGGTGTTGTCTGCGAATTTGATCAGTTGCCCTTCTATTCCCTCATCCAAGTCGTTGATGAAAATGTTGAAGAGCACAGGGCCCAGGACTTCCTACGTTCTTCCATGTGGATTTGGAACCGCTGAGGACAACTCGTTGGGTGCGGTTGGTCAGCCAGCTATTGATCCATCTGCATGTGTTGTAGTCTACTCCACTTTTTTCTAATTTGTTGATTAGGAGATAGTGTTCGACTTTGTCAAAAGCTTTGCTGAAGTCTAAGTATATGAGGTCCACCGTGTTGCGCTGGTCTACTGATTTGGTTATGGTGTTGAAAAAGGATATGAGATTGGTTTGACATGATTTGTTTCTGACAAACCTGTGTTGGCTGTTGGTTATTATCTTGTTTGTTTCCAGGTAGTGGCAAAGCTGGTTTTTTAAAAATTATTTTCTCCACTATTTTTCCAGGTATTGAAGTCAGGCTAATAGGTCTGTAGTTGCTGGGAACTATGTCCGCTCGTTCCCAGTCTTCTGGTAGGTCTCCAGTGGCCCAAGATTTTTGGTAGATGAGAAGAAGAGGTTCCGCTATGGTGTCTGACAGTTTCTTTAGGACTCTAGGGTGGAGTCTGTCAGGTCCCGGTGATTTGTACTTGTTAAGCTCCCTCAAGTAGTCCCTAATGGTAGCTTTATCTGTGTTGAGTTCGGTTCTGGGGCTGTTATTTTGAGTTAGATTGTAGGTTGGTTGGTTGGTGGTTCCTTTATGTGTGAAGACTGATGTAAAGTAGGTATTGAGCAGCTGTGCTTTGTCTCTGTTGTCGGTGATTTGATTACCATCTTTGTTTTTTTAGTATGGTGACTGTTTCCTTGATTTTTTTCTTGTTGTTTATGTGGTGGAAGAAGCTTTTTTTGTTGTCGTTAATTTTCGTTGCGAGGTGCTGTTTGTGTTGAGCTTTTGCTCTTCTTATGTTTTGCTTGCAGGTTCTGGCTGTTTGCTGATATTCCATCTTGGTTATGAGTCCTTTCCATTTGTTGTATTTGGCTTTTTTTTCTTTTACGTTGTCTGCTAGGTCCTTGTATAGCCATGCTGGTTTCATTTTAGTTTTTTCTGATTTTCTTTTTCATGGGGATTCAATTGTTTTGGGCCTCAATGATAGTGTTTTTTAGGGCTTCCCAGGAATCCTGTGTGGATTTACTCTTTAGAAGTTCCTTCCAGGGTTTTTTCTTCAGGTTCGCTCTGAGCTTGTTAAAGTCCGCTTTTCTGAAGTCTGGGACTGTAGTTGAGTTGGGTGTTGTAGTTAGTGATTGCGCAATGTTGAATTTTAGGATGGTATGGTCACTCTCACCTAGCATCCCTTCTCCTTCTATTCCCTCAATCATTTCTTCCCTGTTTGTTAAAATTAGGTCTAGTATTGCAGTCCCTCTGGTTGCTGATTCCACTTTTTGAGTTAGAAAGTTATCGGCAAGGCTGGTGAGAAATCTGTAAGACTTTCCACTTGGTGCTGAGTTTGTTTTCCAGTTAATGTCGGGGTAGTTAAAGTCCCCCATTATTATTGTGCTGTGCTTGTTGCATATTACTGATAGTTGGGTTGTAAAGAGGTTGTCCATTGTATCTGTTTGGTTTGGGGGGCTGTAGTAAACTCCAATTGTAATGTTGTCCATTTTTTTCTTTTATGTTAACCCATATGGTTTCAAGAGGGTTATCTTCTTTGGATTGATATAGCTCAGCTCTCTAGGTTTTCTATTTTTTCTTCTTTGGGTGATGTGTGTCCAGTCATTTTCAACCTCGGGGAGGGGTTGGTTCTGACGTGCTCTTCTGTGGTGTTGAATGTGTTGGGAGTATATTGGTCTTTCTTGTTTTGATGTTGGTGCTGCAGGGTTTTGAGGTAGGTTTTCTATTTTATCCTCAAGTAATTGGATTACTTTACATTTATTGCAAGTGAAGTTTTGGAAGTTTGAGGGTAGGAGTGTATACATGGAGCAGAGTGTGCAACTCACTAGGAAGTCAGCTCTTTCATTTTTTGTGTGTGGTGGGTTTGTTTTCCATGTGGGTAGTAGGAGTGTCTTCTCTCTGAGTGCGTGATTCATTCTTCGTGGTAGGAGGCTGGTAGTGGAGTAGCTGATGAGTGCTGTTACCTTCCCAAAAAGCAACTGAGTCCAAAGATCATTTAAAAGCAGTTTATTAGGATACCTTGATAAAGTGGGATCTCTCTATGAAAAAGGAGAGAGAGAAAACTTTGAGCCCCATATTTCACTCCTTTTTAGAGAACACAATAAAGAAAATGCAAGAGGAAAGTTGATTGGACAGGATAAATGAAATCTCCCCTTTGCATAGGAAATCAGTTACATGTAGTCAAACATGTTACATATTTACATCCTGTAATATCACATATGTTCATTAAAATGAGCTCTGACATCAGAAGGGGCATAATTGTAAGGGGGAAAATTGTTTGGAATTCACAAAAGAGATATCATCATTTGGAAAACCTTTATAAAAGAAACGTTACAATACTTATTAATCTTTTTGAATGATGCTCATAAGCTTCCTGGATATGCCCAGGATAACATTCAGTGAAGGGCTACCAAAATTTTTACTCCCACACTGTGGGCATGGCTTATGCAGGAAGCCCTGCATTTTCTTTCAACATCTTTCAGTGCAAATTGGGTACTCTGGGGGGGGGGAGCTCCATTTTTGCTTCCCCACTGAGTCGTCCCCCCCCCAGTAGCCCACCCCTGATAACATTTGTTCTGATTGCTTAAGGATGAGTCTCAAATTATTCTTCACTACTCAAAACTACTGCCTTTTGGCAAGATACAAACCCCAATGCTGAACAAGAATTGAACGTCTGGAACATCTATTTCCATTGCCTGTTGCCACAGCAAATAGAAACATGCTGTACCAGGCCCTAACAGATGACATTGGAAGAATGCCAATTTTGTTGCCAGAGAATGCTAATGAAAGCTAATTTGATGAGTTCCCTTCTATTCCCTTATCTAAATCATTTATTAAAATATTGAAGAGTAGTGGGCCTAAGACAGAATCTGTCCAGTACTGCTTACTTCCCTCCGAGTCTTCGGAGAGGGGCGGCATACAAATCCAAATAATAAATAAATAAATAAATGTAGATGTCTACGGAGAGGGGCGGCATTCAAATCAAATCAGATCAGATCAGATCAAATCAATAAATGTTCCATTAAGGACTACACATTGAGTGTGATTTATTAGGTACAAATCATCTAGTAGTGATGCTGTCCATCCCACATTTTTGAACTTAAAAAGAAATAAATTCTTTGGCAGTTCTGTTTTTATAGGTTGGGCTGTTTTTTCCTTTTGCATGGACACAGCTGCAAAGAATGAATTAAGCAGCTGTGCTTTCTCCCTGCTCCCCAACACTTCCTTGCCATTTTCTCCTTGTCATCCAGATCTCCAGCATGGGGTTTTCCTTTGACACATGCTTGCTATCAGCTGCCATTGTAAGGGGGGGGGGATGGCATTTGGGTTTGGAAAGTGAATGAGCTGGTGGAATGAAGGCCCATGTGAACTAAAAGGTAGGTTTGCTCTCAAAAATTACTGTGCTGACTTGAGTTGTTTACACCCAGTCAAGGCCAACCATCCTGGAATTCCAGATGAGTTCAATCAATACCAATTTGCTTATAGAAGCAACAGGTCAACAGATGATGCCATTGCCACTGATCTATCTATTGCACTGAGCCTCCTTGAGAAATCTGGGAATTATGTCAACATGCTTTTTATAGATTATAGCTCAGCTTTTAATGCCATTTTATCAGGGATTTCCATTGAAAAGCTGACTGACCAGAATTGCCCTCCCCTCATTTGTGACAGGATCAATGACTTCCTGATGGATTGCACCAATGAGGCTAAAACCAATTTTGTTGTATACGTGATGTACACTGACAATAAAGGCTATACTATGAGAGAAAATACCTGAAGTTGAGCTTCACATGACATCATGCAGGACGTGGATTGGACATTCAGCCTGGGATCTTGGGGGGAGAGATTTGGAGAAAATTTCATCCTGTATCTTTCCTGCCTTTTGAATCAGAACTTGCTTTGCTTTTGCTGCTATCATTATAAACTCAGTAAAAGTACCTCTTCTATACTTCAATGGAGTGGGGTTTTCTTTCTTGGGTTTTGAATGGAGGTGGGCCTGACACTCTTATTAGTGACTGATTGTTTTCTTGACTTTTTTCTTGTTTTTTTACATGTTGAAAGAAACTTTAAAAAAATATTTTTGACATTTGTTGCAAGTCTTAGTTTATTCTGAGCCTTAGCTTTCCTCACTTTATCTTTGAAAACTCAAGACTATATGCTGGTATTCTGCTTTGTATAGACTATATGCTGGTATTCTGTTATGTGTCCCTCTTTTTATTCTTTAAACTTTTCCTTTCTGCCTTTCTGTTTATCAGAGAGTTCTTTATGTAATCATGCTGGTTTAGAATAGAATAGCCAGACACTTCCCCAGACACGTCTCCAGATGCTAATTCTGAAGAGGATAGCAATAGCACTTAAACTTATATACCACTGCTTTACAGCCTTCTTTGAGTAGTTTACAGAGACAGCATATTGCTCCCAACCATGAGTCAGTGTATATTTCTCATTTGAGTTCATATTAAACTGGTTTCAGGTTAAAAAATAGAAAGCTCTGAAACTCAATTGAGCTAAATGAAATGTTGCACACCATAGACAATGTATTTATTTCAGAAACCAGTTTAATTAATTCATTATATGGCTATGGTTTAATTATTCAACAGTTCCATGCATCAAATCTTACTGACATTCTCTCCTCAGGATTTAATAAATCATCAGAGTGCAGGGAAAATAATAACCAATATTCATATTTTTAGTTTTGTTAACTTTCTCAATTAATTTGGCAGAGAAAAGTGAAGAATTATTAAACCTGGCACTATACTCACACTTAAAAAGCTCAATATCCTATAAAAATTGACAGCACCATCTCTCAGTATCAAGATAGCCACTTTGCTATGATCAGGTTCTATGAGAAACAATAAGCTAATAAAAAATAGGGTTAATAGCAGTATTTGCTACTATCAATACATCCATATTATTATTATTACAATCACAAAACAGAACAGTAGTTTGGCAATATGTTAAATATGTGAGTGATCTTTGTCAGCCTCAGGAAATGTCTGATTCTGAGGACAAACAGCCAAGTGCCTTAGTTTATCCTGGATTAGGGAGGTCATCAGATGGAAGGGGAGATGGGAGTGAAGTTGACAGTGATTTAGAAGTGCCTTAGGCTTAGGGGAAGAAGTTCAAGGTAAGAGGTATTAATCAACATTTTAGTAGCATTGTGTATTTATGTCATTTCCAGGATTAGTTGGAAAAGAAAGTGTCTTCTGACAAACTACTTGAAAAAGTATGGCCTACTTTCAGTAGCATCCTAGAAAGAAAGAATGTAGATAATTATGAGAAACTGTTCAAAATGAGCCAAAAGCAATTTTGTTTAAGTTGTGATTTATAGTCTGTTATCTTCAAGCTACTGTACTTTTCGTTGTATAAGACGCACCCTTTTCCTCCTTAAAAGAGGCTGATAATTAGGGTGCATCTTATACTTTGAATGTAGCTTTTTTTCAGCCCTAACTAGCTGCTAACAATCTTCCCAGCTCTTACCTTGCAGGCTCTTTCATTGTTTCTCTCTGGGAAGAATGTTTTCTAAGCCCTACGTCTTTGCAGGGTTTGTTTCATTACTCTAACTTGCTCTGAGTAAGTTAATTTCCAGCCCTAAGCAGGTGCTAACCATGTTCCCAGATCTTACAGTCTTGCAAGCTCTTTCATTGTTACTCTCTGCCAAGAATGTATTCCAAGCCCTGTCTTTGTAGGGTTTTTTCTTCATTGCTTTACTTGCTCCATATATTTCTTTCCAGCCCTGACCAGGTGCTATTAAGGTACCCAAGCTCTCTCATTGCTTCTCTGTGAAGAATGTTTTCCAAGCCCTAAGTCTTCGCAGGGTTTGTTTCATTACTCTAACTTGCTCTGAGTAAGTTTCTTTCCAGCCCTAACCAGGTGCTAACAATGTTCCCAGCTCTTACCGGCTTGCAAGCTCTTTCATTGTTACTCTCTGCAAAGAAGAATGTTTTCTAAGCCCTAAGTCTTTGCAGGGTTTTTTCCATTGCTCAGACTGTTTCTTTCCAGGTGCTAATGATGTTCCCAGCTCTTTCATTGCTACTCTCTCAGAATAAATTTTTTAACTCCTTAACCAGGGGATAAAATAATGTGCTGAAGTTGACCAGACTAAGGATGCTAGCTAGATGAAGTAAGCAGATTCTTTTCCCTATTTTCCTCCCTCCAAACTAAGGTGCATCTTATATTTTGATGCGTCTTATACTGCAAAAATATATGGTAATTGGAAAGAATGTTTATGACTCCATAAAGCCATTAGCCTCCAGCCGAAAGGGAGAATCCTCCAGCTGTGCTGCTTGCATTTTATCTGCATATATATTCCATGTATATAAACTGCCGTGAAGAAAATATAAAAAAGAATGTTTGCTTTTGAAGAGTGAGCCTGATGGATATTTTGTGGGAAAAGTAGTCATTCCAGAACAGTACCTGCATGAGGACATCTGTTAAAGTGGGTATCAAAAAGTTCAAGATGGTGGCATTGGCTGCAAGTATTGTAGTCACCATCATGACTTTTTTTTAACTCCATCTCACAGCTGGCACAACTGGCACTAATAAGAATTGTTTTCAATATTTTCAGATTCATTTGGACACTGACATCGTAAACATAGACTCAATTTTCTGTTTGTGAATCGAGAATGTTCAAGGCTTCAATCAATGGTGTGGACCAAAAGTTTAGCATGGAACTGTCAATGTATGTTGTGCCTAAGAGATTTCCCTTCTTCACAAAACAACAACAACAACAAACACTAATCCTTTTCCTGACATCTCTGTGGTCATTATGATACTTTGAACTGGCATTTGCCCAACAGAGATGGTGGTGTTCTGCTCGGCCTCCTTAATTACTAGAAATAATGACACAATTCACACTGAGAAATGAAAAGCTAGCCTAGTAAAATAAATACTGTATTTTGCAAACCAGTTCTAAAATGTACAAGTTAAGACATTGGAATGTGAATCCTGCTGCAGTCTCTCATTAGCGATAGATAACGGAAATCTGGGAAGCTAGCCAGAGGGCTATAAATCCTCTGATCTCATGTGCTTTCTTTGACAGATGTACTCACTGTAGTCCAAAAACATTTTTTCTGCTAAATGTAAAGGCAGGAGTTAAGGACGCGGAGGAATAGGAAAGTCTTTTAGCACGCAAGCTGTGCTCTCCATTACACACGTTGGATCTCCACCCCTTTTTTATCCATGATTCCTCACTTATATACCGTCTGGGTGTGGTCAACTGTTTCCTAGAGATATAACTGTCTAGACTTTCTTTCATAGACTCACCTTCTGGAACTTTCCCCATAAAGATATTCCTGTCAATTTCATAACCCTCTGACCCAGGCATCTAAAAAAGCACAACAAAGAATGTTCTTTCTGTGCCAATTGAGGAAGCTCAAACTGGCCAAGTTCTACAACGGAATCATTGAGTCTGTCATCTGCACCTCTATAACAGTCAAGTTTGATTCTGCAACCCAACAAGATAGACACAGACTTCAGAGGATAATCAGAACGGCAGAAAAAACAATTTTAGATTTCTATGCTGCCCTGAGTTGCTGTGAGAAGAGCGGCATAGAAATCTAATGAATAAATAAATTACTGACAAGCTGCCTTCCATTGAGGACCTGTATATTGCACGAGTCAAAAAGAGGGCTGTGAAAATATTTATGGACCCTCACATCCTGGGCATAAATTATTTCAATTCCTACCCTCAAAACGTGGGTTTAGGACATTTTGCCTCCACCAGTTGGATGAAGCTCTTTCCTCCGCAGCAGCTGATCGGCCGCTACCTTCTCTCCCTCGCCCAAAGGCCCCTAGCTCTTCGCCCCAGCCCTTTCGCCACAAAAATCCACATTCAGCCACAGCCTTTTGGCCACATGGGACACTTCGTCACCATCCAATCAGAACAGTTGTTACAAAATGCTACTTTTGGAAGGAAAGAATGGGATAGTTTGCTCTTTCATACACAAACACACACGTTGAATGATAGAGATGGAAGGTACCTTGGTGGTCATCTAGTCTGACCCCCCTTCTCATTCAGGAGACTTACAGAACGATAGAGAGGGAAGGGACCTTGGTGGCCATCTATTCTGACCCCTCTTCTCATTCAGGAGACTTGCAGAATGATAGAGATGGAAGAGGCCTCAGTGGCCATCTAGTCTGACCCCCTTCTCATTCAGGAGACTTACAGAATGATAGAGAGGAAAGGGACTTCAGTGACCATCTAGTCTGACCCCCAGCTCAAGCAGGAGAATGGAGGGGACCGCAGAGATCATCTAGTCTGACCCCCAAGCTCAAGCAGAATGATAGAGATGGAGGGGACCTCAGAGGCCATCTAGTCTGACCCCCAGCTGAAGCAGAAGAATGAAATAGAATGATAGAGAGGGAGGAGACCTCAGAGGCCATCTAGTCCAACCCTCTTTGTTAGCAGGAGAATTGGTCTTCCGGTCAAATTCTTGGGCTGCTAAATTGGCTGGTGGAACTCCTTGCCTCACAACAAGCTAATCCGTTAAAAGCTAATTTGGGAACCCAGAGCAGTCCTCTCAAAAGAGGCTTGGGAGAGACTGCTAGGTAGGAAAGGACAGAAGTGAAGTCTGGTTGCTGTCTGGGGGCCCTTTATGACCTGCTCATGGTAATTTTTGGAATTTTTACAGTGCGCGGAGCATTTATGACAGAAGAAAGTGTCAAGAGAGGCAAAAATTTGGAGGCCCCAGACATGGGGGTAGGGGGCCACCCCCGCCCTCCGCCCATACACATTTAACAAGAGTTGGAGGGGACCTTGGTGGTCATCTAGTCCCACCCTGTCCTTCCACCCATACACATTTGACAAATTCTGACCTGCTAAATTGGCCGGGGGAACACAATGCAACATGGTCCTCTCTCAAACTCCCTTTGCATCTCTCTCTCTCTCTCTCTCTCTCTCTCTCTCACTGACTTGAGAAAGGGGTTGGACTAGATGATCTCTATGGTTCTAGATGACCTCCTTAAAGTCCCATCCAATTCTGTAAGGGTCACCTGCTTGAGAAGGGGGTTGGACTAGATGCCCTCTAGTTTGTTTTGTCATAACCGCTTGTTCCCTTTGCATCTGCCTTGAGGCATCGTAAAAATTCCACAGATAATGAGGAGCAGGTCATAAAGGGGGCCCAGACAGCAACCAGCCTACACCCCCGTCCTTTGCTAAGTGAATGCTACCTAGTCCCAACTAAATGTCCCAACTAAATGTGACCAGGTATGCCAATTTGTAGAATGATAACTCCTATATTTTTCTCATTTTTTGTTAATTCCTGTTTCTTTGAAGATGAGGAGCTTTTTGGTGATTTTAATTCCATATCTATTGAAGGGATAACTATCGGAGTTTAGCTTTGTTGAAAACAAAAGTTCATCGCTGCTGATAATGTGTGTGTGTGTGTGTGTGTGTGTGTGTGTGTGAAAGAGCTCCCAAAGCCCCCACACACTTTGGGGACTCTCCACATGAACACAGAAAAGGCATGGGATCGTCTAGATGCCCAGAGTATGAACAGACCTCTCTCTCTCTTCAAACAGGAAAGGATCATTAGCCTCCCCAAGTTTTTTCCCACAAAGCCCCCTGCCCCCCCACTTTGGGGACCCATGCCTCTTTTCACCCCTCCTTCATTCGTCTTGAGGGTTCCCAGAAGTGGGAGGGGGCTTTGGGAGCTCTTTCACACACACAAACAAACACCCACACCCACACATACCAATTCTACTCAGAACCCCTCTTCAAGCAGGAAACTGATACAGAGTCATAGAGATGGATGGCACCTCAGAAGCCATCTAGTCCAGCCCTCTTCACAAGCAGGAGAATTGGTCTCTCGGTCAAATTTCTGGGCTGCTAAATTGGCTGGTGGATTGGTAAATTGGCTAGGTAGCATTCTCTTAGCAAAGGACAGAAGTGGAGGCTGGTTGCTGTCTGGGGCCCCTTTATGACCTGCTCGTCATGATTATCTGTGGAATTTTTGCAATGCCTTGAGGCAGATGCAAGAGGAACAAGCAGTTATGACAAAACAAACTAGAGGGCATCTAGTCCAACCCCCTTCTCAAGCAGGTGACCCTTACAGAATTGGATGAGACCTTAAGGAGGTCATCTAGAATCATAGATATCATCTAGTCCAACCGCCTTCTCAAGCAGATTTCTACAGAATCAGACAGATGGAACGGACCACAGAGGTCATGTAGTCCAACCCCCTTCTCAAGCAGGTGACCCTTACAGAATTGGATGGGACCTTAAGGAAGTCATCTAGAACCATAGAGATCATCTAGTCCAAACCCCTTCTCAAGCAGATTTCTACAGAATCAGACAGATGGAACAGACCACAGAGGTCATGGAGTCCAACCCCCTTCTCAAGCAGGTGACCTTTACAGAATTGGATGGGACCTTAAGGAAGTCATCTAGAATCATAGAGACCATCTAGTCCAACCCCCTTCTCAAGCAGATTTCTACAGAATCAGAGAGATGGAAGGGACCACAGAGGTCATCTAGTCCAACCCCCTTCTCAAGTCAGTGACATCTACAGATTCCCAAACAAATTAACAAGTATTGGAAGGGACCCTGGAGAGAGAGAGCAAGCGAGAGAGAGAGAGAGAGAGAGATGCAAAGGGAGTTTGAGAGAGGACCATTTTGCAGTGTCTTCCCCCGGCCAATTTAGCAGGTCAGAATTTGTCAAATGTGTATGGGCGGAAGGACAGGGTGGGACTGGATGACCACCAAGGTCCCTTCCAACTCTTGTTAAATGTGTATGGGTGGAGGGTGGGGGTGGCCCCCTACCCCCACGTCTGGGGCCTCCATTTTTTGCCTCTCTTGGCACTTTCTTTTGTCATAAATGCTCCACGCATCGTAAAAATTCCAAAGATTACCATGAGGAGCAGGTCATAAAGGGGCCCCAGACAGCAACCAGCCTTCACTTCTGTCCTTTGCTACCTAGCAGTCTCCCCCAACCCTCTTTTGAGAGGACTGCTCTGATTGGGTTCCCAAATTAGCTTTTAAAGGATTAGCTTTTTGTGAGGCAAGGAGTTCCACCAGCCAATTTAGCAGCCCAAGAATTTGACCAGAAGACCAATTCTCCTGCTTGCGAAGAGGGTTGGACTAAGATGGTCTCTGAGGTTTCCTCCCTCTCTATCATTCTACAAGTCTCCTGAATGAGAAGAGGGATCAGACTAGATGGCCACTGAGGCCCCTTCCATCTCTATCATTCTGCAAGTCTCCTGAATGAGAAGAGGGGTCAGACTAGATGGTCACTGAGGCCCCTTCCATCTCTATCATTCTGTAAGTCTCCTGAATGAGAAGAGGGTCAGACTAGATGGCCACCAAGGTCCCTTCCCTCTCTATCATTAAGTCTCCTGAATGAGAAGAGAGGTCAGACTAGATGGCCACTGAGGCCCCTTCCATCTCTATCATTCTGCAAGTCTCCTGAATGAGAAGAGGGGTCAGACTAGATGGCCACTGAGGCCCCTTCCATCTCTATCATTCTGCAAGTCTCCTGAATGAGAAGAGGGGTCAGACTAGATGGCCACCAAGGTCCCTTCCATCTCTTATCATTCAACTGGTGTGTGTGTGTGTGTGTGTGTGTGTGTGTGTGTGTGTGTATGAAAGAGCAAACTCCCATTCTTTTCTTCCAAAAGTAGCATTTTGTAACAACCATTCTGATTGGATGGTGGCGAAGTGTCCCATGTGGCCAAAAGGCTGTGGCTGAATGTGGAGTTTTGTGGCGAAAGGGCTGGGGCAAAGAGCTAGGGGCCTTTGGGCGAGGGAGAGAAGGCAGCAGCCGGTCAGCTGCTGCAGAGGAAAGAGCTTCATCCAACTGGTGGAGGCAAAAAGTCCCATCCCCCAAAACGTTGCTATAGAACATTGCACAGACAACTAGACACAAGAACAGTTTTTTCCTGAAAGCCATCACTCTGCTAAACAAATAATTCCCTCAACACTGTCAAACTATTTACTAAGTCTGCACTGCTATTACTACTAGTTTTTTCCTCGTCATTCCTATCACCCATTTCCTCCCACTTATGACTGTAACTTGTTATTTGTATCCTTATGATTTATATTAATGTTGTTTCCTGATTGCTTATTTGAACCCTATGACAATCATTAAGTGCTGTACCACATGATTCTTGACAAATGTATTTTCTTTTATGTATACTGAGAGCATATGCACCAAAGACAAATTCCTTGTGTGTCCAATAACACTTGGCCAATAAAGAATTCTATTCTATTCTATTCTATTCTATCCTATTCTATTCTATTCTAGGATGAGACCTGCAACAAAAGGCTGTGCAAATGGAAAGAAGGCCTGGAACACCAAAGCCTTCCCTTCATTTGCAAACCTTTTGCAACATTTGCAAAAATAAAAAAATCAACAAAAATGTTATAAAACACAGTCACATGACTTTAGGGTGCTGCAAAGGGCCATAAATGTGGTCATGTTGCAAAGAACCTAAAATGTGGTCATGTGATCAGGGCCGGGGGAACTGTCAGAACTTCACAATCAAATTGTAACTCTCCCTTTCCAAGTAACTTGTAACTTTGAAGTGCTGCTAAGTGACCAGTGGTAAGTTGAGGGTTACCTATAGTGAATTATTTTTATATACACAGCAGAGTTGGAACACCTAAATGAATACATGGGAATTTGAAATAACAATTCAACTTTTTATGGTCAAAATGCTCTTTGAAAGTATTTTGAATTTCCAATCTTATTATTAAATTGTAAAATTTTGGCATTTGTACATGAAACTCAGAAGCTCAAGGACAGAAATGATTCTGAAATTCTCCAAAATTCTGTCTCCACACTGGATGAATAAGATTCAGAAAAAGAAAAAATAAATCCTTAAAGGATTCAAGCTTCTCATCTGCATCTCTTGCTTCTTCCGCTTTCCCATCTTCCAATGATCGTCAAAATTGTTCCTAAAATACTCTTGCTTTTTCAAAGGAATGTAATCTGTGTCTTTGCTGTTGCCATGTCACCAATATTCCTTCTGGTATTAACCACCTGAAACTCACCCCTTTTGTTATTAAAAGTTTTGCTAAAAAAATGATAGTCTCTTCTCAAATCTTGACTCTTCTAGGTATTCGTCTCAACACCACTATCTCTTTGCTTTTGTATTTCAATGCTGTATTTCCGCTTATTTGTAAAATCTCTGTTTTTATCACTTTTTTTGTAAATCTTATATGGACTTCTCTCGGTAACTTTTTTCTCATTGCATATCTTGCATATACTCTGTAAACTTTGTCCATCTCATTTAATATCTTCTCCTTAGGTTGTTCCATTATTTCTGCCAACATCTCTGCCATCACCTCTGACAAATTTTTCCCCTTTCTCTTCCTCTATATTTTGAAATCTTAAATAATAATCTGGCCAATTCATTTTGAGATAAATTATTGTTTGCTCATGATTTTTGTCCACTGATGTCAATTTTTCCTCTAATTCTTCCACTTTATTCTCTGTCAAATCCGTTTTTCCCTCTACTTTTTGAATTATTTCTTCATTTTTCCCAGTCATCATCATGGAGCAACTGTATAAGATTTTTTAAATCCATAATTTTTGATGTTTTCAGTGATTCTATCATAGAGGGGTTTGCTGTAGAATGTAAATGTACTGTAAATTTCTTCATATCTTAATGTTGTAAATCCTGAATTTATAATCCACTTATGGTTTTTATTTGTAATCAAATGTCTAATTCCCCCAATGGGTGAATTAGAAAAAAAGAAGAAAAAACAAGGAAAAAAATAAAAATATACAAAATCAACTTACAAAAAGGCAAAAAACCCCAACAACAACAAATCCAATTTGCCCTTAAAACTAAAAGTAGAACCCAAAAATAATTGAGCTGGGGGGAAAAGTGAAAAAGAAAATTCAAGGGGGGGGGAAATAACCCCAAAACTTTCAGGTTCTTCTTGCCTTAATCTAAATTTTAAATGAACCGCACGGATCTTTTTTATCTTATACAAAAAAATAAAAACCTCAGATTACCAAAGATCAAAAGTCTTCTCTCCCTTCTATATAAGAGGCCAAACCAAAAACAAAATAGAAGGAAGGAAAAGAAGGAAAATGTTCACAACTCCAAAACAAACTTCAAAGAGTTCAAAAGAAATACAAAAATAAAGATGGAACAAATAAAAACAAATTCAACATTCTAGTCTCTTTATTCTAGAACAGCTTGTTCTCTTCAACAGCTATTCTCTTATCAGCATAACCAACATTGTCAAGGAAAATTAGACATAGTTATCATATTTTTTTGAGTATAAGATGTACCTTTTTACCCCCAAAAGGAGAGTGAAAACTTGGGTACATTTTATACACTGAATGTAGCCCCAGCCGCCCTGCCACCCCCACCATTTGGCTTCTGCTGCCCAGAAATTTACCTCCTTGTAGCAAACAGCACAGAGCCTGTTAAGGCAAGCAATTATCAGCTTTCTGACCAGCAGCTGATTTGAGGTTGCAGGCAAGCCACCTGTTAAAATAAAAGTGAAACTGAAGCTGCAAGGAGGCAAATTGGGAGGGAGAGGCAGGAGCAAATTTTAATTTTCTTGTGCTAATCAGTTGTTGAAGCTGGATGCAAGGAGGTCAATAACTATAAATGTCTATAGAATGTTCAAATTATTAACTTAGTTTTTAAAGACTGCTTTATTATTGTTCTAGACCAGTGTTTCCCAACCTTTTTTGAGCCGCGGCACATTATTCACATTTACAAAATCCTGGGGAACATTGAGCGGTGGGGGGGGCAAAAAAAAGTTTGGACAAAAAAATATCTCTGTTCCTCCCTTTCGCACTATTTTCTCTCCCTCTTTCTCTCTCTCCCTTCCTTCCTCTTTCTTTCCCCCTTTCTCTCCATCTCTCTTTGTTTTTCCCTTCCTTCCTCTCTTTTTTGCCCTCCTTCTCTCTCCCTCCTTCCCTCCCTCAATGTCTTTCCCTCACCCTCCTTCCCGCCTCTTTCTCTCTCTCTCTTGCTTTCTCTCTCTCTCTTGCTGTCTTTCTCTCTCCCCCTCTCTCCCTCTCTCTTTCTCTCACTATCTTTCTTTCTCTCTTTTTTTTTGCTTTCTCTCTTTCTCTCCCCCCTCTCCCTCTCTCTCCTTCTCTTACTATCTCTTTCTCTCTCTTTCTGTCTCCCCTCTCTCCCGCTCTCTCCCTCTCGCCCTCTCTCTCCCTCTCTTGCTATCTCTTTCTCTCCCCCCTCTCTCCCTCTCTTTTTCTCTCAGCAGCAGCAGGGTGATCAGCTGTGAGGCAGAGCTCCGGAACCGAGGCACCAACGGCGGCGGCTAGACATGTTTCTAGATGCCGTACATGCTGGTGTTGCGCTGGGCATGGATGTGGGCTGGAGCCTCCGTCCCAGCCCAGCCAGCAGGCAAGTGCCAGCCACGCAATTCCAGCATGTCCAGCCGCCGCCATCGGTGCCTCTGTTCCGGAGTTCCGCCTCACAGCTGACCACCCTGGCGCCGCCACACAGCTACTGCCCGCTGCCGCCGCCATCACTCTCCCGCTGCACGCCGCCCTCCCGCTGCCGCCGCCCTCCCACCAGGCCCCAAAGCTCACCTGCTGCCGTCGCCAGGAAAGCTCCAGCCGGGCGGGGCGCTGCAGCTGCCGGAAAACTTGGAAGGCACAAATAATGAAGCTCAGGTTCCGGTCTCACAACTTTTTGATCTTCGCAAAAAGTTGCGAGACCAGAAGCTGAGCTTTTTTCTTTGCGGCACACCTGACCGTGTCTCGCGGCACACCAGTGTGCCATGGCACACCGGTTGGGAAACACTGTTCTAGACAACTTAACAAAATGAAAAGGCACTGCTTAATCTGCTATTGTATCTTCTTTTAAAAACCAGAGAATAATGTATACTTCAAGAAAGCCTCATCAATTTTAACAGCGCTATACAAGTATAGTCTGAAATGTAAATTATCCTGTTTAGTATTAAGATAAAGCAACTGAGTTAAGTCTTGACTTAGTCATGTTTGGGATAGATCTATTTAAATAATTGGGAGAGTGTGAAATTTAAGTGTGTGTAATTTAACATTTAGGAAAATTTTCTGGCATTAATATACTGCCATAATATACATTTCTCCAATTCTTTGCTATTTCTATAGGTCAGGCACATATGCACTGAAATACACTGCAAACAGTGTATATCACCTGTTCTGTTTGCTGTTTTGCAAATTGTTGGAAGGCAGAGGCTTTTTTTCCTCCCCCCCAAATTAAGATGCATCTTATACTCTGGTGTGTCTTACATTAAAAAAAATACAGTAATTCAAACCCTTTTTAATGTATTTTCTTTCTTGCCACTAGATGGCATTGTAGTATAACAAAGCCACACAGTCCTGAGCTTCAATTCCGCCAATCCATTTTCAAATATTTATTTTTTATTTATTTATTTGTTTTGTCCAATACACAATAATATACAATGAGGGTTATAGAGGATATATTCAGGTAGAATGTATTAAAGGAGGAATAGAGGAGAAAATAAAGGAGTGAAATATAACTATGAGAGAATATCAGAAAAAGATATAGGTATAGAAGAGAAGATATAGGAGATATAGGAGAGACAATAGGACAGGGGACGGTAGGCACTCTGGTGCACTTATCTACACCCCTTACTGACCTCTTAGGAACTTGGTGAGGTCAACCGTGGATAGTCTAAGGGTAAAGTGTTGGGGGTTAGGGGATGATACTACAGAGTCCGGTAGTGAATTCCAGGCTTCGACAACTCGATTACTAAAGTCTGGAGCAGTTAATATTAAGCTTGTATCTGTTGTGGGTTCTTGTGTTGCTATGGTTGAAGCTGAAGTAATGTTTGACAGGCAGGATGTTGCAGCATATGATCTTGTGGGCAATACTTAAATCATGTTTGAGGCGTCTTAGTTCTAAGCTTTCTAGACCCAGGATTGTAAGTCTAGTTTCGTAGGGTGTTCTGTTACGGGTAGAGGAGTGAAGAGCTCTTCTGGTGAAGTATCTCTGGACATTTTTGAGGGTATTAATGTCAGAAATGTGGTATGGGTATGTGGTATTTGTTTGTACACGGGAGAGCTATATTCTAGGATGGGTCTGGCTAAAGTTTTATAAACTCTGGTAAGTAGTGTGAGATTACATAGGATTAGATTAACAACTCTTAAAGCCTTCTTGGCGATGTTGCAATGGGCTTTGGCACTTAAGTCTTTAGTTATTAGTACTCCAAGGTCCTTGACCGAGTGGGAATTATCTGTGATAATTTGTTGATTCAGTTTGTATTTGGAGTTTTGATTCTTTTTGCCGATGTGAAGGACAGAGCATTTGCTGGTTGAGATTTGGAGTTGCCATGTGTTAGACCAATCAGAAACAGAGTCTAGATCTTTTTGGAGAGCAGTTGTGTTATCGGTGGTGTTGAAGAGTTTTACATCCTCTGCAAAGAGAACACAGTTGCTTGCGATGAGATCGCATAGGTCATTGATGTAGAGAATGAAGAGCGTTGGTCCCAGAACACTACCTTGGGGGACGCCGCTTTTAACAGGGACAGGGGTAGATATGGTGCTTCCTATTTTAACCACTTGTTGTCTGTTTGACAGGAATGCTGTAATCCATCTGTGGAGGGATCCTGAGATGCCATAGGATTTGAGTTTTAGAAGTAGTTTGTCGTGGACCACTGAATCGAAGGCTTTGCAGAAGTCAATATAAATTGCATCTATAGATTTTCCTTGATCAAGATGAGTTGTTCATATGTTTTTGCAGTGGAGGAGCTGCAGGTTGCAGGATAGTTTTTTCTGAATTCAAATTGTTTGTTAGAGAGCAGATTATTAGTTTCTAGGTGGAGAGTAATTGATTGATTTATAATTGATTCCATGACTTTACATGGGATGCAGCATAGTGATATTGGTCTGTAGTTATCAACAAGAGAGGGGTCTCCTTTTTTGAAGATGGGGATGACCATAGCTTTTGACCATAGTTTGGGAAGTGTGCTGGTTCTGAAGGATTTTTTGAAGATTATGTTCAGTGGTTCAGCTATAGCAGAAGAGAGGTTTTTTAGGAAGTATGTACATAGGCCATCTGGTCCGACTGATAGAGAGAGTTTAAGGTCACGTAATGTTTTTTCAACTCGGTCTTCACTGAAGTCTATTTGGAGTAGGTCATTGAGAGAGTTTGTGGTGTGAGAGATAAATTTGGGGGATGAGCATTGCTGTTGACAAAGATAGAGCCGAAGAATGAGTTCAGGAGGTTAGCTTTGGATGAATCGTCGTGGCATTCTTTGTTGTTGGGTCCTTTGAGAGATGGGATAGGTCTACAGTCGTTGAGTTTGTTGTTGACAAAGTTGTAGAAGGCTTGATTGGATTTGGAGCGTAGGAGGTTTTCCTCTTGTATGCTGTGGTAGTTGAGACATTCTGCTTTTATTTGGTTGCATATGCTTTTATAACGGCTTTTGAAGTTTGCTACTTGTCCTTTTTTGTTTGTACGCAGGAGAGATTTTTTTTTAGTTTGTAATTTTCTTATTGAGATGGAGAGGTTATTTTTCTTGATTGAGGTAGATGTTAATGGTACGTAAAGTCTGATGATTATTTTCATCTCGAGCAAGAATGTGTTGTAGAGGTCATCCATAGAGTTGCAGTTTGCGAATAAAGTTTGCCAGTTTAATGTTGAGAGATGGGTATCAATGAGTTCATAGTTCGCTTTTTGAAGTTAAATTTCTGTGTCGCATTATTTGGGTGGATCTCGGTTGAGACTGAAGTTTATCATGCTGTGGTCACTGTTGGAGAAAGGTTCTATTACTTGTAAGCCATATATTGCACTTTTGCTGTTGCAGAAGATGAGATCTATTTTAAATCCATTCATAATCCTTCCCATCTTCTCAAAATAATCAATTTTCTAACTCTTCTTACTTTCAAAATCACTTTTTCAAATCAATTCTCAGTCCATTTCTCAATTCATCTACTTTATACATTAAAAAAAATCTTTTCCTTTTGGGTTTTTACTTTCTTCGCACTTCTTAATACTGGAAATGTAGAGTCCATACACACCTGCACTCCCTCCTCGCTTTAGCCCCTTTCCACTCTATATTTGTTAATTTCAAGTGGGTAAGAAAATAAAATATTCAAAACTTTCACCTTTCAAAAACTTTCAATATTTTTTTATTTGTATTAAAATATTTTCCTTTGCCCAGGGGTCTTCGCAGAATTTTGTTCACTTTAGGACCCACTGGAGTTGGAGAGTGGGGGCCACTCTCACTTTAGGACCCACTGGAGTTGGAGAGTGGGGGCCAGTGCCAAGCACTCTGATGCCCAGTGGCTTTGCTGGCTCCACTTGAAACACTTGATTGTGGTTGTGGGGGTCAGCTTTGGCTCTTTGACCTATTTTGTGGGGAGCTCGGTGTCCTAGGAGTCGCTTACTGGGTTTTTCCAGAGTAGGTTTCCGGTGAGGCTGGATCTTGACGTCCGTGGCCAGTACCATCTGGTACCAATCCTGTATACAGTCAGGGACCTTTCTGAAGGCACAAGTTTGCTCAAGATCTCTTTGAAATGGTGAATGGTGTTTTGGCCAGTTTCTTAATTTTCCCACCACTCTTTGGAATTTCCAAACTCCTTTGTGGGTTGGCCCCTCAGCTTCAGATCCTTGACCTTGGCCTCAGCTTCTTCCCTCTAGTTCTGGGGCTCCTTCATCATGCAATTGGACTGTCCATTCAGCTGTTTCTCCCTCCATCCTAATAATCTGCAATCTTCAAGATTATCTCCCAATCTATTTGGTGTTGATCCCCATAGAGGTTAAGGTGGGACCAAATCTGATTTAAGAAGTATACCACCTCCCCAGGGTTCTGTCAAAAGTAGCTCTGAAACATAGGGGAGGGGTGGCTGGTGGAACAGGGACCAGCTATGAAACTGGGGCTGGCACCCACTGGCAGTGCAACCACCCCTGGCCTGGGTAAAAAGCCCATCTATGGGAATATGGTCTACAGGGGGCAGTTGGATGAATTTCTGCTTCGGCAGCCCTAGTCTCCCCCATACTCCCAGACTGGACTGGCCCAGAGGCCCCAGCTGCAAGCTGGCAATGGCTCCCATTGGAATTGTCATCCCAGTAGACTGGACCCAGGGGGGAAGGTTCAGGTGCAATCTACTTTGTGTTGAGTGGAACAAGGTAGACACTCCACTCTGGACAGTTGTGCTTCCTTAGCTGGGAAGGTGAATGTGGGCTGAGCAAGCCCAGTCAAGCAGACCACTTGGAGGCAGTTGAGCAATGCTGCCCAAGCTGAGCTGGCCAAATAGGCAGCGGAAGAAATTACTCCCGTGATTCACTGAGCTTGAAGGGTCTTGTTGCTCTCCACTCGAATACTGTGGTGCGCTCGATGCAATCTGGAGTGTCACCCTGCTAACTAACTCTTGTTAGGGAGGGATCTCCGCAGTTTTGCCCCATTTGGAAGGAGCCAGCTGTGTGATCTGCTAAGATTTGGGTTGGGCGCCTCTTTAGGCTAGTCATCATGCCAATGCCCTGCCTCTGCCGCCTTGGCTGCACTTGCCAAGGGGGGGTAGATAGTTTTGAGGATGACCTCTGAAGTAGTTCTGGTAGCTCCCTTCATGGTAATAATAATAATAACAACAACAACAACAACAATAATAATACAAAGATCTAAAAATCGAGCTGCAAGGACTCTGGCATAAGCCAGTGAAAGTGGTCCCAGTGGTACTTGGCACGCTGGGCGCAGTGCCAAAGGATCTCAGCGGACATTTGAAAACCATCAGAATTGACAAAATCTCCATCTGTCAATTGCAAAAGGCCACTTTACTGAGATCGGCAAACATAATTCGCCGCTACATCACACAGTTGTTCTAGGTGCTTGGGAAGCACCCGACTGGAGATGAAATACAAAATCCAGCATAGCGATATCGTTTGCTGTGTTGTATTGACATCATCATCATCATCATCATCATAATAATAATAACAACAACAACAACAATAATAATAATAATAATTTATTAGATTTGTATGCCGCCCCTCTCTGAGAATTTGGAGCGGCTCACAACAATGCAACATGTACAAATCTAATATTAAAAACAATTTAAAACCCTCATTATAAAAAGAAAAACAATCATACAACCTAACGATCCATGCATAAAACCATAGTAGCAAGGGGTGTATTAATTTCCCCATGCCTGGTGACATAGGTGGGTCTTCAGAAGCTTTCGAAAGGCAAGGAGAGTGGGGACAGTTCTAATCTCTGGAGGAAATTGATTCCAGAGGGCCAGGGCCACCACAGAGAAGGCTCTTCCCCTGGGTCCCGCCAGATGACATTTAGTCGACGGGACCCGGAGAAGGCCAACTCTGTGGGACCTAATCGGTCACTAGGATTTGTGTGGCAGAAGGCACTCCCAAAGATATTCTGGTCCGATGTGACCAGAAACTGATTGGCAGCCAGTGCAGGCCGCTTAGTGTTGATGAGACACGGGCATATATGGGAAAGCCCATGATTGCTCTCGCAGCCGCATTCTGCGTGATCTGAAGTTTCCAAACACTTTTCAAAGGTAGCCCCATGTAGAGACCAATACAGTAGTCAAACCTCGAGGTGATGAGGACATGAGTGATCGTGAGCAGTGACTCCCTGTCCGGGTAGGGCTGCAACTGGTGAACCTGGGCAAATACCCTCCTTGCCACAGCCGAAAGATGGTGCTTTATGTTAGCTGTGGATCGAGGAGGATGCCCAAGTTGCGGACCCTCTATGTGGGGGTTAATAATTCCCCCCCCAGGGTAATGGATGGACAGATGGAATTGTCCTTGGGAGGCAAGACCCACAGCCACTCCATCTTGTCTGGGTTGAGTTTGAGTTTGTTGACACCCATCCAGGCCCCAACAGCCTCCAGGCACCGGCACATCACTTCCACTGCTTCGCTGACTGGACATGGGGTGGAGATGTAAAGCTGGGTATCATCAGCATACTGATGATACCTCACCCCATGCCCTTGGATGATCTCACCCAGCGGTTTCATGTAGATATTAAATAGCAGGGGAGAGGACCGACCCCTGAGGTACCCCACAAGGGAGAGACCTAGAGGTTGACCTCTGACCCCCCCACTAACACCGACTGCGACCGACCAGAGAGGTAGGAGGAGAACCACTGCAGAACAGTGCCTCCCACTCCCAACCCCTCCAGCTGGCGCAGAAGGATATAATGGTTGATGGTATCGAAAGCCGCTGAGAGGTCAAGAAGCATCAGGACAGATGATAAACCTCTGTCCCGGGCCCGCCAGAGATCATCCATCAGTGCAACCAAAGCAGTTTCCATGCTGTAGCCGGGCCTGAACCCTGACTGTTGAGGGCCTAGATAACCGGCTTCTTCCAAGGACCACTGAAGCTGGACCACTAAAGGGAAGGTTGGAGACTGGACGATAGTTATTAAGTACGGCTGGGTCCAGGGAAGGCTTCTTGAGGAGGGGGCGCACAAGTGCCTCCTTGTAGGGAGCCGGGAAGGACCCCCCCTCAGAGAAGCATTGACAATCTCCTGGACCCAGCTCCATGTCACCTCCCTGCTGGCCGAAACCAGCCAGGAGGGACACAAATCCAGCAAACAGGTGGCGGAACTCACAGCTCCAGTGGCCTTGTCCATTTCATCAGGTGTCACCAGATCAAACTCCTCCCAGACAGATGGACAAGGACGGGCCCCAGTCACCTCGACCAACTCGTTGTCAGTTGACTCTGTTATCCAATCGGAGTCAAGGTCTGCCTGGATCTGAGCGACTTTATCAGCGAAAAATGTGTTAAAATCCTCGGCGCTGCTCTGCAAGGGCTCCCCAACTCCCCCCTGGTTAAGAAGGGAACGAGTCACCCTGAACAGGGCGGCTGGGCAGGATTCCGCAGAAGCAATCAGGCCGACATTGTATGCACGCCTTCTCGACCTGATCACCACTTTGTAAATCTCAATATGAGCTTTTACGTGTTCGGTCGGATTCGGACTTACTCTTCCTCCATCCCTTCTCTAGACGTCTCTTCTGGCATTTCAACTCCTGGCGCTCCTCAGTAAATGAAGGAGCT
Organism: Erythrolamprus reginae; assembly: GCF_031021105.1. NCBI lineage: Eukaryota > Metazoa > Chordata > Lepidosauria > Squamata > Dipsadidae > Erythrolamprus > Erythrolamprus reginae. The sequence continues at coordinate 40,155,551 of NC_091956.1, read as the reverse complement.
CTCTGGGGTTTAGTGCCACAGAGAGGTCGCAACAGCGCAATCCAATCAAGAGCCTCCGTCGCAGCCTTATCCCAGGCCACGGCAAGAGACTCCATCAAACTGTGGATGAGTGCATCTGGTATAACCCCAAGCGCCCTTTGAAAGCCCTCTGGGTCCATCAGGCGTCTGGGGTGGAACTACCTAATTGCTTTCGCCTCCCTGTGGGGGAGGATTGGAGCCAGGAAGTCAAGCCTGGTTGCTGTATTCTCCTCCATCTTTCTTGAGTCTTTGTGCTATCTGGTAAACTGGGAATACACCTAGGGCTCAGGACCCCAGACAGCAGCCCCACAGAATCAAAACTCCAAGGCAGGCATTTTTCTCAAAGCTTGAATTTATTAGAGATGTCCAGTGAGGGGCTGCACTTACCTCCATTTACTGGATGCTTGCTGGCATGGGGTGGGCATGGGTGGATGTGGTCACATGGGTGGGGGTCAGGCATGTGCACCTGGCATGAGATTTACTTCCTGCACATGCTCAGGAAGCGAAATCTCGCATGAGGATGCGTGTGACAAGATTTCGGTGATTTGCACCATTTTTTTTGCTTCTGCGCATTCCCTCATCCAATGTCCTTGATTCCCAAGGGAAAAATATTATTATGCCTAGGCACCCCACACTGTCTCCGCCCCCCCTCCTGTTCCCATAGCTTGCCGATCTATTGCTGTGGCAGCCCTGAAGACTTCAATTAAAGATGGCTCCAGGACTGACACCATGAGGTAGTCACAGCAAACACTCGGAGAGCACATCTCCTCGAGTGACTGAGCCATGTCGAACTACACCAACAAAGGCCAGAAGTAGCTCCCTGCTGTTTCCTGCTGCAAAAAAATGTTTTAAAAACCAGTCAGGCAGTGAGACCCAGCAAGAGATGAGGCGCTGGAGAATCAGACCCAGTCACTTCATTTAACATTTAAATATCCCAAATACAGGGGCTGGCCTATTTTCCACTTTCTCCAGCCTTCCAGTAATGGTAATGGAAATGACCTTGGGAGACAGGGAAAGGACAATAACCAGTTAAGCTGCAACTGAGCCTGCAGAAAGAATGGGGATGTGGCATACATCCAAGAAGGCACCATCCTTAGCTTCTTGGGCTAGAAAGGTGATAAGGATGGGGAGGACATTTTACCACAGTAAATGAAGTAGAATAAAATAGATAGTGTTTCTGGGTGTGCTTCTTGTCTAGACTATCTTTCAGGAAGGCAGTGTGGGATTTGCTGCCTGCTTATATAGAGTAGCTGGCCCTTCTATATGGGTGTGAAGAATATTTTTGTCCTTGGTGGTTCAAGCCAAAAATTCTAATCAAAGGACATTCAAAACTGTTAAGGCAGTTTGTAGGGTCCAACTCTACATTCACCATCACTGGAAATGTTGAGTAATGAACCATCTGCAAGCAAACCACCAAATTCAGGAAGAGTCAACTCCAAAGTTCAACCCTGAGCAACAAATAAACTCTTCTTTTGAAAATAGAATGAATTTGTACAAGGACATTTCAATGAGGGCCATTTTGGGGGATGAGTGTGGCCAGTTCCAGTGCATGGAGTTCCTTGCGCTCCACTGGGGAACTCCAAATTCCAGCTACAAGTTGGCACCGGGTCAGAACCTCCCTGGAGAGGAGAAAGAGAGTTACTGTCAGTGGACTGGGGGGGGGGGGTAAAGCCCCCCCCCCCCAGGGAGCCAACATGACCTGTTGGCCAGCAGCTGTGAAAGGTAACAAGCTGTCATCCTAGTTTCGATGGCCACAAATGGAAGGAGAAGATTGGAAAGATGGTGAGTCACCTGAGCAGGGAGATTGAAGCACAGAGCTGAAGAGATGGAGAAGCAAAGAAGCTGATTAGTGTTTGGCCATTTTTGAGGATAAAAGAAGAAATTTTTAAACAGAACAAGGAATAAAAGTGCACCAAACAGGAAAAAGTGGTAAAAATCATAGCCATTTAAAGAACAGAATTAAAAGCCCAATGTTTAAAGAAATTTCAGAAAATAATTGTTGGAATTAAAGGGAATGGAAAATTAAGACTTTGAAGAGAATATCTCCAAATGCTAAATAGATTTAAAAATTTAAAGAAGTAAACACTGTAAGAATGAATGGACCTGTGACATTGGGAATAAACATTGCTATATGCTGGCTGGAAGACATATTACAACAGATTGTGGGAGCATAGAAACATAGAAGACTGATGGCAGAAAAAGACCTCATGATCCATCTAGTCTGCCCTTATACTATTTTTTGTATTTTATCTTAGGATGGATATATGTTTATCCCACGCATGTTTAAATTCAGTTACTATGGATTTACCAACCACGTTTGCTGGAAGTTTGTTCCAAGGATTTACTACTCTTTCCATAAAATAATATTTTCTCATGTTGCTTTTGATCTTTCCCCCAACTAACTTCAGATTGTGTCCCCTTGTTCTTGTGTTCCCTTTCCTATTAAAAACACTTCCCTCCTGAACCTTATTTAATCCTTTGACATATTTAAATGTTTCAATCATGTCCCCCCTTTTCCTTCTGTCCTCCAGACTATACAGATTGAGTTCATTAAGTCTTTCCTGATACGTTTTATGCCTAAGATCTTCCACCATTCTTGTAGCCCGTCTTTGGACCCATTCAATTTTGTCAATATCTTTTTGTAGGTGAGGTCTCCAGAACTGAACACAGTATTCCAAATGTGGTCTCACCAGCACTCTATATAGCGGGATCGCAATCTCCCTCTTCCTGCTTGTTATACCTCTAGCTATGCAGCCAAGCATCCTACTTGCTTTTCCTACCGCCCGACCACACTGCTCACCCATTTTGAGACTGTCAGAAATCACTATCCCTAAATCCTTCTCTTCTGAAGTTTTTGCTAACACAGAACTGCCAATGCAATACTCAGATTGAGGATTCCTTTTCCCCAAGTGCATTATTTTACATTTGGAAACATTAAACTGCAGTTTCCATTGCTTTGACCATTTATCTAGTAAAGCTAAATCATTTACCATATTACAGACACCTCCAGGAATATCAACCCTGTTGCACAAATAGGCAAACCTTCCCTACCAAACCTTCCCCTATGTCACTCACAAACATATTAAAAAGAATAGGACCCAGAACAGACCTTTGTGGCACACCGCTTGTAACCTGTCTCTGCTCAGAATACTCGCCATTAACAATAACTCTCTGATGTCTACACTACAGCCAGCTGTAAATCCACTGAACTATCTAGGGATTAAGTCCAATCTGCACTAATTTATCTATCAACTCTTTATGTGGAACCGTATCAAAGGCTTTGCTGAAGTCCAGATAGGCAATATCCACCGCACCACCTTCATCCAACACCTTTGTGACATAGTCAAAGAAATCAATGAGATTAGTCTGACATGATTTGCCTTCAGTAAAGCCATGCTGATTTGGGTCCAATAGGTTGTTGTTTTTTAGGTGCTTATTTATCCTCTTTTTGAGTAGAGTCTCCAACATTTTAACTACAACTGATGTCAAGCTAACTGGCCTGTAGTTACCAGCTTCTTCTCTACTGCCCTTCTTGTGGATAGGCACAACACTGGCCATTCTCCAATCCTCAGGAACATCAGCGACCTCCTTATTCCCATTAATGCATGTATTATTCCCAGTACTAAGCTTTGTGATGCTGCAATTTTTCTTCTTCCTATCACTAATATATCTGAAGAAGGTTTTATCCCCCTTCTTTACAGATTTGGCAATTTCTTCCTCTTTTGAGGCTTTAGCAGCATATATTATCTGTTTCGCCTCCTTCCGTCTCATTTTATACACCTCTCTATCAGCTATACTTCCAGACTCTTTATACCTCCTATAGGCAGCCTTTTTTTCATTGACTATAGCCCTTACATCATTGCTGAACCATAGCAGTTTCTTCTTTCTTTTACCTTTAGTTATTTGCCTAACATACAGTCCAGTGGTTTTTAAGATGGCCTTTTTAAATACAGTCCACTGGGTGCTCGCTCCTGCCATTTTATCCCTCCCCTTTAATTCATTATTTAAATATTCCCCCATTGCATTAAAATTTGTTTTTCTGAAATACAATACTTTGATTGCAGTATAGGATTGCTCACAATCAGTTTTTACATCAAACTACAAACATAGATGGTCACTGCAACCTAAATTTTCTCCTACCTTAACCTCTGAAACCCAATTCCCATTCGTAAAGACTAAATCTAGAATATTCTCCCCTCTAGTCGGTGTCTTAACCAGCTGTGCGAGAGCTGCTCCTCTGCTATATTCTTACTTTTGCATGTAAGGGCACTGGGGATATTCCAGTCAACATCAGGCATGTTGAAATCACCCATAACCACAATATCTCCCTTTACTGCCATTTGGGTAATTTCATCCACCATCTTGTTGTCATATTCCTCAGATTGCCCTGGAGGCCTATAGATCACCCCAATTCTAATGACAGAACCTTTATTTTGCATGCAAACCCAGAGAGTCTCCAGATCTTTACATGTATTTTGAATTAGTGTTGTTTTTAGAGTTTCCTTAACATAAATGGCTACTCCACCTCCTCTTCTCTCTATTCTATCCTTCCTATACAAGTTACTTATACGAGCAAATTTACTTCAGTTGATATTAACACTGACCTTGACTTGTAAAAGTTATCTTACAGTTTGGAAGAAAGACAAACTATCTAGTAAGGCTGTGAAAGCAATTTAATGCTGACAGCTGGAGATATTTAAAAGCACGTCTTGGACTTGCTTAGTTTGGAATAAACTTTATACAAAAGAAAATATTACAAAAAGCAGAGGAAGTTGATCTATACTAACATCTGGAGACTGACTTCAAGCTCTTTTTCTTTCTTTGTATTTGTGAACTGTAACTTTGATAATATGGGGGCAAGTGAATATGAATAATTTGTTGGACATTGAATGAATTAGGTGAAGATTTTAAAAGCTACATTTTGGGACTTAAAGTTGGAAAAGAATTAAGAAAAGAATCAAATGACAATATACACCTTGAAGTTATGATGGCAAGGATTAAAAATGGAAAGAACAAAAATCAAGAAGATTATAAAGGAGAGAAGAAACTAGAAGAAAAGAAGATTGATGAAAATGTTGGACTCTGACAACTAAAAGGATAAAGACATTAAAAATGAAGGACAAACTGGTGACTATATTGGAACTTATAACAATTACACTGGGATCAACAGTGACAAAAGAAAAATAATAAAGGGAAAATATGGGTATTGAAAGAAGCAACCTAAACAAGAAGTGGGAAACAGGGAGAAGAGATTGAGAGAAAATGAAAGAAGAGTTATACCAGGGGTTCCCAAACCTTTTACACAGGGGGCCAGTTCACTGTCCCTTGGACTGTTGGAGGGCCGGACTATTAAAAAAACAATGAACAAAAATTATATATTTTTTAAAATTATACCCCTTCCCCCCAAAAGTCCTTCCTTCCTTGTTCCCTCCATTTCTTATTCCTTCTTTCCTTCCTTTTCCCTCCATTTCTCCTTCCTGCCTTACTTCCCTCCCTCTCCTTTTCTCTCTCTCTTGCTTGCTTTCTCTCTCACTCTCTCTTTCTCTCTTTCTCTCTCTCTCTTGCTTTCTCTCTCTTTCTCACTCTCTCTTGCTATCTCTCTTCCTCCCTCCCTTTCTCTCTCCCTCTTTCTCCCCCTTCCTTCCCTCCTTCCTCTTCAGTTCTCTTTCCCTCCCTCTCTTTCCCTTCTCTTTCCCTTCTTTCTTTCTCTCCACTTCTCTCTCTCTCTTTTTTCTCTTTCACCCTCCCTCTTCTCTCCCCATGGAGTACTCGCCCGACAAGCCTCCACCCTCTGACCCCAGACTCCCATTCAATCCCCATTCAGAAAATGGGAGCCAGCAACTCAAAGAGGAGGAGGAGGTGGTTTTGTGCGTGTATGTGCGTGTGTTGTGCCCGGCTTGGCTTTCGGCAGGCCTTCCTTTACCTCGGGTGAGATGAGATCGAGGGGGACGTTCTCGCCACTGTCGCTCTGGCTTTGGATGCGGAGGTGCCTCAGCAAGCGGGCACAGAGACCCACCACCTCTTCCGGGCACAATGCCTGCCTTGGCGGGAGATGCCAGTAATAGACACAGGTGGTGGTGAAGGAGAGAGAGCTGCTGACGCCCCCGGCACTGCCAGCCGTGGATGGGCTGGTGCCGAGCCTCTTTGAAGTTTGTGGCGGAGTGCTCAACCTCCCCACCCCCCCAGGTGCATGCCGGGCTGGCAGTGGAAAGGGGAGCTTCGCTGGTGCAAGACCTCCCTGCACTTTCGCTGGTGCAAGACTTCCCCGCACTTTCTTTGCCATTCCCTGCCCCAACTCCGACACCCAGCTCCCCTAGCCGCTAGAGGGAACAGTGGCCAGGACGCATCCTGTGCTCCTGTCACTCACCCGCGGGCCAGATAAATGGACTCAGCGGGCCGCATGTGGCCCATGGGCTGTAGTTTGGGGACCTCTGAGTTATACAAATGATATACTTAAAGGAGAGAAAAGGAGTTTGGGGGAAAAGGAATCAGTAGTACAAAAGCTAAGAAATTGGAGATGGATGAGAGAGATTTATAAAAATGAAAGAGTGGAAAAATCAAAGAAAATGGGTGATTGATAGTGGGAAATTATAGAATCTTTTTATTTTTGATTTTATAATAAGTTGACCAGAAGCCCTGATTTTGGAGGGACAATCCTGATTTTAAGCAATTTGTCCTGCGTCCTGCAGCATTCTAAATAAGTTCTGATTTTTTGAAGAAATACCAGTCGGTGGCTTGAATGTTGGCTGGAGATTGTGTTGGAGCTGGAAGGACTGGCATTTCATCCTTTGATGCTGGGTGATCCCATAGCTTGAAGGGATAGCCTGGCATGCAGCTCAGCTTCCGCGCTGCCCAAAATTGGCTGATGCGGAGCTGAGCTTCCTTCTTCGTGGTTTCCAGGTTTTGTCCCCGGTGTTCTGAGCACAGGTTAGTATTTTTCCAAACTCTCAAAAATCCACTCCTTAAAATAATAGTCTCTTTTATTTAATATTCACACCAGGTTTGATACATGAAACTTTAGCAAGGTAAAAATGCAAAGCATAAAGACTGAAGCAATTTCTATTGGCTTGAAATACTGTAACTGTTTTGGGAAGCGTTCCTGCATTCCTTTCTCCACTGGCTTTGAGATAAGAGAGCTATAAATCACCATTTTAAGCTCACCAGCTTACCGGCTTCATAATAAAGTCCACAGTGCAGCAACTGTCTCATTTCAAAAAGTATAGCATAGTTTTTTTACTATTTTGTTTCAGGAACGCCACGAAATTTCTGCCTTTCTTTTTGATCAAAGTTGTCAAACCCTGCCTTCCCTTCCTGCTCTAACCTGGAAATGACATCTTACAATCCACAGAGTTATTCATATGGATTAATACTTTTTACCTTGGATCTCTTCTCTTCTTTTTGCCATTCTTCGATATCTAGGATCTAATAATTCATCTCTTGATAAATTTCCCTCACTATCTGTTGGGGACCAACTTCTCATTGTCACATCAGACCCATCTGGTACTGCCACATCACTATCTTCCTCACTCTCTGCTTCCAATCCCTCTGGCAGCCTCCCTAACCCAGGATAACCGGAAGGACCTGGCTCATCATCCTCAGAATTAGGCATGTCCTGAGACTGACAAGGCTCACTTACAACACCATCCCTCCCCCCATGGCCCCTTCCCGGAGTGGATGGAAAGGATTTGGTTTACAAGGAAAATGAACATGAAAGTCAAAAATCAAGTCAGGGGCTTCAAAGTCTCAGGCGTCAATCCAGAAGCAATTGTCAGTGCAGTCCTCTGACCATTCCACCAAATACTGGAAAAAGTCATCGAGCCAGTGAGAGTCCTTGATGCCGGTAATGTTCAACTGGGGTAGGGGAACTCTAAGTCTGGGTGCTGGGCATGGAGCAGTGAAAACAGCTGGGTCTGGAGCAGGAGGATGAAGCAGGAAATCATGGCTAACTGGAACAAGCAGGGAACAATGAAAGACAAGATGTACACACATAGAGCTGGGCAAAGTCAGGTGGTAAGTCACAGTATTAATGACCTTTTCAATAGGGAAAGGTCCCAAGAAACGTTGGTGGAGCTGACAGCTGGGTTTTTCTGAGGTACTTAGTAGAAAGCCAAACTTGGTCACCGATGATCAATGGTAGTGTGTCCTTGCGGGAACAGTCTGCAAATATTTTCTGGTCTTCTTTGGCTTTGTTCAAGGAATGTTGGACCAGGTCGTGAACAGCGTGCTGTTCAGTCAGAAATTCTCCGGCAACTGGAACTGGAAAGTCAGACGGCATGAACAGAAAAAAATCTAGGGTGATAGCCATAACTAGCAAAGAATGGTGTGGTTTGCATGGAAGTGTGCTGAGAGTTATTAAATGCGGACTTGGCTAAGGGAAGGTATTTGGCCCAATCTTTCTGTTGGTCATAGGCGAAACAGTGCAGGCATTGCTCTAAAATGCCAATGACTTTTTCCATATCCATGTCTGTCTGAGGGTGATGGGTGGAAGCTAAGGAGACTTGGACCTGGAGCGCGGTCATAAGTTCTTTCCAAAACTTGGCAGTGAATTGAGGCCCCTGGTCAGATACTATGGTGTCAGGTAGATTGTGTTGCTGGAAAATGTGCTGGATGAATAGTTGAGCAGTGACTTTAGCTGTAGGTAATCTGTGACAAGGAATAAAATGCACCATCTTGGTTAACATATCCACCACCAAGAACACAGCTGTGAATCCGGTGGAGACAGGTAAACAGGTCAAGAAATTCATAGAAATGCCCCCCCATGGTCTCTCAGGTGTAGGCAAAGGTTGTAGCAGTCCGGGGGGGGGGGGGCTCCTGTAACTGTCTTGGCAGAACTTGTCGTAGGTATTGAAGGTGCATTTCTCTGGAAGGGGAGTAATTAAAATGTCATCAAGGTAAACCACTATGAATCTGTCCAATAAATCTCAGAAGATGTCATTCATAAAGTATTGGAAAACGGCCAGAGCATTGGTAAGTCCAAAGGGCATGACAGTGTACTCGAAGTGGCCATACTGGGTCCCAAATGCAGTCTTCCATTTGTCACCTTCCCAGATCTGTATCAGGTTGTAATCGCCAAGCAAGTTGATCTTGGTGAAGATGGCTGCTGATCTAAGACACTCCATGAATTCAGGGATCAAAAGCAAAGGGTACTGGTTACGCACTGTAATCACATTTAGCTTGCGTTAGTTACAGCAGAGGCATAGATCTCCAGTTTTCTTTTTTACAAACAGCAGTGGGGCAGACAAAGGTGAGGAGGAGGGTCAGATGAAACCCCTGGCCAGGTTTTTGTCCAAAAAGTCTTTTAACACGGCCAATTCAGGTTTCAACATTGAGTAAAGGTGTCCCCTGTGAAGCTTGGCGTTTGCTAGTAAATCAATGGCACAGTCATAGGGTCGATGCAGGGGTAATTGGTCTGCTTCTTTTTCACTGAACACATCGGCAAAGTCCAAGATGTCAGCAGGCAGAATGCTAGCAAGTTGGGCTGGGGCCTGGGCTGTGCAGGTTTGGCGTATGTGGTCCACGCATTGGAAACTGGAAAAAGAAATGCAGTTCTGGGACCACACAATGTGAGGGTCATGAGCTCTCAGCCAGGCTAAGCCAAGGACTATGGGGAAATGCAGGCTTTTGGTAACGTAGAATTTAATGACCTCTTCATGGTGCCCAATGGTTAAATTTATTGGTTGAGTCATGAACGTGATGGGTCTGCACAACAAGATGCATCCATTGATGGTCTCAACTATCATGGGAGGTTCGACTGGGCACAAGGATATAGCATGGAAACGAGCAAAAGTCTCTTCCATGAAGTTAGTGGTGGCTCCAGAATCCACCAGGGCATGAGCAGGGAGTGTTTTGGGAGGATTCTTGAGTATTACTTTGGTTGCTAATATCAGGTGTCTCGAGGGTCCTAGGTCATCATCTGTAGAACTGGAACTCGACTTGGTACTTGCCCAACCAAACATTTCTACTATGCCGGGCTCCGGCCGTTTTCCAGCAGGGTGGCCTGGAACTGTTGAGCTGGGCTATGGGCTGGGACTGGAGCAGGAACTGCGGCACCATGTTTCTTCTGGGGGCAGGCAAAGGTAAGAGGCCCAGGTTCCCCACAGTACAGACACAGGCCTTCAGCTTGGCATCTGGTTTTCTAGGCTTCATTCAAGTGAGGTCTGGCAGTGCTGAGGTCCATCGGTTCATCTCTGGATATGACAGCTGGGTGATTTCCCGCATTTGCTGGGGGCATCTGGAACACATGTCTCGATGCAGGGCTGGGTGTGTTGGCTTGGATTCCTTAGCAAGGAGCAGGAACTGGTCTGTTGCTTTCCATAAACAGGGTCTGTTGTCTATTCAGCTGGGTCTGGGTATATTGCATTATGGCTTCAATTTCAAAACACAGCTGGTACAAACCATCTAGTGTACGAGGAGTCGCAGTGTGCATGATCTCAGTCAGGATCTTAGCAGACAGCCTGTCTTGGAACATCTCCATCAGCGCACCTCATTCCAATTCAGGGGAGCACAGATCTGGCATCTTGACAGATCTGGCGTAGCTGCGTGATGGCATTCTGAATGTGCAGGGGATCAGCGAATTCATGTTGCATCAACTGGCAGAATCCTACATAATTTTGTAGAATTGGATCCTGGCGTTCCAATGAGGAAGATATGCAGTCAGCTGCAGGGCCAATTAAAAAACTCACAATCAAATAAACTTTAATCTCATCCTGGGCAAAATCAATTGAGCTGGAGTTGATAAAATTCCAGCATTGGTTTAAAAAAGGAATAGGTCTGGCACAATCTCTGTCAAATGCATGGGGCCAGGTCAAGTGGCTTTTTATTCTTGGATAGGCTGAGCTGGGACTACTGCTGCTGTTGGAGGATTTTGTTGTAACATAAAGATTTGATTTTGGAGATATGCCACAGTCTGGTTCAAAAGCAATATATAATTCTGAAAATTGGCCATGATGTCACAACGACTGCGCAGTGGGGTTTGACAATCTGTTCTGAGCATGGGCTAGTATTTTTCCAAACTCTCAAAAATCCACTCCTTAAAACAATAGTCTCTTTTATTTAACGTTCACACCAGCTTTGATACATGAAACTTTAGCAGGGTAAAAATGTAAAGCATAAAGACTGAAGCAATTTCTATCGGCTTGAAATGCTCTGTTCTGGAAAGCATTCCTACATTCCATTCTCCGCTGGCTCGGAGATAAGATAGCTATAAATCACCACTTTAAGTTCATTACCGGCTTACCGGCTTCATAATAAAGTCCACAGTGCAGCTTCTGTCTCATTTCAGAAAGCACAGCATAGGGTTTTTACTATTTTGTTTCAGGAACACCACGAAATCGCTGCCATTCTTTTTGATCAAAGTTGTCAAATCCCACCTTAACTTCCTGCTCTAACCTGGAAATGACATCTTACAATCCACAGAGCTATTTATATGGATTAACACTTTTTACTTTGGTTCTCTTCTCTTCTTTTTGCCATTATTTTTGCTTTACACTACATTCTACAACATCTTGAATCTCCAATGACTTATGCTAGGGTCCTCTTTGTAGACTTCAGTTCAGCATTCAACACCATCATACCGAACATTCTCTTAACCAAGCTAAATCATCTAGCGGTGCCTGAACACACTTGTAAGTGGATCACAAGCTTCCTAATAGACAGGAAGCAGCAGGTGAAGCTAGAAAAAATCACATCAGATACATGTACAATTAGCACAGCCCTCCCCCAAAGCTGTGTACTCCCACCATTTCTCTTCTCTCTATACACCAATGACTACATCTCAAATGATCCATCTGTTACATACAAATGGGAGGTTGAACAACTAACCCTGTGCTGTGACTGGAACAATCTAGAACTGAACACACTCAAAACTGTAGAAATGGTGGTAGACTTTAGGAGAAACCCTTCCATCCTTCCACCTCTCACAATACTAGACAACACAGTATCAACAGTAGAGACCTTCAAATTTCTAGGTTCTATCATATCTCAAATGGTCACCTAACATCAAAAACATCATCAAAAAAGCACAACAAAGAATGTTCTTTCTGCGCCAACTCAGGAAGCTCAAACTGCTCAAGGAGATACTGATACAGTTATACAGAGGAATCATTGAGTCTGTCATCTGCACCTCTATAACTGTCTGGTTTGGTTCTGCAACCCAACAAGGCCGACACAGACTTCAGAAAAAACAATTGCTGCCAACCTGCCTTCCATTGAGGACCTGTATACTGCACGAGTCAGAGGGTGGTGAAAATATTTACTGACCCCTCACATCCTGGACAAACATTATTTCAACTCCTACCCTCAAAGTATTGATACAGAGCACTGCACATCAAGACAACTAGACACAAGAACAGTTTTCCCCTCGAACGCCATCACTCTACTAAACAAATAATTCCCTCAACACTGTTAAACTTTTTACTAAGTCTGCACTTCTATTTCTACTAGTTTTTTTCTCATCATTCCTGTCACCCATTTCCTCCCACTTAGGACTGCATGACTGTAACTTGTTGCTTGTATCCTAAGTTTTTTTTAATTAATATTGATTGTTTCTTCATTGCTTATTTGACCCCTATGACAATCATTAAGTGTTGTACCACATGATTCTTGACAAATGCATCTTTTTCTTTTTAAAATATTTATTAAATTGATTTAAAAAACAACATAATAACCAAAGGGGAAAAAAAACATATATACATTTACATATTTGCAAAATACAAAAAGAAGAAAATCTAAACAAAAACAAAAAACAAGAAAAAACAATGAACAATAACAACAATAACAACAATAACCAAATAACGAAGAATATATTATTTGTGTCCTCATGTGAGGAGGAAAAATACAATCCCTTCTTTGCTGGTTTCTGGTAGAACTTTAGCTATTACAAATAACTCTTACTAAATGCAGTACTGTATTTCATAAAGAAACTCCATCTTTATTTCTCTTCCCTTCCGTATTCAAAATACAGTTCATACTACCACATTCCTCTTCCTCCCGTTATCTTTCTTAATTGCATTCCTAATATATTCCTCCCAGCCTTCTCCATTTAACAAGATTTATGTACTCACAGCATGATTCAAAAACAGCAGAAATGACTGTAATATAACACAGAATGCATTTGCTTGCTTGGGAGCTGAACAGAAATACCTTTAATTTTAGCCCTACAACATTGAAACTCCACCCTTCTTTCCCACTGATCCCTTGACGTACCAAATACATAACTCCAGTATTTAACACAGTCCTCCCCTTAATATCTTCTTCCAAACACCTGTTCCTTACGTTTTTGGACCCTTCTGAATTTAGGATTGACCCAGCGAACGTCTGATTATTCCTCGCTAGATTCTGGACTCATAGCCACATCCTGTGGCTGGCCTCCCACCTGTTCTACTACCTGTAACCCCAGGCCCATCACTAATTCATAAACACTATCTGTATCAGAGTCCTCAATTTCTTCATCATCCTCCAACTGACCAGGAGTATGTTTGTTTGTTTGTTTGTTTGTTTGTTTATTTGTTTGTTCGTTAGAGTTGAAAGGGACCATGAAGGCCATCGAGTTCAACCCTCTGCCCAAGCAGGAACCCTATAGTACACCAGTCAAGTGGCAGTTCAATCTTGTCTTAAAAATGTCCAGAGTGTTGGAGTTCACAACGTCCGCTGGTAGGTTGTTCCATTGGTTGATCGCTCTGACCGTCAGGAAGTTCCTCCTTATCTTCATGTTGAATCTCTCCTTGGTCAGCTTCCAGCCGTTGTTCCTCATACGGCCCTCTGGTGCCCTGAAGAATAAAGTGATCTCCTCCTCTCTGTGACATCCCCTCGTATACTTGTAGACTGCTATCATGTCCGCTCTGGCCCTCCCTTTCTCTAGGCTATCCATGCCCAGTTCCCTCAGTCTCTCTTCGTAAGTCTTGGTTTCCAATCCCTTAATCATCTTGGTTGCTCTTTTTTGCACCTTCTCCAGAGTTTCAATGTCTCTTTTGAAGTGTGGTGACCAGAACTGAATACAGTACTCCAGGTGTGGTCGGACCAGGGCGTAGTAGAGTGGTATTAAGACTTCCCTGGTCTTGGAGTGTATTCCCCTGTTGATGCAGCTTAGGATTGTGTTGGCTTTTTTAGCTGCTGCTGCACATTGTTGGCTCATGTTTAGTTGATTGTCCACCAAGACTCCGAGGTCTCTTTCGCAGTCACTACTGCTAACAGGGGTTTCTCCCAGGTTGTATGTGTGTCCAGGGTTTTTTCTGCCTAGGTGAAGGACTTTGCTCTTGTCGATGTTAAACGTCATTTTGTTGGTGTGGGCCCACTGTGTTAGTCTGTCTAGGTCTTTCTGTAATTTGAACCTGTCTTCTAGGGTATTGGCTACCCCCGCCAGCTTGGTGTCTTCTGCGAATTTGATCAGTTGCCCTTCTATTCCCTCGTCCAAGTCGTTGATGAAAATGTTGAAGAGCGCAGGGCCTAGGACCGAACCCTGTAGTATCCCACTGCCTACGTTCTTCCATGTGGATTTGGAACCGCTGAGGACAACTCGTTGGGTGCGGTTGGTCAGCCAGCTATTGATCCATCTGCATGTGTTGTAGTCTACTCCGCTTTTTTCTAATTTGTTGATTAGGAGATAGTGGTCGACTTTGTCGAAAGCTTTGCTGAAGTCTAAGTATATGAGGTCCACCATGTTGCGCTGGTCTACTGATTTGGTTATGGTGTTGAAAAAGGATGTGAGATTGGTTTGACATGATTTGTTTCTGACAAACCCGTGTTGGCTGTTGGATATTATCTTGTTTGTTTCCAGGTAGTGGCAAAGCTGTTTGTTTATTATTTTCTCCAGTATTTTTCCAGGTATTGAAGTCAGGTCTGTAGTTGCTTGGATCCGTCTTTTTCCCTTTTTTGTGGATGGGAACTACATCCGCTCATTTCCAGTCTTCTGGTAGGTCTCCAGTGGCCCAAGATTTTTAGTAGATGAGGAGAAGAGGTTCCGCTATGGTGTCTGCCAGTTCTTTTAGGACTCCGGGGTGGAGTCCGTCAGGTCCCGGCGATTTGTACTCGTTAAGCTCCCTCAAGTAGTCCCTAACAATGTTCCCTCTAATTTTTTTTCGGTGTGGGCGGAAAAGTATAGTGTCTGAGCGGCCTTCCCTTTGGGACTGGGCAGCATAGAAGTATAAATAAATAAATAAGAAAAAATTAACTTCTTTTTTTATTAAAAGAAATTAATAATAAAACAAAACCAAAATCTATTACTATTATTACTATCTTCTCCTCTTTTTCCATCCCTGTCTCCTCCCCCCTTGTGTGTGTGTGTGAACTCTTGAACCATTTCAAATAACAGGTGAGCTATTGGAAATGGTTCAAGAGTTCACACACACACACACACACACACACACAAACGGATGGTTTTTTTCCCTCTGTTATTATTTGGGTGCTTTTTACCATTTGCTTTAAATCAGGAGTCATTTCTCTCTCATTCTCTCTCCCCCTCTTTCTCTCTCTCTCTCTCTTTTCTATCTCTCTTTCTATTGCTTTCTTTCTCTCTCACTCTTTCTATCTTTCTTGCTTTCTTTCTCTCTCTCTTGCTATCTCTCTCCCCCCTTTCTCTCTCTCTCTCTTTCTCACTTTCTCTCTCCCTGTGTCTCTGTCAGCGAGCGGGCTGTGAGAGCGCTTTCTCCAAGCGCTTCGGGAACGCCTGCTCTGCCTTTACTGCAGCCCCCTTGCTGAAAGTACAGGATGAAAGCGCTCCCAGCGAAGGGGCTGTGAGAGGGGGGGGGCGGGCATTCCCGAAGCGCACGGAGAAAGCCCTCTCTCGCAGCCCCCTGGCTGGGAGCGCTTTCATCCCGAGGAGAAGCCGCAGCCGCCACCACCACGGGAGAAGTCGCGCCCCAAGGCAGGAGGTGGTGGAGGAGGAGAGGGGGTGGATTGGGTGGGCAGGGGGCAGAGCTGAGAGGCCAGGGGTGCGAGGGGGCCGGAGGCACCGTGGGGAGGCAGGGGTGGCTGCGGCTTCCTTTCCTCCTACTGCCGGCACCTCCCCGCCCCTGCACCCCCCCGCAGGCTGGCAGGGGGATGGGGAGCACGTGCCCGTGGAAAAGAGTGCGCAGGGGTATTTTGGGAGGCGTGCGTGCGCACGCACGCAGCTTACAGGGAACACTGGTCCCTAATGGTAGCTTTGTCTGTGTTGAGTTCAGTTCCGGGGCTGTTATTTGTAGTTAGGTTGTAGGTTGGTTGGTTGGTGGTTCCTTTATGTGTGAAGACTGATGTAAAGTAGGTATTGAGCAGTTGTGCTTTGTCTCTGTTGTCGGTGATTTTGTTACGATCTTTGTTTTTTAGTATGGTGACTGTTTCCTTGATTTTTTTCTTGTTGTTTATGTGGTGGAAGAAGCTTTTTTTGTTGTCGTTAATTTTCATTGCGAGGTGCTGTTTGTGTTGAGCTTTTGCTGTTCTTATGTTTTGCTTGCAGGTTCTGGCTGTTCGCTGATATTCCATCTTGGTTATGAGTCCTTCTTTCCATTTGTTGCATTTGGCTTTTTTTTCTTTTATGTTGTCTGCGAGGTCCTTGTTTAGCCATGCTGGTTCCATTGTAATTTTTCTGCTTTTCTTTTTCATGGGGATTGAATTGTTTTGGGCCTCAATGATAGTGTTTTTTAGGGCTTCCCAGGCATCCTGTGTGGATTTACTCTTTAGAAGTCCTTCCAGGGTTTATTCTTCAGATTCGCTCTGAGCTTGTTAAAGTCCGCTTTTCTGAAGTCTGGGACTGTAGTTGAGTTGGGTGTTGTAGTTAGTGATTGCGCAATGTTGAATTTTAGGATGGTATGGTCACTCTCACCTAGCATCCCTTCTCCTTCTATTCCCTCAATCATTTCTTCCCTGTTTGTTAAAATTAGGTCTAGTATTGCAGTACCTCTGGTTGCTGTTTCCACTTTTTGAGTTAGAAAGTTATCGGCGAGGCTGGTGAGAAATCTGCCAGACTTTCCACTTGGTACTGAGTTTGTTTTCCAGTTAATGTCGGGGTAGTTAAAGTCCCCCATTATTATTGTTCTGTGCTTGTTGCATATTGCTGATAGTTGGGTTGTAAAGAGGTTGTCCATTGTATCTGTTTGGTTTGGGGGCCTGTAGTAAACTCCAATTGTAATGTTGTCCTTTTTTTCTTTTATGTTGACCCATATGATTTCTAGGGGATTGTCTTCTTTGGATTGATATAGCTCAGTGGCGGTGTAGTGGTCTTTTATGTATAGTGCAACTCCACCTCCTTTCTTGTTTGACCTGTTTTTCTTGAAGAGATTGTAGGCCTTTATCTGTGTGTTCCAGTTGTGTGATTCGTCCCACCATGTTTCTGTAATACCAATTAGATCAAATTGGCCCTCATGCATTAGTACTTCTAGTTCGTCTTGTTTGTTCCCCAGGCTTTGTGCATTAGTGTACAGGCATTTTAGGTGTTTGTGTCTGATTCTGGGTGGACATTTTTTATCCTCTGAAATGTTAGTGGGCTTAATTTGCACCCCTTTCTTATTTGGTTCGTTGTTCAGTCTCTTACGTTGGTCACTCATCCCTCTCAGATCTAGTTTAAAGCCCTCCTGATAAGTTGGGCTAGTCGGTTTCCAAGGAGGTTCTTTCCAGCTCTGGTAAGGTGTAGTCCGTCTGTTGCTAGGAGCCCTTCTTGAAGGTATTGTAGACCGTGGTCGAGGAACCCAAAGTTGTTTTGGCGACACCATCTCTTTAGCCAGTGGTTTATTTGTGGGATTTTGCTTTCTCTGTCAGGTTGTTGTCCTCTTGTGGGTAGAATAGAGGAGAAGATGACCTGTGCCCCTATCTTTTTGACTGTATTGCCCAAGTGGTCGTAGTCTTTCGTGATTTGGTTCATGTCTTTCCTTGTGTCATTTGTTCCTGCATGGATCACTAGTAGGGTGTAGTAGTCAGTGGGTTTTAGGATTTTAGTGAGGTTTAGCGCTATGTCCGAGATTTTGGCTCCAGGG
The DNA here is from genome assembly GCF_031021105.1 of Erythrolamprus reginae. Taxonomy (NCBI): domain Eukaryota; kingdom Metazoa; phylum Chordata; class Lepidosauria; order Squamata; family Dipsadidae; genus Erythrolamprus; species Erythrolamprus reginae. The sequence goes on along the minus strand of NC_091956.1, from coordinate 40,137,591 downwards.
AAGCAGCTCACCTCTCTGGATTGGTTGTCTGGTCTGCAGATGGCAGGTTCAGTTCCCCTGAGGATTGAGTCACCAATTACCACCACTCTCCTTTTCTTTTTGGTTGGGTTGGGGAGAGGAGGGCTAGCCTTCGTTGTGACGGTGTTTGGTGGTATTGTATTGTAGTGCTTGGTTTTTGGTGGTTCCTTATGAGGTGGTTGTTGGTCTTTGTGTGCCAGGAGTACTTCATATTTGTTGCTTGTGGGCACTGGGGTTGGAGGGAGGTGGGTTGGAGTTGGTGGGAGTTTGGGGATGGTTTGGTTTTTTCTTCTTCTTTGGGTGATGTGTGTCCAGTCGTTTGCAGCTTCGGGGGGGTTGGTTCTGATGTGCTCTTCTGTGGTGTTGGATGTGTTGGGAGTATGTTGGACTTTCTTGTTTTGATGTTGGTCCTGCAGGGTTTTGAGGTTTCTCTCTAGGTTTTCTTTTTCCCCCTCAAGTAATTGGATTACTTTACATTTATTGCAAGTGAAGTTTTGGAAGTTTGAGGTAGGAGTGTATACATGAAGCACAGTGTGCAACTCACTAGGAAGTCAGCTCTTTCATCTTCTTTGTGTGTGGTGGGTTTGTCTTCCATGTGGGTAGTAGGAGTGTCTTCTCTCTGAGTGCATGGTTCGTTCTTCATGGTAGGAGGCTGGTAGTGGAGTAGTTGATGAGTGCTGCTGATGAGTGCTGTTTTTGTATTTAGTTGTGTTTTGGTTGCTCTTGTTTTTGCTGATTTATTAGTTGATTATGCTTTGATTAAGTGTAAAGCTCTGGGGAAGCTCCTGCATCAGTTGGGCGCCGGGTATAATGCCGGGGAGCTCGAGGAGGCTCTGGTAGGCTTGGTTGGGTTCTGGGCATCTTACACTGTCGTGGGGGCTCTGGGAAAGCTCCTGCACTAGCTGGGCACCGGGTGTGGTGTAGGGGACTTGAGGAGGGTCCAGCAGGCTTGGTTAGGCTTGGGCGTCTACTGCTGTTGTCGGGGGCACTGGGGAAGCTCCCGCGTTAGCTGGGCACCGGGTGTTGTGTAGGGGGCTTGAGGAGGGTCCGGCAGGCTTGGGCGTCTACCGCTGTTGTCAGGGGCACTGGGGAAGTTCCCGCGTTAGCTGGGCACTGGGTTTGATGTCAGGGGCTTGAGAAGGCTCCGGCAGGCTTGGTTGGGCTCCGGGCATCTTCCACTGCCATCGGGGGCTCTGGAAGCTCCTGCGTCAGCTGGGTGCCGGGGTTGGGTTCCGGGCTTCTTCCACTGTCATCGGGGGCTCTGGGGAGGCTCCCGCGTTGGTAGAGTGCCGGGTGTGATGCCGGGGGCTCAAGGAGGGCTCTAAAAATCTTGCTCCGAATCTCTCCAAAAATCGCTCCCCCCAAAGCTTCCTATCTGGCCCCAAATATTCTCCAAAATCGCTCCCCAAAGCTTCGTATCTATCCCCAAATCTCTCCAAAAATCGCTCCCCCCAAAGCTTCCTATCTAGCCCCAAATCTCTCCAAAAATCACTCCTCCAAAAGCTTCCTATCTAGCCCCAAATCTCTCCAAAAATCACTCCCCCCCAAAGCTTCCTATCTAGCAATAAATCTCTCCAAAAATTGCTCCCCCCAAAGCTTCCTATCTAGCCCCAAATCTCTCTAAAAATTGCTCCTTCCAAACAGGGCCGCCGATAGGCCGGTACTACTGGTACTGGCTTCAGGGGCCCGGCCAAATTGAAAAATGGGGGGGGGGGGGCGGTTTTGGCCCACCAACGTGTGCCGGCCCCCTGGCGCCCGCAGCAGTCATTGTGCCGCACCGTTCGCTGTAGGCTGCGCACGCCTGCGCCAGCGCCCCCCAAAACGCCCCCACACACTTTTCCAAGGGCGCGCACGAAGCCGTGGACGCCCCCGCGCCTTTAGCCCCCTCGCGTTCCTGGCTACTCGCCGCTGCCCCCTGCCGGCCCGCCCGATCCGCCTCTCTTTCTCCTCCGCTGCAAGAGAGGCGGGGCAGGCGTTCTCACAGCGGGGCCCGGCGAAGGCGATTTTCAATGTTGGGCACGCGGGCTGGCGCGCGCTCTCCCCATTCCCCTGCCAGCCTGCCCGGAACATTCAAAGTAAGAGAAACCTTTGCCAAACATTACTTTGAATGTTCTGGGCAGGCTGGCAGGGGGATGGGGAGAGCGCGCGCCGGCCCGCGCGCCCGACATTGAAAATCACTTTCGCCAGCCTCCGGAAAATGAGAGAGAGTGAGAGCAACAGAGCAAGATAGAGAGAAAGTGAGAAAGAGAGAGAGAGAGGGGGGGGGGAGAGAAAGAGATAGCAAGAGAGAGAACGAGAGAGAGAAAGAGTGAGAGAAAGAAAACAAGAGAGAAAGCAAGAGAGAGAAAGCAAACAAGAGAGGGAAAGTAAAAAAAAGAGAGAGAGCAAGAGGGGGAGAGATAGAGAAAGAGAGAGAAAGAAAGAGATGAGAGAGGAAGGGAGTGAGAGAGAGGAAGAAAGCAAGAGAGAGAGAGAGAAAGAGATGAGAGAAGAAGGAAGAGAGTGAGAGAGAGGAAGAAAGCAAGATAGAGAAAGAGAGAAAGAAAGAGATGAGAAAGGAAGGAAGAGAGTGAGAAAGAGGAAGAAAGCAAGATAAAGAGAGAAAGAAAGAGATGAGAGAGGAAGGAAGGAAGAGTGAGAGACGAAGAAAGCAAGATAGAGAGAGAGAAAGAAAGAGATGAGAGAGGAAGGAAGAGAGTGAGAGAGAGGAAGAAATCAACATAGAGAGAAAGAAAGAGAGAGATGAGAGAGGAAGGAAGAGAGTGAGAGAGAAGAGAGAGAGAACATTGGAAGCAAGAGAGAGAGAAATGATAGAAAAAAGGGGAGAAAAAAAGAGAAATAAGAAAATGATTGATGCAGAAAATGACAGGAAAGAGAAACAGAGAGAGAAGTGACTCTTGATTTAAAACATATGGTAAAAGCACTTAAATAATAACAGAGAAAAAAACCCAGCCCCCACCTGTTTTTATTAATAGTTTTGCTGGTTGTTTTAGTTTTAATAGTAATGGATTTTGGGGTTTTTAATTTATTAATTTCTTTTAATAAAAAAGGGATTTATTTATTTCTTTCTATGCCGCCCAGTCCCAAGTTTTTCCTTATTTCCAGATTGCATTTCTTCTTGGTGAGGTTCTGCCCATTGCTTCTTGTACTACCTTCAGGTGGCATGGAGAATAAATAGATGCCATCTGCTCTGTGGCAGCCCTTTAAGGATTGGGAAACTACTATTATATTCCCCCTTAGTTTTCTATTTGTTGAGCTAAACGTACTTGTTCTCTTAACCCTTGGTCATAGGATTTAGCCTCTAGGCCAGGGGTGTCAAACTCAATTTCATTGAGGGGCCACATCAGGGCTGTGTTTGACCTCAGAGGGCCGGGGGAGGGCTTGCCCAGGGTGTGTGTGTGTGGCCATGGTGGCATGGCACAGGATTTGGGGGGGCAGTAGGTTTGAAATGGCAGGGGGGTGCCCAGACACTTAGGCTGTATGGGGCCCCAAAATTCCTGATGGCGGCCCTCCCTCTCGCCTTAAGGTTGAGGAGGCTGAAAAACTCCAAGCAAGACCAGTCTCTACAACCCCACCCTTTTTCTCCCCCTTTCAGGGAACGCTGCTTAGGACTTCCGGCCCCACCTCCCGAGCGGCGGGTCACCAGAGCAACAGTCAACTGGGCAGTGTAGCCAAGATGGCGGCGCAAACAACTCTTTGCTCACGCGCGCGGGAGAGATGGGCCCGGCTAGTGCGCTCTGTGTCGCGCGGAGATGACGTCCTTTGGGGTGGCGGCTGCTTCACTCCACGGCCGGGAGCCGCCGCCGCCGCGCGCGCGAGAAGATGGCGGGCCTGGCCGAAGCGACTCCGGGTGGTGGGGATAGCGGCGGCGGGGCCGGACCACGCCGGGGTTCCCCGCCGGAACCTTTACCATTATTGCTGCAGGAAGATGACGGGCGGCCGCAGCAGGGCAGCTTCGCCAGCGGCGGTGATGGGCAGTCTCCACCCCATACCGAAACGCTGGGCTTCTACGAAAGCGACCGACACCGCAAGCAACAGCGCCGCGCGCCTTCGGGTGAGATTCCGTCGCGGACCCCTGAGCACGTGCAGAATGCTTCTTTGGAGTTTCATATCTGTGTAAAGCTTGGGGGAGAGAGTGCAGAAAAGGAGGAGAAAACCTTAACGTGTGTAGAGCACTTCTTTGGGTTCTTTCTCGTGGGAAACGTGGGGGGGGGTATGTAGAAAATCTGGGGAGGAGGAAGAGCTGAGAAAGCCCAATTTTCACTCTAACCTCTGTTCTGTTGGGTCCCAACGTCCCATTAACGGCTTTCTTCCGCTACCTGCTTTTTCCAAAGGTGGTTTCGTTTTTGCAAGCTGTGGTTCTTAAGTTTTGCACCGAGGTAGGGTGGATTTAGGAATGCCAAAACCGGCAAAGATACCTCTTTTTACCCTTGATGTCCAAAAGAGGACTCGCGTATGTTTTCTCCATAACGAGGGTGCTGGAATCTCAGAGTACCTGAATTTGACCCTCACCATGTTCACATTGCCTCCCTCTGGCTCTTGAAAGACTTCCCTAAGTTATTTTGGGAAATCTATTTTAGGCATCCAAGTTTGAAAAAGGAGGCTCGGATCTTGGTCTTAATCTGTTTTCTGGGATTAATTCCTGCTTTATATGTGAATCTTGCATGACGGCATATAAACCTAAAATTAGCTTTACTTTTGCCCACGAACAAGAGGTAAAGAATCATCCAATGCTATGAAATATATTATTGGCATTGGGCTTGAGTGCATAGGACCGCTTTCTTGCTAGGGGATAGCTTAAGTTTGTCTAGCGCTTAATTGGATGTACATTTTAAGTATTATAGTAGTGATCTTTGCTACTAAAGTACAGCCTAGTAGATGTTGGACCCACTATTTATAATAAAGGGGAAAGGAATCTTATAAGACATAAATTTAATATAATGCAGCAGAAAGAATTGGCACAGAAAATCAGGAATTTGCAAAGCAAAACCTTTTGAAAGGTATAAACCTTTTTAAACATTTAAATTTAAAAAAGAAAAGAACAATTTATCAATTACAAGATGAGAAAGCAATAATCCATCATGAAAAGATATATGCAAGACAACATCTCAGAGAATGAAGTAAGACAATACTGTATTTAGTTAAGCAGAGTTTAACTCCAATTACAGAAGAACAGAAAGAGATGCTAAATCAACCAATAACTGCAACAGAATTAGAAAGCTCAGTGAAGAAACACAGAAAAAAATAATGACCAAGTCTTGACAGAATTCCAGTGGATATCAAAAATACTCTGATTTTAAATGTAGGAAAAATAAAAGAGATACATTTCAGGAAAGTTAGGCACAACCATATATCTTTGTATTAACTATTCAACTGGAGGTGGTTAGTGGTGTCAAGTTTCTGGGTGTGTAGCAGGTTAGCTTGGACACTCAACAGTGAGACACTGGTGAAATAGGTACAGCAGCTCCTGCATTTTCTGTGTTGCATGAGAACAGCACATCTTTCTTCTATCCAGGACATAGCATATGAGTGATTTTTTTAAGTGATGTGTGACCAGAGTCTGCAGTATTATTAGAGACACTATACATCCACTCTAAGATTGGTTTTCTTTGTTACCTTCTGGGAGAAGGTATACAAAACAGAACAACTAGATTATGTAACAGCTTTGTACCATATTGCAGTGTTTCCCAACCTTTTTTGAGCTGCGGCACATTATTCACATTCACAAAATCTTGGGGAACATTGAGCGGGGGGGGGGGGCTAAAAAGTTTGGACAAAAAACCCTCTCTTCCTCCCTTTCGCCCTATTTCTCTCTCTCTCCCTCCCTCTTTCTTTCCCTCTCCCTCCCTCTTTCTTTCCCTCTCTCTCCCTCTTCCTTCCTTCCTTCCTCTCTTTTTTGCTTTCTCTCTCCCTCCTTTCCTCCCTTTCTCTCTTGCTTTCTCTCTCTTGCTTTCTCTCTCTTGCATTCTTTCTTTCTCTCTTTCTCCTTCTCTGACTCTCTTGTAATCTCTTTTATTCTCTCTCTTTCTCTCTCCCTTGCTTTCACTCTCTTTCTCTCTCCCTTGCTTTCCTTTTCTCTTTCTCTCTTGCTTTCTCTCTCTCTCTCTTGCTTTCTTTCTCTCTCTTTCTCTATTTCTTGCTTTCTTTCTCTTGCTTTCTCTCTCTATTTCTCTTGCTTTCTTTCTCTCTTTCTCTTTCTTGCTTTCTTTCTCTTTCTTTCTCTTCCTCTCTTTCTCTCTTTCTTGCTTTCTTTCTCTCTCTTGCTTTCTTTCTCACACACACTTTCTCTCTTTCTTTCTTTCTTGCTTTCTCTCTTGCCTTTCTCTCTCTTTCTCTCTCTCTTGCTTTCCTTCTCTCTTTCTCTTTTTCTTTCTTTTTCTCTCTTCCTCTCTCTTTCTCTCTTGCTTTCTCTCTCTTGCTTTCTCACACACACACTCTTTCTCTCTCTCCCTTGCTTTCTCTCTCTCTCTCTCTTGATTTCTCTCTCTCTCTCTCTTGATTTCTCTCTTGCTTTCCTTCTCTCTTTCTCTTGCTTTCTTTCTCTCTCTTTCTCTCTTGCTTTCTCTCTCCTCCTTTTTCTCTCTCTTTCTCGTGCACCACGCCGGCAACAGAGAGAGAGAGCAGAGAGAGATTGGAGGGCGGCTTGCCGGTCCGCGGCCCCCTGGATCAGCAGCCCCGCATGGCCCCAGCGCAGACTCCACCGTTGCCTTCGCCTCCACTCCTGTCCGGCTCTGCAGCTGAGGCAGCAGCCACATCCACCCCTTCGCCCTCCCAGGTGTCCATGGCGCTCAGCGCCCGGCCACGCACCGCCTCCGCCTCCCGGTAGCGCGCCAGACTTCTACCTGCAGGAACGGGTGGTGGGGCGCCACGAAGGATGGCGCTTGAAGGCCACGACGGCGGCGTTGTTGTCATCACGGCACAAAGCCATGCAGTCCCGGATTGCTCGCTTCTCCGGCCAGCAAGCCGGTTGCCTGGGAAAGTGGTGCGCTTTTTAAAAGTGCGCTTTTCAAACGCGGTGCTTTCCTGGAGAGCCGACTTTGCTGGCCAGAGAAGAGAGCGATTCAGGACTGCAGGGCTTTGCGCCACTTCAAAAATTTCTGCGGGGGTGGGTGGGTTTCCTAATGGCTGTGCAGGCGCACGCCCACGCAGCTTAGAAGCAACAGTGGCCGGCTCCCTCCCACCAGGCCCCAAAAGCTCACTTGCCGTCACCGCCAGGGAAGCTCCAGCCAGGCCGGGCTCGCGGCACACCTGACCATGTCCCGCGGCACACTGGTTGGGAAACACTGCCATATTGTATTAACCTTAACTCTTAAAACCCTTTTTCTGTCATGAATTGTAAATGGACTATTGTATGTGTGTGTGTGTTTATATGTTTATATATAGCATATAATGTACATCTTTATATGTACAGTATATGTGCAGGTATGTGTTTATATCTATCTACTGTTCTCCTTGGAGGGAGGAGTCGCCAGTCAGGATGGGTTGTACTGCCTCGTCAGAGGCGTGTCTGAGTCAGGAAAGTATAAAAGATCTGGGACCGCCCATAAGCCCAGTTTCTCTGGCTCGCCTCTAACAGAGACAGTCTCGTGGTAGCACAACCTTTCCTATTGTTGACTCCTCAAATTGGTTACTAATTATTTTTTTCTTAATTAAATTGGAAATTCTAAATTGTTTAATTGGTTCCTTTCACCGAGGGTGCAGTCGGGTGCAGTGACTTCGGTCCAGCCCCTCTGCAGGCGGGCAAGGCCCTCGGCCTTCCCCACCATAAGGCTCTACTCTTTTGGCCGCTAAGGCTGCCTTGGAGCCTTCTTGCAGGCAAGCCATATGCTAATTGAGGGAACTTCCCTAGTTACAGGGGGATCCCCATTGCCAGCGTCTCTTTAGCACAGCGTTTCCCAACCAGTGTGCCGCGAAGCTCCTAGGGAAGCTCCAGCTGGGCGGGGCGCTGCCGGCGCGGCTCCTGCCCGTTGCTGTGGTTTCTGGCGCTCTCCTGCTGGGCCCCAAAGAAAGAAGGCGGGAAAAAGGAGAGCTTCATTCTTCGTGCCTCCTTTTTCCTGCCTTCCTTCTTTGGGGCCCAGCAGGAGAGCGCCAGAAACCGTGGCAACGGGCAGGAACCGGGGGACAGCTGCGAGTGGGAGCTCGGAGGCACCGGCAGCGCCCCGCCCAGATGCAGTTCCCTGGTGTCGGCAGCAAGTGTCCTTTGGGGCCCGGCGGGAGGGCACTGGCGGTGGGAGCGGAAGGGTGCCGGCTGCAGCAGCCCCAGGCGGTCGCGGGGAGATGAGGGCGGCGAGAGGGAGCTCCAGGTCGGAGGCACCGGCAGCGCCCCGCCCAGTTGGAGTTCCCTGGCGTCGGCGGCAAGTGTCCTTTGGGGCCCGGCGGGAGGGCATTGGCGGTGGGAGTGGCAGCGGGAGGGTGCCGGCTGCAGCGGCCCCAGGCGGTCGCGGGGAGATGGGGGCGGCGAGAGGGAGCTCCAGGGTGGAGGCACCGACGGTGGCGGTTGGACGTGCTGCTGGACGCCGTACATCCTGGCGCTGCGGGGCTGGCATATACGGCGTCCAGCAGCACGTCCAGCTGCTGTCGTCAGGGCTCCCGCTCACAGTCAGCCGAGAGAGAGAGAGAGAGAGAGAGAAAGAAAGAGAGACATAGCAAGAGAGACAGAGAGAGAGAGATAGACATAACAAGAGAGGCAGAGAAAGAGAGAGAGAGAAAGAGAGAGAGAAAGAGAGACATAGCAAGAGACAGAGAAAGAGAGAAAGAGAGACATAGCAAGAGACAGAAAGAGAGAGAGAGAAAGAGAGACATAGCAAGAGGCAGAGCGAGAGAGAGAAAGACACAGAGAGAGACATAGCAAGAAAGACAGAGAAAGAGAGACATAGCAAGAGGCAGAGAGAGAGAGAAAGAGACAGAGAGAGAGACACATAGCAAGAAAGACAGAGAAAGAGAGAGAGAAAGAGAGACATAGCAAGAGGCAGAGAGAGAGAGAAAGAAAGAGAGACAGAGAAAGAGAGACAGAGAAAGAGAGAGAGAAAGAAAGAAAGAGAGATAGCAAGAGTGGCAGAGAGAGAGAAAGAAAGAGACATATAGCAAGAGACAGTGAAAGAGAGAGAGAGAGAGAGCAAGAAAGAGAAAAAAGCAAGAAAGAGATAGCAAGAGAGACAGAGAGAGAGAGAGCAAGGGAGAGAGAAAGACATAGAGGAGGGGAAGGAGGGAGAGATAAAGAGAGCAAAAAAGAGAGGAAGAAAGAAAGAGGGATGGAGAGAGAGAAAGAAGGGAAGGAAGAGAGAAATAGGGAGAAATAGAGCGAAAGGGAGGAAGAGAGATTTTTTTTGTCCAAACTTTTCTTTAGCCCCCCCCGCCTCCCCCCGTTCAATGTTCCCCAGGATTTTGAAAATATGAATAATGTGCTGCGGCTCAAAAAAGGTTGGGAAACACTGCTTTAGCAGACGTGCGAGCCCTCGCTGATTTACAGGCCCCGGGGCTGGTTACAGTCCCGGCACCAAGCCTTGTTTTTTTTTCTTTTACAAACCTTGGATTGGCGTTGGGTTTTGGCACCCTGCCAAGCTTGCCTCAGATCGGGCCAATAAGAGGCCGATTGTGTGCTCTTTTTTCGCTGGTGATGCAGCTAAATTTACAGTCTGCTCTGCTGCCTTCTTCACGCCCATGCTGATCGGTTTTGTTTTTGGGCTGGGGGTGGAAGAACATCACCTCAGAGCGACCCTAGGCAGCGATTTAAAAAGTTTTACCTCCCCCTTCCTGGCCTGCTAAACCACTGATTAATTGAAAATAAATAATTTAATACAATCCATCAAGGCAAGGTACCAGCCAAACTCCCTGGCAGCTACAAAAAGGGCAGCGCCCCATCTGGGCCTCCCTTTGGGATCCAGCTGCTCCAGCTTTCTGGAACGTCTGATCCACTAGGCTTAAAGAAGCAGGACAACCTTGCCTGTCTAAGAGCCACTAGATTGGCTTCCCTGGATTTCCTTCTACTTAGGATATCCACTCATTTAAGCTAGCCCAAAATTAGGCCTCTTCCTTAGTCTCCCTTCCCTTAACTGGATTCAGATTCCCCCTTTTCATCCTTTTAACCTTCTTTTCCTGCCCTTCTCATTATGGCTGAATCAAACAAGACTGGGGGAAAGAAAACCAAAAAGACCAACAGACCTACTCAGGAGGATCCTGACTCTATTACTGTAATTTCTGAGTCCATCTCAACTTCACAGCCATCCAAAATAGAAAAGCGTAGGGACAGAACCCTACAACGTCTCCACGAGAGGGCAGCTAGAGCTCTCTCTCCTTCTCCACGAATCTCCCATCAATCTGCATCCCCGGGCAATGCAGCGGGGGCTAACCCTCCCATACCTGCCGGCATCTGGGGCCCAGCAGGTCTGCCCAGCCAAAATTTAAATTTGGGCGTCTCCAGACCTCCTCCTCCCCTTTCTCCCACCATCGTTATAGCTTCTACCGCACCTCTGGCTTCTACTGCAGTGGATACTTGAATGGCATTGTCACCAGCTCCTCCTCCAGTTTCTTCTCCATCATCTCATGGATCCTGATATATTCACAAATGGATCGAGTCAGCAGTCCAACGCAGCGTGGCCTCCAGCCTCGGCAATCTGGCAGCTGTCAAACCTCCAAAATCTACAGGAGTCCTCCCAATGGCCTCCTTCCTTCATCCCCCCACCAATCTTCGCCTTACCCAGGACTCCTGGTGAGGTTCCTCCGATGAGGACTTTGACACTTCGGGCAAGGAGGCACCAGAGGAGGAACACATTGGACTGTCAGATGATGAAACAGCCGCCCCTAACTTAGCTCTTTCAGCGGCTTTGTTTCCTATCAACCTTTTCTTGACCATTCTGCTGAAGGCGCGTACGGCTGCCGGCCTATCGACTACTACAGCTCCAGCTCAACTTTGGGCGACACAAGTGGAGACCCTTTTTCAGCCCTATATTGAGCAACAGGACGTTGTCCCAGCTCCTCCCCTCTTCGTAGAGACTGTCACAAAACAATGCCTCAACCCGGCAACAGGCCCTGCACCGTCCAATGTGGAGAAAAAATTCTTCAACATAGGCACGGAACTATCCTCCTTTCTGGAACCCCCAGAAATTGACATACCAGTCCTAGCTCTATACTCCTCAGAAACTCTGCCAGGCCAAGCAGATGAGCTCCTAAAGGCAAAGGACCGAAAGATTGACCAGGTATTGCAAAAGACCCATCAGGCCTCTGCATGGGTGATAAAAGGGGCCTCAACCTCCTCCTTTTTTGCCAGGACCATGCTGATTTACATCAGGCAACTTCAAGAGCAAATCTCAACATCGAACGTTTCAGTTCATCAAACCCTCAACAAGCTCTTCGCCACCTGCCAATTGCTATCTGATACCACCCTATACACTTCCAGGTTTGCAGCCAAGACCATGGCCTCCTCGGTGGTTGCCAGCAGAATGACCTAGCTTAAAAAATGGCAAGTGGACATCAAGCATAAGTGGTGCTTTGCATCAGCAGAGTATAAAGGGAAGAATTTTTTTGGCAATGTCTTCGAGCCCTTTCTTATCGACTCGAAAGACAAAATAAGTCCACTCAACGTCCTTCACCGTACTTCTGGCGGCCCTTTCGTCAACCCGACAAACCGTTTTCCTACTACAAGGGCCCTAATCAGTCTACCTACAAGCAGCACATCTCTCAAGACAAGAGTGCCAGGGGACGAGGGTCCAGACGACCCTTTCGGGGGTCCATCGGAAATTGCCAGGGCCGAAGAGGTAGGTGGTAGGGTCTCCTCCCCTGACCTGTCCACAGTACCTATTGGCGGTCGCCTCTCAAAATTTGCTTCAGTGGGTTTCTACCACCTCTGATCCCTGGGTCCTCAATACCATTAGCCAGGGCTTACACCTAGAGTTTTTGTCCCCACCCCCCCTTTTTAATTTCCTGTTCGGTATCCAGGAACCCTTCCAAAAGAGCCCTCATGGAACAGGCTATCCAGCATCTCCTCGAAATCAGGGCCATCCAGCCTGTCTCCCCTGAATTCTAAGGACAAGGTTTTTATTCCATTCTTTTCATCGTACCTAAGTCCTCAGGGGGTTGGCGGGCTATCTTAGACCTAAAGCGCCTCAACCTCTTTTTGAAATACCATAAGTTCAGGATGCACACCCTTAAAACCATTTTAGCTTGCATCAGGAGAAGTGACTTTATGTCTTCCTTAGATCTGACAGAAGCATACCTCCATATTCCCATAGTGAAGGAACATCGCCGATTCCTCCATTTATTTTACGCTGGCAAGCATTTTCAATATCGGGCTCTCCCTTTTGGCCTCTCTTCAGCCCCTCAGGTTTTTACCAAAGTACTCTCAGTTTTAGCCACCCGCCTCAGGTCTATCCCAATCAGAGTTCTGTTCTACCTTGATGGCATTCTCGTCTTGGCCTCCTCCCTTGCCTAAGCTCAGGTGCATCTCCAAACTACAGTCGAAGTCCTTTCCTCCCATGGCTTCTCGATCAATTTTCAGAAGAGCCAGCTCACACCCTCCACTTCTATCCTCCATCTAGGGACAATCATCAATTCATCTGAGGGTCTTGTCACCCTCTCCCCAGAGTGGATGAATAGCATCAAGGAGTTAGTTTCCCAAATTCAAGACGACCCCTTTCCTGCCCTCTCTTCCCTATCTTCTTTATTAGGGAAGATGGTATCCAGTTTTTCCAGTCCCTTGGGCCAGACTCCACTCCCGAGATCTCCAGTGGTTCCTATTACCTTTCCAAAAGTCGGGTCAGGCCCATCTCGCAAGACGAATCCATCTTCCTCCACAGGTACGAAGGTCCCTGTCCTGGTGGAGATCCGCGGCCATCATAGAAGGCACCCTATACTGAAGTTCCCCATCCATAACAATCACCACGGATGCCAGTCTATTGGGCTGGGGAGCTCATTGCAATGGTCTTCAGGCTCAGGGCCTTTGGAACTCAAGCCAAGCCTCATGCTCAATCAACTGGCTAGAACTCCACACCGTCTTCCTAGCCCTCAAAGCCTTCAGTCACCTTATAGCCGAACAAGATGTACTGATAAGAACAGACAACATGGCCACCAAGGCCCACATCAACTGGCAAGGGGGCACCTGATCCAGGACCCTTATGTCAGAGGCCAAGAGGATCGGTCTGGGCAGAGAGAAATTTAGCTTCTCTCCACTTGGAACACATCTCGGGAACGGACAACATCCAGGCAGATGCCCTCAGCAGGACGACAGTGAACCAGACAGAGTGGATGCTGGACCCTGCTATGTTCCACCGAATATCGATCCAGTTTGGCAAACCACTAGTGAACCTGTTCGCCTCCCCACAGAATTACCAGATCCCTCGCTTCTTCCGTTTTCCCTCCCAGGAAGCGGAGCATTACGACGCTCTCCATTGCACCTGGCCGAGGGGGCTTCTCTACGCCTTTCTCCCCCACCAATCCTTCCCCAGGTAATTCACAGGATTCTGGAGGAGCAGGCGGAGGTCATCCAGATAGCTCCTTTCTGGCCCTGGCAACCCTGGTTTGCAGACTTAAAGATCTTGTCCACAGCGGAACCAGGGCACCTACTATCTCAGGGACCTCTGCTTCACCCAGACCCGGGCTGGTGCCGCTTGACCACCTGGCGTTTGAGCGGAGCATCTTAAGGAGCCAGGATTTTGATGACGACGTCATCGAGTATATACACTAAGCCTGGAAACCGTCTACTGAGCGTATCTACTCCTCTACCTGGCGTACCTTTATTTCCTGGTGCAATTTACAAGGTCTGTCTCCTATCCATATTCCCCTTTCCAAGGTCCTTAGATTTCTAAAACAGGGCCTGGAAAAGGGGCTGTCTCCTAATACCATCCGATGACAGACTGTGGCCCTTTCAACTATCATTGCCTGTGGCACATGGGCCTCCCTTACACACGTCCTCTTAGTGTCCAGGTTCCTAAAGGGTGTCTCCAACACACACCCTCTGATCATTCACCATTTCCCCACATGGGATTTGCCGAGAGTGCACTCCCTGATGGAACCACCTTACGAGCCCTTATGAGAAGCTTCTCCCTGTTACCTCTCCCTCAAGGTCGCCTTCCTAATAGCCATAACTACAGCCAGGCGAATCTCTGAACTTGCAGCCCTATCGGTCAGAGATGACCTCTGTCTCTTCCACCAGGACGGAGTAGTCCTACGAATTGATCCATTCTTCATTCCCAAGATCAATTCCACCTTCCACAGAAGCCAGGACATCATTCTCCCTACCTTCTGTTCCTGGCCTATACACCCATCAGAACACAGATGGCACACTCTAGATGTAAGAAGAGCACTCTGCATATATCTAAAGCAAACTCTAAAATCTCTAGTTATATTAAAATCAGTTACACCCATTCGTACAGCAACCATGCAATCATTCATTGGCCAGTGACTAAGGTATGATCGGTCCAAGCCTGGTGACATAAATGAGTCTTAAACACTTACGAAAGGCAAGGATGGTGGGGGCAGTACGAATCTCTGGGGAGAGTTGATTCCAGAGGGACGCCCCCCCGCCCCCACAGAAAAGGCTCTTTCCCTAGGTCCCATCAAACAACATTGTTTGCCAACTCTGGGACCTAACCAGTCGCTGGGATTTATTTAATTATTTATTGTTAGAGTTGAAAGGGACCATGACGGCCATCGAGTTCAACCCCCGCCCAAGCAGGAACCCTATAGTACACCAGTCAAGTGGCAGTTCAAACTTCTCTTAAAAATGTCCAGAGTGTTGGAGTTCACAACGTCCGCTGGTAGGTTGTTCCATTGGTTGATCGCTCTGACTGTCAGGAAGTTCCTCCTTATCTCCATGTTGAATCTCTCCTTGGTCAGTTTCCAGCCGTTGTTCCTCGTCCGGCCCTCTGGTGCCCTGAAGAATAAAGTGATCCCCTCCTCTCTGTGACATCCCCTCATATACTTGTAGACTGCTATCATGTCCGCTCTGGCCCTCCTTTTCTCTAGGCTATCCATGCCCAGTTCCCTCAGTCTCTCTTCGTAAGTCTTGGTTTCCAATCCCTTAATCATCTTGGTTGCTCTTTTTTGCACCTTCTCCAGAGTTTCAATGTCTCTTTTGAAGTGTGGTGACCAGAACTGAATACAGTACTCCAAGTGTGGCCGGACCAGGGCGTAGTACAGTGGTATTAAGACTTCCCTGGTCTTGGAGTGTACAGTGATCCCTCTATTATCGCGAGGGTTCCGTTCCAAGACCCCTCGCGATAATCGATTTTTCGGGATGTAGTGGTGCGGAAGTAAAAACACCATCTGCGCATGCGCACCCTTTTTTCCATGGCCGCGCATGCGCAGATGGTGTTTTTACTTCCGCACCTGGGAAGACCCAGCAGCTGAGGAGCCGCCTGCCTGCCCGCTTGTCCGCTGCTTTTCCGCTTGTCCGCCGCTTTTCCGCCCGCCGCTTTTCCGCCCGCCGCTTTTCCGGCTGCCGCTTGTCCGCCGCTTGTCTGCTTTTCCGCCCGCCGCTTTTCCGCCGCTTGTCCGCTGCTTGTCCGCTTGTCCAGCCGCCGCTTTTCTTGTCCGCCCGCTGCTTGTCCGCTTGTCTGGCCGCCGCTTTTCTTGTCCGCCCGCCGCTTGTCCTCCACTTGTCCGCCCGCCGCTTGTCCGCCGCTCTGGGAGTTGAAGACCCAGGGAAGGTTCCTTCGGCCGCCCAGCAGCTGATCTGCTCGGCAGCGCAGTAGCAGCGAGGAGCCGAAGATGGGGTTTCCCCGTTGCCCACGCAAAGGGGAAACCCCATCTTCGGCTCCTCGCTGCTACTGCGCTGCCGAGCAGATCCGCTGGTGGGCGGCCGAAGGAACCTTCCCTGGGTGCCGCCCGCCGCTCGAGAGCAAGAGGGGGAAAGATAGAAACATAGAAACATAGAAACATAGAAGACTGACGGCAGAAAAAGACCTCTTGGTCCATCTAGTCTGCCCTTTTACTATTTCCTGTATTTTATCTTAGGATGGATATATGTTTATCCCAGGCATGTTTAAATTCAGTTACTGTGGATTTCCCAACCACGTCTGCTGGAAGTTTGTTCCAAGGATCTACTACTCTTTCAGTAAAATAATATTTTCTCATGTTGCCTTTGATCTTTCCCCCAACTAACTTCAGATTGTGTCCCCTTGTTCTTGTGTTCACTTTCCTGTTAAAAACACTTCCCTCCTGAACCCTATTTAACCCTTTAACATATTTAAATGTTTCGATCATGTCCCCCCTTTTCCTTCTGTCTTCCAGACTATACAGATTGAGTTCATTCAGTCTTTCCTGATACGTTTTATACTTAAGACCTTCCACCATTCTTGTAGCCCGTCTTTGGACCCGTTCAATTTTGTCAATATCTTTTTGTAGGTGAGGTCTCCAGAACTGAACACAGTACTCCAAATGTGGTCTCACCAGCGCTCTATATAAGGGGATCACAATCTCCCTCTTCCTGCTTGTTATACCCCTAGCTATGCAGCCAAGCATCCTACTTGCCTTTCCTACCGCCCGACCACACTGTTCACCCATTTTGAGACTGTCAGAAATCACTACCCCTAAATCCTTCTCTTCTGAAGTTTTTGCTAACACAGAACTGCCAATGCAATACTCAGATTTAAGATTCCTTTTCCCCAAGTGCATTATTTTACATTTGGAAACATTAAACTGCAGTTTCCATTGCTTTGACCATTTATCTAGTAACGCTAAATCATTTACCATATTACAGACCCCTCCAGGAATATCAACCCTATTGCACACTTTAGAGTCATCGGCAAATAGGCAAACCTTCCCCTATGTCACTCACAAACATATTAAAAAGAATAGGACCCAGAACAGACCCTTGTGGCACACCGCTTGTAACCTGTCTCTGCTCAGAATACTCGCCATTAACAATAACTCTCTGATGTCTATGCTTCAGCCAGCTTGAAATCCACTGAACTATCCAGGGATTAAGTCCAATCTTCACTAATTTATCTATCAGCTCTTTATGTGGAACCGTATCAAAGGCTTTGCTGAAGTCCAGATAGGCAATATCCACGGCACCACCTTGATCCAACACCTTTGTGACATAGTCAAAGAACTCAATGAGATTAGTCTGACACGATTTGCCTTCAGTAAAGCCATGCTGATTTGGGTCCAATAAGTTATTGTTTTTTAGATGCTGATTTATCCTCTTTTTGAGTAGAGTCTCCATCATTTTAACTACAACTGATGTCAAGCTAACTGGCCTGTAGTTACCAGCTTCTTCTCTACTGCCCTTCTTGTGGATAGGCACAACACTGGCCATTCTCCAATCCTCAGGAACATCTCCTGTTAACAGGGATTTGTTAAACAAATCAGTCAGGGGGGTAGCAATGATAGATCTGAGTTCTTTAAGAACTCTGGGGTGGATGCCATCTGGACCCATTGCCTTATTTATCTTTAATCTTTCAAGTTCTTCTAAGACATCGGCTTTTAAGATCACTGGAGCTGAATCCGTACAGCTGGAAGCAATGCTATATCCCTCTATAGTATTATTATTATTTTGTAAGGTGTCTTTTGAGAAAACTGAACAGAAGTAGCTATTGAAATGGTCAGCGATCTCCTTATTCCCATCAATGTATGTATTATTCCCGGTACTAAGCTTTGTGATGCTGCAGTTTTTCTTCTTCCTATCACTAATATATCTGAAGAAGGTTTTATCCCCCTTCTTTACAGATTTTGCTATTTCTTCCTCTTTTGAGGCTTTAGCAGCATATATTATCTGTTTCGCCTCCTTCTGTCTCATTTTATACACCTCTATCAGCTATACTTCCAGACTCTTTATACCTCCTATAGGCAGCCTTTTTTTCATTGACTATAGCCCTTACATCATTGCTAAACCATAGCGGTTTCTTCTTCCTTTTACCTTTAGTTACTTGCTTTACATAAAGTCTTGTGGCTTTTAAGATGGCCTTTTTTAATACAGTCCACTGGGTGCTTGCTCCTGCCATTTTATCCCTCCCCTTTAATTCATTATTTAAATATTCCCCCATTGCATTAAAATTTGTTTTTCTGAAATCCAATACTTTGGTTGCAGTATAGGATTGCTCACCATCAGTTTTTACATCAAACCACAAACATAGATGGTCACTGCAACCTAAATTTTCTCCCACCTTGACCTCTGAAACCCGATTCCCATTGGTAAAAACTAAATCTAGAATATTCTCCCCTCTAGTTGGTGTCTTAACTAGCTGTGCCATAGCTGCTCCTGTAAAGGCCTCTACTATATTCTTAATTTTGCATGTAAGGGCACTGGGGATATTCCAGTCAACATCAGGCATGTTGAAATCACCCATAACCACAATATCTCCCTTTACTGCCATTAGGGTAATCTCATCCACCATCTTGTTGTCATGTTCCTCAGATTGCCCTGGAGGCCTATAGATCACCCCAATTCTAATGACAGAACCGTCTTTATTTTGCATGCAAATCTAGAGGGTCTCCAGATCTTTACATGTATTTTGAATTAGTATTGTTTTTAGACTTTCTTTAACATAAATGGCTACTCCACCTCCCCTTCTCTCTATTCTATCCTTCCTATACAGTGTATATCCTGGTATGGATATTTCCCATTCATTAGAATCCCTAAACCATGTCTCAGTTATGGCAACCAGATCCAAATTATCTCTAGATATTATGGCCATTAACTCACAGAGCTTGTTGCTCAAGCTTCGAGCATTTGTGTACATTACCCGAAGAACATTATTTTCATTATTAGTTTGCCCCTTATCATCAGCAACTACATCTATTTTATTTACAGCTCCCTTTTCATAAGCTTCCAGAAACTGATTTATCCTCATTGGTCGGGGACAGAAATCCTCCACATCTGGTACATCTCTGTCCCCTTTACCTAGTTTAAATGCCTGTCCAAAAAAGTTCTGAATTCCTCACCGAGCACCTGGGCACCTCTGTATGATGGATGCAAACCATCCCTCTTAAACAACTCCCTATTAGACCACCTATTGACATCATGACTTACATAACCAAAACCTTCAGCTTTACACCACTGCCTTAACCACACATTAAACTCTCTGATACAACTTGTTTTACCCTCCTGGCCACAAACCGGTAACACCTCTGAGAAAGTCACTGAATCAGTTATTTTACCCAGCTCCACACTTAGACATTGAAAATCTCTTTTTACTACATTAACATTTCTCTGGGACAAATCGTTTGTGCCAAGATGCACCACCACATCAACGTTATTATCTTTACTCACAGCCTTGATAATGTTTGTAATCCGCCTCCTATCCCTGTGGGCAGTGGCTCCTGGAAGACACCTCATCACCTTCACTACATCCTTCCTCTGTCCCAAATCAACACCTCTGACAATCGAGTCACCCACAAGAACATGTGTCCTCTCTTTATTTCTACTAACTGGACTTGGTATGGTGACACTAGAGAAAGAGAGAGAAGGAAAGAAAGAGATGAGAGAGGGAGGAAGAGAGTGTGAGAGAGGAAGAAGCAAGATAGAGAAAGAGAGAGAGAAAGAAAGATGAGAAAGGAAGGGAGTGACGTCATCGGGTGGAAAAATCGCGATATAGCATTTCGCAAAGATCGAGATCGCGAAACTCGGGGGATCACTGTACAGTGATCCCCCGGGTACCGCGATCCCGATCATTGCGAACGGGCTAAATCGCGATTTTTCAACCCGGAAGTCAAAACACCATCTGCGCATGCGCGCCCTTTTTTTCTATGGGCACGCATGCGTAGATGGGGCCGGGCAGATCAGCTGCTGGGCGGCTTCCCTGGGTCTTCCCCCTCTTGCTGGCGGGAGGGCGAGCGGCGGGCATCAGCGAGGAGTTTCCCCACCACCCACGCAAACTCCTCGCTGCTGCCGCGCCCGCCCTTCGCCTGCCCACGCCGTTCGCTCGCGCCGCTTCCCAGCTGAGTCCTGAAGCGAATTGGCTTCAGGACTCAGCTGGGAAGCAGCGCGAGCGAGCGGCGTGGGTGGGCGAAGGGCGGGCGAGCGGCAGCGAGGAGTTTGCGTGGGCGGTGGGGAAACCCCAGTGCCGCTTCCCAGCTGAGTTCCCTTCCCAGGAACCCCAATCTTCGGCTCCTCGCTAGCGCTGCGGAAGTAAAAAAACCATCTGCGCATGCGCAGATGGTGTTTTTACTTCCGCAGCGCTACTTCGCGAAAAACCGATCATTGCGAGGGGTCCTGGAACGGAACCCTTGCAATGATCGGGGGATCACTGTATTCCCCTGTTGATGCAGCTTAGGATTGTGTTGGCTTTTTTAGCTGCTGCTGCACATTGTTGGCTCATGTTTAGTTGATTGTCCACCAAGACTTCGAGGTCCCTTTCGCAGTTGCTACTGCTAAGAGGGGTTTCTCCCAGGTTGTATGTGTGTCCAGGGTTTTTTCTGCCTAGGTGAAGGACTTTGCTCTTGTCGATGTTAAACATAATTTTGTTGGTGTGGGCCCACTGTGTTAGTCTGTCTAGGTCTTTCTGTAATTTGAGCCTGTCTTCTAGGGTATTGGCTGCCCCCGCCAGCTTGGTGTCGTCCGCGAATTTGATCAGTTGCCCTTCTATTCCCTCGTCCAAGTCGTTGATGAAAATGTTGAAGAGCACAGGGCCCAGGACTAAACCCTGTGGTACCCCACTGCCTACGTTCTTCCATGTGGATTTGGAACCGCTGAGGACAACTTGTTGGGTGTGGTTGGTCAGCCAGCTATTGAGCCATCTGCATGTGTTGTAGTCTACTCCGCTTTTTTCTAATTTGTTGATTAGGAGATAGTGTTCGACTTTGTCGAAAGCTTTGCTGAAGTCTAAGTATATGAGGTCCACCGTGTTGCGCTGGTCTACTGATTTGGTTATGGTGTTGAAAAAGGATATGAGATTGGTTTGACATGATTTGTTTCTGACAAACCTGTGTTGGCTGTTGGTTATTATCTTGTTTGTTTCCAGGTAGTGGCAAAGCTGGTTTTTTAAAAATTATTTTCTCCACTATTTTTCCAGGTATTGAAGTCAGGCTAATAGGTCTGTAGTTGCTGGGAACTATGTCCGCTCGTTCCCAGTATTCTGGTAGGTCTCCAGTGGCCCAAGATTTTTGGTAGATGAGAAGAAGAGGTTCCGCTATGGTGTCTGACAGTTCCTTTAGGACTCTAGGGTGGAGTCTGTCAGGTCCCGGTGATTTGTACTCGTTAAGCTCCCTCAATGGTAGCTTTGTGTTGAGTTCAGTTCCTGGGCTGTTATTTGCAGTTAGGTTGTAGGTTGGTTGGTTGGTGGTTCCTTTATGTGTGAAGACTGATGTAAAGTAGGTATTGAGCAGCTGTGCTTTGTCTCTGTTGTCAGTGATTTTGTTACCATCTTTGTTTTTTAGTATGGTGACTATTTCCTTGAATTTTTTCTTGTTGTTTATATGGTGGAAGAAGCTTTTTTTTTGTTGTCGTTAATTTTCGTTGGGAGGTGCTGTTCGTGTTGAGCTTTTGCTGTTCTTATGTTTTGCTTGCAGGTTCTGGCTGTTCGCTGATATTCCATCTTGGTTATGAGTCCTTCTTTCCATTTGTTGTATTTGGCTTTTTTTTCTTTTACGTTGTCTGCGAGGTCCTTGTACAGCCATGCTGGTTTCATTTTAGTTTTTCTGCTTTTCTTTTTTGTGGGGATTGAATTGTTTTGGGCCTCAATGATAGTGTTTTTATAGGGCGTCCCAGGAATCCTGTGTGGATTTGCTCTTTAGAAGTTCCTTCCAGGGTTTATTCTTCAGATTTGCTCTGAGCTTGTTAAAGTCCGCTTTTCTGAAGTCTGGGACTGTAGTTGAGTTGGGTGTTGTAGTTAGTGATTATGCAATGTTGAATTTTAGGATGGTATGGTCACTCTCACCTAGCATCCCTTCTCCTTCTATTCCCTCAATCATTTCTTCCCTGTTTCTTAAAATTAGGTCTAGTATTGCAGTCCCTCTGGTTGCTGTTTCCACTTTTTGAGTTAGAAAGTTATCGGCGAGGCTGGTGAGAAATCTGTCAGACTTTCCACTTGGTGCTGAGTTTGTTTTCCAGTTAATGTCGGGGTAGTTAAAGTCCCCCATTATTATTGTGCTGTGCTTGTTGCATATTGCTGATAGTTGGGTTGTAAAGAGGTTGTCCATTGTATCTGTTTGGTTTGGGGGCTGTAGTAAACTCCAATTGTAATGTTGTCCTTTTATGTTAACCCATATGGTTTCAAGGGGGTTATCTTCTTTGGATTGATATAGCTCAGTGGCGGTGTAGTGGTCTTTTATGTATAGTGCAACTCCACCTCCTTTCTTGTTTGACCTCTTTTTCTTGAAGAGATTGTATGTGTGTGCTCCAGTCGTGTGATTTGTCCCACCATGTTTCTGTAATACCAATTAGATCGTATTGGCCCTCATGCATTAGTACTTCTAGTTCGTCTTGTTTGTTCCCCAGGCTTTGTGCATTAGTGTACAGGCATTTTAGGTGTTTGTGTCTGATTCTGGGTGGGCATTTTTTATCCTCTGAAATGTTAGTTGGCTTAATTTGCACCCCTTTCTTATTTGGTTCGTTGTTCAGTCTCTTACTTTTGTCACCCGCCCCTCTCAGATCTAGTTTAAAGCCCTCCTGATAAGTTGGGCTAATCGGTTTCCAAGGAGGTTCTTTCCAGCTCTGGTAAGGTGTAGTCTGTCTGTTCTAGGAGCCCTTGAAGGTATTGTAGACCGTGGTTGAGAAACCCAAAGTTGTTTTGGTGACACCATCTCTTTAACCCGTGGTTTATTTGTGGGATTTTGCGTTCTCTGTCAGGATGTTGTTCTCTTGAGGGTAGAATAGAGGAGAAGACGACCTGTGCCCCTATCTTTTTGATTATATTGCCCAAGTGGCCGTAGTCTTTTGTGATTTGGTTCATGTCTTTCCTTGTGTCGTTTGTTCCTGCATGGATCACTAGTAAGGGGTAGTGGTCAGTGGGTTTTAGGATTTTAGTTAGGTTTAGCGCTATGTCCAAGATTCTGGCTCCAGGGAGGTAGCTCGCCTCTCTGGATTGATTGTTTGGTCTGCAGATGACAGGTTCAGTTCCCCTGAGAATTGAGTCATGAATTACCACCACTCTCCTTTTCTTTTTGGTTGGGTTGGGGAGAGGGAGGCTAGCCTTCGTGATGACTGTGTTTGATGGTGTTGTATTGTTGTGCTTGGTTCTTGGTAGCTCCTTGTCAGGTGTTAGTTGATCTTCTTGTGCCAGGAGTACTGCATATTTGTTACTTGTAGGCACTGGGGTTGGAGGGAGGTGGGTTGGAGTTGGTGGGAGTTTGGGGATGGTTTGGTTTTTTCTTCTTAGGGTGATTGATGTGTGTCCAGTCATGTTCAACCTCGGGGAGGGGTTAGTTCTGATGTGCTTTTCTGCGGTGTTGGATGTGTTGGGAGTATATTGGTCTTTCTTGTTTTGATGTTGGTGCTGCAGGGTTTTGAGGTTTCTCTCTAGGTTTTCTATTTTATCCTCAAGTAATTGGATTACTTTACAAGTGAAGTTTTGGAAGTTTGAGGGTAGGAGTGTATACATGGAGCACAGTGTGCAACTCACTAGGAAGTCAGCTCTTTCATCTTCTTTGTGTGTGGTGTGTTTGTCTTCCATGTGGGTAATAGGAGTGTCTTCTCTCTGAGTGCGTGATTCGTTCTTCATGGTAGGAGGCTGGTAGTGGAGTAGTTGATGAGTGCTGCTGATGAGTGCTGTTTTTGTATTTAGTTGTGTTTTGGTTGGTCTTGTTTTTGCTGATTTATTAGTTGATTATGCTTTGATTAAGTGTAAGGCTCTGGGGAAGCTGCTGCATCAGCTGGGTGCCGGGTGTGATGCCGGGGGCTCGAGGAGGGCTCTGGGTTGAGTTAGAGTCCTCCGCTGTCGTCAGGGGCTCTGGAGAGGCTCCCGCGTCGGTAGAGTGCCGGGTGTGATGCCGAGGGCTCAAGGAGGGCTCCACAAATCTTACGCCAAATCTCTCCAAAAATCGCTCTCCCCAAAGCTTCCTATCGAGCCCCAAATCTCTCCAAAAATCGCTCCCCCAAAAGCTTCCTATCTAGCCCCAAATCACTCCAAAAATCGCTGCCCGAAAAGCTTCCTATCTAGCCCCAAATCTCTCCAAAAATTCATGCGGCAGGAGGCAGTCCTGCAAGTAATCTGGTCCGATAATAATATACTTAAGTTGTTAAACAATGAATTATTAATTAAATACTATAGAGGTTAATATCAAGAGAAGAATCTTTCAAAGAGACTATCATCACTACTATCTGCATTGCATTGCAAACAATAGTGAACAAGTCAGGCCAAGGATATCAAACATTAAAAAAAATCTCTGCTAGTCTATCCATTACAAAACTATGAAAAGTTTTGTGGAAGGCTTAGTCTTGTGGGGGATCTCCTGTGATACATATATACATTTGTATTGTACACCTTACTGCCCCCCCGCACACACAATAAAGTATTTTGCACTAGTTTCTTTTAAATTCCATTCTGGTTTTTTTGCTTTCATTTTTCTAACCTGTCAAGCTTCTTTATTATCCCTTCTCCCTTCTGTTCATAGACTCTAGTTATCACTTTCATCCTCAATCTCTAGATTTAAACCTATTATTTATTTCTTTAACCTCTGAATTCTAACTCCTTCTGAAAACTTGTGAGTCTTTACATGTCTTTAAATAAAGGCAGGGAAACAGTAGTGCTAAACAACAACCCTAGTAAGAAGAGTGTTGTTGGTTTACATTATGTTCTGCCAGGCTCTCTGATAGGAGCCTCCCGAAAATTCAAGGGTACAAATTTCAGACACACACATGTTTGAAAATTCAAAACAATGTTCTTTATCACAAAATTCAAAATAAACAAAGCACTCTTTTTGTATTGCAAAGAGCACTCTTCCCAAAACAACCGGGTAGTCTGTACAATTTCCCTTAAGCAGTCATTAAGTACTTAGCTAGTAGCTCACATCCCTTCTTCTTCCAACGATGTGAGACTGACACACACGTTGCTCTGCTTTGGTTTCAAAGACGTGAAAAAGCAACAAAGTCCAGCAACACAAGATTTCTGACGAACGCCGATCAGATATTCTTCCACAACGGCCATACCCACATGCTGATATTTATAGCAGCAACCCTAATTACTGGAGCCCCACCCAAACACAGGTGGCTTCCCTTATTTCCTGTAATATGTTCTTACTTGGTCTCTACGCATAATTCTGCGCTTGCACGGGTCCAAAACATCATCATCTGAATCAAGGGAAGATAAGGGAGATTGACTGCCTGGGCTGTGTGCCAAGCCCTCCTCTGTGGAGTCACTCCCACCTTCTTCTTCATCTGAGGAAACTAAACTCTGAACTGATTCTGTCGGCAATAACACAGGCCTGTGACATGTTGAATTTTCCCCTGCATCCACCTCCCCATTCCCTGGGGCAGGAGCTGGGCCAGAGCCAACCACAACAGATTATAAGTCCGCCAGGTTCATTTCGTCCAGTAGAATGAATAGGGTACTGGTAGCACGAGCTTTCTGGGACTCCTGCCAAGAGTTTGTTCAATTCAGTTTGGAGATTCTTGGAACTGAATAAGATTGGGGCAAATCTGTTGAAATTAGGAGAAGAATTAGTGGGTGGAACAGAAGGCAGCAAACAAATAGTAAAAAGCTATATTTTAGATATTGTCACTGTGGATTGTAGATGGGGCACTGATGCATGCTGATGACATGTAAGAAACACTAGGAAAGATAGTAAGATTTAAAGTGATGCTGTCACTTGTGTGTTGGCCTAGATCAGGGATCTCCAAATTTGTTGACTTTAAGACTTGAGGACTTCAACTCCCAGCCAGTTTAGAAACCCCTGACGTACATTAATTTAAAGTAATTTACTACGGCAGCTAAGAAAAAATGAGAAAAGAAATGCTAAATAACAACATTTTTTTAAAAAAGATTTTCTTTCAATGCAGATCTTTCTCTATTGAGGTTTATCAATGCAGAGCTAACAAGAGGTTACTTCCTTGAACACAATGAAGCCAAGTACACAGAACGGAGAGAGAGAGTCTATACATGCCTGCGAATACCAAGAGAATTGGAAAAGGTAAGTTAATTTCTCAGCATTTTTTTATGTCTAAGAATCGTTAGTCTTACTTTATAGAACACATGAAACTATTTTTTCTTAATAAAGATTATAAAAACAATTGGAGATGCTAGATTGTTTTTTTTTAAGCATATACTTAAAGATATTATTCTGACTGCATGTTTTGGATGTTTAGTCTGATCTGATAACACTATAATTGAATATGTTGGACTGGTTCCAAACAGTGATGTATCAGCAGGAGAACAGCATGTGCAGCCAAAATTCATTTGTTGCTTTCTGAGGAGCAGTTCTATCACGCATGAAAAAAAATGTGTTCAAGTTTGAAAAGTGGTTGATCTCTGATGGTGGGAGATGTAGACTTTGTTTCTGGATTGATTTGACTTTAGGACAAATGCTAATGGGAGTCTCTTAAAATTAATCTCTGGAAGATAGAAGCATAAAAATGCTAAATCAGTGTAATAACATCCTTATTATATTCACCGCCAAGTTCTGGAGAGAATTCGTTTGTACCATTGCTTCCACCCAAGGACTCAGTTCTGCGTTCCATCCTTCCATAAATGGAGCAGCAGAAAAAGCTAACGCTCTAGTGGAACAGTATTTTAGATGTTATGTGAGTTACCAACAAACCAATTGGGCTGAACTACTGCCTTTTGCAGAAGTACCGTACAACAACTCTGTACACAACAGTACGGGATTAACTCTTTTCCAGGTCACCAGTGGACAAGATTTTATTCCCATGCCAGAACTACCTATTGAACCTCCTTCGTCCATGACGTTGGCGGAGTGGATGGAGAAACTGAAGAGAGGATGGGAGGACACCAAGAAGGCGCTAACAGAGACCATAAAAGCTTACAAGAATCAAGCGGACAAACACCAATCTCCTCAACCCCCTTTTAAAATGGGAGATAAAGTTTTCCTGTCAGCCAAATACATTCAGCTAAGGCTGCCCAGCAAAAAGCTAGGTCTGAAATTTTTAGGCCCTTTCCCAATTGTGAAAGTAATCAACCCAGTCACGGTGCAACTCGCGTTGCCTAGAATCCTAGGGAGGATCCACCCCGTATTTCACTGCAGCCTGCTAAATCCTTGAGTCCAACATTAGGCCATGTGCACAGTCGCCTCCTCCCCCAGTAGTGATACAGGGGGAGACTCACTATGAAGTGAAATTTTTTTTAGATTCCTCTATTTTCCTTTAAAACAAAAAAAATTAAATAAATTTTTATTTACAAATATAATACAAAAAACCCCAATATAAATACAATACACACACACACACACACACACACACACACACACACACGAAGACAATATATCAACTAAAGTACACATAATAAAATATGGGCAAGTGCACAGCAAGTCTGTATAGTAATCTGAACTATGTATATTCTCTTTAGCCAGGTTATAGCTAACTTTAAAATTCTATATAACTAGTAAAATTTACAAAAAATGATATATATACAGTGATCCCCCGATCATTGCGAGGGTTCCGTTCCAGGACCCCTCGCAATGATCAGTTTTTCGTGAAGTAGCGCTGCGGTGTTGTAGAATTGACGAGACAGAAGCCAGCACTTCAACGAAGGAAAGTTTTATTGCGCAGGTTCAAAGCACAACATAACAGAATAAATGGCCTGAACCCCGAATGGGTATCAGGATCTTCCTTATATACCCTTGGACTACACATTATCTTGGGGGAGCATAAGTTGCCATATATGGTTATAACAGTTTGTGGAAAATAACAGTTTTCGATATATATCATCAGTTGGCATATGTACATGGGAACATCCTGTTTCTCCTAACATAAAAGAGGATCTAAAACTCTTACAATGGCACATTTCCAGTAAGCAAGCCCCTTATACAACTCCCTACTTCCTTATCTTAGTTGCAGCTGCTGATTATACAGAAAGCAATAATAGCCAAGGTTATGCTGACCTGGGCCCAAAGCCTTGGGCCCACATTCAAGTCAACTTTGGTTCACCCAGCCACTTTATTCCCCCCTTTGCGACTCTTCTTCCTCAGCAAGGAGAGTCGCATACTCAGTTTCCACAGTTTCCGCATGCAGCACAGCATATCCAGCTTCATTATTATCCCTCGCAAATTCCCACATAGCCATTACCTGAGCAGTAGCTTTACGCTCAGCCAGCAATGATAAGCTATTGGATACAGTCCTAATGAAGATAGGTAAGACACAAGGTAAAAGTACACAGCCCGCAGCAATCAACCCAATTAATGCCACTATTGCCTGCAACCCAGGCAACTTAGGAAACCAAGTACCGAACATATCCTTCAAATTAATGCCCTTCCATACCTGGTCTGGATTATGGGTCAATTGTCGTATTTCCTTAGTGAGCTGCTTAATTACCTTTCCAGTATCATCTATCTGTAAGCAGCAATTGGAAAGATTAAACTTTCCACAAACTCCTCCCTCCTTTGCTAGGAGGTAATCCAATGCCAATCTATTTTGATATACAGCAGTCCGAAGCTTGGTAGAGGTTTCCGATAGATAATTCAAAGCAAAATCTATCCTCCTTCCAGACAAGTCAAGAACTGCCTGTAGCCTAATGATCCTATTTAGCATATAAACCGGTGTCCGGTATCCCCAGGTCCCATCCTCCGCCCACGTTGCCTTCCCATATGTGCACACAATCCTTTCTGAGCTCCAAATTTCACTTTCCTCATATTCAGCCAAGGTCTTACATGGGAACCCAGAAAAGGTATTATCCTGGTCGTCCGTGTTCTCTATATCTCGTCGTCTTCTGTCGCGTGGGCCAATGGGCTCATGGAGGGGGACACCTAACATTTGGCGAGTCGCTATCGGCAATAAGAAGAATGAAGGTTTAATCCAGCCTAGCACACAGGAGCCAGACCAATTACTAGGTAGGGCTTCATAGGCTATTTTGCCACATATCCAATACATATCCTGAGGAGCTACCCATTCTTCTCCCTGATCTACAGACCCAAGGTATTTAAGATTTGCAGTATCAAATTTCACAGGTTCGGTAGCATTCCCCGGGGAAATCCACTTTTCATAAGCCAAATCCCCAAATCCTAAACAAATCAAGTGTCCAACATTCACACTACCCATTCTCATGAAACAATTTCTACCCACTAAGTTAGTGGTTAGAGTCCACATGGTTCCTGATATTTTTTTCCTTTTAGTTATGTTGCCTGCAGCAGACAGATTGTTAAAAACAAGGGGCTCTGCCTCCAAGGCCTCCCATGGCCACTGTTCCCCCATATTCGTCCCCCCACACACAAAACAATTCCTGACAGTGAGTGTCTTAGCTACTTTCTCAGCCATTTCAACAAACAAATTTTTGGCTGTGTCACTAATCGGCAGGGGTTTTTCCAATTTCCTAAGGGAATCATAAACTGACCACCCCAAGGTTCGCACCTCCCCTGCAACCACCCTCCACATTTTGACCGAAAGATAGGTAACAGGATCCCTTCCTAGACCATTTATGCCAAAGGCAAACGTAGTTCCTGATGGAATGGAACGATCAACCTCTATCTGTACAATGTTTCCAAAGAATCTCCTAAAGGACCGTACATACTGACACCCTTTATAAGTGTTCTTCTCAACATCCCCGGTGTAAGCACACACACAGCCCCATCCAGAGCAGTGTTCTGTTTTGCCACATGGATTCCATCTCCCTGTATCCGCATTATCACTAGCGGGATCTACCTCACACAAATACTTTTCATTTGATTGATATGTCTGGATCCATCCATCATTTCCACAGTGAGACTCATGTGCACTACCATAGTTATTACTCAAGGCTTTGCAAGCGTCAAATGTGAATATCACGGGAGCCAAAGTTCTATCAACCACAGGATGACAAGTGAGGTATTCCCTGAACTCATCAGATGGTCGTCCTACCCACAATGTGAAATTCAGACGTATTGGAGTACTAGGATCATAACATTTGATATTCCCTTTCTGCGTACAAAGACTATACATTGTACCATTTGCGATACAATTCTGCCCTGATGGGGCACACTCCTTAGGTCTTATAGTGTGGTATACTATAGTGTGAACAGTTCGGATCCCTACTTTAGCCTTCGTAATGCATGGTGTACATTCATCCAATGAAGGAGGGGTAATTGATCCTTGTGCTATGTGGGCCGACGTACTCGTTACGGGGATGGGGGTATGAGTAGGAGTAGGTGGGCGCCTATAACACATAATACCCTGTGTACCATTACACCTGCTATATTCCTTTCCAAAATAATGACATGGAGTGAAGTCAAATTGCGTACATGACGAGGGGATCCCAAGTGTTGACGTAAAGACATCCTCGTATATGAAACAACCTATGCAAGTACCCCGAGTCCCCCCTTTTCTAAGGTCAACACTACGAGACACCCTCCTATTCTTTTTACCCCTTTGTCTCTTGCGTGTATTTTGTCCCCGACGACGCCCAGACGCTACCGGTGGGAAATGCACGATACAAGTGCCTCTCCAGCCTGGTTTCAGCTGGTCCACCGTAGCAATTGTATCCCACCCCCAAAACATTGGGGGACCGCAATCCAGTGTTATATAATCACTAATACTCTGTGGCCCTATCGGCTGGGTGTCTGCACACATTCCTCTCCTCAAAATGTATCCTATATGATAACAAGCATCCGGATTGGTATGTTGCCTGACCAAGCATACTTCTGTCATTATTGTGTCAAAAGCCTGAGCATACTGACACGGGTGAGGCATAATACCAACCCAACAGCTGGGAGTTATCTTGATTGGAGGATACCCATCACATTCTCCAGACCCTACCGCATATGACCGGGTAATTCTAGGTTCCTCGCCAGGCAGGCTCCATTGTCCTAAATTATGAATACATACATGATTAGCATGTGCAAAGCCCAAGAGCAAAATTAATATATGTACCCCAAAATCCCTTGACCCCTTCATCCTAGCTTCTCCCGTGCGTTGAAAACCAGCTTCCGGTGTGGTTTAGCAGGGGGGTTGTGTCTTCACTACTGTGCGTTGAAGACCTATTGCCGGTAAGGTCTCTGCAGAGTGGCCTTTCCTTGTCACGCAGCCTTTATTGGTTTATAATATATATATATACTAAAAGCAAAGCTCGCAGCAATTAATATACCTAAAGCAAAGCAGAAGAGGATACTGTTCAAGATCACTTTCGCCTAAGCTTCAATTTCATTGGATCAGCAGTCGGTTGCACTCTCCATTCCTCATCTGCTGCTTTCTTCACTTGAGACCAATGTATCCAAGATTTGGACTCGGCTATCTTAATAGCAAGGGGAGATGACATGATTACAGCATACGGCCCCTTCCATCTCCCCTGCAATGGTTCTTTCTTCCAATGCTTCACCCACACCCTGTCCCCCGGCTGAAAGGCATGGCATTTGGTCACAAGCCTTGGGGGGGATTGTTCTAATACATATTTTCTGAGTTTTTCAACTTGCTTATTTAATTCTTGTACCATTTCCATAGTCCATACTCCCCCCTTATGGCCCAATTCAGGCCATCCGGCCAGATTTCTCCGAAGGAGAGTGGGTGGACGCCCAAACATCAGCTCATAAGGTGAAAGTCGGTGCTGCATCCTCGGAGCACTCCTTATGGAATAAAGAGCCAAGGGCAAAGCGTCCGGCCACTTCAGATGCGATTCCGTGCAAATCTTAGTAATTTTCTCCTTCAAAGTGCGATTCATCCTCTCAACAGGAGCTCCTGATTCAGGGTGAAAGGCACTGTGGAATCGCCATCTGATACCCACCGCTTCCGCTAATTCTTGATTCACTTGATGAACAAACTCCGGCCCATTATCACTAGAGATAAATGAAGGACTCCCAAACCGCGGAATAATTTCCTTAAGTAAAATCCGAGCCACTTCTCTAGCCTTTTTTGTTTTTGTAGGAAACGCCTCGGGCCACCCAGTGTACCTATCTACAACCACCAACATCGCCTTATAAAATCCGCAACGCGGCATATCAGTGAAATCAATCATTACTGTGTCCATGGGAAAATAAGAAACCGGTATAGCCCCAGGCGGTAGGACTGGTCCCTGCCTAGGGTTAACCTTGGCACATGTGTCACATTGGCTCACCACTTTATTAGCTATTCCAGCCAATCTATCTATATAATAATCCCGACTTAAAGCCGTTTCCAAAGCAGTCTTGCCCATGTGGGTGGCGTCATGTGAAAGTTGAACCAATTGCCAAGTCATTGATGCCGGTACATATATTCGACCATCCGGTAAAACATACCAACCATCCCTAACAACCGCCTTCAAATCATTCACCGCCCGCACACATTCAGTGATTGTGTAAGACGGAGTGAGAGTAGGCGGTATCACTCCCAAATCCTGGGCTATATGTATGGATAGGTCGGGTCTCGGGCCATCTCGGAGGGCAACTGCCCGAGCCTCTGCATCTGCTGCCCGATTCCCAAGCACTACCAGATCATCTCCCCTTTGATGCCCTTTACAATGCATCACCGCCACCCTCTTTGGTCGTTGGACTGCTGCAATCAACCGCTGAATCAAATGACCATGTTGAATAAATTTCCCAGCGGAATCCCGAAAACCTCTCTCTTTATATACCGCTCCATGTGCATGCAATGTCAAAAATGCATATTTGCTATCCGTCCAAACGTTCAATGTTTCCCCTGCAGCTCTTTCCAAGGCACGGATTAGAGCCCATAATTCCGCCACTTGTGCACTATGCCCCCCTCCCAGTGGTGCACTCTCGATGACGCGTTCATCATCCACAATCGCATAACCTGCCACACGATTTCCCTCATGCATATAACTAGAACCATCCGTATACCAATTACGATCTGCCATTGGTAAGGGAACATCAGATAGATCAGGTCGTGTGGAATATACTTTTTCCAGTACTTGCACACAATCATGCTCTATCCCTTCTTCAGTTTCCACCGGCAACAAAGTAGCAGGGTTCAAGGTATTTGATATCGTCAACCTCACATGAGGATTTTCAATCATCATTGCCTGATACTTCACCAACCTCTGACTACTTATCCACAAATGACCCTTTTGGTCCAGAATAGACTGCACAGCATGTGGGGTATGGACACAAATTGTACTGGAAAAGGTTAGCTTATTACAATCTTGTACCAATTCTGCAATAGCTGCCAAAACCTTCAAACAATGCGGCCACCCTTGTGCCACCCCATCAAGTTGTTTCGACAAATAAGCCACCGGTTGCTGCCAACTGCCCAACTGTTGAGTCAAAACCCCCAAAGCTATATTCTTCCTAGTATCCACGTACAAGTTGAAAGGCTTATTCAAGTTAGGCAATGCCAAGAAGCACTGGCCAATGCCTTTTTGATCTCCTCAAAGGCTTTTCTCTGTTCATCCCCCCAAACAAACGGGTCATTATTGCCCCCCTTTGTGGAGGTATAGAGAGGTGCAGCCATGAGGGCATAATTTGGGATCCAGATCCGACAAAAGCCAGCCAAAACCAAGAAGCCTCTCAACTGTCTCCTATTAGCTGGGGGTATAATAGACAATACTGCTTGCTTCCTTTCCGGCCCTAGTGCCCTTTGTCCCTGTTCAATGTCATAACCAAGATACCTCACCTTTTCCTGCACTAATTGTGCCTTCTTCCGGAACACCCTATAACCACATTTCAACAATAACACAAGCAAAGCATTAGTGTTGTCCCAACACAAATCCTCTGATTGTCCCGTAACCAAAACATCATCTACATATTGCAATATTGTATCCCCTCGCTGTCTAGGCACATAATATACTAAATCCTTAGCCAAAGCTGTCCCAAATAAAGTCGGGAAATTTTTAAAACCCTGAGGTAGGCGGGTCCACGCATACTGTCTCTTAGCCCCCGTTGCTGGATTTTCCCATTCAAAAGCAAACAACGGCTGGCTAATTGGATGTATTGGAATTGTGAAGAATGCATCCTTCAAATCTATCACGGAAAACCACTTTGCCCTTGGTGGAATCAAACTCAACAATGTATAAGGGTTGGGCACTGCCGGGTGAATGGTAACTGTCATACTATTCACCACTCTCAAATCCTGCACGGGCCTATAAGATCCATCTGGTTTCCGTATTGGCAAAATCGGGGTATTCCACGGGGATTGAATAGGGACTAAAATTCCAGCCTTCAAATACTTTTGGATACAATCATAAATTGCTGCTATTGCTTCCCTAGAACAAGGGCGCTGCCTAATATTCACAGGAGTGGCAAGCGGTTTCACTTCCACTACAATGGGGGGGTAATGCGAGGCAAAGCCGGGGGGGTTATCTTCAGCCCACAGACCAGGCACCGCAAACCCCCTCCACTTTTCTGACACCGCTTGCTCCACTTCTTTATTCACCATTAATCTCCACATCGTCTCAGGGCGATGGCTAAGCGTTAAAGATTGTCTTCCCTCATTGAACGAAATAGTAGCTCCTAATTTATTCAATAAATCCCTGCCTAACAATGGCACAGGGCATTCCGGAATATACACAAACTCATGACTAAGCTCGGAACCATTGAATTCACAGGTGACTGGGTTCAAAACCTGTCGCCCGACTACCCGTCCAGACACCCCCTGAACTTGTATTTCATGGGGCCCTGGAGGGGCAATCTGCTTATTCACTACTGACCGACCAGCCCCTGTATCCACCAAAAACGTAGTCTGATGACCCCCAATATTCATTGTAACCATAGGCTCAGGGGGGGTCTGCTCTAAGCCAGGTCCCCGTCATGCAGTCCATCCAGTGCCCGCCAAGCCAATTCCTTCAACCTGAGCGGCATTCTCTGGAGCTACCCCGGCTAATCCTGTAGCTCCCCCGCCCATGGGATTACCTTGTGCACTCCCTCCTCTATAGGGGAACCGAGGGGGGCCTCCGCGGCCCATTCCTTGCCCTCGCCCCCCAAAGGGTCGTCCGAACGGCCGTCTCCACTCACTTTGTCCCCACCGTGCCCCCTGTGGGCATTCCCATTTCCAATGTCCTTCCAACTTGCATATCGCACATTGATTCGGTCCCAAACCTACCCTGCCTTGAAAACCAGCTCTGCCCTGAAACCCAGCCCTTCCTGGAAACCCTGCCCTTCCTTGTAACGCCACCGCCAACAACTCAGCCTTTTTGTGCATCCGCGCATCCTTTTCCTTCTTTTCCACCTTATCCCTATTCACAAACACCTTGCGTGCCACTTCTAACAACTCTGTAGTATTCTTTCCCAAAGCTCCTTCCAACTTTTGCAGCTTCTTCCTTATGTCTTCATAGCTCTGAGCTATAAACCTCTCATTCAACATTCTTACATTATCCTCTGATCTTGGGTTCACTTGCGTATACATTTCATATGCCTCAATCAAACGCTGAAGGAAGCTTTCCGGGCTTTCCTCTGGCCCCTGCATCACCAGGGAGGGCTTGGACATATTCACTGGCGGCTTCCCTGCCTTCCTCAAAGCAATCACTGTCACATTCTGGTATTCCCTGAGAGCTGTTCTATGAGCCGGGTCAGTTGGGTCCCACCCCGGATTCTGCTCTGGTGCAAATTCCGCCATCCGTGGCCCTAGATCCTGCTCATTTGGAAACCTTTCCTTAATATGAGTCCGCACTGCAGCTCTCCATTTCTCCCTTTCCTCCGGGGTCAATAATGTACTTAACAACTGTTGTATATCCTGCCAATTAGGGTTATGAGTCTGCATAATAGTTTGAAACAAATCAGCCAACTCAGTTGGTTTAACCGACAACGGCCCATAATGCTGCTTCCAATTGAGCAAATCAGTTGTTGAAAAGGGGACGTACTGAAAGCACGGTCTATATTCCAAATCCCCAGTCTGAGCATTCACCACTTGCTGATCCATTTGACGCAACGGGGCCATGAAATCTCTCTGCGTCTCCTCCAGTTTTGCCGCCTCCTCCCTTGCTGCCTCAGCCCTCGCAGTTACGGCCCTTGTTTGTATTCGATCAATCGCTCCCGCGCCCCTCTCGCGACCTGCCCCGTATGCCACTCCTTCGCCACCCCCTTCCCTTTTGGCGGGACCCGCAGCCTCTTCTTCCTCATCATCTGATGGAGCAGCAGCCGCTGCCATCGGTGCGTTGACTACCGGGGGTGACACTTGTGCGTACGGAGGGGTCCTGATTATTTCCTCTTCAACCTGTCCCAACACCTTCTTCTTGGGGTCTGACACCTTCGGTTCTTGCCTTTTCACAATTACCTTCGCAGTCCCTCCTCTACTCAGCGTACTCTTAACCTTACCCTTCCGTGGCCTAGCCACACACAAACGTACCATTTCCGCCTGACATTGCAAAAGCTCCCCTGGCTTTTCTGCTACCGCGTTTTCCCATGCCTCTATATATTGCAACTGATTGGGGTATTGCTCCTCATTTACAACTATCTTTCCCCACATATCATCTATAATTTGGTCTTTAAAAGTTCCCTCCGGCGGCCACCCCACCCCCAGATGAGGCCATTGTTGTTGGCATAAAAAGCGCAACCTCTCCTTAGTTGCCCTAGGACGGGGAGGCGTATAATCAATATGATTGAAATAAGTATCAAAACCCTTCAGCATGCATTCCAGTGGAGTACTGGGAACGCTTCCTCCACCACCCATTCTACCCTAACCACACTACCTTCGGCCCACAGTGCTGGACTTTCCAACAGTCACTGAAGGGAACCGCGAAGGTTTAACCACCCACACAGCCTACACGGACTTCGTTAGGACAATCGCCCCGAGTCCAGGGGGGTGATCAGACCCCCTCTTCGATCTTCAAATGAGACCGGTACCACTTAATTTACAGATACTCGCCTGCAGACGTCTTCCCAAACCTTCCTGGCCAGGATACCAGTCCGTTCAGACCTCCTTTCCTTCCCTCAAGGGATCTTGGGCTCACCGTCAGCTCCGTCGGTCCCAGCGGGGTGTCACTGCAGTCTCCCGGAGGCTTGCTCCCCCGTGGCGCCTGGAGA
This sequence comes from Erythrolamprus reginae, assembly GCF_031021105.1. Lineage (NCBI taxonomy): Eukaryota > Metazoa > Chordata > Lepidosauria > Squamata > Dipsadidae > Erythrolamprus > Erythrolamprus reginae. Next base: position 40,100,676 of record NC_091956.1, on the reverse strand, counting down.
ATATTCAGCAGTGGCCTCCGGATGGGCCCGAGGGGTCAGGCTACCCTCAGCGAAATATCGCCTCGCTTACTGTCCCATCTGGGTCGCCAGAAAATGTTGTAGAATTGACGAGACAGAAGCCAGCACTTCAACGAAGGAAAGTTTTATTGCGCAGGTTCAAAGCACAACATAACAGAATAAATGGCCTGAACCCCGAATGGGTATCAGGATCTTCCTTATATACCCTTGGACTACACATTATCTTGGGGGAGCATAAGTTGCCATATATGGTTATAACAGTTTGTGGAAAATAACAGTTTTCGATATATATCATCAGTTGGCATATGTACATGGGAACATCCTGTTTCTCCTAACATAAAAGAGGATCTAAAACTCTTACAATGGCACATTTCCAGTAAGCAAGCCCCTTATACAACTCCCTACTTCCTTATCTTAGTTGCAGCTGCTGATTATACAGAAAGCAATAATAGCCAAGGTTATGCTGACCTGGGCCCAAAGCCTTGGGCCCACATTCAAGTCAGCTTTGGTTCACCCAGCCACTTTAGCGGAAGTAAAAACACCATCTGCGCATGCGCAGATGGTGTTTTTACTTCCGCAGCGCTAGCGAGGAGCCGAAGATTGGGGTTCCTGGGAAGGGGACTCAGCTGGGAAGCGGCGCTGGGGTTTCCCCACCGCCCACGCAAACTCCTCGCTGCTGCTCACCCGCCCTTCGCCCCGCCCGCCCACGCCGCTCGCTCGCGCCGCTTCCCAGCTGAGTCCTGAAGCCAATTCGCTTCAGGACTCAGCTGGGAAGCGGCGCGAGCGAACGGCGTGGGCGGGCGAAGGGCGGGCGAGCCGCGGGCGCGCGGGCAGGCAGGCGGCGGACAAGCCGTTCTCTCGCGCCGCTCGCTCGCACAGCTTCCCAGCTGAGTCCTGAAGCCAATTCGCTTCAGGACTCAGCTGGGAAGCGGCGCGAGCGAACGGCGTGGGCGGGCGAAGGTCGGGCGAGCCGCGCGTGGGCAGGCAGGCGGCGGACAAGCCGTTTGCTCACGCCGTTCGCTCGCGCCGCTTCCCAGCTGAGTCCTGAAGCCAATTCGCTTCAGGACTCAGCTGGGAAGCGGCGCGAGCGAACGGCTTGGGCAGGCGAAGGGCGGGCGCGGCAGCAGCGAGGAGTTTGCGTGGGCGGTGGGGAAACTCCTCGCTGATGCCCGCCGCTCGCCCTCCCGCCAGCAAGAGGGGGAAGACACAGAGAAGCCATCTACGCATGTGTGCCCATAGAAAAAAAGGGCGCGCATGCGCAGATGGTGTTTTGACTTCCGGGTTGAAAAATCGCGATTTAGCCCGTTCGCAATGATCGGGATCGCGGTACCCGGGGGATCACTGTATATAAACATGAGAAACAAATAGTAGTCTTAATTAATAATTCATAACTTTAGTTATATATAACAAAAGGCTTTCACCAGGTGTGATTATTATTTACATAGTCAAGTGATTTATAGCATACTTAACGAGTTTTGTTCCTATTTTCGAGCCAATAATAAAATAAGTTCCAGCATTCATAAAATTGCTTTTCCTCGTTACCTTTTATTTCTAAAGTTAATTTGGTCATTTCTGCACATTTTATAATTTTTTCTAATACTAATTCTTCTTGTGGAATTTGTTCCTTTTCCAAATTTGGGCAAAGGCTAATCTTGCCGCAGTGGTAATGTGAATAATCAGGTATATATAATTTTTATTTAAATGTTGGCGAATGATTCCTAATAAAAAGCATTGTGGCATTTTATCTAAGTTTATCTTTAAAATTTCATCAATCCATTTCCCAATTTTTTTCCAGAAGAACTGAGCTTTTTCACATTGCCACCATAGGTGGTAATATGATCCATAATATTTTTGGCACTTCCAGCAAAGGGGTGATAATTTTTTGTTAATTTTAGCTAATTTGGCAGGAGTGATGTGCCACCTATAATACATTTTAATTAAATTTTCTTTATAGGATGTTGCCAAGGTTAGCCTATAATTCCTGCTCCATATTAATTGCCATTCTTCCATTTTTATCGCAGACTTGAAATTTAGGTTCCATTTGTCTATGTTGATTTTTGTTGCAAATAGATTTATTTTATTGATTAATAAACAACAGTAGAGTTTTTTGATTAATTTTTTGTGTGAACCCATTAATATTTTGCCTAATGGTTTTTCTTTCTCGATACCTGATGTGTTTTTGTCTTTGGTCAATCTCGTTTGAATCTGGAGGTATTCCCACCATTTTTTATTAAAGCCTTCAGCTTTCATTTCTAATCTTCTTGTTATTTCTCCATTAGTTATATCTTTACAGTGGTCCCTCGAGTTTCGCGATCTCGATATTCGCGAAACGCTATATCGCGAGTTTTCAACCCGGAAGTAAACTCCACCATCTGCGCATGCGTGCCCTTCCACGCATGCGTAGATGGTGGAGTTTCCCCGCCGGGCAGAGGCTTCCCTGGGTCTTCCCCCTCTTGCCCCGGTAAGGCGCGAGCAACGGCGTGGGCGGGTGGGCGGCACACGCGCCAACAGCGCGGGGGGCGGGCGGCACGCGCGCGCGGGGGGAAACCCCAGGGCTGCTTCTCAGCTGAGAAGCGGCCCCAGCAACAGCGCGGGGGGGGCGGGCGGCACGCGCGCGCGCGGGGAAACCCCAGGGCCGCTTCTCAGCTGAGAAGCGGCCCCAGCAACAGCGCGGGGGGGGCGGGCGGCACGCGCGCGCGCGGGGAAACCCCAGGGCCGCTTCTCAGCTGAGAAGCGGCCCCAGCAACAGCGCGGGGGGGGCGGGCGGCACGCGCGCGCGCGGGGAAACCCCAGGGCCGCTTCTCAGCTGAGAAGCGGCCCCAGCAACAGCGCGGGGGGGGCGGGCGGCACGCGCGCGCGCGGGGAAACCCCAGGGCCGCTTCTCAGCTGAGAAGCGGCCCCAGCAACAGCGCGGGGGGGCGGGCGGCACGCGCGCGCGCGCGGGGAAACCCCAGGGCCGCTTCTCAGCTGAGAAGCGGCCCCAGCAACAGCGCGGGGGGGGCGGGCGGCACGCGCGCGCGCGGGGAAACCCCAGGGCCGCTTCTCAGCTGAGAAGCGGCCCCAGCAACAGCGCGGGGGGGGCGGGCGGCACGCGCGCGGGGAAACCCCAGGGCCGCTTCTCAGCTGAGAAGCGGCCCCAGCAACAGCGCGGGGGGGGGGGCGGGCGGCACGCGCGCGGACAAGCAGCAGCAGCGAGGCGGCGGGGAAACCCAATCTTCGGCTCCTCGCTGCTGCCGTGGAAATAAAAACACCATCTGCGCATGCGCAGATGGTGTTTTTACTTCCGCACCGCTACTTCGCGACAAATCGATCATCGCGAGGGGTCCTGGAACGGAACCCTCGCGATGATCGAGGGACCACTGTATATCTTATTATGCTGCTTCTCTTTCTCAAATTTGGGTGAACGAGAGCATCTAATGGAGCGTACCAGGTTGGGATCCCTTTATAGAATTGCTTTTTGATTTTTAGCCAAACTGTGAGCAGAAATTTCCTTATGAGATGGTTAGTAAAGTATTTATGAATTTTGGATTTATTTTCCCATAAATAAAAATACCAGCCGGATTGGAGGTCATGACCTTCTAAAGTGAGTAGTCTTTTATTAAATAGTTGTATCCAATCCTGGACCCAGACAAGAGTTGAGACATGATTATAATATTTCCAATTTGGTAATGCCAATCCTCCATCCTCTTTTTTTCCTTGCATATATTTTAAACAGATCCTAGGACGTTTGTTTTACCAGATAAATTTATTTATTATGGTTTTTTTTTTTGAAGAAATCTTGAGTTAGATAAATGGGAATTGTTTGGAAGGGAAAATTAATTTTTGGTATAGTGTTCATTTTGATTGTAGCTATCCTTCCAAGAAGAGAAAGTTGTAATTTGTCCCATTTCTCTATATCTTTTTTGATTTTATTTATCAGTTTGTCATAATTATCCTTTTTCATTCTTGATATCCTTGCTGTTATATCAATCCTTAAGTATTTAATCTTTTTACTTATTTGTATATTTAATTTTGTGGCAAGATTTGCTTTTTGCATATTTTTCATGTTTTTTACTATCATTTTTGTTTTACGTTTGTTGATTTTTAAACCTGCCACTTTGCCAAATTCTTCTAATATTTCTCATAGTTTCGGTCCTGATTCAATTGGTTCTTCTAATATAAAAACCAGATCGTTGGCAAAGGCCTGAAGTTTGTAAGTCTCTTTTTTGCATCTTCCTAATCATTCTGGTTAAAACTTCTAAAGTCAAATAAAGAGGAGAGGGGACAATGGACACCCTTATCTCGTACCTTTTTGGATGTTAATTTTGGAGGAAGCGTCATCATAAATTGCTTTGATTGCATTTATGAATTTTTGACCAAATTCCATAAATTCTAATTGTTTCAACATGAACTTCCAGGAAACATTGTCAAACGCCTTCTAGGCATCTAAAAAAAATTAAAGCTGTTTGTTTTTCATTATGAAATTCGTAATATTCAAGGACGTTTAGTATGATTCTTATATTATTTTTTCATTGTCTACCGGGGAGGAATCCATTCTAATCAGGGTTTATAAATTGGTTTAGATATCCTTTAAGTCTGTTTGCAAGAATAGAGCTAAAGATATTATAATCCACATTTAAGAGGGAAATGGGACGATAATTGGCAATATCAGATGAGTCGGTGTCTTTTTGGCTATTAATGCCAAATTAGCATCTTTCCAAGAAGATGGAATTTTGTCTTCTTCTAGGACATCATTATAGAGCTCTAGAAGTGTTTCTTCTGCTTCTTTTGGAAGACCTTTATATAATTCAATCGGAAGGCCGTCTGGCCCAGGAGCGTTGTTATTTTTTTGTCTTTTAATTGTTTCTTTCAATTCGGTCATTGTAATCTCTTTGTTTAATAGCTCTTTTGGGTCAGTTGGAATTTTGGGAAGGTTTGCTCGGGTAAATATATCTTGTATAATTAATTCCTGATTCTCATTATTTGAGTCTTGGTTTTCATATAATCTGCTGTAGAAATCGCTAGCAATCTTTTTTAATCTAGCTCATGGCATATTATGTCTAGTTAATTTGGAGGTTAAGAATGAATAGGGCTTACGTAGATCTCTGACTTTTTTTGGAACCTGTTTAAGGATCAAAAGTTGTCTTCCTTGTGTTCAATGGAATCATCCCTTGCTCTATGAAAAATTTCATATTTTACCGACTTTTTAACAAGTTTGACATGGACTTCTTTGGGGAGGTTATGGCATCCGGCGTAGTTGGTATTAATAGAAACATAGAAACATAGAAGTCTGACGGCAGAAAAAGACCTCATGGTCTATCTAGTCTGCCCTTATACTATTTTCTGTATTTTATCTTAGGATGGATATATGTTTATCCCAGGCATGTTTAAATTCAGTTACTGTGGATTTATCTACCACATCTGCTGGAAGTTTGTTCCAAGGATCTACTACTCTTTCAGTAAAATAATATTTTCTCATGTTGCTTTTGATCTTTCCCCCAACTAACTTCAGATTGTGTCCCCTTGTTCTTGTGTTCACTTTCCTATTAAAAACACTTCCCTCCTGGACCTTATTTAACCATTTAATATATTTAAATGTTTCGATCATGTCCCCCCTTTTCCTTCTGTCCTCCAGACTATACAGATTGAGTTCATTAAGTCTTTCCTGATACGTTTTATGCTTAAGACCTTCCACCATTCTTGTAGCCCGTCTTTGGACCCGTTCAATTTTGTCAATATCTTTTTGTAGGTGAGGTCTCCAGAACTGAACACAGTATTCCAAATGTGGTCTCACCAGCATTCTATATAGTGGGATCATAATCTCCCTCTTCCTGCTTGTTATACCTCTAGCTATGCAGCCAAGCATCCTACTTGCTTTCCCTACCGCCTGACTGCACTGTTCACCCATTTTGAGACTGTCAGAAATCACTACCCCTAATTAATTAGACGAGGTTTATTAATCCTATAAACCTCATCTAATTTGTTAAGCATAACTTATTTTTTAGTGCCCAAAGCTTTAGAGAGAATGTCAGCCATGGTATCAGGAAGATCTTCACTCTTATCCTCTTTCAAATTCTGAAAGCGGAGATAATGATTAGATTTTTCGGTTTCTAACTGAATCACTGTAAGTTCCAACTCTTTGTTTGCTTGGGTAAAATCTTTCGCTCATGTCGTCCATGCGTCTATGGTCTTGATCTAACCTATCCTCTATCTCTTAAATTTTTTGTTCATGTTTTAGGATTTGTTGCTGAAAGATTTTGTGTTTCTTATCCATATTTTGAATTTTTTCTTTCAGCTCACTTGTGTCATTCCTGACCTCCCCTATTTCTCTTTTGATATCATCATGATTTTTTGACATGTTTTGCATTTGGAGTAGCATTGTCTGTAGGTCTTTAAAAGAGCTAGACCTTTTCCTAGGTAACATATCCTCGAGGGATCTCTGGGAGGACAGACTAGGAATAGCGGAGGTGGATTGGTTAATGGGTCTCCTCCCGGATCCAAGCCTTGGATAAATTAGAAAGGCTCATCATTTTTATAGTATCCCACCAGGAGTCCCACTTAGCCAAACCTTTTTGGTTACCTTCCACACTTTGCAAGTTTGTACTAGATTTGATCATAAACAGGTTTATAAAAATTTACAGCAGATGTTCAATATATGTTTCTAAAGAGGTTTTTTTATATTACAGATAGACTCAGTATATTTTAAAAAAAAACCCTGAGTCAGTACCAACATATTACAAAACAATTCTATATAGTAAATATGATAAAGTTAGAAAATTACATATAGATCGGGGGGCGGAGCCAACTGTGGAACTGAACGGACGGTGTGGAGCGGAGCTCCGTCAAACACCACCGTTTTACAGGTTCTCTTCGGTCCTACGGGATCACAGACCCTGCGAAAAAGGGTCTGGCGGTAAGGGGGTACCGTTAGCACGATTTGTAGGCGGCAGCCCGATCAGCGGAACGGACAATCCCCTCCACGACTGAGTGCCTGTAAGCTAGGAGCAACATGGCGGCCTAGAGCGTTCCCAGCTGGAGGTGGCTAAACGAAGGCTAGCAATGGCAACCGAGGCTGAGGAGCTGACCATTAACATACCGGAGTTGGATTGAACGTGAGATTTACGAATTTGGTTTCTTTCTTTTCTGGGTAACGTCGCTTGAGCTTAGAATTGGATAGCGACGACAAGAGAAGGTGGAGGGAGGAATCGACATCTTCCTCCTTCCGGCTGGCAGCGAGCGATTGTTTGTGAGTCATATTATTCATCGGAGAAATCTAACAACAACAACACTCAAAGCCTATAACACGTATTAAGAAGACCTGACGTCCCACGAGGAAACGCAAATCTTAAAAAGAGCTTCTTCTCTCTCTCTTTTCTTTCTAAACTCGGAAACTTAAATAGAGGATTCGACCGGACAGCGTGACTCATTTACTTCCTGTTTCTTCCCTGGCTTTCTGATCTCCGATTTGTTGCTGCGTCACACTCGAGCGAGTTTGGGGGAAACTTCGATCCTTCTAATTTGTCCACGGGGGACTAAGCGACCGGAGGCGACTCTTTGGACCGATACCGGGAGGGGTGAGCCGCCAGAGGAAATATTCACTACAAGCGGCTGGAGACCATCCTAGAGACTGCCACCTAAAAGATCAAAGACCGTCATTGCTGAGCTGACTTGGCTCTATTTACTACCTTGACAGATCTGCGGGAAGGAGAGGAATCGACACACAAGATCCTTGCACAGCCCGGACAGACACTACGAACTTAATAACTGTATACAACCCCCTGAGATAGACGACAATTGGAGTTGCTTTAAATGAACATAACTTCCAGGCTATTTACTACTCTATTTAATAGCTTGCTACAACATCGAAGCCCAAACGGAACTTTTTTTGATCGTGATCTGAAGAAACTAAGGAAGGTCTGACTCTGACCTATATATTTTATTTATTTATTTATTTATTTATTACTTAGATTTGTATGCCGCCCCTCTCCGAAGAATTCGCCCCTCTCCCACTGAATTCGGAATTCGCCTTATTTACACCCACAACTAAAAATTTATGTATGTACTCCTAGTGATTATTAACTATACTATTTGATATTTATATAAATTTAATAATTTATATATTAAACTAACTAAATATAGGATTACTAGAATAGTTTATTATAATAAGATATTAATTGATATTTATACATTATTTAATTATATATAGTAACATACCTATTATATATTTACATACATTGACCTATGAGCTAACTATTAACTAATTGGTAAACCTACGTGCATATCTCTACTGACCATTAAGGACCTCTGTATAATTTATACTCTAGTCATTTAAAGGATTACTAACATAATTTATTATAACAAGATACTTATTGATATTTACCTGCATATATTAACTTACTAGTAAACTACACTTCACTACATTGCTATTTAATATACTGTTACTATTATTATTATACTAAGAGACCCCCCCTTTAATTGTTGGTTATTAGGATTTTCTAGCTTATTGATACTATTACTTTTAAAAACATTAGCCATTAGATTTACTATTGAATGTTAGAAATGAATTGTATTAATCTTGATTAGCTTGTATATATAATCTTGCCCCTACTATTTATTTAATTTAGCATGTTTCAAAGCTCTTAAGATTTTAAGGAATTTTGATTGAAGTATAAATATTTCTCTTTGACGGTTTACTATTTCTCAAATAACATAAGGAAACACCCCCATTGATATATTTATACTGTGATTACTATAAAATTTGATTGAATTTCGCAGCTGGGGGAAACTAATCACAAAACCTACAAGTATTGAATGTAACTGAAGCTAAGCTATTGTACTCCCTTCCAATAGCTTAACATATCTGTGTACAGTGCTATCTACACTTATTTGCTCTGCCTGATAAAAAACTGCATTCATACCTTTCTTCTATCACTTACCCTTCTATTTCTAAAGGCCAATTGATTTGAGGATCCTTAATATAAAGTATTTGAATTGCTATCTCTATATCTGAATACTTAACACACTAATTAAGCATTTTCTTCTTATCTAACTCTGGAACGGACTATTAAGGATCTATATAAGTGGGCCAGCGGGTGGAATATCGCCAAAATGACGAGTCTATCTAACCTGTCTAGATTGGGATCTGGGAAGCGATCAATTAATCAATCTACTTCAGCCATACCCAGCCCCTCTTCTCAGAGATCGCTGGATAATATGCTGCCCAGAGAAAGGTCTAATTCATACAAAGACCTTCAATCCATGTTGCTCCAAATGCAGGAGTTAATGCTTAAGAACCATGAAGATATTAAAAAAGAAATAGGTGAAGTGAGAAACGATACATCCGAGTTAAAAGAAAGGATGCAAAATATGGATAAAAGGCATGAGGCTTTGAACAACAGATGTTAAAACAAGAACAAAAAAATCAGGATCTGGAAAACAGGATTGACCAGGATCATAAACAAATGGAAGATCTAACTGAAAAATTAGCCCATGCCAATAAAGAATTAGAAAACACTGTAATTCAACTTGAGAGCGAAAAAGCTAACCACTTCCTTAGATTTCAAAACCTCAGGGAGGAGAAAAGTGAGGATCTACCAGACATTATGGCCGACATTCTTTCAAAGTCGTTAGGCATTGAAAAGGACACAATGCTAAACGAAATAGACGAAGTCTACAGGATCAATACTAACTACGCCAGACGCCATAACCTCCCTAAGGAAGTCCACATTAAACTTGTAAAAAAATCAGTCAGAGACGAAATTCTACATAGAGCACGGGAAGACCCCATAGACTACAAAGGGAGACAACTGGTTATTCTAAAACAAGTCCCGAAGCACATCAGAGACCTACGTAGGCCATACACTTTCTTATCAGCTAAATTGACTAGACACAGCATTAACTTTAGATGGCTTGTCCCAGAGGGAATGCTTGTGACCTGGCAAGAGAGAAAGATTAAAATAGATTTGGTCGATAAAGCTGAGGAATTTTTTGAAAAACATTTTACAAATGATCGGACGACCGAAATAACAAACAATAAAGAAACCAGGACTACTATAGCAATTAGTGAACAGCCAGTGGATCAGATTCCAAATAGACCGGAAGAAACACTGGCAATCGATAATATAAATATGGGAAATAATGGCTACGCAGGCTTACCAAAAGAGACTAGAAGTACTAGGGCAACTAGACCAAAGTACAGATAACCAAAACTTAACACAAAATCCGTCTAGCAGGGGAATTGAGCTATACTCAATTAACATAAATGGACTGAATGCACCAAAAAAAAGAAATCAAATTTTAAATAAAATTGCTAAATTAAACTTAAATATTATTGCAATGCAAGAAGTACATATTAAAAACAAATTTGAACATCTTCTTAATAGAAATAAACTTGGGAACCTGTTTACATCTCTAGCCTCCGAAAAAAAGAGAGGTGTAATTTGTTATATTAATCCCAACATTCAAGCTAAACTGAAATATAAAGATAGAGAAGGTAGAGTTTTGATATTAGAACTACAAAAAGAATTAGAAACAATAACCTTAATTAATATCTACGCCCCGAATGAAGGCCAAGAAAGATTTTATAAAAAACTACTTAATACCATAAAAGAATATGCTACGGACAATATTTGCTTATTGGGGGATTTTAACGGAATAATCGATAAGGAACTGGACTATAATAACGATAAAAGGAATAAGCACAAGAAAAAAATATTACCTAAAACCTTTTTTGACTTAATTAAAGAATTAAAACTTAAAGACAGTTGGAGAGACAGAAATCCTAACCTCAAAAAATTCACTTTCTATTCAGATAGGCACCAATCTTGGTCAAGACTGGATATGGTCTGGACCACAATAGAACTCAATACCAAATTTCAATCTGTAGAGATAGAACCCAACCTTATCTCAGACCACAGTGCGCTAAAAGTAATATGAAAAGGAAATAAACAATGTCCTAGATGGACGCTTCAAAAATCTATACTTAACCAGGAAAGTTTTAAACAGAAGTTACAAACAGAAATGAAATTTTTCTTTCAAGAAAACATTAAAGAACACACTAGCCTTCAAAATGTATGGGATACAGCCAAAGCCGTAACCAGAGGAATAGCTATTTTGTATATGGCCAAAGAACACAAAGTGAAAAAACAGAAACTGATTAAACTTGAAGAAGAATATAGATCTTTAGAAGAAAACCTACAAAAATATCCCCCAAAAAAAGAACTCAAACAAAAAATGTCACAAATAAAACACGAGTTAAATTTAATAGATCAACAAAACCTAGCACAACAAATTAAAAGCTGTAGTCAATATAACTTTGAAAATGCCAACAAACCTAGCAAATGGTTAGCTAATAAACTCAAAAAACAAAAAGAAAAGAAACTCATAAACTGCCTCAAGACAACAAATGGGGAAATATGCCATGATCTGGAGAGGAAAAAACAGATTGCTAGGGAATTTTACAGTAAACTCTATGATAACCCTGAAAATATTGCTAACATTGAACATGACCAAAAAATACTAGAAATCTTAGAACAGGCTAACCTCCCCAAAGTACCCCAGGAAGTGATAGATACAATAAACAAACCAATTACTGACATAGAATTAAAAGAAGCAATTAAAGGGCAGAAAAATAACAAAGCCCCGGGCCCTGACAACCTCCCACCCGAATTTTATAAAGACCTCCCCAAAGAAATGGAAAAGGCCCTGCTAGAAACTTTAAACGAAGCCCTAGATAGAGGCATAATTCCAACATCCTGGACTGAAGCAAACCTAGCGCTAATATTAAAAAAAGATACAGACCCTACAGACGTAGCTAATTACCGCCCTATCTCTCTTCTAAATGCCGATTATAAGATTTTTAGCTCCATCCTAGCTAGCAGAATTAAAGGATTCCTAAACCAATTCATACATTCGGATCAAAATGGCTTCCTCCCCGGGAGACAGTTAAAGAATAATATCAGAATAGTATTGGACACCCTGGAATACTACGAAGCCCATAGTGAAAAACAAGTGGCATTAATTTTTCTTGACGCTCAGAAGGCTTTTGATAACGTGTCCTGGAAATTTATATTCAAACAACTTGAATATATGGAATTTGGCCCTAAATTCATAAACGCAATAAAAGCCATCTATACAGACCAATCAGCATATATCATCCTCAATGGAGATATATCGACAAAAATCTCCCTTCACAAAGGAACAAGACAAGGTTGTCCACTGTCCCCACTACTGTTTAGCCTAACATTAGAAGTTCTAACTAGAATCATTAGAAAAAAGGAGGATATAAAAGGGCTAAAATGCAAAAATGAAACTTATAAGCTACAAGCTTTCGCGGACAACCTGGTATTTATCATTGAAGAACCTTTAGCATCAGGACCTAAACTACTGGACGTCCCAGAAGAATATGGCACAGCAGCAGGTCTTAAAATAAACAAAACTAAAACTCAAATTTTAACCAAAAATATGAGAGAACCGCAGAAAGCTATCTTAACAGCCAAACTTGATATCCAAATAGTTAAAAAAATCAAATATCTAGGCATTAATTTGACAAATAAAGTGTCCAGTTTAAAAGAAAACAACTACAATAAACTAATAGATAAAATACAACTCGACTTGTTGAAATGGAAAAATTTACAACTCTCCTTACTTGGGAGGATCGCGGCTATAAAACTTAGCATTTTGCCCAAAATATTGTTCCTATTCCAAACAATCCCAATTCAATTGAAACAAGAATTCTTTATAAAATTGAACAAAATTACTAGTAACTTCATTTGGCAGAACAAGCGTCCTCGAATTCGGCTAAAGTACCTACAGGATAGGAAAGATGAAGGAGGTCTGGCTCTCCCAATTTGGAAAGACTACTATATTGCCGCTTCACTAACATGGATGAGAGAATGGATGAGCCTAGCTAACACCAGATTACTTAACTTAGAAGGTCACGACCTTCACTTAGGATGGCACTACTATCTTTGGGATGAGAAGCCGAGGACCCATAAATATTTTACTAACCATCTGATTAGGAAATCTTTAATACTTACCTGGAAAAAAATTAAGTTTAAACTTTACAAAGGAATCCCTACATGGTATGCCCCATTAGAAGCATATGTGCATCCTAATTTCCATAAAAAAAACAATATAATAAGGTACAAGGATATATTAAATTCTAACGGAGTGGTGGGAATACTTACAGATACAAACTAAATTTAACAAGGACAAAAGTAACCCTGGAATAATCAAAAATGCACCGTTAGACAAACTGTGTACAGAAGCCCAAGAACAATTAATTTAAAAATTCTATTACTACCTAAACTATAATGAATTAGATAATATTAACACAAAAATCAATGTAAAACAATGGAATATGGATTTCAAGAAAGAAATTAAAGAAGAGTGGCAAACACTCTGGAGCAGAAATTATAAATTGACTATTGCCACATTCTATAAAGAGAACTTAGTTAAAATGTTTTACAGGTGGCATATTACTCCGATTAAATTAACAAAACTAAATAATAAACTTTCACCTTATTGTTGGAAATGTCACCAAGAAATAGGCACCTATTTTCATTTATGGTGGCAATGCTCAAAAGCTAAAACCTATTGGAATAAAATTGGAACTTGGATTGACGAAATACTTAAAATAACAATAGAAAAAACCCCTGAATGTTTTCTTTTGAGCATTATTAGACAAAAATTACCTAAATCCCAAATTCATTTAATTGTCCACTTAACAACAGCAGCCAGACTAACCTTTGCGCAGTGGTGGAAGAATGAGGAGATACCTCTGAATGATGCAATAACAAAAAAAAATTACATACTGCGCAGAGATGACGAAATTAACTATAATAGTAAGAAACGAAACAATGGATACATTCAATAACTGTTGGGATCCTTTTTATAATTGGATAGGAAAAAAGAGTGAGAATAACACGCCATAAGAATGATATGTTAGATATAAGCACGACCAGTTACAAATCTGGTATATAGCTATTTTATATTTAATATAATATCAAGAGACTTTATATATACAGTGATCCCCCGATCATTACGAGGGTTCCGTTCCAGGACCCCCCGCAACGAGCGGGTTTTCGCGAAGTAGCGCTGCGGAAGTAAAAACACCATCTGCGCATGCGCAGATGGTGTTTTTACTTCCGCCGCAGCAGCGAGGAGCCGAAGATTGGGGTTTCCCCGCCGCCCACGCAAACTCCTCGCTGCTGCCGCGCCCGCCGTTCCAAGGTTGGGGATCCGGGGGCTGCTAGGAAGCCCCCCATGCCGGCGGCGACGTTTTAAAGCACCCGCGCGGCTTCCCAACTGAGCCCTCAAGCCAAGCGCCAAAGGCGAACTTCTGCGCTTGGCTTGAGGGCTCAGTTGGGAAGGCGCGTGGGTGTTTTAAAACGTCGCCGCCGACATGGGGGGCTCGCTAGCACCCCCCGAACCCCGAACCCGGGTTTGGGGGGGTGCTAGCGAGCCCCCCATGTCGGCGGCGACGTTTTAAAACACCCGCGCGCCTTCCCAACTGAGCCCTCAAGCCAAGCGCCAAAGGCGAACTTCTGCGCTTGGCTTGAGGGCTCAGTTGGGAAGGCGCGCGGGTGTTTTAAAACGTCGCCGCCGAGATGGGGGGCTCGCTAGCACCCCCCCGAACCCCCAACCCGGGTTTGGGGGAGTGCTAGCGAGCCCCCCATGTCGGCGGCGATGTTTTAAAACACCCGCGCGCCTTCCCAACTGAGCCCTCAAGCCAAGGAGCCAAAGGCGAACTTCTGCGCTTGGCTTGAGGGCTCAGTTGGGAAGGCGCGCGGGTGTTTTAAAACGTCGCCGCCGACATGGGCTCGCTAGCACCCCCCCGAACCCCCAACCCGGGTTTGGGGGGGTGCTAGCGAGCCCCCCATGTCGGCGGCGACGTTTTAAAACACCAGCGCGCCTTCCCAACTGAGCCCTCAAGCCAAGCGCCAAAGGCGAACTTCTGCGCTTGGCTTGAGGGCTCAGTTGGGAAGGCGCGCGGGTGTTTTAAAACGTCGCCGCCGACATGGGGGGCTCGCTAGCTCCCCCCCAAACCCGGGTTGGGATTCGGGGGGGTGCTAGCGAGCCCCCATGTCGGCGGCGACGTTTTTAAACACCCACGCGCCTTCCCAACTGAGCCCTCAAGCCAAGCGCCAAAGGCGAACTTCTGCGCTTGGCTTGAGGGCTCAGTTGGGAAGGCGCGCGGGTGTTTTAAAATGTCGCCGCCGACATGGGGGGCTCGCTAGCACCCCCCCGAACCCCCAACCCGGGTTTGGGGGGGTGCTAGCGAGCCCCCCATGTCGGCGGCGACGTTTTAAAACACCCGCGCGCCTTCCCAACTGAGCCCTCAAGCCAAGCGCCAAAGGCGAACTTCTTATCAAGAGACTTTATATATACAGTGATCCCCCGATCATTGCGAGGGTTCTGTTCTAGGAAGTAGCGCTGCGGAAGTAAAAACACCATCTGCGCATGCGCAGACGGTGTTTTTACTTCCGCCGCAGCAGCGAGGAGCCGAAGATTGGGGTTTCCCCGCCGCCCACGCAAACTCCTCGCTGCTGCCGCGCCCGCCGTTCCAAGGTTGGGGGTCCGGGGGCTGCTAGGAAGCCCCCCATGCCGGCGGCGACGTTTTAAAGCACCCGCGCGGCTTACCAACTGAGCCCTCAAGCCAAGCGCCAAAGGCGAACTTCTGCGCTTGGCTTGAGGGCTCAGTTGGGAAGGCGCGCGGGTGTTTTAAAACGTCGCCGCCGACATGGGCTCGCTAGCACCCCCCCGAACCCACAACCCGGGTTTGGGGGGGTGCTAGCGAGCCCCCCATGTCGGCGGCGACGTTTTAAAACACCAGCGCGCCTTCCCAACTGAGCCCTCAAGCCAAGCGCCAAAGGCGAACTTCTGCGCTTGGCTTGAGGGCTCAGTTGGGAAGGCGCGTGGGTGTTTTAAAACGTCGCCGCCGACATGGGGGGCTCGCTAGCTCCCCCCGAACCCCCAACCCGGGTTTGGGGGGGTGCTAGCGAGCCCCCATGTCGGCGGCGACGTTTTTAAACACCCATGCGCCTTCCCAACTGAGCCCTCAAGCCAAGCGCCAAAGGCGAACTTCTGCGCTTGGCTTGAGGGCTCAGTTGGGAAGGCGCGCGGGTGTTTTAAAACGTCGCCGCCGACATGGGGGGCTCGCTAGCACCCCCCCGAACCCCCAACCCGGGTTTGGGGGGGTGCTAGCGAGCCCCCCATGTCGGCGGCGACGTTTTAAAACACCCGCGCGCCTTCCCAACTGAGCCCTCAAGCCAAGCGCCAAAGGCGAACTTCTTATCAAGAGACTTTATATATACAATGATCCCCCGATCATTGCGAGGGTTCTGTTCTAGGAAGTAGCGCTGCGGAAGTAAAAACACCATCTGCGCATGCGCAGATGGTGTTTTTACTTCCGCCGCAGCAGCGAGGAGCCAAAGATTGGGGTTTCCCTGCCGCCCACGCAAACTCCTCGCTGCTGCCGCGCCCGCCGTTCCAAGGTTGGGGGTCCGGGGGCTGCTAGGAAGCCCCCCATGCCGGCGGCGACGTTTTAAAGCACCCGCGCGGCTTCCCAACTGAGCCCTCAAGCCAAGCGCCAAAGGCGAACTTCTGCGCTTGGCTTGAGGGCTCAGTTGGGAAGGCGTGTGGGTGTTTTAAAACATCGCCGCCGACATGGGGGGCTCGCTAGCACCCCCCCGAACCCCCAACCCGGGTTTGGGGGAGTGCTAGCGAGCCCCCCATGTCGGCAGCGACGTTTTAAAACACCCGCGCGCCTTCCCAACTGAGCCCTCAAGCCAAGCGCCAAAGGCGAACTTCTGCGCTTGGCTTGAGGGCTCAGTTGGGAAGGCGCGCGGGTGTTTTAAAACGTCGCCGCCGACATGGGGGGCTCGCTAGCACCCCCCCGAACCCCAACCCGGGTTTGGGGGGGTGCTAGCGAGCCCCCCATGTCGGCGGCGACGTTTTAAAGCACCCGCGCGCCTTCCCAACTGAGCCCTCAAGCCAAGCGCGAAAGGCGAACTTCTGCGCTTGGCTTGAGGGCTCAGTTGGGAAGGCGCGTGGGTGTTTTAAAACGTCGCCGCCGACATGGGGGGCTCGCTAGCACCCCCCGAACCGCCAACCCAGGTTTGGGGGGGTGCTAGCGAGCCCCCATGTCGGCGGCAACGTTTTAAAACATGTTGGGAAGGCGCGTGGGTGTTTTAAAACGTCGCCGCCGACATGGGGGGCTTGCTAGCACCCCCCCGAACCCCCAACCCGGGTTTGGGGGGGTGCTAGCGAGCCCCCCATGTCGAACCCGGGTGGCCGGGCGAGCAGCGAGCGAACGGCGGGTGGCCGGGCGATGGGCGGGCGGGCGGCGAACGGCGGGCGAGCGGGTGCTGGGGGGGCTTCTCGCCCTCCCGCCAGCAAGAGGGGGAAGACCCAGGGAAGCCGCCCAGCAGCTGATCTGCCCGGCGCCATCTACGCATGCGTGGCCATAGAAAAAAAGGCCGCGCATGCGCAGATGGTGTTTTGACTTCCGGGTTGAAAAATCGCAAATTAGCCTGTTCGCAATGGTCGGGAACGCAATAACCGGGGGATCACTGTATATTGACAGTATCTTTACTATTGCTTTCTAAAATCTCTTTAACTGGATTAACTCAACACCTGCACTAACCAATCTTGATAAATAAACCGAACCATGGTAACAAGCTAATGAAATAAGAAACAGTTCTCGTTCTCAGTACAGCTCCCCCGGACACTTGCCAACCTTTTACCCTTTCTATCTTTTCTACGTTCTCTGTCCTTTCTATCTTTTCCCCTCTTTCTCTCTACCTTCTCCCTATCTATTTTTTCCCCTCCCTTTTTCTAGCTCACAATTTGTATCTTGTCAATCGACACGCCATTCGATCGTTCTCAATTGTTATGATCATTGTTTTATGTTTTGTATATTATGTTATATTTTGTATTATTTGTATAATAAAAATTTTATAATAAAAAATTTTAAAAAAAGAAAAGAAAGAAAGTTACATATAGATCATATATAAAATTGTAAAGTAGTCAAGCATAAAAGTTCAATTATTTGAAATTTAATCAATTTGTAAACGGTCAGTTATTTAAAGTTCATCAATAGAATGAAGAATCAAATATAAATAGAATTCTAGCAGTAGTAATATTAGAGGAACTATATATCTCCCCCCGGAGATTAGAATGGCCCCCACCCTCCTTGTCTTTCGCAAATTACTCAAGACCCACCTTTATTGCCAGGCATGGGGGAACTGAGACATCCTCCCCCAGGCTTTTATATTTTATGTTTGGTATGTATGTGTTGTATGGTTTTAAATTGTTGGGGTTTTAGATATGTTTTATTTTAATATTAGATTTGTCTCACTGTTATATTGATTTTGTATTACTGTTGTGAGCCGCCCCGAGTCTTTGGAGGGGGCGGCATACAAATCTAATTAATAATAATAATAATAATAATAATAATAATAATAATAATAATAATAATAATAATATTGAATTAAGTATATAGATTAGACCAATAAATTCAATAACATATGATCAAGTAAGGCTATATAATACTAGATAGAATTAAATAAGCTAGGTTTTGCTAAATAGAGTTACTTGTATTTTCTATATATGTACAGTACCACAGTTAATTAGATTATATTAAATTATATATTACTGTATAATACTATAGATAAAATTAATATTAATAATCTAATATATTTACATTGATTATATAACACAATAATCAAATAAGTAGACCGACCAAGCAAATAAAAATAGGATTTAATTTAATTTACTTATATCTTTGGGAATATTATACACAGTTCGTTGTAATCAGATACTGTTCATCAACCCTTGGTATCAAGATCCAATTAGTGAATAGTAAATAGTAACGCTCCGTTTTTAGATTTAAGGAAGAGAAAGTACCAGCACGCTCTTAGTCCCACCTCGCAAAAGTTTCCATCTGTGTCTAACTTTCAGCTGACGCAGTCAGTGTTCATGTGAAGCAACCTAGACAAGTCACAAGTCCGCTGCTTAAGAGAGGGGAAAAAGATGGCGACAGCATTTCTTCTTCCTCCCTAATCGTTCTCCTACAACAGATTAAAGACGGGGAAGGACCCAATGTCTTGGTTAATTTTGGTTTTTTTTTCTGTTCTGTTCTGTTATAATAGTAAATTGCTAAAAGGGTTGTTTAAATTATGTCGGACATGAACGATCTCACCACTATTTGAGGGGAAAAGATGACAGCTTCCTCCCTCCTCCTCATTGTTCTCACTTCGTCCAAATAAACACCAATCGGGCCCTCCTTTTCTCTAGGCTATCCATGCTCAGTTCCCTCAGTCTCTCTTCGTAAGTCTTGGTTTCCAATCCCTTAATCATCTTGGTTGCTCTTTTTTGCACCTTCTCCAGAGTTTCAATGTCTCTTTTGAAGTGTGGTGACCAGAACTGAATACAGTACTCCAAGTGTGGTCGGACCAGGGCGTAGTAGAGTGGTATTAAGACTTCCCTGGTCTTGGAGTGTATTCCCCTGTTGATGCAGCTTAGGATTGTGTTGGCTTTTTTAGCTGCTGCTGCATATTGTTGGCTCATGTTTAGTTGATTGTCCACCAAGACTCCGAGGACCCTTTTGCAGTCGCTACTGCTAAGAGGGGTTTCTCCCAGGTTGTATGTGTGTCCAGGGTTTTTCTGCCTAGGTGAAGGACTTTGCTCTTGTCGATGTTAAACATCATTTTGTTGGTGTGGGCCCACTGTGTTAGTCTGTCTAGGTCTTTCTGTAATTTGAGCCTGTCTTCTAGAGCAGTGATTTTCAACCTTTTTTGAGCCGCGGCACACTTTTTACATTTACAAAATCCTGGGGCACACCACCAACCAAAATGACACAAAAAGACAGTAAATATTATTTATTTATTTATTTATTTATTCAATTTTTATGCCTCCTTCTCCTTAGACTCAGGGCGGCTTACAGCATGTTAGCAATAGCATTTTTTAACACAGCCAGTATATTGCCCCCACAATCTGGGTCCTCATTTTACCCACCTCGGAAGGATGGAAGGCTGAGTCAACCTGGAGCTGGGGATGAGATTTTAACTGCTGACCTTCAGATCTACAGTATTTCTACATGTATTTATACATAGAACATACAATCCCATGTAACATCCCCTTATAAATACAGTCAATCATCAATCATCCCTCCTCAAATTTATACTACTGTCTCATTTCTGTCTCTCCCCCCGCCCCTTATATGTCTGTGTGTACTCAAACCATTTCCAAAACCAGGTGAGGGCTGGGGTTTTATTCTCTTTTATTCTTTTCAAAACCAGGTGAGGGCTGGGGGTTTTTTCTTATTATTTGGGTGCTTTTTACCATGCTTCAAGAATCACCTCTCTCTCTCTCTTGTTTCTCTCTCCTCTCATTCTCTGCCTCAATCATTTTCTCATTTCTCCTCCCCTTTTTGTTCTCATTTCTCTCTCTCTCCTTTCCTCTTCCTATCTGTCTCTCTTGCTTTCTTTTTTTCTCTCTCTCTCTTGCTTTCTTTCAGTATCTCTTGCTATCTCTCTTTTTCTCTCTTGCTTTTCTTCTCTCGTGCTTTTTCTTGTTCTTTCTCTCTCTCTGTTGCTCTCTCTCATTCTCTTATTTTCTCTCTCTCTTTTCTTTCTCTCTTAGTCTCTCTCTTGTTCTCTCTTATTTTCTTTCTCTCTCTTGTTCTTTCTCTCTCTCATGCTTTCTCTCTCTTGTTCTTTCTCACTCTCTCTCTCTGTTGCTCTCTCTCGTTCTCTCTCTTCCTTTCTTCTCTGTGGAGGCCAGCGAAGGTTTCCCTTAGTTTGAATGTTCCGAGCAAGCAGCCCCTTTACTGACAGCCCAGGACGGGACTGTGAGAGGGGTGGGCGTTCCCACAGCGCTTGGAGCGGCTAGCGGCCGGATCGCCAGCGCCGCTGCAGCCACCGCTGTGGAAGAAGCCGCACCCCAAAAAAGCCGGAGAGAAGGAAGGATCGGGCGGGCGGGGACAGCCACAAGTGGAAGCCTCAGCCCTGGAGCCCCCTTGCGCCCATGGCTTCTCGTCGATGTCTCTGCCTGCCCGATCCGCGGGAGTGCTAATAGCGGCGGCGACGGGAATAGCGGGGGGGGGGGCTCCTGCAAGTGGAAACCTGAGCCCTGGAGCCCCCTCGCGCCCATGGCTTCTCGTCGATGTCTCTGCCTGCCCGATCTGCGGGAGTGCTAATAGCGGCGGCGGCGGGAATAGCGGGGGGGGGGGGGCTCCTGCAAGTGGAAGCCTCAGCCCTGGAGCCCCCTCGCGCCCATGGCTTCTCGGCGATGTCTCTGCCTGCCCGATCTGCGGTAGTGCTAATAGCGGCGGCGGCGGGAATAGCGGGGGGGGGGGCTCCTGCCCACCGCCGCTATTAGCACTCCCGCGGATCGGGCAGGCAGAGGCATTGACGAGAAGCCATGGGCGCGAGGGGGCTCCAGGGCTGAGGCTTCCACTTGCAGGAGCCCCCCCACTATTCCCGCCGCCGCCGCTATTAGCACTCCCGCGGATCGGGCAGGTAGAGGCATCGACGAGAAGCCATGGGCGCGAGAGGGCTCCAGGGCTGAGGCTTCCACTTGCAGGAGCCCCCCCGCTATTCCCGCCACCGCCGCTATTAGCAGTCCCGATGCCACAAGTGAAAGCCTCAGCCGCTGCTATTGCCATCCCGCCGAGTCCCAAGCTCACCTGCTGCAAAGAAGGCACGAAGAAGAAAGGCGCGAAAATGAAGGTGTGAAGAAGCAAGCCGGGACACTCAACTTCCGGTTTGGAAGCGGAACTTCACGGCACACCTGACCTTGTCTCGCGGCACACCAGTGTGCCGCGGCACAGTGGTTGGGAAACGCTGTTCTAGAGCAGTGTTTCCCAACCTTTTTTGAGCCGCGGCACATTATTCATATTTTCAAAATCCTGGGGAACACTGAACCCGGGGGGGGGGGGCCCTAAAGAAAAGTTTGGCCAAAAAAAAAATCTCTCTTCCTCCCTTTTGCTTTATTTCTCCTTCCCTCTTTCTCTCCCTTCCTTCCCTTCTTTCTCTCTCTCCATCCCTCTTTCTTTCTTCCTCTTTTTTGCTCTCTTTCTCTCTCCCTCCTTCCCTCCCTCTATGTCTTTCTCTCTCCCTTGCTCTCTCTCTCTCTTTCTGTCTCGCTATCTCTCTTGCTCTCTCTCTTTCTCTGCCTCTCTTGCTATGTCTCTCTGTCTCTCTTGCTATGTCTCTTTCTCTATCTCTGCCTCTCGCTATTTCTTTCTTTCTCTTTCTCTGTCTCTCTTGCTATCTCTCTCTCTCTGTCACTCTCTCTCTCTTGTATCTCTTTCTCTCTCTTTCTCTCTCTGTCTCTCTTGCTATGTCTCTCTTTCTCTCTCTCTGCCTCTCTTGCTATGTCTCTCTTTCTCTCTTTCTCTGTCTCTCTTGCTATGTCTCTCTCTCTCTCTGCCTCTTGTTATGTCTCTCTTTCTCTTTCTCTCTTGCTATGTCTCTCTGCCTCTCTTGCTATGTCTCTCTCTCTCTGTCTCTCTTGCTGTTTCTCTTTTTTCTCTCTCTCTGTCTCTCTTGCTATGTCTCTCTTTCTCTCTCTCTATCTCTTGCTATTTCTCTCTTTCTCTGTCTCTTTCTCTCTGTCTCTCTTGCTATGTCTCTTTCTCTCTCTGTCTCTCTCTCTGCCTCTCTTGCTATGTCTCTCTCTCTCTCTCTCTGTCTCTCTTGCTATGTCTCTCTTTCTCTCTCTCTCTCTCTGTCTCTCTTGCAGCACGTCCAACCGCCACCGTCGGTGCCACCACCCTGGAGCTCCCTCTCGCCGCCGCCATCTCCCCGCGACTGCCTGGGGCCGCTGCAGCCCGCACCCTCCCGCTCCCACTGCCAGTGCCCTCCCGCCGGGCCCCAAAGGAGACTGGTTGCCGCCCCCGCCAAGGAAGCGCCAGCTGGGCGGGGCGCTGCCAGTGCCTCCACCCTTGAGCTCTTGCTACCGCCATCCCCCGGCTACTACCTGGTGCCGCTGCTGATGGTGCCCTCCTGCTCTCGCTGCCGGTGCCCTCTCGCCGGGCTCTAAAGGACACTTGCCGCCGACACCAGGGAAGCTCCAGCTGGGCAGGGCGCTGACGGTGCCGGTGCCTTTGACCTGGAGCTCCCACTCGCAACTGTCCCCCGGCTACTGCCCGATGCCGCTGTTGCCGGCAGTCTCCTGCTGAACCCCAAATAAGGAAGGCGGGAAAAAGGAGGCGCGAAGAATGAAGCTCTCCTTTTTCCCGCCTTCCTTCTTTGGGGCCCAGCAAGAGAGCGCCGGAAACAGCGGCATCGGGCAGTAGCCGGGGGACAGTTGCAAGTGGGAGCTCCAGGTTGGAGATCCCAGCACCGGCAGGGCCCTGCCCAGCTGGAGCTTCGCGGCACACTTGACCGTGTCTCGCGGCACACTAGTGTGCCGTGGCACACTGGTTGGGAAACGCTGTTCTAGAGTATTGGCTACCCCCGCCAGCTTGGTGTCGTTTGCGAATTTGATCAGTTGCCCTTCTATTCCCTCGTCCAAGTCGTTGATGAAAATGTTGAAGAGCACAGGGCCCAGGACCGAACCCTGTGGTACCCCACTGCCTACGTTCTTCCATGTGGATTTGGAACCGCTGAGGACAACTCGTTGGGTGCGGTTGGTCAGCCAGGTATTGATCCATCTGCATGTGTTGTAGTCTACTCCACTTTTTTCTAATTTGTTGATTAGGAGATAGTGGTCGACTTTGTCGAAAGCTTTGCTGAAGTTTCTGTTTTCTCTTTTCCACGTACAGTGATACCTCGTCTTACGAACTTAATAGGTTCCGGGAGGAGGTTCGTAAGGTGAAAAGTTCGTAAGACAAAACAGTGTTTTCCATAGGAAACAATGTAAAATCAATTAATGTGTGCAACCCCAAAAAATATTGCAAAAACGGCGCTCCACTGGGCTGTCACCTTTTGAAACAGCCGGGCGCTTCTTGGCTTTCTCCCGAATGCTGAACCTGGACGTTCGGCAAAAGTTCAGGTTCGGCATTCGGGAGGCCGCTGAGAAGCGCCACCGCCCTGCTGTCTCCTTTGCAGAAGAGCCGGAGAGCTGTCGGCCGGTCGGGAGGCTCAAACAAAGGTGGGGAATCCCAATAGGGAATTCTATGGGCGGAGCTTTGATGTCACGAAGACGTCCTTCCTGGAGTCTCCGTGACATCAAAGCTCCACCCATGGAATTCCCTATTGGAATTCTCTACCTCTGTTCGAGCCTCCCGACCGGCCGACAGCCCGGCGGCGGCGCTTCTCGGCGGCCTCCCAAACCTGAACGCCGAACCCGAACTTTTGCCGAACATCTGGGTTTGGCGTTCGGGCGGCGGGTTCGTAAGGCGGAAAAAGTTTGTAAGAAGACGCAAATTTTTTTCGAACCCCAGGTTTCTATCTCAAAAAGTTCGTATGACAAGGGGTTCGTATCATGAGGTACTATTGTATTTATAAAATTCTTTCCAAATTTCATAGTATTTTGTTTCGTCTTTATTTCTTAGCTCTCGTGTTACAGTCTGCACAGTCGTATATTTTTTTAAATTATGATTCTGTTGGTGTTTCTACTTTTTCCAATTCTGGGCTATGCAGATCCTGATTGCTGTAATATTATTTTGGATAAGATAGTAATATTTGTTTTTCATTTTTAAATCTATTATGCCTAGCAGGAAGATCTCAAGTTTTAATTTAAACTTTTGTTTAGTAATTTCAAAAATCCATATATTTATTCTGTTCCAGATTTTCTTTATTTGGGGGCATATCCACCACATATGGAAGAAGGTTCCATTTCCATTACCACATCTCCAGCAGTTAGGTTTTAAATTAGGATATATTTTCGTTAATCGAGCTGGTGCTAAATGCCATCTGTAAAACATTTTATGAATGTTTTCTTTGTACGCTATTGATTTTGTCATTTTATAATTTTTGGTCCATATAGATTCCCATTGATCCAGATGTATGTTATACCCTATATTTCTTGCCTAAATCATCATGTTTCCTTTCACTATTTCAGTTTCCATTTTATATTCAATCAAAAATTTATATAGTTTACTGATCAGGTTTTTTTCCTCACCTAACAACAGTTTATCCAGTATTGAGAATTTTTCTTGAATTCCATTGTTCTTTTTTCTCTTTTTGTAATTTCAACTGGATTTGGGCATATAATAAATTATAATACCTTGGTTCATCAATTGTCTCGATTTTAAGTTCCCCTTTTCATCTAATATTTTATCGTTATTGCCCTTTTTATTTAATTTCATTGTATTTGGTTGTGTTATTGCTTCCATACTAGATAACCACCTTGGTATCTTCCTGTAGTGTTCCTTATTAATTTTATTCTATGTCTCCTGTAGTGCCTCCCTTATTTTGTGGTTTCTAAAATATGCTGGGGTTTTATTTTTCTCATTCCATAAAAATTCATGCCATTCCTGTAAGAGAGCATGCCCCTCCAAAGCCAGAAGTCTCTGATTTTTAATTTCAATCCAATCTTTAATCCATAATAATGTAAAAGAGCATGCCCCCCCCCAAAGCCAGAAGTCTCTGATTTTTCATTTCAATCCAACCTTTAATCCATAATAATGTTGAAACTTGATAATAAAGCGCAAAATCTGGAAGTCCAAATCCCCCTTGCTTTTGCTTATCTTGCAAACATTTTAATTTTATTCTTGCCTTCTTGCCTCCCCATATAAATTTAGAAAGAAGTCTATTCAGTTTTGTAAAAAAAGTATTATTTAGTTTTACCGGGATTGTCTGGAAGAAATAGAGAAATTTGGGTAGTATTGACATTTTTATAGTTGAAATTCTACCAGTTAAGGAAATGTGAAGTTTATTCCATTTTACAAGCTATTCTTCTGTCTTCTTTACTAGTAAATTATTCTCTTTAATTGTACTACATTTGGCTGTTAATAATATCCCTAAATATTTAACATTCTTAACCACTTGAATTCCTAATTTTTTTTTCTAATTCTTGATTTTGTTCATCTCTCATATTTTTGGTTATAATTTTAGTTTTCCGCTTGTTAATTTTTAGCCCTGCCACCTTTCCATCATTTATTTCTTTTAATAGATGTCGTCCTGTCTCTAATGGCTTATCTAGTATGAAAACTAGATCATCCGTGTAGGTCTGTAATTTAAATTCCTGTTCCTTAATTTTCAAACCAGTGATTTCTGAGTTTCCCCTAATTTGTCTTAGCATTGTTTCAATGGCAAAGACAATTTAGTCATCATCTGTCGTCCTTTAATAACCGAACTTAAGCCGTTAATGTTGTTTTTAGTGTTTTCATTTCTTTATTGCTTTTTTGCTATCGCCACTATTTTTTCTTCTCTTTGTGTTTTTTTCTTCAACTAGCTCATTTTTAATAATACCAGACCATACTGGTACCCCACCTCGTCCTTCCTGGCATCTGAGTTGAAGTGGAGATCTGTTCCCTATTCATCCAGCCATAGGCCCATCCATCTGGTCCGTCAAGAGTCACTCATCTCATCAGTCCATAAAACCTTTTAATATTCTTGTCTTTAGATATTTCTTGGCCCCATCTTTCTGTTTCAACCCATGTGTCTTGTTCACTGGATTTGGATTTCAGCCTTCCTTACCATGGCCATGTCTTTGAGCACTGAACACCTTGTACTTCTGGACACTCCAGGTAGGTTCCAGTTCTTCAATATGACAACATTGGAGGATACTAGGTTCCTGGTAGCCTTACGTTTGATTCTTCCCAAATCTTTGGATGAGCCGGGGTGGCCCAGCAGGTAGAGTGCTGTACTGAAAGCCACTGAAGCTGACTGTAGATCTGAAGGTCAGCGGTTCAAATCTCATCACCGGTTCTAGGTTGACTCAGCTATCCATCCTTCTGAGGTGGGTAAAATGAGGACCCGGATTGTGGGGGCAATA
The DNA here is from genome assembly GCF_031021105.1 of Erythrolamprus reginae. NCBI lineage: Eukaryota > Metazoa > Chordata > Lepidosauria > Squamata > Dipsadidae > Erythrolamprus > Erythrolamprus reginae. The sequence continues at coordinate 40,073,787 of NC_091956.1, read as the reverse complement.
GCCAAGCTCTGTTAAAAAGTGCTATTGCTAACATGTTGTAAGCCGCCCTGAGTCTAAGGACAAGGGATAAATAAATAAATAAATAAATCTTTTTTAAAAATTCTGTTGATTATTTGCAACAAACAAATCTGTGATCTTAAGCAGTTTCAAAAGTGCCGCATTCCTTTCAAAGAATTTTTAGAATGTTTGATAAAGTTAAATTTCATTTTTGGTCCCTTTTGTCTGAGGAAATGAAGCTGCCTAATAATTATTTACATCTTGATATAGGCTGTTGATCTCCCTAGGCCAGTGATGGTGAACCTTTTTTGGTTCATGTGCCAAAGGGATGTGTGTGGGTGTGCTAGCATGCGTTCATGTGTCCACCCCCTTCCCTCCTCCCCACATGCGCATACACACCCCCACGCTGCCCCCCACGCGTGCCCACAGGCCTTTGTGAAGCTTTGGAGGCAGTGGTGGGTTCCTACTGGTGCAGTCCAGAGAGCCACGCTGTAGGAACCCACTGATGATGCAATTTTTGGTGATTTTTTTTCTGGTGTCTCCTGAGACGGAACTTCTCAGCTGTGCTTCAGATAAAGAATAAAAGTCAGCATTAAGACAAAAGCGGTGGGAGGGCTTCTTCTGACATGGAGACGCCAGAAAAAAAAAATCACTGAAAACTGCATCATCAGTGGGTTCCTATTGGTGCAGCACTCTGAATCACATCGGTAATTCACTGCCCGGATATTAAAAAAAATCACACAGTGGACAAACCAGAAATGCATTTTTCCAAACTTCTGGTTTGTCCGTTGGATTATTTTTTTGCCTCTGGGCTTCAGGGAAGCTTCCAGAGGGCGAAACGGCCTTTCCCAAGGCCGAAAATTAGCTGGCTAAGTGTGCACATGCAAGCTGGACCTGGCACAGGGCAATGACACACAACACCGCCCTCCGATATGTCTCCGCATGCCACAGGTTCACCATCATGGTCCTAGCTGATACCTTCCTATTTACACAAAAACACATTACGTGATATGGTTATATCCTCTAAGCATTCAAGTTTACATAGCTTGGAGATGGAAAATATACATAAAAATGATGATACGGTCAAAATACTCATTTGCCTAATAATTGTGCACACAATGTAGAATGAGCTTCCAATATATTTAGAAATGACAAGATGAAAACAATCATAACTTACTCTCTTCTTTTAACTCAAGTCATTTCTAGAAACAGTTCAAATTATTCTGGAATCCAAACTCTGAAAATTAATAAAATTCGATTTAATTGAATAAACTTCAAATGAACTGTTGTATGATTAAAACAGTCTAGTTGCTTTTTAGAAATATTGGTGATAGTATAAAATATTTTGTGGTTAATAAAAAATTTTAATGAGCAAAGGTCATACAGTACTTCTATTTTTACTCCTTATTTACTCTACTATTAAATCAGAGGAAGTACCTCTCCTATTAAATGTAACTTGCTTTCTGCCAGTGACAACACTTCTTAAAAGGTCTTCCCGCACCTTCTAGAAACCATTCACTATTGCCTACCCTTTGAAATTCTGTGCAATGTCTATGGAAGCACTTTAATTTAAACTATTAGAATTAACATTCAATATATGAATAAGAATACTGTCAAGCTGCCAGTCAGAATTCAGTCAAATAAAACTCAGAGTCCTTTTTATAAAAATTCAAAAATGAATTTATCAAAATCAGAACTAGAAGCATCGAAAGAAAAGCAAAGTCTGAGAAAATGCTGCGATACAGACATATATCAAGCCCCTTCTCCAACCCCCCTTGGGACCGTGCCCAATCCCCATTTTCCATAATCATCAGGTGGGACATATTGGCCCTCATGTCACTCTTCAGGAATTTTCCTCTAACGGTCTCCTCCTGGTGCCTAGGAAAACAAAACCTATATCTCCTCCTGTGCGCTTCCCACCCACACCCCTTCTCTCTAACCCACCCCGTAACTATTGACAACCAAGCGAAAGAATGCAGCAGTCTAAGCGAAGGTTGACATTCGAACACCCTGGAACAGGGACTTTAGTCCTATAAAGAAAAAAACAAAACAACACCAATATGTACAAATAATCCATGACACATTAAGGCTTATCGGGGTACTTTGCTCTAAACCGATCAATTTCCCTCTGCGCATTCATGTGCTTCTCTTCAACCCATTCTGCATGAGAGACAGGGAAATGTTTCCACGCCACTAAGTATTGAGTTTTCCCCCTATGTTTCCTTGAATCCAACACTTCTTTAACCTCAAAATGTTGTTCTCCCTCAATGAGCAAAGGGGCCGGAGGATCTTCTTGAGTGGGACGCAGGTCACAAACCTGTTCCGGTTTTAGTAAACTAACGTGAAACACTGGATGAATTTTCCTCAACGTTTTTGGCAATTCCAATTTCCAATTCCAAATTCACCCTCTGTATAATTGGGAAAGGACCCACATACCTAGCACCTAATTTCTTTTATTTTTGAGTGGTCCTCAAGAACTTTGTAGAGAGGTAAACCCTTTCTCCCACCTAGTAATCTACTGCAGCTCTCCACTTTTTGTCAGCCTGGGCCTTATGGGCATCATGAGCCTCATCCAACGCTTTCTGAGCTACAGGCCAGGTTGCTTTTAGCTGTGTTACCCAATCCTTTAATGATGGATGTTTAGGCTCATCCTGGAGTAGTTTTGGGATTGGCACAAAATCCTGTCCACTCACCAGTTTAAACGGAGTGAACCCTGTGCTACTATGTAGCGAATTGTTATAGGCAACCTCTGAGAACGGTAAAAGTTCGCTCCAATTATCCTGCTGATAATTCATATAACACCTAAGGTACTGTTCCAACACGGAGTTAACCCTCTCATTCCCCCATTGGTCTGAGGGTGGTGGCTCAAACTGAGCCCTTGTTTTGTACCCAACAACCCCAAAAACTCCTTCTAAAAGTTTGAGGTTAACTGTACTCCTTGGTCTGATATGACTCTCTCAGGAACTCCGTGAAGGCGATACACATGTTGTATGAACATTTTAGCTAATGCTAATTTTAGCTAATGCTCTGGAAGTGGGGATTTTTGGGCATGCCACAAAATGAACGTGTTTGGAAAAAAGGTCAGCTACAACCCAAATAACAGTATTCCCTCCACTCTCAGGTAGGTCCACAATGAAATCCATTAGAAATTTCTTTCCAGGGTGCTCCGGGTCTTGCCACAGTTTGCAACAGCCCTTGGGGACGACCTGGGGGCCACTTTGGTGCCGCACACACAGGGCAGCAAGCTACATAATTCTCGATGTCCTTTTTCATGGAAGGCCACCAAAACTGTCTTCTCAGCAGGTGTAAGATTTTCAGGAATGCGAAATGACCAGCTACTTTGGAATCATGTCCCCTCTGCAATATCATTGTTCTCATGGCCGCAGGGACATATAACGGGGACCGTATCCACGCCAGCCCACTACGCTGGGTGCAATCCCCTTGGTGAGTTAAAACTTAATCATCAGTTTCCAGCGCCTTCTGGAGATCCGCAGCTAGACTGTCAGGAAGTTCACTTTTCCCCGAACTCTGTTGTCTGGTAATTGCCGGACACGCCTTTTGTGATTCACCAATCACTGGTTGAATTAATTCCAATCTACCATTGTTGTATTGTGGCAATCTGGAAAGTGTATCAGCCATAAAGTTGTTACCCCCAGGTAACCATTTTCCAACAGCGACCACAGCATGATAAACTTTAGTCTCAACCTAAGCCACACTATGATCCACCAAAATAATACACAGAAACATAGAACAACACCAAAATTCAATTTCAAAAAAGCGAACTACGAACTCATTGAAGCCCACCTCTCAACATTAAACTGGAAAGCTATTCTCTGAATGCTACACTACTGATGACCTCTACAACACATCCCTACTCAAAATGAAAATTATCATCAGATTTCATGTACCTCTAACATGTACCATAAACAAAAAAAAATAACTTCCCCATCTCAATAAGAAAATTACAAACAAGAAAAAAATCTCTGGAGGAAAAACAAAAAAGGACAAGTTTCCAACTTCAAAAGCCGATATAAAAGCATTTGCAATCAAATAAAAGCAGAATGCCTTTACTACAGCAAACAAGAGGAAAACCTCCTACGCACCAAATCTAATAGAGCTTTCTACAACATTGTCAATAATAAACTCAAAGACTCTAGACCTATCCCACCTCTCAAAGGACCCAACAACAAAGAATACCATGATGATTCATCCAAAGCCAACCTCCTCAACTCTTTCTTTGGCTCTGTCTTTGTTAACAGCAATGGCTCATTTCCCAATTTCATGAATCGCACCTCAAACTCCCTCAACGACCTAACCCAAGTAGACTTCACTGAAGACCGAGTTGAAAAAGCATTACGTGACCTTAAACCTTCTCTATCAGTCGGACCAGATGGTCTACGTGCTTACTTCCTAAAAAAGCTCTCTTCTGCCATAGCTGAACCACGAAGCATAATTTTCGAAAAATCCTTCAGAACCAGCACACTTCCTAAGCTATGGTCGAAAGCAATGGTCATCTCCATCTTCAAAAAAGGAGACCCCCTCTCTTGTCGATAACTACAGACCAATTTCATTATGCTGCATCCCATGCAAAGTCATAGAATCAATTATAAACAAATCAATTACTCGCCATCTAGAAAGTAATAATTTGCTCTCTAACAAACAATTTGGTTTCAGAAAAAAACTATCCTGCAACCTGCAGCTCCTCTGCTGCAAAAATATATGGACAACTCATCTAGATCAAGGGAAATCTATAGATGCAATTTATATCAACTTCTGCAAAGCCTTTGATTCAGTGGTCTATGACAAACTACTCCTAAAACTCAAATCCTATGACATCTCAGGATCCCTCCATAGCTGGATTACAGCATTTCTGTCAAACAGACAACAAGTGGTCAAAATAGGAAGCACCATATCTACCCCCATCCCAGTTAAAAGCGGTGTTCCCCAATGTAGTGTACTGGGACCAACGCTCTTCATTCTCTACATCAATGACATTTGCGATTACATCACAAGCAACTGTGTCTTCTTTGCCAACGATGTAAAATTCTTCAACACCACCAATAACACAACTACTCTCCAAAAAGACCTGAACTCTGTTTCTGAGTGGTCTAACACATGGCAACTCCAAATCTCAACTAGCAAATGCTCTGTCCTACACATTGGGAAGAAGAATCTGAACTCCAAATACGAACTGAATAATCAAATTATCACAGATAATCCCCACTCGGTTAAAGACCTCAGTAGACTAATAACCAAAGATTTAAATGCCAAAGCCCACTGCAACAACATAGCCAAGAAGGCTTCAAGAGTTGTAAACCTAATCCTACATAGCTTCTGCTCTGGCAATCTCACACTACTTACCAGAGCTTACAAAACATTTGCCAGACCCATCCTCGAATAAAGCTCATCTGTTTGGAACCCATATCGCATCTCAGACATTAACACCCTTGAAAATGTCCAAAGATACTTCACCAGAAGAGCCCTTCACTCCTCCACTCGAAATAGAATATCCTACGAGACTAGACTTTCAATTCTGGGCCTAGAAAGCTTAGAACTAAGACACCTTAAACAAGATCTAAGTATTGCCCACAAGATCATATGCTGCAATGTCCTGCCTGTCGGCGACTACTTCAGCTTCAACCACAACAAAACAAGAGCACACAACAGATTTAAACTTAATATTAACCGCTCCAAACTTGACTGTAAAAAATATGACTTCAGTAACCGAGTTGTCGAAGCATGGAACTCATTACCGGACACCATAGTGTCTATTACTATATGTTCTTTTCTATTCTTTCTTAAATATATTTTACTATGAGTATCTCCTCTATTACCTTCATCATGTATTTTACTATGTGTATATACAGTGGTACCTTGATATACGAGTTTAATTCGTTCTAGAGCCAAGCTCGTAAGTCGATCAACTCGCATCTCGAAGGAATGCCTTTAGACTTTGTTTTTCGCGCCGAGATAACCATGAGCAAGGATTCTTGCGCCACCTAGTGGAAGCTTGGCTCGTATCCCGAATTTGAGCTCGGGTGTTGAAAAGAAATTTCGCTTGCGTCGTGGCTTGTAACTTGGAATACTCGCATGTGGAGCAGCTCGTATCTAGAGGTACTACTGTATATATATATAAATGGCCCTGGGTTGGGCCGAGAGGCAAAATAATAAGGAGCTTGTGATGTTCCTTCAATACACCAGGGTGATTCGACACAAAAATATGTAACCCTTCCCTGGTGCAGAGCTGAAGGGATTGGATACTGTAGCCTAGAGGATAATTCTATGCCTTACAAGGCAAAGGTTGCAGGTTCAAGTCCCAGTGGGTATGGCTAGCTGATGAGGCCAAAACAAGGCCGAAATAGACCTATCCTAGTCTCCCTTAGTTTTCATATTCAGCAAAAATACATGTAACATATATATATATATATATATATACACACACACACACACACACACACACACACACACACATACATACATACATACATACCCACTAAAACCCTCATTGTGTATTGGACAAAATAAATAAATAAATAAAATAAAAATTCCCTGCCTCAATCATTTTCTCATTTTTCTTTTTTTCTCCCCTTTTTTCTATCATTTCTTTCTCTCTTCCTTCCACCCTTCTCTCTCTTGCTTTCTCTGCTCTCTCTATCTCGCTCTGTCTGTTGCTCTCTCTCTCTCTCTCTCGCTCTTGTTCTCTTTCCCTTCCTTTCTTCTCTGCGGAGGCCGGCGGAGGTTTTTCTTAGTTTGAATGTTCTGGGCGGGCTGGCAGGGGGATGGGAAGTGCGTGCGCACATGCGCCCAACATTCAAACTAACCTTTGCCAGCCTCTGCTGTGAGAAGAACGCCTGCCCTGCCTCTATCTCTTATACCTTTCTTCTATTCCTATATCTCCTCTTCTATTCTTTCATTGATATGTTGTATTATATGTTCAACACAACAGCACACAACAGATTTAAACTTAATATTAACTGCTCCAAACTTGACTGTAAAAAATATGACTTCAATAACCGAGTTGTCGAAGCGTGAAACTCATTATCGAACTCCATAGTGTCTATTATTATATCTTCTTTTCTATTCTTTCTTAGATATATTTTACTATGAGTATCTCCTCTATTACCTTCATCATGTATTTTACTATGTGTGTGTGTGTGTGTGTGTATATATATATATATATGTGTAGATTGTTCTGAGTTCGAAAACAAATATATACATACATACATACATACATACATATATATATATATAACAAGGCCGAAATAGATCTATCCTAGTCTCCCTTAATTTTCAAATTCAGCAAAAAAAACCCATGTGACATATATATGTCACACACACACACACACACACACACACACACACACACACACACACTAAAAACCCCATTGTGTTTTGGACTAAATATATATATATAGCGCAATGAGAAATTGAACCGGCTAAAATGTTGTGCCCACCTAGCTAGCTTTGCGGACAGTTTCCTGGTGGTCTTCAACGCTTCCAAATTTTTATGATCCATCCACACTTCGAATGGTAGCTTGGCACCTTCTAGGAAATGTCTCCGGGAGAGTAGGGCCCAGCGCACTGCAAACACTTCCTTTTCCCACACGACCCACCTCCGTTCAGTTTCAGTTAATTTTCTAGAAGTGTACGCACAGGGGCGCAACCCATGTTCTTCGTCCTTTTGTAATAGTACCGCTCCCATGGCCACATCACTTTCATCCACTTGCACCACAAAAGGTAGTTCTAAGTTAGGGTGTGGCTCACTGGCAAACAGTATTTTCAACTTCTCAAAAGCTGCTTGACATTCCATGGTCCTCTGCAATGGGCCATTAGGTTTGGGCTTCCCCTCCCCTTTGGTTTTCAGTAAGTTGGTGATTGGCAGTGCTATCTGGGAGAAAGCTGGGATAAATTGTCGATAGAGGTTAGCTAACCCTAGAAAACTCTGCAGTTGTTTTCTAGTGTGTGGGGCTTCCCATTCCAAGACTGCTGTCACTTTCTCCGGATCCATCTCCACCCCTCGGTGCAATATGCGGTATCCCAGATAGTCAATTCTGCTCTGGTGAAACTCACACTTTGCCAAATTTGCATAAAGTTCTGTGGCCTTAAGCTTTTTTAGAACTTCCCTGACCAAAGCCACATGTTCCTCTAGGGTCTGGTAAGTCCAGCTTTGTGAAGAATTTCCCCTTAGCCAGATAGGTCAACATGTCCTTCATTAGTGGTAGGGGGTAGACATTATGCATGCAAATGGTGTTAAGAAATCTGAAATCTACGACCAAGCGGAAAGATCTTCTCCCTAAATATGATAGGAGCTGCCATTTGAGGCCTCGCTGGCTGTATAAAGCCCCTTGCCAAATTCTTGTTAATGAACCTGCATAGCTCACCCAGCTCTCCAGGGGTTAAGGAATACATCTTAGGTTTTGGCAGTTTCGCTCCAGGCAGTATATCAATACTACAGTGCGTGGCCCTGTGGGGTGGCAATTTATCAGCTTCCCTTTCACTGAAAACTGCCTTGAGGTCCCAATACTCTTTAGGGATTTTCTCCTCCCCTATAATCTTCTCCATCTCGGGGGGGTTCTCCGGCCATGTTCTGCTAAGACAAATCCCAGTTCATCCTTTCCTTTATAGGTAATGGTGACAGCACCAGTGCGCCAGTTAATTTCTGGATTCCACTTTTGTAGCCAAGGCAGTCCCAGTATAACTGCATTATCGGGCAAGGGTCCCACATTAAACTGTATAGTCTCTTGGTGGGACCCCATCGTCATGATAAGAGTCCCTGTCTCATGGGTGGCTGATTTCCCCCCTGCCATCGATCCATCCAACTGGGTAAATGAAATGGTGTCCCTCAAGCCTTGTAATTTGAGGGCCAAACTTTCCACCACCTCGGGAGACATAAGGTTCCTGGTACAGCCCGAATCCAAAAGGGCTAGTATGCTTCCTCTTGTCCCCCCTGTCGTGTCCCTTAAGGTGAGGGGAATGTATACGCATCCAGGATGGGACTTACCCGATAAGGCTTCTTCCGGCTCTCTATCCGCGATGATTGGACGCACCGGAGATCCCAACTCCTCCCCTTTTGGTGGCTGCGACCTCTACGGTTTCCTTCCCCATTCGCCCGGCGTCTGGGGATTTCTTGGTCTGTTGCTCTGGCTTCTTTCCGCCACTGGGGGTCACTCTCGGCACAGGCTTGGCCACTCACTCTGCTGCTTGATGAAGCTCCTTCGCACATTGGAAGCAAGCTGTAGCTTTGGGTTTCTCTGGAAACACCCTGGGGCCTTTCTTCAGCTCCCCCCCCCAGGGGGAACTCTTCTCCCCTTGGGTTCTCAGGAGGTCCACCTCCACCTCTGCTGCCAACTGGAACCATCTATCTACTGAGGTTTCTCAGGGTTGCTCTGGCTCGCCAGTGCTGGTAAACCTCATCATTCAACCCATCCATAAAATACTCCATGAGGATATTCATTGGATACGAACTAACATAAGCCATCAGCTCCCTGAACTCTTGGGTATATTCAGTGACTGACTTCCCTCCCTGCTTCAGGGTTTTCAGCTTGGTTCTAGCTTTTCTTTCAGCCTGAAGATCCTCAAAGTGTGCTCTGAGGGTGGTCATAAACTGATCAAAATTCCTTTTAAAAAAAAAAAAAAATTTAATTGATTTTTTAAAATATAAGACAGACAAGACATACAACATTTAACACAAAAAGGAGCTACAATTGCTCCGCTCAGTATAGAAGTCTTCTTAATACGGAAAAAAACAACCTGTTTCTAATTCAGATCAATACAGAAAAGTAAACTTATCAGTAAAATATCTCTGCATAATATATGCAGACATAAAAATCTTAACTTTTCAATACTTTCCAGCAATTATATAATTATAATTGAAGTAATTAAATTCAATTTGAAAAAAAGAAATAAAATTATCTATCAAATATCACTATATAATATTTTCAATCTAGTAAATTTAACTATTCAATACTTTATTTTAATATCTTTAAGAATCTTTTTTTGTGTTCCACCAGTTATAAACTTTCTGCCAAGTTTTATAAAATTCTGTTTCAGCTTGGTTATTTAACCGTCTCGTCGTCATCATCTAATTCTGCACATTCCATAATCTTCCTAAAAACCTCTTTGTCTTTTGGAATTTCCTTTTCTTTCCATTTTTGTGCAAACGTGATCCTTGCAGCTACTAAAATATGAATTATTAATTAATGTTTCTTTTTTATACCTAGTATCGGTAATGCCTAATAGAAAGAATTCCAGTGTCTTCCTAATTTCCTTATTTGTAATTTCCTGTAACCATTTTTCTACCTTATTCCAATAAATCTTTGTCCTCTTTGTGGACTTCAGTTCAGCATTCAATACCATTGTACCGGACATTCTCTTAACCAAACTAAATCAGCTAGCGGTACCTGAACACACTTGTAAGTGGATCACAAGCTTCCTAACAGACAGGAAGCAGCAGGTGAAGCTAGGAAAAATCACATCAGATATATGTACAATTAGCACAGGTGCCCCCCAAGGCTGTGTACTCTCACCACTTCTCTTCTCTCTATACACTAATGACTGCATCTCATACGATCCATCTGTTAAACTACTGAAGTTTGCAGATGATACAACAGTGATCGGACTCATTCGAGACAATGATGAATCCGCATACAGACGGGAAGTTGAACAACTATCCTTGTGGTGTGACCAGAACAATCTAGAACAATCTAGAACTCAAAACTGTAGAAATGGTGGTAGACTTTAAGAGAAACCCTTCCACCCTTCCACCTCTCACAATACTAGACAACACAGTATCAACAGTAGAGACCTTCAAATTTCTAGGTTCTATCATATCTCAAGACCTAAAATGGTCACCTAACATCAAAAACATCATCAAAAAAGCACAACAAAGAATGTTCTTTCTGCGCCAGCTCAGGAAGCTCAAACTGCCCAAGGAGCTGCTGATTCAGTTCTACAGAGGAATCATTGAGTCTGTCATCTGCACCTCTATAACTGTCTGGTTTGGTGCTGCAACCCAACAGGACCGACACAGACTTCAGAGGATAATCAGAATTGCAGAAAAAACAATTGCTGCCAATCTGCCTTCCATTGAGGACCTGTATACTGCACGAGTCAAAAAGAGGGCGGGTAAAATATTTACTGACCCCTCGCATCCTGGACACAAATTGTTTCAACTCCTACCCTCAAAACGTCGCTACAGAGTACTGCACACCAAGACAACTAGACACAAGAACAGTTTTTTCCCGAACGGCATCACTCTACTAAACAAATAATTCCCTCAAAACTGTCAGACTTTCTACTAAATCTGCACTTCTATTCTACTAGTTTTTCTCATCATTCCTATCACCCATTTCCTCCCATTTTGACTGTATGACTGTAATTTGTTGCATATATCTTAAGATTTTTATTAATATTGCTTCTTCATTGCTTATTTGACCCCTATGACAATCATTAAGTGTTGTATCACATGATTCTTGACAAATGTATATTTTATTTTATGTACGTTGAGAGCATATGCACCAAGACAAATTCCTTGTGTGTCCAATCACACTTGGCCAATAAAATTCTATTCTATTCATATATGGAAGTATATGCCAATTTCTTTTTTACATTTCCAACAAATAGGTGAAATACTTGGAACTATCTTTGAAATCCTATTAGGTGGCAAATGCCATCTGTAAAACATCTTGATTTTGGTTTTCCTTAAAAGAGACGGATTTAGTTATTTTCCTATGTATCTAGGTCTATTTCTTTTCCTAAAATTTCACACCAACTGATCATATTATCTTTTAATATCTAGCCTATTGTCTTGTAGTTTATTAAATATTTATACACCTTCCCAAATCAGTTTTCTTTGATTTTGAATTAATAATTTCCCTAATATATTATCTTTCTTAAATATAAATATTCTTACATCTTTTTGAAATCTATAATTAATCTGGGCGTATTACCACCAATCTATTTCTACACCCATCTCCTGTAATTCTTGTTTTGTTTTCAGTTTTAATTGGTTATCAAGTAAGTCTCTATATTTCCATATTCTCCACTGCACTGCTCAGAGAGTCCAATGTGGTATTACTTCAGCCTTATTGGCAGGGACTGAGTTAAAAATTAGCATAATTATCATGTCCCGCCCACCACTGCCCTCTTCTAGTCAGTTTTAAAAACTCAGTCACAGTGTAGGGACTATGAGTTTTATTCTCCTTCATTAGAAAATAAAATGCCTGTTTCTAATTAATTCCTTTTTTCTCCTTTTCTATAGAGAGAAGACAGAATTCCTGGAAGATGAGAGCCTCTGCCCTCCGGGGTATAGCACTGCAACTATTCAGTCCCTGAGAGGCCTCTGCTCTCCAGAGTATAGCCTTGAAGACAGGGCTCGCTGGTATGGGGTCCCTGACGCCCGCGATCATAACCCTAGGTCCATCACCCTATTTGGACACCCAGCGCAAGCCGGCACCTCCAAGATCAGTTCTTACCGGCAGAGAGGAACCGCGGCTGTCTCGAAGTTCCGATAGAGCCTAATCAGCTGGGAAGCGGCTGGAATCCCCGCGGCTAGCGGCGTAACGGCGAGAGCAGCCTCGGAACGCCTCGAAGAGCTGCCAGGGGCAGAAATCAGCTGGGAGGCGGTTAAAAGCCACGCGGTTCGCGGTGTAATGGCAACGGAAGCCCCAGTGGCCGAAGAGGAGCTCGTTTTGCCGCTCAGGACAAACCGGCTTTTGGCGCCATTAAAGGACCTTGGGGGTCCTCTCCTGCCATTTTTGGGGCTGTCACCCCGTTAACAAACGGTCGCCATTTTGAAGTGGTGATAAGGCTATTTTAGCCTCTCCAGGGCCGCCATTTTGAAAGGGGGCGTTACCAGGACATCAGTGGTTTAAAGCCACGCCTCCCTGGACTGGAGCCAATGAGGACAAAAGAGCGAGGTCGCTCTATTTGGGCGTCACAGAGCTTAGTCATTGCTCTATTGCCCAGCATTGAATAGGACTATTCTTCCTGCGTATACTGTATTGTGAGTAAATTGGCAACAATTATGTCGCAGTTACCTCAGGGCAATCCCAGTGAACCGGCAGCCCCCTCAACTAGCAAGGGGAAGGAGAAGTCCCATAGTACTAAGTCTAAGGGGAAATCTTCCCAGTCCTCAGCAGCCCTGAAAGAGGCTGAAAAGAGAATCAAGGGCCTGGAGGACCAATTGGAATTGAGCAAGTCCAGACAGGGGCCTAGCCCCTCTAGCACCTTCCCTCCACACCAACAGAGCCCTTTGGTCATGGATACAGCATTGGAGTGCATACCCCTCACTGGAGCAGGAGCTTATCCCCTGATCGCCCTTCGAGTGCTCCACCTTCAGAGGGGTTTCAGAGGGCAGAATGGTCCAGACCAGCAATATAGCCACGGTCTCAACCCACTCAAGCTGCAGCAACATTTACACCAACTGCAGCAGGCCTCAGAGGCTCCATGGACAACTGGCAAGCAATGTCTCCATCCTTACAGGATATGATAGCCTCGGCCTACTCGCAGGGCATTGCGATAGGTGCCCAACAGCGGCCCTCCCCTCTTCCTAGAGCTAGCAGGCAGGACCCATGGACTGTGCCTGCAGTTGCTACATCGGTGCATGATTCCTTTCAGGAGGAGCAAGGCCCAGAGGAGATGCCCATGGATCCAGAGGAGGAGCTCTCCGGAGATGAGGCCAACTTGCCTGAGCAACCTCCCGTAGCAGGGCTATTCAAGCAGTCTCTATTTAGAGTTTTGTTGAATAAAGCCAAAACCACGCTGACCCCTGACAATTCATCAAAACCAGTGGGTCAGGAGGTGGGCATTATGCCAGCAGCCAGGCTCATCAACAAGCCACAGAAGGAATCTGAAAACATTCCTGCAATGCCCATCTTTGCAGAAAATATCAAAAAACCTTGGCAACAGCCAACTGCAGCCCTAGGACCCTCGGCCTTAGACAGAAAATTTTATTCATTCGATCCAGAGGTGGAGGACTTGCTCCAGTATCCCTCAGTGGATACCCCAGTAACGTCCTTGATGTCCAATACAGTCGTGCCATCAGACATGGCGGACGGGCTAAAGCCAGACGATAGGAAGGCGGAAAACATGATCAGGAGAATTCACCAGCTGTCTGCCTGGGCCCTCAGAGCGGCATCGGCCGCCTCCTTTTTCAACAGGGCCTCCATTCTGTGGTTGCAAGACATGCTGACCAGGCTAGGCCCTGAGGATGCCAGACTTCGCCAAGACGTTAATAAACTTATTGCTACCACTGCATTTTCCGCGGATGCCACCTTGGCTGCAGCGAGATTTTCTTCTCGCGCTTTGGCATCCAACCTATCAGCTTGACGCCTACTTTGGCTTCGCTCGTGGCAAGCGGACGCTAACTCGAAATGGTGCCTTGCCGCGGCCCCGTATCAGGGCTCCAAACTCTTTGGAGAGTCGTTGGACTCAGTCCTGGTCGAGGACAGACACAAGAAAAAAGTTTTGCCACGATCTGCGCGAAGGCAAGACAGACGAGGAGCCCCATATTTTCGTAGACAGTCCTTTCGTTCGGACCCTCCCGCGACTTCATCCCCGGTCGCAAGGGCTTACGGACAGGGAACCTGCACACCTTCGTACTGAGCCGATCGAGGTGGCTATGGAAACAGAAACCAGCAGTTCCAGCAGTCCCGCAGATCATTCAGGGGAGGCAATAGGGGAGGATACCGCAAGCAAAAGTGACTCCTCCCAGGACATTCCCATCGGTGGGCGCCTGCAGTCCTTCACCGAATTCTGGGAATCCATATCTACAGACGCATGGGCCTTAGAGACTATAGATCAAGGCCTGCGACTAAAATTTCTGCACTGGCCCCCCAACAGATTTGTAGAAACATCACTGGGTCGTCCACAAAAACGATCCCTCATTCTGCGGGAGGTCCAGCACCTCCTGGACATAGGAGCAATAGAGCCGGTCCAAACACATCAAGAGACTCAAGGTTTCTACTCCATCGTGTTTGTAGTTCCCAAATCCTCCGGCGGCTGCCGCCTGATTTTGAACCTGAGATATCAACCTGAGGTATCAACGGTTCAAAATGCATTCACTGCACACCATATTAGCATCCATTCGTCATCAGGACTGGATGACTTCCATCGACCTCAAGGAGGCGTACCTACATGTCCCGGTCCATCCACAACATCGGCAATTTCTCCGCTTCTGCCTTCACAACCAGCACTACCAGTACAGGGCCATGCCTTTCGGTTTGTCTTCGGCCCCCAGGACATTCACCAAGCTTTTGGACGCTTTGACAGCAAGCCTCAGAGCACAATCCATACGTCTTCTAGCATACTTGGACGATGTCATCATCCTTTCCAGGAGCCCTCAACAAGCCAAGCAAGACCTGGCCCGGACAATAGATTCCCTGGAAAGGGCAGGCTTTACAATCAATCAGGGCAAGAGCCATTTTCAACCAACCATGCACCTGCTCCACCTAGGCACCATAATAGACTCCTCGACGGGCATGGTCTTCCTCTCATCAGAGAGACGGCGGAGGATAGTAACACTGGTTCATTCCATCTCCCGGCGCAACAGGATTTCCCTAGCACAGCTGTCACAACTGTTAGAGATGTTCATCTCTTGTATCAACATCGTTCCTTGGGCCCGGTTACACGCTCGCCCTCTGCAATGGTTCCTCCTTCCCTTCCAAAAAGCTCATCTCAGCAACTCAAAACATCAAGTGCACCTGACCACAACAGTCCGCCTCTCCCTCCCGTGGTGGACTTCATCCGCCATAGCCAGGGGTTCCCCCTTTTTGCCTCACCAGGAGGTGACAATCACCACGGACGCAAGTCTCTCTGGTTGGGGAGCTCACTCCGGGGGCCAGGTGGCCCAGGGCAGATGGTCTCTGGAGGACCTGTCGGACCCCAGCATCAACCAGTTGGAGTTACAAGCGGTGTTCAAGGCGTTACAGACATTCACGGATATCGTAAGAGGCCAGCATGTCCTGATCTTAATGGACAACGTGGCGACAAGAGCACATGTGAACCACCAGGGAGGCACGCGCTCTGGACGCTTGATGCAGGAGGCCCATGCATTGATGTCGTGGGCGGAAAAACATCTAGCCTCGATTCGAGCAGAGCACATCTCGGGGGTGGAGAATACCCAAGCAGACTGGTTGAGTCGCACAACAATCGACCCAGGGGAATGGACACTGAACCCGGAGGTGTTCCAACTGATTGTTCACAAATACGGCGCCCCAGTAGTGGAGTTGTTCGCCTCGCGCCACAACCACCAGTTACCGAGGTTCTTCTCGCGATTCCCGACACCGGGGGCCGAACAGGTCAACGCGCTGCTGTCGCCATGGCCCAAAGGGCTCCTGTACGCCTTCCCTCCGATCTGCCTGATACACAAGGTGGTCGCCAAGATCATTTCCGAGGGGGCGGAAATTCTTCTGGTAGCCCCGTTCTGGCCCAGACGCCCGTGGTTTGCCGACCTGATGGGTTTGTCAATCCTCCCGCCATGGAAAATCCCACAACATCTTCTGGTGCTGACACAGGGCTCAATAGTGCATCCAGACCCCCAGTGGTGGAGGCTTGCCGTGTGGCGATTGAGGGGAACAGCATGAGGGCAAGACAGGTTCCGGAGAGCGTCATTAGTACCATTCAAACAGCACGGCGCCCGTCAACGACACGCATCTACCAGGCTACCTGGGCAGCATACGGCGCCTTCTGCAGGACTCAAGGAATCTCTCCCTCATCATCCTCAGTCCTACACCTTCTAGGATTTCTCCAGAAGGGACTGGAACAAGGGCTGGCACCCAATACTCCGCCGACAGGTAGCGGCCATAGCAACAATTCTTAGGCCAGACCCCTTCTGCCCGATTTCTCATCACCCATGGGTGAAGGACTTCCTCCGAGGGGCAGCCAACCTGTCCCCGCCAGTCGTACACCACTTCCCATCCTGGGACTTACCATTGGTTCTGAGGGCCTTGATGGGACTTCCCTTTGAACCGCTGAGAGAGGTGTCGCTGCGCTTTCTCTCGATAAAGGTAGCCTTCTTAGTAGCCATCACCTCGGCTCGTAGAGTCTCCGAACTGGCAGCGCTATCGGTCCGCCCAGACCTATGTATTTTCCATCCGGATAGAGTGACTCTGCGATTGGATCCTAGTTTCCTGACCAAGATCAACACTTGGTTTCATAGGGCTCAGGACATTGTTTTGCCAGATTTTTGCACCCATGGCTCCACCCATCAGAGCTGAGGTGGCATAAGGTGGACATTAGAAGAGCCGTTAAAATTTACATCCGCCGCACAAGCACCTTTCGGAGGTCGGAGGCCCTCTTTGTGTCATTTCTTCCCGCATCCATGGGAGGGAAAATATCAGCTAAGACAATTAGCAGATGGATCAGATCCTGCATCGTCGAAGCATACAAAACCACATCAACACCCTTACCGGGTAGGATTACTGCTCACTCCACCAGGAGCGCGGCTACCACAGCTGCTTGGACTACACAAGCACCGATTGAGGACATTTGTAGGGCAGCAACCTGGGCTGCCCCCACAACTTTCATCAGACATTACCATTTAGACTCTTTTGCTTCAACGGAGGCAGCCTTCGGTAGAAGAGTTCTCCAGGGAGTTTGTGTTCCAGCGCCCCTGGTCCAGCCTATCCCTCCCTGAAGTGTGGCTTGGGTATATCCCACGTCGGACTCTCTGAGCAGTGCAGTGGAGAAGAACCGTTGAACTTACCTGAACGGTCTTCTCGCTGCACTGCAAAGAGAGTCCAAACCCGCCCGGCCTATTGGCCCAGGTGCGCAGTTACTTAAGTTAATGGTTGTTAAATAAAGTTTGGTTACTTTCACTATTCCTTCGTTTTTATCACTGACTAGAAGGGGGCAGTGGTGGGCGGGACATGATAATTATACTAATTTTTAACTCAGTCCCTGCCAATAAGGCTGAAGTAATACCACGTTGGACTCTCTTCATAGTGCAGCGTGAAGACTGTTCAGGTAAGTTCAACGGTTCTTTTACCTTCTTTTAATAAATTAGGGGGAGATATGGCTTCTATTGGTGAAATCCATTCTAGCATTATTAGGAAATGATGTTTTTTTAATCTCATTCCAAACGTCTAATAATGCCTTTCTGATTGTGTGTCTTTTAAAATATGAGTGAGTTTTAAACTTTTCATACCAGCAAAGGCATGCCAACCTAGCATTAAATCATGGCTGTCTAAATTTAGTAGTCTTCTATTTTCCAAAGTTAACAATTCTTTTATCCAAGATAATGCTGCTGCTTGGTAATATAACTTCCAGTTTGGGAGGGCAAGCCCGCCCCTCTGTTTCCGATCTTCTAGTGAACTTTGTTTTATTCTTAGTTTTTTACCTTGCCATATAAATGTTTTAGTAATCTTAGTTAATTCTTTTAAAAAAATTCCTCCTGGGTTTATTGGAATCACCTGAAATAAAAGCAATACTTTAGGAAGAATATTCATTTTAATTGTAGAAATTCTTCCTAATAAGGATAACTGTAAATTATTCCATATTTCCAAATCTTTTTTTAATTTGACCTAAGAGTTTTATATAGTTATCATTTTTTTAAGATATAGCTTTGGCGGAGATCCAAATACCCAAGTATTTTACTTTTTTTGTTATCTTCATATTTGTTAAGTTTCCTAATTGTTTTATCTGTAAATCTGTCATGTTTTTGTGAGTAATTGTGTCTTTTCCTTATTAATTTTCAAACCTGCCACTTTCCCATATTCTTCTATTAAGTCTATTAATTTTAATATTAATGTCAGGGGATCTTCTATTATAAAGACCACATCATCAGCAAATGCTTGGACTTTGTATGTTTCTTTTTTTATCTGTAATCCCTTTATGTCATTTTTTGTTCTTATCTTTATTAATAATGTTTCTAGTATTAAAATAAATAACAATGGTGATATAGGGTAACCTTGTCTGACTCCTCTTTGTATTTCTAATCTTTCTGTTTGTTCATTATTTATTATAATCTTGGCTGATTGGTTTGAATAAATAGTGTCTATTATGTAAAAAAAATTGGTTCTCACATTCATCTTATTTAATTGCATTTTCATGAAAACCCAATCTACGTTATCGAATGCTTTTTTGGCATCTAGAAATACTAGTGCCATTTGTTTTTCTGGGTGTTGTTTGTAATATTCCAAAGTATTTATAATTGTCCTAAGATTGTTTTTAATTTGTCTACCTGGCAAAAATCTATTCTGATCTTCATGTATTATTTCACTTATAATATTTTTAAGCCTAAATGTGTATATTGATATAAAAATTTTATAACCTACGTTTAATAACGAAATCATTTTTTTCCTTTTCTGTTCCCACTTTATGTATTAATGTTATTAAAGTTTTTGACCATGATCTAGGTAATTTTCCGTCCGCTATTATCTTGTTAAATATCTCTAACATATTCGAAGAGAGTATATTACTGTCTAATTTGTAAAATTCCGCAGGTATTCCATCTGGGCCTGTAACTTTATTTTTCTGATTTTTAAAAGATTGCTGTAGTTCGAACATTGTAAATGGTTTATTGAGTTTTTGTTGTTGTTCTTCTGTTAATGTAGGTAAATCTATAGAACTTAAATAATCAAAAATCTCCTCCTTTTATTTCTTCTTTTTAATACAAATTTTTATAAAATTCTAACACTATTTCCTTCTTTTTGTCTATTCTGTGTCTTATTGTTCCTTTACTGTCTAATAATTTTTTTAATGATTTTAGATTCTCTGTCTTTTCTTAGGTTATAAGCCAACCATCTTCCTGGTTTATTTGCGTGCTCAAAATATTCTTGTTTTGCTCTTTTTATTTTTTCAGCTATTTGTTCTTGTTCTATCAACTTTATTTTATGTTTTAGTAGGTCCATCTGATTTTTAACTTTATTATCATATTCATTACGTTGCATTTCTAATTCTAATTTTTTAAATTCTTCCTCTAATTTTTGATATTGTATCTTTTTCTCTTTATTTATTTTTTGCCATATAAGAGATTGTCAGGCCCCGAATATATGCCTTTGTTATATCCCAAAGATTTTGTGGGGTTGTTTCATTATTTTTATTTATATTGAAGAAGAATTCCAATTCTTTTTCAATCCATTCCTTATATAGAGGATCTTGCAAAACATTTCTATTCATATGCCAATTATTGGGTTTTTCCTTGCCGTTCCAATATATAACTAATGGATTGTGGTCTGCCCAACTATTGGTTTCTATTTCAATATCCGTAATCCGTTCTATCGTGTGCCCAAGCCATATCTATCCTAGTCCAAATTTTGTGCGGGTTTGAGTAAATAGTATATTGTTTGTTTTGTGGATGGCATTCACGCCATAGATCTTTTAACAACAATTCAGTGCTCATTTTCCAAAAGGTTGTTGGTAAGATTACCTTTTTTTTCTTTTCTTTCTTTTTCCCTGAACAATCCATTTGACTGTTAGAAATTGCGTTAAAATCACCTGCTATTATATTTTCTATTGATAATTCAATTATTTTGTCGTGTAATTCCTTATAAAATTGTTTTTTGTAGTCATTCGGTGTGTATATAGATATAATAAGGAGAGGTTTTGGTTCTAAGTCTAATTGTATGATTAAAATTCTACCTTCGTGATCACTATATATTTCTTTTGAATCTATTGCTTCATCAATATACATTGCTACACCTCTGTTTTTTTTGATTGGCTAAGCTTGTATAAATATTTCCTAATTTTGGTTTATTTAGTAATTTTCTATTTGATTTTTTAAATAAACTTTATTAATTTTCAATAAAAAAGACATACAAACTTACAAACATTTAAACACATATTAGGGGTTACAATTACCCCTCTTTTCTTGAAGTCAATTTTTAATACAGAAAAAAGGATAAAATCTTAAATCTTTAAATCAAACTAATATTCTAATTGAAAAGAACTTTGTTTACATATTCTAATAGACATAAAGTTAAATTGATAAAATAGAGAAGCCAACAACACTAAAAACAACAAAAAATATCAATAACATTTAATTATATTCATACCGTTTTTGTTACCTTATTTTCAACTTTATTCTTATCTATCCATGTATAAACTTTATCCCAAATAATATAAAAGTCAGATTCTTCTTGATCATTCAGCCTTCTCGTCATCATATCCATCTCTGCACAATCCAGAAGTTTTTTTAACTATATCCTCTTTTTTGGGGATATCTTCCCCTTTCCAATTTTGTGCATAAACTATCCTAGCGGCTGTTAAAATATGTACAACCAGAAAAAAAAATCTTTTTAATATTTCTGTTTAGCTATGCCTAGGAGATAAAATTCAGGGGATTTTTCTATTTCATATAATGTAATCTCTTTTATCATTTTTTCTATCATTCTCCAATATGTCCGGACTTTATTACATGTCCACCATTGATGATAATAAGAACCTATTTCACTTTTACATTTCCAACAATTTGGGGAGGTATTTGGATACATCTTAGCAATTCTATTCGGTGGGAGATGCCATCGGTAAAACATCTTAATTTGGTTTTCTTTTAAAGAAACTGAGTTTGTCATCTTCCAATTTGTTATCCAAACTTTCTCCCAAGTCTCTAGATCGAACTCTTTGCCGAAATTTTTACACCAAGTAATCATGTTGTCTTTGAGAGTTAAATCTATATTTTTATGTTCTATCATATATTTATATGCTTTCCCAATTAATTTCTTTGAATTTGTAATCAATAAACTACTCAAAAAGTTTTTACTCTTGTTAAATATATATACTTTACTATCTTTTTGAAACTTCGACTGTATCTGTATATATTGCCACCAATCTATTTTAAATCCTTCCTCTTGAAGTTTATCCCTTGTTTTTAAATTCATTTGTTCATCAAGTAATTGTTTATAGTTTGGTATTTTCCTATCTGATATGATATTAGGATGGGATATCGCCTCTAGTGGGGATATCCAATCTGGTACATTTAAGAAGTGATCTTTCTTAATATCTTTCCATACTTCTAATAAATACTTTCTTATTGTATGTCTTTTAAAATATGAATGTGTTTTTTCTTTGTCATGCCAGAGGAAAGCATGCCATCCAAGCATCAGATCGTGCCCTTCCAGAGTTAATATTCTTCTATTTTCTAAAGTTATCCTTGATCCAAGATAGTGCAGCTGCTTTATAGTAAAATTTCCAATTAGGTAGAGCAAATCCACCCCTTTCTTTAATATCTTCTAAGATACTTAACTTTATTCTCGCCTTCTTGCCCTGCCACAAGAATTTTTTAACAATTGTTGTTAAGTCTAAAAAAAATCCCCCCCCTGGATTTATAGGTATTACTTGAAACAGAAACAATATCTTTGGTAGAACATTCATCTTAATAGTTGCTATTCTTCCCAGGAAAGATATTTTCAGATTATTCCATATTTCTAAATCTTTTTTAATTTCTTCAATTACTTTTGATATAATTATCATTTTTTAATGATATCGTTTTGGCTGTGATTCATATTCCTAAATACTTTACTTTTTTAACTATCTTCATATCTGAAATAATTTCTAATCTTCTTTCCTGCATTTTTGTCATATTTTTAACTATAAGTTGTGTCTTATTTTTGTTAATTTTTAAACCAGCTACCTTACCATACTCTTCTATTGTAGCTATCAAGATTGGTAATGTCGTCAATGGATTTTCAATTATAAAAGTCATATCATCGACGTATGCTTGTGTTTTATATGATTCTTTACCAATGGTTATTCCTTGTATTTTATTATTTACCCTAATCTTAATTAGTAATACTTCGAGGGATAAAATAAACAATAAAGGTGAGATCGGACATCCTTGTCTAACTCCTTTAAAGATTTCAAATTTTTCCAATTGTTCATTATTTAGTATAATTTTCGTTGTCTGTTTAGAATATATGACGTCAATCAAATTCACAAATTTAGTACCAAATCTCATTTGGTTCAGTTGCATTTTAATAAATATCCAGTCCACGTTATCAAACCCTTTTTTAGCATCTAAAAACATCGGACATTTGTTTCTCTGGGTGTTGCTCATAATATTCCAATGAATTTATAACCATTGTAAGATTATTTTTAATTTGCCTGCCCGGTAAGAATCCATTTTGGTCCTGATGTATTATCTCTTCCAAATTTTTTTTTAATCTTTCTGCATAAATTGAAGTAAATATTTCATAGTCTACATCAGTGTTTCCCAACCTTTTTTGAGCCGCGGCACATTATTCATATTTTCAAAATCCTGGGGAGCATTGAACGGGGGGGGGGGGGGGGAAGAAAAGTTTGGACAAAAAAAAATCTCTCCCTCACTTTCGCTCTATTTCTCCCTCCCTCATTCTCTTTCTTCCCTTCTTTATCTCTCCATCCCTCTTTCTTTCTTCCTCTCTTTTTTGCTCCCTCTCTCCCTCCTTCCCTCCCTCTATGTCTTTCTCTCTCCCTTGCTCTCTCTCTCTCTCTTGCTATCTTTCTTGCTTTTCTCTCTCTCTCATTCTCTTCCTTCCTCACTCATCTTTCTTTCTTTCTTTCTCTCTCTTTCTCTCTCCCCCTCTTTCTCTATCTCTCCCCCTCTTGCTCTTCTCTATTTTTCTCACTTTCCCTCTCTTGTTTTCTTTCTCTCTCTTTTGATTTCTCTCTTTCTCTCTTGTTTTCTTTCTCTCGTTCTCTCTCTTGCTATCTCTTTCTCTCCCCCTTTCTCTCACTTTCTCTTGTTTTCTCTCTCACACTTTCTCTCATTCTCTCTCTCTTGCTATCTCTTTCTGTACCCCCTCTTTGTCTCTCTCTCTCTTTCTCACTTTCTATCTTGCTCTGTCGCTCTCACTCTCTCGTTCTCAGGAGGCTAGCAAAAGTGATTTTCCCAAGGGCGCACCCGAAGCCGCGGCCGCTCCCCCTGCGCCTCTAGTCCCCTCGCGCCCCTGGCCACTCGCCGCTGCCTTCGCCGAAAGTGCTTTTGTCCCGGGCTCTCAGCGAGGGGGCTGCAGGAGAGGAGGCAAAGGCGATCTCTCTCGTTCTTCGGTGGCTGTCTAAAGTGATTTTCAATGTCGTGGGCGCGGGCCGGCGTGCGCTCTCTCCCCATCCCCGAGAGCCTGGGACAAAAGCACTTTCGGCGAAGGCAGCGGCGAGTGGCCAGGGGCGCGAGGGGACTAGAGACGCAGGGGGGGGGGCGGCCGCAGCTTCGGGTGCGCCCTTGGAAAAGGGTGTGCGGGGGCGTTTTGGGGTGCGCTGGCGCAGGCGTGCGCGGCCCGGCACCCTCCTGCTCCCACCGCCCTCCCCCCGGGCCCCAAAGGACATTGGTTGCCACCCCCGCCAGGGAAGCTCCAGCTGGGCGGGGCGCAGCTGGTGCATCCGCCCTGGAGCTTTTGCCACCGCCATCCCCCGGCTACTACCTGGTGCAGCTGCTGATGGCGCCCTCCTCCTCCTCTTGCTGCCGGTGTGAAGAATGAAGTTCTCCTTTTTTCCCCCGCCTTCCTTCTTTGGGGCCCAGCAGGAGAGCGCCAGCAACAGCGGCATCGGGCAGTAGCCGTACTGGCAGCACCCCGCCCAGCTGGAGCTGCACTAGGAGTTTGGCGGCACACCTGACCATGTCTCGCGGCACACTAGTGTGCCGCGGCACACTGGTTGGGAAACGCTGGTCTACATTTAATAATGATATAGGTCTATAATTTTGAATTTTATCTTTATCTGTCCCAACCTTATGAATTAACGTTATTAACGAATCAGACCATGATTTTGGTATTTTACCATCCATAACAATCTCATTAAAAATTTCCAACATATTTTTATTATTACATCGCTTTCTATTTTATACTATTCCGCCCGAATAGCATCCGGCCCTGTAGCTTTATTATTTTTTTGTTTTTTAATAGTTGTCTGCAGTTCTTGTATTGTAATTAAACTATCTAACCTTTCTTGTTGTCCTTCCGTTAGTTGTGGTAAATCTGATGAATTTAAATACCTAAAGATCTCATCTTCTTTAATATCTTCTTTCTTATATAGTTCTTTGAAAAAGTCTTGTACAATTTTTGCTTTTTCCTCACTTCTATATTTTTTAATACCTTTGTCATCTACCAGTTCTTTAATTATTTTTGATTGTCTGTACTTCCTTAGTTTATATGCGAGCCATCTTCCTGGTTTGTTGGCATGTTCAAAATACTGCTGTTTGGCCCTTTTAATCTTTTCTGCTATTTGCTTTTGTTCAATAAGTTTTATTTTATGGTTAATTAGATCCATTTTCCTCTTAATGTCGTAGTCTTTAGTATTGTGTTGAAATACTAGCTCAAGTTGTTTCAGCTCACTAGTCAATTGTTCGTATTCTATCCTTTGTTCTTTATTTTTCTTTGCTGTATAAGAGATCGTTAATCCTCTAATATATGCTTTAGCTGTATCCCACAAATTTTGAAAAGAAGTCTCTGAATTTTTATTGCAGTTAAAAAAGATTTCTAATTCTGTTTCTATCCAGTCTTTGTATTGTTTATCTCTTATAATATTCCTATTCATCTGCCAATTTATCTGTCTCTCTGTATTCTTCCAATATATCACTATAGGACTATGGTCAGCCCAAGTATTAGTATCAATTTCAATTTCTCTAATTTGTTCTGCGGTTGTTTTAGAGGCCCAGGCCATATCTATTCTAGTCCAAATTTTATGGGGATTCGAATAAAATGTGTATTGCCTTGTAGAAGGATGTCTTTCCCTCCAAATATCATTTAATAATAGTTCTGATCTCATTTTCTGAAAAGTAGTAGGTAAGATACTTTTCTTTTTCTTATCTTTTTTCTTCCCTGAATGGTCTAATACCCTATCTGGAATGGCATTGAAATGCTCGATTATTATCATATTTTCAATATTTAATTCATTTATTTTTTGATGTAATTGTTTGTAAAAATTCATTTGATTTTCATTCGGGGCATAAATGGAAACAATAACAAGGGATTTTGCATCAATATTTACCTGTACGATTAAAATTCTTCCCTCCTGGTCTGCATATAATTGTTTGCAGTTTATTGAATTTTCAAAGTATATTGCGATACCTCTTTTTTTTGGTTCGCCAAACTTGTATACATGTTTCCAATTTTAGAATTTAATAATAATTTTCTATTTGTCTTCTTATAAAATGTCTTCTTGTAAAATCACAATGTGTGCTTTTTGTTTTTTGAGTTTAGAAAATATTTGATTCCTTTTCCTCGGTTCGTTAAGTCCATTTACGTTTACTGAGAAGATTTTCAAATCTCCTGGTATTGTCATTTGTAATGTTGCTTGGGATCTTTAGATTCGCGCTCTGGTTGTTTTCTACGTGCTCCTTGCTCTTCCACACTCCCTTGGGCGGTGCTACTCGCTTCCTTCTCTTCATCTCTCCTTATGGTTACTGCTCTGCTTGGTTGTTCAAGATTACGAATTCCACTTGATTCGTAAAATTTTCTAGCTTGTTCGATGTTTTCTATTTTCACTCTTTCCGCCTGCCAATACAGAGAAAGTCCCTCAGGTACAAGCCAATGGAAGGTAATGTTTTCTTTAATTAGGATTTTGGTTAGAAAATAATAGTCCCTCCTACTTTCTCTCACTCTCCTTGGGACTTGCTTCAGTATAGTTATTTCTTTTCCTTTGTCTTGTAATTTTTCGTTTTTTGTCCATCTCAGAATGTCATCTTTTATGGTCTTCCTCACAAATTTGATATGTACCTCTCTCGGTAGGTTATTCCGTCGGACATAGCTAGTTTGGACTCTAAAAACTTCATCTATCTCTTTTGATAGTTCTGTAGGGTCCATCTGTAGAATACCTCCAATTATTTCAGCCATCTTAGTTTGTGAGTCTTCTTCTTTTTCTTCAGTTATGTTCTGGAATCTCAGACCATAAGAGGTGTGTTGTATTTCTAAATGTGTGATGGATTCATCATATCTTTTTTTAAAAGAGTCTGTTTTGCCTTCGTCGGCATCCATTCTTTGTTCAACTTTGTCAATCTTCGCTTCAGCATTCTTAATTCTTTGTTCATTTTCTTTTAATGTCTGTTGTATTTCGTCCATTTTCTCATCTACTTCTTTCATCTTCGCTTTCATCTCACCTGTATCTGCTTTCATCTCAGCAGTGTCTACTTTTAATTCTGCAATTTCAGCCTTTAATTCTTCACGTTGTTGATTAGCATCATTTTGAGATTTTAACATAAATTCCTTCATTGCATTTAACGTTTCTTGGATCGTCTGAAGCGATGGTTGTACTTGTGCTTTCTCTTTTTCTTTGGTAGACATGCTTGCGGTTACACTTTGGTGTACAGGTGATGCCAAGGGGGAAACTTGTGGAGATGTTGATGAAGTTAATGTTTGTTTTTTAATTGTCTTTGTGTATGTGGAAGTACTCGACATCATATTTTAAAATCTTAATTTAGAAATTTACTGAAATCCAACAAACTCCAAATCAATTAAAAATTTCTTAAATTGATACTGAATTGATTACTGATCACCTTAATTTATAATAATAATAATAATAATAATAATAATAAATTTCAACACCAATATTTCAGCCAAAGAAAAATCTTAAGATCTAATTTTAAAGTCTATAAGTGCAATATTCAAACCAAACTATTAAGGAAACAGTCAAAGAAGCAAAATAAAAAAGAAAAGAAAAGAAGAGAGAAAAGGAGGAAGAGGAGAGAAAAGGAGGAAGAGGAGAGAAAAGAAGAAGAAAAAAAGACAGGAGCAACAACTTATTTTGTACTTATCAATCAATATGCCTATTACTCACTACACAATAAAAAGAAAAAAAGGGGGGAAAAGCAGATATATCTTAAATGCTCGGTAAAATCTAGAGGAGAGAAAACTAATTGCTCTCTCTAACCCTCCCTTAATTAATTTTCTTTAAGTGTATGGCAAAATGCTTATATAATTTTTATACAAAAAACAGTATAATAAGAGAACAATTAAAAATCAAAAAGGCACCACAACAAGGGGAGGGGAAGAAAAGGAGGTTATTAGCAATTCATTATATTAATAATAATACAATAATAATATCTCCCAATCAGTATGTTATACGGAGCCAAAGAGAAAAAAGAAAATAAAGAGAAAAACTAATATATCAATATTATATTTATACCAGAATAAAAGAAGTCTCTTGTTAATTACGGATTGCCTGTGAAACTTTTCTTTAGTCCATTGATCTCCAAATAATAATGCTGTAAATTAGTCCCGGGGGAAGAGAAGGGAAAAAAGTACTACAAATTCCAAAGCAAAAAAAAGGAAGAAGAGAGTAAACACAATTAATCCTTCAAATCGAGTGTAATGTTTGTTGTTGTAAGATTTATAATCCAATCCAATAGTTAGTCTGTGTAAAAGTAGTTACTTGTAATCCGATCTCAAATTATAGTCCAATAAATCCATTTTAAGAAAATAATCCCCCGAGTGACTTATATGGTAGGTAAAAGGAAAAGACAAAGAAAAACTTTTCCCTTTTTCTTCTTGCCTTCAAACAAAAATACTTGTGCAATCACAAATATTTCAAATTCATTAAGAGTAGAAGTAAATATACGAAGAGCAGAAAGGTCAAACCGTAGGGAAATTCATTAATTCGCCAGTTTCATTTAATTATTTGATTCACTCCGGAACGAAAAAGAAAGAAAAAAAAAGCCTTGATTTGTAATCCTTCTGCTGTAGAAAAAAAGAGCCTAAGTTTCCAGCTTCATTTCTTCTTACAGCCTTCCAAAAATCGAAAAAACTTAAAATCTTAAAGTCTTGAGTTCTCACCCCCTCGAAGCCTCTACAGGGGTGAATTTATCCTTTCTGATCTTTAAATCTTGAAAAGTTAATTTTCTTTCTAATAATCAGAGAAACGAAAGTGTAAAGAAACTAGTTCCGGTCGCAAAGCCTTGTCAGCGTATGGATATGATTCTTTCCTTTACAAACTTTCCTTTTCACCTTTTATTTTGCAGTTTTTCTTATTCTCACTTCCACAAACAAAAATTATTGTATAGATGAAATTATACCTTAGGTTCTCCTTTTCTGATGACTCCTTTTTCCTGCGATGATGAAATTAAATTTATTCTTCTTCCTTATTCTTCTCACTTCCCAGTGGTGTGGTCAGGCTGCTATGGCCGATACCTCCTTGGAGGCTCGGTTTCCGCACTCCAAAGCTGCGGGGTGGTCCTGTCCACTTCGGGACCTCGGCGACGGCCCCTCGAGGACAGGGGAACCCCCTTTTCTAGGATCGGTTCATCCGTGCCCGATCCGATCGCTGGGGGCGACCTTTGGAGGGGTAGAAGGATCTTCGGAGACAGAGCCCTGTCCCGAAGCCTCCGCGGCAGCCCCGGTCCAGACCGGAAGCCCTCTATTTGATTTTTTAATATGTACTTCTTGCAGGCTATTTATTTGTGCTCTTTGTTTTTTAAATTTAATATAAAAAAGAGAAAGGAAAATGCAAATTTATCTTCTATTTGTAATCCAAATTAGGAATTCTGTCCATTTATGTGTAAGTTTGTTATAAAAAGTATTTTAATCCATACCCTGCAATTTCTTAATGTCCAATGTTTAAAATTACAGTTCGTTTTTAAGAGAAAAAACAAACAGTCAACAAAATGAAGAGAAAATAGATCCGGTCATAGCTTTATTTCGCACAAGGATTTGATTCTTAAAAGTAAAAACTTTTCTTTGTTTGCCTTTTTAAATTCAAATTCTTTCACTTTTCAAAGGATTAGATTCCAAAATTTTACCTTATTCTGTACTCTGTATCTTTCTTTCTGTAGATCAGCGGTCCCCAAACTACGGCCCGCGGGCCGAATGTGGCCCGCTGAGGCCATTTACCTGGCCCACGGCAGCATACGAGATTTTACCATAAGCTCCCGAATCTCCCCTCCACTCTGCTGCTGAGCGTCTGGCAGCGGCAAGGAAGAGGAAGAAAGCCAGGGGGCGGGGAGGAAAGCATCCTATGACAGAGCAGCAACAGTTCCTCTCCCTAAAGGCGAGAAAGAATTGGCCAGTTTCAGGCCCGCTTTCCTCCCCGCCCCCTGGCTTTCCTCCTCCTCCTCCTCCTCCAGAGGCTCAGCTGCAGACCGTCCAGTGCCGCTTTTTTGCTTTTTTTTTTTCTTCAGGGATTTTGCACCGGTGAGGTTTGTGCACGTTTGGGCATTTTTGGCGTTGGGGGGGATCTGCTGCGGAGAGGGAGAAAGAGAGAGAAAGACGGAGAGATAGAAAGGGAGTGAGTGAGAGAGAGAGAAATAACGCAAGAAAGAGAGGGAGAGAGAGAGCGGGTGAGTGCCGCTTTTTTGCTTCTTCGCCGCCCCGCGGGGACCCTGGAAGCCCTGCAAGTGCGGCTGGAGGGGGCCGTAAGCAAGCCATCAGGACCCTTGCACACTAACTTGTTGACGGCCATGCCATCCCGGATCGTGGGGAGGGGAGCTCTTCTCCGGCCAGGGCGGCAGCAGCTTGAAGGGACCAACAGCCGGTCCTCGTTGAGCTGAGGTTCCTTTGGCTTCCTTTGAGGCGGCAGGTGAGCTTTGCAGTTTTGCCTCGAAGGAAGCCAAAGAAAGCTCAGCTCGGGGGCGGGCCTGAAGCAGACGCCGCCTACTCTGCCCCACGCTTCGGCCTCACCGAGCAGCTCTGGCGGACGCGGGGCAGCAGGGCAAGCCGTGAAGGTGGCGCAGCGAAATGTGGGTCGAGCGGGAGGGCACTGAGCAGTAGCCGTGGGGCAGCGGTGGGGCGGTTGGCTGCAAGGCACCGGCGATGGCAGCGGCAGGATGTGTTGCAGGATGCTGTACATTGCTGCGCTGGGCATGGGGCTGGCACCTCCGTCCCGGCCCAGCCAGCGGGCCAGTGCCAGCCCCATGCCCAGTGCAGTGCCAGCAATGTACTGCGACCCGACGTCGGTGCCACCGTTTTGGAGCTCCTGCTTGCAGCCCACTGCCCCGCGGCGTGTTGCAGGGCAGAAAAAAAAGAAGAGAGGAAGGAAGAGAGAAGAAAAGGAGAGAGAGAGAGAGAGAGAGAGAGAGAGATAAAGCAAGAGAGAGAGGGAGAGAAAACAGAACTGAGAGGGGGGGAGGTAATGTGAGAGAGAAAAATGAGAAAATGATGGAGGGAAAGAACGAGGGAGAGGGAAACCAAACAAATGAGAAAGAAGGGGGGAAAGGGAGAGGGAAGAGAGAAGAGGAAAGGAGGGAGGGAGGGAAAGAAGGAGAAATGGAGGGAAAAGGAAGGAAGGAAAGGAAGAAGGAAGGAAGAAGAAATGGAGGGAAGAAGGAAGGAAGGAAGAATGAAATGAATGGAGGGGCGGAGGAAGGAAGGACTTTTGGGGGGGGGAAATTTTTTAAATTTTTTCTCTCAACATACATTCAAACAATACAATGTACCATCTAATTTTCCCTGAATAAAATGCGGTATTTTGTCAGTAACTAATATCAATCATCAAAAAAGTTGCAAAAGTTTTTTTTTCTAATGTTGTCATCCAGGTACATACTTTTCTTTTAATTAAATTCCCTCCTTAATGTTCCTTCAAAAAGTACAACACCAATTATATTTCTAACTTATTAACCATTATGCCAAAGTGCTTCCTTCTTTCTTTATATATTTTTCTATAAACATTTTTATAAATTTTTCTATAAACCAAGAAAACCTTGTATAGCCAATTAGATGTTAACAAAAGAAAATTAAAAACAAAGCATAAACATATATGAATTTCAGACTTCTTCCCCCCCTCTAAATAGTACATTCCCATTTTGTTTTTTACGTTAAAATAAGGTATGTGCAGTGTGCATAGGGATTTGTTCATAGTTTTTTTTAATAGTCCGGCCCTCCAACAGTCTGAGGGACAGTGAACTGGCCCCCTGTGTAAAAAGTTTGGGGACCCCTGCTGTAGATCTTTATTTCTTTTGACTTCTATTTAAGTCTTTGGCTTCCTCCTCCATGTACGAGTCGCTATGGCAGCATCTCTGCCAAAGTTGGGGCGCAGTTCTTCATTGCTGCAGCTGCGGGATATTCCTTCCCCTTTGGGGCAGTGGCGTTCTGCCCCTCAGGATCCAGGAGACCCCCTGTTCTGGAATGAGCCCTCCGAGCTCAGCCGAAACGCAATTGGCGTCCTACAGCTTGAAAAAGAGAGGAACGGGGATGGAGCACTATCCCTGTCCTCCCAGTGTGACTCGATCCCCACCCAGAAGTCCAAACTGATAAAAATTCCTAAGGATGGGGTCCCTTCGTTCGTGTAATGACACCATCCAATCCGCGGCATTCCCATCCAACGCGCGGGTCACAACTCTCACCCGGGCTGGGTCATTAGGGAACTCATCCTCGTAATCTTCCATGTGTTGATTCACTTGGGCCAGAAAATATCTCAACCTTCCCGGTGCTCCATCGTATCGCTGGGTGAAGGGGGGGCAGTCGGGGCCTTGCTTCTGCGGGCTTCCCCATCCTTTGCTGCATACGTCTTAGATCAGAGGACTCAGATCTTGTGCCGGGGGGGGGGGTTCGGGCGGCTGCTCTCTGCTGCATTTCCTGTCTTGAGGGCCCAGCCATCTCATCCTCCTTCCCCTCCTCCTCACTCAGGCGACCAGCTAAGGATTCCTGACTTTTCTTCTCTACCACTGACAGAGCTTCTTTAATCCCATATACCAGCTCCGTCAGTAAACTCCCTTCCTGGCTGACCACCCACTTCTCCTTTTGTTTCTTACAGCGGGTCACAGCATCAGAATCCCTCATTACATTGCCAAGGAGATCACTTACGCCCATACCGGTTGACCATCAAGGGGCTCTTCTCACCGGCTTGTCTTGGGACTGGTCATCTCCGCTGGGATCCAGAGCTCCCTCCTTTTCAAGTATTGGAGGAGGGAGGCTTTTGAGGGCAGTGTCCTCTCCGGAAGAGTCTCCCTCGCTTTCGCGTCGGGACATATTCGCCAGTCTCTGGTAGAATTTCTTCTCGAGGAGTGACTGTAAAGGCAGCCGTTGCTTAATGTCAAGCTGCCAGTCAGAATTCAGACAAATAAAACTCTATCAAAATCAGAACTAGAAGCATCGAAAGAAAAGAAAAGTCAGAGAAAATGGCGCGATACAGACATATATCAAACCCCTTTTCCAACCCCCCTTGGAACCGTGCCCAATCCCCATTGTCCATAATCATCAGGTGGGACATCTTGGCCCTCAGGTCACTCTTCTGGAATTTTCCTCTAACGGTCTCCTCCTGGTACCTAGGAAAACGAAACCTATATCTCCTTTGCGCTTCCCACCCACACTCCTTCTCTCTAACCCACCCTGTAACTATTGACAACCAAGTGAAAGAATGCAGCAGTCTGAGTGAAGGTTGACAAATACTTTCGCATCTTCCATTTCTTATCATATCAATTTCCCTTTAGTACATACATATGCATATGCACATTTCTTCATCTGTGCCAAACGAATCTCTACTTGGGAAAGGAAAAGCACCTAAGAATTGGGGAAGTGTATGAAAAACAGAAATGTTTAAAAAGAGATGAAATAAGTTGATTCAAGAGTTTGCTTCTAAATATTGTGAAGTTAGCTGACTTACATTGGCCTGATCCAGAATCTTTATCTACTTGGAAGTACAGATAGTCTTCAACTTACAACCATAATTGGAACTAGAATTTCAGTTGTTAAACAAGGCTGTTGATTAAGAGTTATTTGCAATTTTGCAACCTTTTTTGCTATGGTTGTTAAGGAAATCACTGTAGTTTTTGAGTGAATCACAGTTATGAAATAACTTCCCTCATTGACTTTGACAGAAACAAATTGGGAAGGTTGCAGATGACCATATCAACACTGAAGGCTTTTGAAGGTGATTAAATAAGAGACAAGATTGTTAACTTTTGCACATTATTTCTTGTGCCAGCTTGACTCAAGACTGAAGTTATAAGATACCAAAAATGGGACATCTGAGTCAGCGTCAAAATTCCAACAACTTCAATCCTGCAGTTATGTAATTGCATTTTGGCCACATGGCAACTGGCCAGCATTTCTGCCTGTTTGCATCTCCCTATGTGATGGTGAACCTTTTTTTCCTTGGGTACCGAAAGAGCATGTGTGCGTGCTATGGCTCATGCACGAGTGCTCATGCCCATAATTCAATGTCGGGGAGGGCAAAAACAGCTTTCCCCTGCCCCCTGGAGGCCCCCCGGAGGTCGGAAATGGCTTGTTTCCCAACTTTTGGTGGGCCCAGTAGTCTCGTGTTTCATCTTCCCCAGGCTCCAAAGGTTTCCTGGGGTCGGGGGAGGGTAAAAGCATCCCCCCAGAGGCTCTCTGGAAGCCAAAAATGCCCTCTCAGAGTCTCTTTGCAAGCCAAAAATCAGCTGGCTGGCACACACGTGCGTGTTGGAACTGAGCTGGGGCAATAGCTTGCGTGCCAGCAGATATGGCTCCGTGTGTCACCTGTCCCATAGCTTCGCCATCACTGCTCTGGAGGATAGGCTTAAAATCCAGATGGATCTTGACAGACTTGAACACTGGGTCCTATCTAACAAAATGAAATTCAATGTAGAGAAAAGTAAAGTCTTACTCTTACACTTTCTTTGGCAAGAAAAACCAAAAGTGCATATATAAATTGGGTGAAGCCAGGCTCAATAACAGTAACTGTGAGAAGTATCTTGGAGTCTTAGTGAACAACCAGCTAAATGTGAGCCAGCAGTGTGAAGCAGCAGTAAAAAAAAAGCCAATGCAATCCTAAATTGCATTAACAACAATACAACACAACCAAGATCAAGTGAGGTACTAATACCACCCTATAAAGTCTTAGTAAGACTACACCTAGAATACTGCATCTGGTTTTGGTCACCACATTATAAAAATAATGTTGAGACTCTAGAAAAAGTGAAGAGAAGAGCAAACAATATGATTAGGGGATTGGAGACTAAAACATGAAAAATGGTTACAGGGGCTTCCGGTGGCGACGCAACTGCTCTAGGAAGTGTCAAAGCGGAACTCTGCTGACACTTTCCCTTTTTTCATTTGAAGTACCGCTTTTTCGGTGCGATCAGGCTCGGAGGGTCCAGATTGTTGAAGAGGAGTTTCTCCAATGCACTTGCAAGGAGAGTCCAAGATGGGTAATTCTA
Source organism: Erythrolamprus reginae (assembly GCF_031021105.1). Classification (NCBI taxonomy): domain Eukaryota; kingdom Metazoa; phylum Chordata; class Lepidosauria; order Squamata; family Dipsadidae; genus Erythrolamprus; species Erythrolamprus reginae. The sequence goes on along the minus strand of NC_091956.1, from coordinate 40,038,815 downwards.
CAGTCTGATTGGTCGGGGACTGAGTTTAATTTAAATATTAGGCTGGTACCGCCCCCTTAGCCCTCCAGTCTAAAAAACTCAGTTGCAGTAAAGGGACTTTGAGTTTGTTTTTCTTATGTTTTGTTGTTAATGTTAATATTTATTAATACATTTATTACTAATAATTTGTATTTCTCTTCTCTTTTTGTCTTTCAGGTGCAGCAGGGGGAAGGTTTCCCTCGGGTAGCCAGGGTTCAAACCTCCAGAGGGTTTCACCCTGTCAGCTGCTGCTCCTCTGGTCTTGTCCCCACATTATTGGAGACCCTTGTGGGACACAGAGAGAGCTCCCGGGCTGTCTACTTCTGTGGTAGCGCCCGGTAGCCGAGGTGGTGACTGACGCCTCGGGGGGGGGTCTGCCCCTCCCGTGGCGAATAGGTCACAGGGCTGCTTGTCGAGTCTGGACAGGGGCCTTCCTGAGGGGCTTTGTGCTAGACGGGCCCCCCCACCGCTCCGCGCTACCTCGGTACGCGCCGGGAGAGCCGACGATCAGCTGAGAGGCTCAGAGGCGCGAAAACACGCGATCGGCGTCGGCATGATGTAAAACGGAAAAAGGAGCGATGTCGGGCGTCGGGCTCAGAAGCGCAGGCCGGGTGGCAAGGCCCCTGGAAATGCAATCAGAGGGCGGGAGAGTTTGGCTTCCCGCCCGTTTCCATGACAATGGCCCGGCGGCGATTTTGGGGAGGCAGGGATACACCGGGCGGCTCAGAACGTGCCCAAATGTATCCAGCGTTGCTGAGGCAACGGCCCGGCGGCCATTTTGGAGGCCTAATGAGAGCCCCCCCCTCAGGCGAAGAGATAGGAGCGCCGAGCGTTCCTTCTGCCTGGCAACGTGCAGCCGCGGTCAGAGGCTTCTTCGTGAGGGACCTTCGTTCCTAACGGTGGTTGGTGTGGTGTGCTGCTTAAACTGCTTTACTGTCCTTTCGTGAGTAATTACTGACCATGGCAGTCCGGGGAAGAGGCCATGGTCACCAGGCCCAGCACCCCCAGGGAAAAGGCTCAGAAGCCCAAATCCTCACAGGGGGCTTCCCTCAGAGAGGCGGAGAAACGTATAAAGGCACTAGAGAGGCAGTTGAGGCCTCTCAGAAGTCAGTTGGACCTTTTTCTTCTTCTGCCCTGCCTTCCAATGCCATCCCTCCGCCAGTCTCCCCCATGTTCACACCAGGGTTCGTAGGCTCGGCCTCTGAGAGGGATTGGTCTCCGGAGAGGGTCCTCCAGTCGACTACTCCAGCTAGGCCGGAGGCCTTAGTATTGGGGAGGCAAGCTACCTGGCCCAGCTCGTTGATGGCTCCTCAGGCTACCATTCCTCATCAATTTGGACAGGCCCCTGCAGCTACCTTCACTTCAACAGCTGCGGTGTTGCGCAATGCACAGGACGCCTGGCAGAGCATGCCCCAGGCCCTGCAGGACCTTATCTCTAGCGCATACACCCAAGGGATGGCTAATGCGGTGCAACAGCAACAGCAGCTGCCAGCAATTCCGGTTCCACCCAGGTATAGGGATCCCTGGATGGCTCCTGCCACTCAATCGATCATGGAGTCCAGGGAGGAGGATACCTTCTCCAGAGATGAGCTTAGTGAGGCAGAGGATGAGCTGTCCGGCGATGACCAGCCACTGGAACAACCAATCTATACCGGCCTGTTTAAATCATCACTCTTCAGAGTGTTGCTGAACAAGGCAAAAGCGACCATTGACCAGGCTGGAGAAGGAGGTCAAGGGGCGCCTTCAGCGCCGGGTCAGCCTACAGGAGGCCTGTTTGTCTTCCACAAACAGGAGACTGTTAATGTGCCATCCTCACACTTGTTCCTGGAGACAGTCCAGCGCCCAGGGGGAGAGCCCTGCGACAGCCCAAGGCCCATCTAACTTGGACAAGCGGTTCTATACCTTTGACCAGGCTATGGAGGATCTCCTGGAGCTGCCTACGGTGGACAAGCCGGTGACCAGCTTGGTCTCGAATGTCCTTGTCCCTTCAGAGTCTCAGGAGGGATTAAGGGCTGAGGACAAGAGGGCGGACAATGTTGTTCGTAGGGCTCATCAAATGGCGGCTTGGGCCGTGAGGGCTGCCTCTGCAGCCTCATTTTTTAATAGAGCTACGATCCTCTGGATACAAGAGATCCAGTCCAGAGTCAATCCACAAGATGGGAGACTTCGCCAGGACCTGAACAAGCTGTTGGCGGCCACGGAATTCTCCGCAGATGCCACCGTTAATGCGGCTAAGTTCGCCTCTAGGGCAATGGCGTCGGTGGCTTCCCGAAGGCTTATTTGGTTGCGAAATTGGCAGGCCGATGTGAAGTCCAAATGGGCCCTTGCCTCTTCACCTTTCAAAGGCAAGAAACTCTTCGGGGAGGTCCTGGACGATGTGCTAGTGGAAGATAAGGATAAGAAAAAGGTTATGCCTAGATCCAACAAGAAACAGGAGAAACGCTTTAATCCTTATCAAAGGAGACAGCCCTTTCGGTCAGATTCATCCTCGACCAATAATCAGATGTCGAGGCCCTACTTTCAAGGATCCTTTGGACAGGGTTCCTTTCCATCAGACAGGGCCTCTCAGTCTGATCGCAACAGGTCCTTTCAAGGCCGCCGCCCCTTCAGAGGTTCCAACAGGGGCTTCAGAAAGGCCAAATGACTTTCCAGTGGATTTCCCCTTGGGCGGCAAGCTCATACATTTCTCGGACATCTGGACAAACACCTCCTCGGACCCCTGGGCGGCTGCCACGGTATCAGAAGGACTGAGGATCGAGTTTATTCGCCCTCCACCTTGCCGCTATATTCCTTGTCGTACTCCCCTTGGACATTCACAGGAAGAGTCTTCTGTACCAAGAGGTGTCACACCTCTTGGAGATAGGGGCCATCGAGGAGGTCCCTCCACCCCAATAGGGTATGGGGTTCTACTCAGCAATCTTCCTGGTCCCGAAGTCCTCGGGAAGGGTACGTCTCATACTGAACCTTCGGAGATTGAACCTTTATGTCAAGTACAGAAGGTTCAAAATGCATTTTCTCAAGTCTATTCTGGCGGCCATCAGGCAGGGGGAGTATATGACATCCATAGACCTAAAGGAGGCCTACCTCCATGTCCCCATTTTTCCACTCACTGACAGTTTCTGCGCTTCAGTCTGGACGGGGGCCCATTTCCAGTACAGGGCCATGCCGTTCGGGCTTTCATCAGCTCCAAAGATCTTTCATGAAGCTGCTGGATGTCCTCACGGCCAGTCTCGGGCATCAATCGGTGCGCCTGATGGCCTATCTGGACGACATCGTCATTCTGTCCAGGACAAGAGACCTTGCATATCAGGACTTGCATCTAACGATCCAGACGCTTCAAGATCATGGCTTTTCGGTCAATTTCGACAAAAACCACTTAACTCCCACGACACGTCTTGCTCACCTGGGAACCATCATAGATTCAAGGAGGGGCCTTGTCTTCCTGTCCCAGGAGAGACAGTCCACCATCAGGGAGCTCGTTCGGGAATTGGCAGCTCAACAATTCCCCAAACTCTCCTTCCTCTCCAAGCTGCTCGGTACACTGGTTTCATGTATCGATATCACTCCATGGGCCAGGTATCACTTACGTCCTCTCCAGTGGTTCCTCTTGCCATTCCAGAGGAGGAAGTCCAGCCACTCACACCAACGGGTGCATCTCAACGCAGGGGTATGCAGATCCTTACAGTGGTGGGTTGTCCCCAGCACTGGGGAGGGGTTCCCTATTTCTGGAATGATTCCTCCTTACGGTGACGACAGATGCCAGCTTGACTGGGTGGGGAGCCCATCTTTCCTCACACATGGCCCAGGGCTTATGGGAACCGTCGGACTTGTGGGATGTCAACATCAATTTTCTGGAGTTGAAGGCGGTCTCTTTGGCCCTCCTCAGTTTCGCCAGCTTAGTGAGGGGTCATCATGTCCTCATTCGGACCGACAATGTCTCTACCCGGTCGCACATCAACAGACAGGGCGGGACACAGTCTCGGAGACTGATGAGGGAGTCGGAGTCCCCTGTTCAGGTGGGCGGAGGCCAATCTGGCTTCCATATCGGCAGAGCACATCTCGGGGGTGGAGAATGTGTGCGCGGACTGGTTGAGCCGGGAG